>NC_086156.1:82647002-83272002 GCF_035149785.1 Candoia aspera | reverse complement strand
GGCTATGTGACTTGTTTAGCATATGTGTGAAGTTTTTATGTGTCTGACAATTGGGTAATGCCTATATTCTTCCTTTAAAGAAAGACAAAGGAAGCAAGAGTGAATACAAAAGCTACAGAGGAATTAGTCTGTTAACTGTGCCTGGGAAGGTGTTTGGAAGAATTCTCATTCAAAGGGTAAGAGAGGTAACAATGAACACATTTGGGGAAATGTAATATGGCTTTACGCCAGGCAGGAGTGTGAAGGCCAGCTTTTGACTCTTCAGCAAAAATACTTGAAAGTGAGAAAGAAAATGTGTTAATTTTTATAAAGTATAAGATAAAGTTTATATGCTTGAATTATACTTTGCACAAATATGGAGTTGGTGGTTGGTTGCTGAATGCAGTAAGAGCAGCATGTGACAGAAGCTCATGTGTGAAATAAATGGTATGCTTAGCAATATTGCATGAGTGAGAGTAACACAAAGATGAGTGATGTCCTGTTGGTTGTCTATGGATAGATGTACAAAGCAGGCTTATAGTGACATTAGAAGTGTGTTAGTTGGGGACCTGAATGCACATGTACTTTTGTATGCAGCTGATGCCTGCCATGTTGTTGGTTAAGAACCCAAATAATCTGTAGCATATGTTAGACAGATGGTATGATGACATGAAGGGTATGGAGAGATATTGTAAATGGCGAGACTTCCAGTGAGCCATTATGGCAAACCGACATTCCTCTAGAATAGAGAAACACATTGTGGCTGAAAACAGCCCCCAACTTCAGGATTCAGCAGCTGAAATCTCTCTGGAGTAAAGAGAGATCACAAGATTACCCTCATGTACTCCGTACAGCTGTTTTTTTGCAAGCAGTTGGCAGGAACTGTGTTTTTGCGGTCAGCCTGCAATCAGCTAGGAGTCACGGGATTCCATCGTATTTATAGCTGCTAATGTCACCTTGATGGATTTTAAGTTTGACTGAGGCACATCTCTTAATCATTTTGGACTTAATTTTTTTTTTTTGCTGTTTTTTTTTAAATGAGAACCTTCAGACTGGCAAGTTTTATTGAAATCACTGGGTGAGTCTCCTTCAATCCTTTTTTTTTAAAGTTTAACTATAACTTTTAATATTTGTACTTTTTGGAATATACAGCAAAAGGATGATTATTGTTGGCTTTAGAAAGTTTTAAATGGATTAAAGGCTCAGATGGCCTTGATTTAAAACTTTGAAGTTAATTGAAAGGTTCCTGTCTGGTGGGAAATTTTTTTTGTTTACCCTCTGAATCTCTGAAACTGGTAAGATGAGTTTGAAGATTGGACACTAGAGGGCACCAGATGGCTACCTAAAAGAAGTGTTTGATCTCTGGGGAAGTTTTTGAACTGTGGAGTCCCTGGTGCTCTCTGAGCCTTGTTGCTTTCTTGCAGACATTTCATTGCCTAGTCTAGCAATGAAACGTCTGCAAGAAAACAACAAGGCTCAGAGAGCACCAGGGACCCCACAGTTCAAACCTGAGCTACAAATATTCGCTTCAGTTAGTTTTTGAACTATTTAACTCTATAGTAGAATCAGAAGGTGTTATTGAAGAGGAACAAGCCCCACTGAATAAAACTGAAACTGACAGGTGGATTTAAAAATTATGGCCTAGAAGAAAGAGATGGATATAATGGATTTACAAATGAAATTGGATGATGGCATAAAAATTATAAAAGATATATAAATAATAAATCAGAAGAGCAATGTGAATTATTTTTTTATACCAGATTTACAAAAAGGATTTTCTGGAGTTGCCACACTGGAATTACAAAGGGGGCTTGGCAAAGATGATGACAAGAATTTTGAGAGAAGCGACAAAGAGAGTGTGAGAAGGCAGATGTTAGAACTTTCTCTGAGGAATTTAAAGATCGTTGGGAGAAAGAAGAAAGTACTGTATATAGAATTGGTTTATCTGATCAAGGTTAAAATAGTGGGTTGCTATTTCTGGTGATGCTTAACAACTTCTTGATTACTGGATAATGATGGATTGGGACTGGATAATGATGGTTATTTCTGGTGATGTTTAATTGTTTTCTGACTGGGACTGGACTTTGATTATCTGAAGAGAAGAAATGGGGGGATCTGCTTAAGTGGAAAGGAGCCATTCAGATTGGGTGTAATAGATACAGTATAACTTGTAATTCTTATGTTATTTTTGATAACTCATACTGGACTTTTGCTGATTAACATGGTGAGATGAGCTTTTAGAGGTGGGCTTATACAGAACGGGGTGAGGTATTGAACCAAGAGGTGTGTGGTTGTATTTTAAGAGGCAGTGATAAGTTGTTAACGTTGATTATACTTGCTGGGGATGAAGGGGAAGGTCTCTTTCTCTTTTTCTTTCTTTTCCTTTTTTTCCTTTTTCTGCAGTTTTTAATTTATTTTTTCTTTTTTATGTATGTCTGTATTATGCAGTTGTATTAGTTTTATCTGTATAGTATAATCTTTAATAAAATTATTGGGGGAAAAGAGATACTGTGCATGGTGATGGTGTATAGGGTTAGCTATTTTTTTTCCTTCTCTTATTTCATGCATTTAATTTCTCTGACTTACTATATCTTATTCCCTTTCTGTGCTTTGCATAATGTTGTGTCATGAGTAAGGATGGCGAGCAGCATTTCTTGGTTTTCTGAAGACATTTCCAAACGTCTCTCCTTAAATGCTTGTTCCTCCCTCTTTCGATGGGAGTAGAGTTTGTTAGGATTGATGTCCTAACAACCAGGAAATACACTGGGACAAGGAACTGGTCTCTAATATTTATTGCTAGTACTTAACGGGAATCCTAACAAACTGAAGAAGCGTGGGAAAAACCCAGACATATAACCCCCAAGGGTTAAGGCGGTCCCGATCTGTGTCTCTTTGAATGGCTGAACAATTCATCAGTGCTACGCATGCGCTTGACAGTCTGGATGGGAGCCCCCTGCTCGCCATCCTTACTCATGACATGTTGCTTACCCTGAAAGGGAATAGCATGTAACTATATTTACACCATAAAGTTTGTGTATTCTGCTAAGATCCCAGTTTCAGCAGCTATGGCAAAGTATCACTTTCCTCTGGGAAAATCGTACCTAAAGCATAGTCTTCATGTTTGTGGTGCTGGGTATAAAATTGTATCAAAGGAGTCCATTGGCTAAATGGGGAAGCATCTGAAAAAGGATGAAACAAAATATAGGTAACAAAATGTCATGCGCTGCCTGCCTCTGAATAATACTCAGACACTGGTTCGATGGATCAGGCTCTGGTTTATTCACAGCGCAGTTACAGCGTCGGAAGAAAAAAGCTGAGAGTGACAGGAGCGCGCCGGTGCGGGGTTTAAATACCCCGCGCCGGTCAGCACCCCCTCACTCGCGGTCACGTCACCCCCCTTTGTCCAATACGTTGCCCTGCCGGTGGGTGAGGGGTTGTGAGGCCCCGCTGGCGTTCCGGGATCGCCCATCATTGGGTTTTCTATTCATCCGGTGATTGCTGTCAGCTGGGCGATCCCCGTTGTATTGGCGCTGATGGCTCGGGTGTGCTCCGTGATCCGTTTAGTTATTGTTTGTTGGCCGTTAGTCGTTGTGAGTTGATGGCTACTTATCTTGAGCCCCTTCTCCTGTTTCCTTGCTATTGTCATGTGTGCCATTGCGCTGATGACTTCAGCTCAACGGCACTCATGACATACTGCCCCCTGTCCGAATAGTGCTCCCCCCCGGTTTCCTTTTTTTTTTTTTTTCGGTGGAGCTGTCAAAACGGCACTTTTTTTTGTTTGTTTGTTTGTTTTTCAAAATTCCCGCCGGAGTAGTTGTCGCCCCTCCCTTTGCTCCTCCCTCTACCACGTGCCTTCCCAGGGTGTGTCCATGGTGCGCATGCCCGGGTCACATCCTGGCGTGCGCATGCTCCAGCCACACCCTGTTTGTTTGGCTCAGTTCGGCGAGGAGAGAGGCGTGGCTGGTCGGGTGCTTATCAGCTCCAGGTCGGGCCCTTCTTTTTTTTCATTTAAAGTGCGTCGCCTTTGTTATATCTCCTGGGCGTTGCCCCCAGGTTGCCCTGTTGACTTGCTTGCCACTCCCCCGCGGCCGGGGGGCGGGGGGAGGGTGCTGGCGAACGCTTGTCACCACCTCGTGGGCCCGGGGCGGGGGGAGTGAGTCCCGGGGGGGGGAGGTCCACCCAAGTCGCGGGCTTGGGGGGGGCCCTTTCCCTTGGGGCACGGGAGGCGGGGGGGGGCCTGCGGGGGGGGGGTTTGCAGGGGACTGCTTGCTGACCTTGGTTGTGGCTTGTCGGGGTATGCCCGGTGAAATGCTCTGGTTAGGTCAGGCGCGTTAACGTTGTGCGCTGCCACCCATTCCGGGTGGGGGAAGTGTTTCCACCTGACCAGATAGTGTAGAGTTCCTCGTTGCTTGCGGGAGTCGAGTATGTCCCTTATCTCGAAGTGGTGTTGCCCGTCGATCATCACCGGTGAGGGCTGTGGCGTGCTTGGGTGCCATCGGGAGGTGGTTGCCGGTTTCAGGAGGCTGGTGTGGAACACCGGGTGGAGTCTCCTTAGGTTGTGTGGCAGGTCCAAGCGTATTGCTACCGGGTTCACTATTTGGGTGACTCGGAACGGCCCGATGTACTTAGGCCCCAGTTTTTTCGAGGGTTGGGTTGACTTTAGGAACTTGGTGGATAGGTAGGCCATATCCCCCGCTTGGAACGTCGGTTGTTGGCGCCGGTGCTTGTCGGCCTGCTCTTTGTAGGCTGCCTGTGCATCCTTCAGCGCCGCCGTGATTATTGGCCATGATTCCGCGATCTTCCGTCCCCAGTCGCTAGCGTCCACCTGGGGTTCCGGGGGTTGAGGTAGCTCCGGTATGGGGACGAAGTCGCGCCCCGAGACTACTTCGAACGGAGTTTTCCCCATGCTCGTGTGGACGGCGTTGTTGTATGCGACTTCGGCGAACGGGAGCAGTTCAGCCCAGTCGTCTTGGTGATAGTTAGTATATGAGCGTATGAATTGCTCTAAGGTGGCATTAAGAACCTCTGTGGCTCCGTCCGTCTGGGGGTGCCAGGCCGTAGATAGGGCCTGTTGGGTCCCCGTCAGCTTTAGGAAGGCCCGCCAGAATTTGGAGGTGAACTGTGTGCCCCTGTCGGTCACCACACGTGCGGGACATCCGTGTAGCCTGTACACGTGGATGAGGAAGAGTTTGGCTAGCTGTTGTGCGGATGGGACCGACGTGCAGGGGATGAAGTGGGCCTGCTTTGAGAAGTAGTCCTTCACCACCCAAATGGCCGTTTTCTTCTGGCTGGGTGGGAGGTCCACTATAAAATCCATAGAGATTTCCTCCCATGGGCGGGAGGGTTCTGCCACCCGTTGTAATAGCCCCGCGGGTTTGCCTGGTGCCCGTTTAGCCCTAGCGCACGTTGGGCAGGACGCTACGTATGCTTTTACGTCTCGCCTGAGCGCGGGCCACCAGAATTGATGCCGTGTTAGGTGTAGGGTCTTGAGGAACCCAAAGTGTCCCGCTTGTTTGGCGTCGTGTGACCTATGCAAGATCGCCTGGCGTTGCGAGTCCGGGACGTAGATTCTGCCTTCCCCCCATGCTAGGTCCTGTGCCATCGTTACCTTGTCGGGGTTTGCCAGGAACCAGGGGTCGGTTTTGAGGGCGGCGGCGAGGTCCGTGCGCATTCCCCCTGGTAGTTGCGGTTGGCTTCTTCCGGTCGCCGGTTGTCCCGCCGTCGGCTGCGCCGTAGAGTCGAGCTGCCTCCGAGCGCCGCTTCGGGTGGTCACGGCCATCCCCAGTTGCGAGGCGGATAGGACCGTCCCAATGGTGTCTGGGGCGGGCTCTTCGTCTTGGGGCAGTCGGGAGAGGGCGTCGGCCAGGAAGTTCTTTTTGCCCGGCATGAACTTCAGCTGGAAATTAAAGCGGCTGAAGAATTGGGCCCATCGGACCTGTTTTGGGCTAAGGCGTCTGGGCGTTCGTAGGGCCTCGAGGTTCCGGTGGTCGGTCCAGACCTCGAATGGTTGGGTGGCTCCCTCGAGTAGGTGTCGCCATGTCTCTAGCGCTGATTTTACCGCGAAGGCTTCTTTCTCCCAGACGTGCCATCGCCTTTCTGTCTCGGAGAACTTCCTTGACAGGTAGGCGCATGGTTTCAGGAGTCCCGTGGGGTCTTTCTGTAGCAGGATGGCCCCCAGGGAGAAGTCTGAGGCGTCGGCTTGGACCACGAACGGCCGTTCTGGGTCCGGGTGCGTGAGGATTGGCTCCGTAGTGAACAGCGCTTTCAGCTTGTTGAATGCGGTCTGGCACGCGGGAGTCCAATTCAGCACTGTGCCCGGGTTCTTGGCGCGTCGGGTGTCCCCCACCCCTTTGGTTTTGAGGAGGTCCGTTAGGGGGAGGGCTATCTCTGCGAACCCCCGGGCGAATGACCTGTAAAAATTCGCGAATCCGAGGAAGCTCTGTATTTGGCGTCTGTTGCGGGGGCGCTCCCAGTTTAGCACCGCCTCGACTTTTGCGGGGTCCATTTCTATGCCGTCCCCGGAGATTCGGTACCCCAGGTAGTCTAGGCGCGCTTTGTGAAACTCGCACTTTGTAGGCTTGGCATAGAGCTGCGCCCTTCTGAGTTTGTCGAGGACTTGCCTGACTAGGGTCACATGTTCCTCGTGCGTTTTTGTGTAAATAAGGACGTCGTCGATGTAGACCAGGACCCCTTTGAACAGATGTTCATGCAGTACCTCATTGATGAGCTGCATGAACACCCCAGGGGCCCCCGCGAGTCCGAAGGGCAGTACTTTGTACTGGAAGGCGCCTAGGGGGCAGTTGAACGCAGTCTTCCATTCGTCCCCCTCCCTGATTCGGATGCGATAGTACGCCTCGCGAAGGTCCAGTTTGGAAAAGACTTTGCCCGTGGACAGGTGGGCGAGCATGTCCTTCACCAGGGGTAAGGGGTATTTGTTGGACAGGGAAGCCGCGTTTAGGCCCCGGTAGTCGGTGCAGAGCCGTAGGGTGCCGTCTTTCTTCTCCCGGAATAAGACGGGGGCTCCGACCGGTGAGCATGCTGGCTCTATGAATCCCCTGTCTAGGTTTTTATCGATGAACTCCCGGAGGGTTGCCATCTCCTTCGGGGTCATCGAGTAGATCTTTGGTCTAGGTAAGGGGACGTCGGGCAGTAGGTCGATCCGGCAATCCGTCTTGCGGTGGGGGGGTAGTTGGTCAGCTTCTGCCTCTCCGAAGACCTCGGAGAAGTCGGCGTATTGTTCCGGTAGGTCTGCTGTGGTAGCGGCGTTGTCTTGTGTAGTCGCCTCCGCTCGTCCTACAGTGGGGTTGGTTCTGCCCGCTGGAACTGGTGCTCGATACTCGCCGTCGCCGAATGTGAAGGTGCGGGTCTCCCAGTTGATTCGCGGGTTGTTTGTCGCGAGCCATGGCATCCCCAGGACTGCAATGGGCCGTCCGATGTGAGTGACGACGAACGATGTGCGTTCGGTGTGAGTGCCCATTTGCAGGGTGACCGGCTCGGTTTGCAGCGTGGCTGGTTTCCCTCCCGCTGTGGAGCCGTCCAGCTGGTGGAATGCCAGCGGCGTGGGGAGGGGGAAGCAGCGGAGGTCGAGTTTGGCGACTAGGTTGGGGTGGATGAGGTTTTTTGAGCACCCCGAGTCCACTAGTGCCGCGGCCGTGGTGGCTCCGTTGCCGGCAGAGAGTTTGATTGCCGCCATTATTACGGGGCTTTCGTCGTTCCGTCGAGGTGGTCCGCGCTGCTGTCCCACAGCCTGCCTCGCAACGCGTTTCAGGGCAGGCGGGGAGCTTTTCCCGCCGGCTGGTCGGGGTCTACGTTATCCTCTTCCCCCCAGTAGGCATCCCAGCCTTCCTCTGGTGTCGCTGTGGCCACGGTCATTCGGCGGTGAGGGGGCGGCCCCAGGTTGGGTGGTTTGGGGCTAATTTTCGGGGTGGGTTTAGGCGCACTGGTCGGCGGTCGGTTGGCGAAGCAATCCACCGTCTTGTGCCCTAATTTGCCACACTTCCCGCAGGGCTCCCGATTGAATTTCTTTTTTGGGTATATGGGGCCGGCCATCCCCACGTGTGGTGCGGGTACCTTTTTTCCGGCATAGTTTGTGTCTTCCGTGGTTGTCATGAGGAAGGTGCGGTGCGCGTGTTCGGCTTTCCCCGCGAGGTGGATCCACCCGTGTAGCGTTTCTGGGTCGTCGCGGTAGAGGGCCCATTGGAGAACGTCGCGATTGAGCCCCCTTTTGAACATTTCCAGCAGGGTGGTCTCGGACCAGTCGCTGACCTTCCCCGCGAGGTCTTTGAACTCCAGGGCGTAGTCAGGGACCGTGCGTGTGCCCTGTTTAAGTCTTTGGAGTGCGCTTTTCGCCCTTACTTTGGCTAGGGGGTCTTCGAAGTAGTTTTTCATCTCATTGATGAAGGCAGGGAAGGTGGCGAGGGCGGGGGAGCTGGACTCGTACAGTTGGACGTACCAGTCCGCCGCCCTGTCTTGTAGTTTGATCGCCACGGCGGCGATCTTGTCGGCCTCGGAGTCGTAGGAGTGTCCGTGCCTCCCCATGAACTCCCTGGCATTCGTTACGAAGAACGAGAGTTTCGTGGGGTTCCCATCGAAGAAGATGGGGAAGTCCTTTGGGGCCCGGGCGTTTTGCGCGGCCCTGCCTCTCGCTTCCTGGTCTGTGGTGTCGTCCGCCCGTGCCGTCTGCTGACCCTCTGCTGGTCCGTGGGGGTTCGGTGCTTCGCTCGGGGTGTGGGCCTGTGCGGGGACGTCGTTGGGTGGCGCGGGGGGCATAAGCGACTGGAGCATGGTCCGGAGTTCCGTCAGTTGAGCCCGCATGGCCGCGAGTTCAGCTCGTGCCTCCTCGTCCACAGCCCGCGCCGCCGCTGGGGCCGGTTCCGTTGGTGCGTCAGCGGGGGTGGGTTGCCGGCGGGGTTCATCCTCCCTCTGCCGCTGGTCCGCTTCCTCCGCCGTCTGCTGGGTGTCTCCATCGTCCTCCTTCGTGTTGACCGCCGTTGGGCTGTCGCTCCACGCCCATTGCTGGGGTGCGATGTGGGGCGCGGGGTCCTCCGCTGGTTTCGGAAGGCATGCTGCTCCCTCCCGCGGTCGGGTTGCCTCCGTCGCCATCTCCCCTTGGGGTTGGAGCTGAGGCTCGGGTCGGGTGGGGTGGGCATCCATGGCTCCGGGAGTCCGCGGTGCCTCTGGCCTTGGTCGGTCCTCCTCTGTCTCTTGCCGCGCGGCTCGCCCTCCTTGCCCGCGTCGCTCCAGCTTCATCTTGCTGGTCTTCTCGCCGTCTATTCCTCCCGCGGCTCATTGTCGTCCGGTGGGGCTCGGCGAGGCTGAGTTTATGACTCTCAGCTTTATGTCATGCGCTGCCTGCCTCTGAATAATACTCAGACACTGGTTCGATGGATCAGGCTCTGGTTTATTCACAGCGCAGTTACAGCGTCGGAAGAAAAAAGCTGAGAGTGACAGGAGCGCGCCGGTGCAGGGTTTAAATACCCCGCGCCGGTCAGCGCCCCCTCACTCGCGGTCACGTCACCCCCCTTTGTCCAATACGTTGCCCTGCCGGTGGGTGAGGGGTTGTGAGGCCCCGCTGGCGTGCCGGGATCGCCCATCATCGGGTTTTCTATTCATCCGGTGATTGCTGTCAGCTGGGCGATCCCCGTTGTATTGGCGCTGATGGCTCGGGTGTGCTCCGTGATCCGTTTAGTTATTGTTTGTTGGCCGTTAGTCATTGTGAGTTGATGGCTACTTATCTTGAGCCCCTTCTCCTGTTTCCTTGCTATTGTCAT
Organism: Candoia aspera; assembly: GCF_035149785.1. Taxonomy (NCBI): domain Eukaryota; kingdom Metazoa; phylum Chordata; class Lepidosauria; order Squamata; family Candoiidae; genus Candoia; species Candoia aspera. The sequence goes on along the minus strand of NC_086156.1, from coordinate 83,262,253 downwards.
GTGTGCCATTGCGCTGATGACTTCAGCTCAACGGCACTCATGACACAAAATTATGTCTTCTGGTAATATTGTTATATACATCCTCACAATAAATTAACTGCTTTGTTCTTAACGCCCATTTAATTAGCATCTGTCAGATTGGAGAACATACGTTCTGTTCTAGCCAGTATCTAAAAGGTGGTGATGTCATCTGGGCAGGTCTCTAGGGCAGAGGTCCAGATCTCCATTCGGACGGAAGAGCTAGAGGTGTCTTAAAACAGCAATGGAGATTTATTGCATTTTGTAATGAAATCATACACAGCCTCGTGTGGCGCAGAGTGGCAGGCGGCAGTATTGCAACCGAAACCCTCCCCACGACCCGAGTTCGATCCCAGCAGAAGCTGGATTCTCTCTCGGGTAGCCCGCTCAGGTCAACTCAGCCTTCCATCCTTCTGAGGTCGGTAAAATGAGCACCCAGCTTGCTGGGGGAGGTGATGACTGGGGAAGGCAATGGCAAACCACCCCGCTACAGTCTGCCAAGAAAACATCGCAAAAGCGGCGTCCCCCCAAAGGGTCAGGCATGACTCGGTGCTTGCACAGGGGATCTCTCTCTCACAATGAAATCATAAACACTCCCAATTAAAAATAGGTTCCATCCCCTAACAAAAGCAGTAAGTCCAGAATCAAAAGCTGCTGAGTGTGCAGGAGATCCACACTTTCTTTGTAACATATAAGTCATGTTTCATGAAATCTGTATTATTGAACTAGCCATTGAAAATCACTGCCAGGATAAACTGAGACCGTTGCTTTGCTCAGGATCTAACAATATAGATTTGTGGTATACTGTATTCTCCTGTCATTAAGTACGGAATTAGTGCCCATGTAAAGATTTAATTTCAGTAAAAAAAGAGATACTTTGGATGTTATATTGCTGATAAAATAGAATATATAATATGGTTGGGCCAGAATATGCAGAATGCATTGTGTCTTCCTGATATCTATCCAACTGTTCACATTAAGCCACTAAGTAACTTTAGAAGACTAATGCCAGAGAGAAGCTGTGACACCAATATAACCTGAATTTGACCTTCATCAAACTAGGACACATGAATAGCACTGTCTCACTTGCTCTCTCTTTCCACCCTCCTTACACGCACACATATTTATTTTTATTATTTTATTATTCAAATTTAATTACTGCCCATCTCCCCCAAAAGAGGGACTCTGGGCGGTTTACAATAAAATCAAACTATAATCATAAACGTTAAATCTCATAAAACCAGCCAGATTACAATTATTATAAAATACAATAAATACATATAAAATCCAAGAGGGTATAAAATTCCAAGCTGGTGAGAGGGCCTCTAGGGTGCGAGCCACCCCCAAGAATGGCTATCCACTTTCCTACCCCAGGCGAGACAGCAGAACCAAGTCTTCAGGGCCTTCGGAAGGTCAGGAGTGAAGGGGCCTGCCTCACCTCCGGGGGCAAGATGTTCCAAAGGGCGGGGGCCACTGCAGAGAAGGCCCGTTTCCTGGACCTCGCCAGATGAAATTCCCTTACGGACGGGGTCTGTAGCATGCCCTCTCTGGATGATCGGGTGGGACGGGCCAATATAATAGGGATGAGATGGTCCCTCAGGTAACCTGTCCCCATGCCATGTAAGGCTTTAAAGGTGATATACACAACAGCTGGAAGCCCTGCCTCCTAAATTTAGTTATGTAGAGACATTGTATGATAATTGAATCAGTAACAGAAATGCAGTCTTCCTGGCTGAGAGGTCATTTTCTAACTATTCAATATATCCCAAGAGTCAATCCTGGCAATAGATTTGAGGCTATATAGACAATCCATGTCACACCAGATAGCAGCACTTAGCTGAGCTTGGTTAACCTAAGTAGGGTCAGACTGGGTAACTACTTGGATGGAAGATCATCACTAAATTGCAGAGCTATAGACTAAGTTGGAAAGCCAAAAAACATCCCCAAGGAAGGCAACAGTAAGTAATTTATGTATGTACTGCTATGAAGAAAACCGCAAGGAAACATCCAAGTAGTCTATAGGAATTGAGCTTGAGTTGATGGACACTTCATCCTTGGACTATACATAGAAGATACAGTGACATCACCAATTTTTCTGGAGGAAACAGGATGAATATCTAAAAAAAGTTGTGCAGAATCTCATTCAATGACCATGGAAACTTTCAGGAATCCAAACTTGCAATTTAATTTTTCACTATTTAAATGGTATGTTTGTCTATCATTCTGATGAATCTACTGATCAGCTGTTCCAAATATGCCATCTGTCTGAGCTTACTCTGGACTTTGAGGTTAATTCTGAACACCTGACCTATTCTAACATGCTAAGCCTATTATCAGATTAAGGACAGAATACAATCAGTACCTTAGCTCCTGTCTAATTACAAAGACACCTTTGAGCAGAACAGTGGAGGTGGCTGAAGATCTCATCACACCAGCTCAGGCAAATGTATATCTAAGGCACCCTGGTGGTCTGGAGAAAAAATCACATCAAAAGAGGTAGGTTTAATTTTCTTTCAGAGAAAGGGATACTTTGCAATGGAAAAACTCATTCAAACTTGTAGCAGTTTACTCTGAACATATTTATTGGATAGAAGCCTAATATATTTCAAAGGAATTTGCTTATAATTAAGTATTATTTAAGAATATATCCTTTTACTGCAAATCCATAAACTGCAATCTGCATACTGAAACATTTTTTATACACTCACATTCGGGCTGGAAAAGCAAGATCCTTTTACAGAAACTGGAAGGGAGCATGATAGTAGATTTCAGATACATACTTGTATGCACCTGCCACCCACATTATCAAGATGAGTGTGCATCAAAGGCACCAACACTTCCATCCCAACATAACACAAAAGTCAAATTGCAACTTGCATTGTCAAGGAAAAAGGTTTGCAGCGTAACACAGAACACATTAAAAATAGGCATGGCATTCCATAATGAGGAGCAGAGTGCAACCCTCTTGAATTTAGATTTTCAGTCAGTATTAGCCTATCCCATGAAATCCACTTAGTCTGGACTCAGCATGATAACAGTAATATGTCTGTTATCCAATATTTGGCTTCCTGTATTAAGGAAGACATTCCACAAAGAATTGGTGCAACACATACTGTTTTAGCACAAACACTGCCATCTGGGCAGAGCCTAGAACTACTCCAGTGATTTCCTAGATTAGGATTTGTTGAGAGGGGTTAAATCTTTATTCCTTTATATGGGATGATCACTATGTTAATGATCATCCCATATAATGAGCAGCATGAAAATGGTGAAAAGTAAATGTAAGGACCATCCTGGATTCTTTTCTCAATGTAGGGTTTTTTTCCCCTTAGTAAGAGCAGCCATAGTGATAATCTGACTTGGAATATGATTGTGAGTTGGGTGGTCCCAAAACTAGGAAACATAAATATGTATTAATCTTTGTATTTTCTCAACTGCGACTCTGGAAGTTGCAGTTGAGAAAATATAAAGATTAATAAATATGTCATTATGAGAAAGAGAAGAATTTGGACTGGGGGCACATGCAATGCCATGGGAAATGAGTCACTCCTTGTTCTCTGTAAACCATTGTATTAATGCAGACTGGATCCCCTGTATATGTTTTTCTTAGAAGAAAACTATAGACTTCATCAATAACTTCCAATTAAGTCCTGAGTTGCTTGAGAATTGTTTCAGCTGAAATGTCCATACATGATTCTTTTCACAGCCCACATCCAAGCCTTAGAGTGACAGTCCTAGATAGTAGGCAGGACCATAGGAATCATTAATAAGAGCGTAACATTTGATACTGGACCTTTTTTCAAGCAGTCCCACGTACAGTAAAGGTTCTATTCCAGGCAACAGTGCTCTTACACCAACAACTTCATTTAATTGGTCTAAAAAGCCATATTGCCTAACATTAATGTGGGCACCACAGCTTGGCAGGAAAGCTAAGATTGTATTTTATACAAACCCTAAATTGGTGAAAGAGGAGGCTGAAGGGTCATACGCTAGCAATTTTTTGACCTAGAGATGCTAGAATCTAGGGTATGGGATAGGCTTACTGGAGGTCAAGAAACTGAAATTCAAAAAGGTAACATTCTTCATATGCTTTAAAAAGTTTTGAAAAACTATGCCTCTGGGATAATTTGTCAATTATTGCTCAGTTTATCTTGCTATCAATTCCCCTTGTTATAAACTCTGTTGGCATTGCAAAAGGAACACTGGCTGATTTAGCAGGTCCAAGCAGGCTGCATTCAGTATTGGTGACCCCAGTGGTAAAATGCACTGAAGGAGAAACAGTGTTTTATGGATGCAGCACAGAGGGGGAAAGAAAGTTGCAACTGATTCTTAGCAGGAGAGATAAAAAGAGTGTAAATGGTTCCCTATGGCATCTACCTGCCAGACTGAAGTTCAATTCAATACCCATCTTTCACCTCTTGGAGTTCGATTCTGCCCATGTTTTTTAGGTTGCATAGTTCAAGAGATGTTTTCCATGTTGACTTATCTGATCAGAAACCCTTTCCTCATAACTCACAAGACCTCTGTTGCTCCCTGGAGCCAAAACTTGGAATATTTGGTCAGCTGCCAGGGCATAATTCTGGGACATATGAAGATACTAAATTTAGCCATGGATTACTATTGCTGCCAAGGAAGCTGAATGTGCCTACCAACAGAGACGGGGTAACCAGATATTGTTTTGTACAGAGACCCTCAATGACATGGAGCTGAACCTGCACTGCAAAGGATTCTGGGAAGTGTTGTGATATCCCAGTATAGTCTACTAGTTGTTGTAATGATAAGGGAAAGAGGATTATGCATACTGCGCTGAAATCTTCTGAAGATGGAATGAAATAAACACATTAATCAGAGGCAAGCTTAGTAATGCTTAGGAAATCAGTGGAACAAATTAATCATGCCTAACATTCCCACTGATTTCAGGGAGCTCCTCTAAGCATAATTAGCTCTAGATCAGTTCCTAATAACTAATTCCCAGTGTGGAAACCCCATTCCCTGGAACAGTTTGAAAGCCAATGCTCTAAGATAATTTCTAATGCAAAAGCTCTAATGCACATTCTAGCAACTACCATCCTATTAACCTCCTGGAAATCTTACAGAGGCTGTAAGTGACAGGATGGTTTTAATAACCATCCTGTATCCCAGCACAACATTTCTAGCTATATATCATTCTCGAAGAGAATATTTATAGCTCAGTGTTGAACTGTGGAGTCCTTGGTGCTCTCTGAGTCTTGTTTTCTTGCAGACGTTTCATTGCCAGACTAGGCAACATCTTCAGTGCCACATTGAAGATGTTGCCTAGTCTGGCAATGAAATGTCTGCAAGAAAACAACAAGGCTCAGAGAGCACCAAGGACTCCACAATACATCACTCTTTTGGTTTCATTTTTTGAGAATAAAATGAAATGCATTTTTCAAAATTTGGATTGGCTAGTGCTAAAGTACATAACAAGCTTTTTAGATCTGATGATTCATCACTATATCCACAGAATTGGCAAAAGTCTTTATACTTCCAGAACCATTATTTTTTTAAGCCCTCCAACCTCTCTTGGGATCAGGCCTGACCTTCCTCTATGAAATGACATGTTTTAGACCATGTACACCATCAGGACTCAGCGATGGGTATACCTGCCCATGTGATCCCCAGAATCCTTCCCAGTTAACACCATACTGTAATTTTAGTGTGACAGAAGCGAAAGGGATTAAATATTAAATATATTAAATAATTAAATAATTAAATATATAAACTGAGGAGTATTGAGAGAGGGGGCGGGGAGAGAAAGGAAGGGATGAAAGTGAGAAGTGGTTTCCAAACAGCAAGCAAGATGTTTTAAAGTATTGTCCCTGATTGGGAGGGCAATACCATTTCAATGGTACTTCAGGTGGCCAAAGTCTTGTAAAGACCATATTTTTAAAACTTCAGTATGAACCACCATTTTCTCACCATACAATTATAAGCTGTACTGAGTTCAGCCAAAATCTAGAAAACCAAGAATTCACCCCTGGCTGTGCATTCACAAAGCATCTCAGAAAAACGGAAGGAGCTGAAAGAATCAAAAACTCCTATTCTGTACTTGCAATGATTTGGGACAAAAAATGAGACAAACAGGATCCCAAAGTCTAACCTCATTTTGTTTAATGACCTTGAAGAAGCCACTAAAATGATTTACCCTCATTGTTGTCCACAGTCTCCAAAATACAGATAAGGCTTACCTTCTGCCCAGAGGGCTGTAGAGGCTTAATTCATTAGCAAAATAAGTCGCTTTGGATCTCAAGATGGAAAAAGCCTAGCAAAGGGCAACTGCTCACCTCCTGCCCCCAAAGAGCAACAAGGTTAGAAAAATGTTATTCATGATTCATTCTGCAAAAATAGGTCAATGTCCCTTGGGGTAAAAATATACCTGCGTGTATATCTGCGTATTCCCATTCCTCTGCCCAAGAATGTAAGAAATAATACCATTTTCATCCCAACTGATATAAGGCACCTTTCCCCAACCTGGAACTCTCCAGATTTATTGGACTATGACCACTATTTTTATTTCTAGCTACCACAGGCAATTATCATGCTGGTTGGCTGACCACTGGTATTTAACATATCTTGAATGTACTAGATTGGTGACAATAGAAACAAAGAATTGTCTTCCTAATGTCTGCCCACAAAAAAGACTGAGTATTTCCCCAAAGTTAAGGAGCTAAAATCTCTTTCAAGTCAAGCTCAACTCTCTGGCTTAATGGACAAACACATTTTTAAACAGTATTGAACTTACTTGCTGTTGTCTTCTTCCAGAAAGTTTTTCTACTTTTCAGTAGAGTGGTGGGATTTCATGGTGGCCTTCCCTGCAGGTACTAACCAGTCACAGACTTGTGTTAAACTAGCAGATTGCTTTTCTTTTTTATAAACTTTATTAACATTCTACACATAAACATTAAAAAAATACAAAAACATATACAAAAATATAAACCTGCAAATACAAAATTAAACATCTAATTTAAAAAATAAATAGTCCACTTCTGCCCTTCACTTTTCTCACAGATCCGTTAACCATTTCTTATTCTTTTATATCGTTGTAATTATTATTTAAATTTTCCATGATCTCACCTTATTTAATCTATAAAACCCTTTATCATCAAGCTATTTTTCTCTATTTTTATAATATAATCTGTAAACAGACTCCAGTCTTTAATAAAAGCTTCTGTAACTTTAAATATCCAATCTTCAACATTTGGAGCTTCTTTATTTTTCCATTTCACAAATTGCTTTGCAGTATCTCCCTGTTTCAGAATAGGATGATTTAATGATTTAAGCAGCCAGTAACAAAGGAAAGGGACGCGGTGGTGCTACGAGTTAAACTGCTGAGCTGCTGAGCTTGCTGATCAGAAGGTCGGCAGTTTGAATCTGCGTGACGGGGTGAGCTCCCCTTGCTAGTCCCAGCTCCTGCCAACCTAGCAGTTCGAAAACATGCAAATGTGAATAGATTAATAGGTACTGCTTCGGCGGGCAGGTAACGGCATTCTGTTTAGTCATGCCGGCCACATGACCACGGAAGTGTCTTCGGACAAACGCCGGCTCTTCGGCTTTGAAACGGAGATGAGCACCGCCCCCTAGAGTTGGACACGACTGGACTTAATGTCAAGGGAAACCTTTACCTTTACTTAACAAATGAAAGGGATTCTTTATCTAGCTTGGAGTTCTGGATCGTCATGGAAAGGCAACTGCAAAAGGGTTAATTGGCTTAGAGGCTGAAGTTGTTTCTGAAAATAAGAGCTGATAAAATAGCATCAACCACTTTTGATCAGAGCTTTTAGCCTGGGGCTGCACCAATTCTGCCTTGGAGCTCAATGCTTTTTCCATCTGCTCTAATCCCTCTATTTGGACATTTGCACAGAAACTTAGACTTTCACCATATCCCCACTCCCCCGAGCAAAAGTTGTGAAGGCTCCTTACAAATCTGGGGTATGTTGTAAAAACAGGTTTCTGCATTCATTTCTTGTGATTCTTTCATACATAGACATTACAAGTACTTGGGGTGGGGGCCTTGATCATGTGGGAGAAATTGCACCTATACTTAGACTGCTAACTCCTACCCAAGAGATGTCCCTATATAGAGCACTTGTGTTTAACATCACAACCAGTTTTAAACACCATGGCTCAGCCTCAAAATACACGGAAAGCCTTTCGGTGTCCATAAACTGACCTCTATGTGAGTTGTCTGACTCTTGAGTTATAAACAGCTTGCTCTGTTCAGAGAGTTTCCTGTTTTGTTTTGTGTTTCAGTAAAAGACAGTCCCCCTCCTCCTCCATGAATTGGGGTAAGCAGAAAGTTGGCAAGTTTGTGGATAACACCAACATATTTGCTTAACTGTCTGCTTATTTATCTCCTCACTTATCATCCTCTGGGGAAGAAATTGTCAGCCCTTCAATGTAGACCAGACCAGAAAACCAGAGTTATGAATGCTAATATTACTTTTATTATAAGGTTACTGTTACAGAATCTTGCAAGTCTAAATATGCTTCTCCCCACCCTCCCTTTTTCTTCTTGAGAACTAGGGAGGGCCATGTCCGAGTTGCTTTCTCAAATTACATTTCTGCTTGGACTCCGATTTCTTTTATCTGACCATTGTCTGGGTTGCAGCTCTTCCTCCTGTTCCTCAAGGTTATTCCTTCTTCCCATCACAGAAATTCATCTTAAAACCGCCCAGAGTCCCCTTTCAGGAGAGATGGGCGGTGATAGAAATTTGAAAAATAAATAAATAAATCTTTAAAACTATAGTTTGCTGAGTAGAAAAACTGGTAGACAAGTTTGGGATAAACAAAAACAAGGGCTGTGGTGAAGTATGGTCCATGGAAGATCAAGAGGACTCCCACAGGAGCCTCCAAAGACTGTGGTGCTGAAATTTGGCAGCACAGTTTTTCATTTTTATTTTTTTTCAGCTCAGCAATAAAAGAGTTACTGTATGTGAATCATCTGACACACCAATATATTTCCTTTACTGAAAAAAAGAAAGGCAATTAATGAAAAAATGCTAAAAATCCCGACTCTTTCATCGACCCTACCACGTTATTATCACATGCCTCTGCTACCCTCAGAGGCTGCAAAACTGCATTTTGAAAAGTGTGATGACTGGCCACAAAACAGCTGCCTGTCCAGGTTAATCAGGGTAGCAGCATGTCATGGTGACAGACTTTGAATAAGCCTCTTAACTATAGAACTGATTTAACTCAGATTTTTCTTAACAAGATTGAAAAGTCCTCACTGTCAAGATTGCACCATGGCCTTGAAACAAACACACAAACCCAGCAGAGTCCTGAGCTGAGGGCCAAATTATATCAGATATTAATTAGATGCAAGTTACCAAGTTTTTAACAGTGCAATAAACCACTATGGACCTTTTTTCACCTTTGCTGTCTTAGGCAGGATACAGTAGCTTTGTTGCCTCTTTGTCATCTTCTAGTCCTGGTTATGGTGTTTCTCCTCTTCCTCTTCCCCCTTGGTATTGCCAGGCAGGGCTCCAAGTGGGATTGGAATTGGAATTGGATTGGAATTCACTGTGCATCAATTCAGTTTTTTTCTCCTTAATAGGATTTTTTTAGAGGTTAAAAAAAAAAAGATTGAGGAAGTAGCAGGAAAACACCACAGGTTTACAACTGGGAGCAGTCATAGTTTGGACCTTCTCAAATAATTACATGAAAACAGCTGGCTATTTAAGAACAAAAGCCGTGTCTAATCCAAGACTAGTGGATTAGACAGTTCCACCATTTTGTACTCTTAGGGGATTTTTGATCATATGAAAAATGAAGTGGCGGAAAACACAGGACAGTTACAAGCGGAACACTGCAATCTCTGAACCTCTGAATGAACCAGGAAACTGCATAATGGACGTCTCTTCTGGAATTACCCCTGGACTCTCAGTGTTTGTTTCTGAGGGTCAGTAGCTCATGATTCCTTGTGCAAGGACTGGGTCTTGGGGTTGATGTCCCTTGTCCCTGAAGGATCATCCAGAAAGTTAGCAAATGATAAAGCTAGAGGCAAACAAGCTCAGCATCAGTAGACAGAAGAGGGCATGCCTACAGTCAATCATTTTATTATTTTTTGCTTTAAAAATGTATTATTCTTTACCGCAGAAAATTGTGTTTCTTCCCATAGCAGACACATGGGAATCCAAGGGAAGTTGAAGTAAGAGATCAACTAGGTTCACACCTATTTAACTGTGATGGACTGAATAAGCCATAATGGGCTGTGTTCGTAGCTGATTGACAGATGTGCTTTCTGTTCGTGCCTAGAGGGCTAATATGGATTGGCATTTGTATTGCAGGGCAAAATGGCTCAGGATATGACTGAGAAAGAGCTAAGGAAAATGGAATTAGATCAACTGAAGAAGGAAGTGAAGACTGAAAGACAAATGGTAATGAGTTTCAGATGTACCTCTAATAAAAAAGTCAGTGCTTCTGCATCAACAGCACTCCAGATGTGTTGGTCTCCATACCTTTGTGTTATGCTGGCTAAAAAGTTATATGGAGTGATGTGTTGATTTTCTCTTGTCCAGCCAGTTGGTGCCAGTGTAGTCAATCTCTGAAACACAGAACATTAAATTCTCAGGGGGAAAGAAAATAATAAAATAAAATAAATAAAATAAAATAAAATAAAATATAAAGGGCACAGATCACTTGGTGACTTGACAAGGCACACTGAAATAATTAACAGTGATGCAAGAATACCATGCAGTGTTGTAGTTTCCCTGTGTTAAAACTATATCTTCCCAGTGCATTGTATCAGATATTATTTATAATTCCAATAATTTTTCATCCAAATAACTATGCTAAATTTTCATGTTTAAAACACAAAATTACATTAGGGCAATGTAAAACAAATGGAGTCCCCAGCAGTTTTAGTCACTGGGCACTTCTAGAATGTTGGTAGCAAGTTGCATGGCATCAGGTATCCTGGATTGGCTAGGACAGTCAAGTTGTGGGGAGAGGAACCAGCTCATCTGAATCAGGCTAGGATGCAGGCTTGATATATGCTTTTCAAGAGTAGGTATTGTAGAATGTATAAGAGAGAGCACAGCATTCCTGAGGAGCACACATGTAAGAAGGATCTCTCTTGTCACTTCTGGTGATGAAACTGTCAAGTGTGAGTGGCCAGGATACCTCCATCTCCGTGGAGGGGTTGGGGCTGCAACTGAACCTCCCCATCTTCTAAAGGCCTACAGGAAGCCATCCTGTGACGCAGTGGGGAAAATACCATTATCACAGAGCAGACAAATTGGTATTTGAATAGAATTCATGTTGCCCCAAGATTTCCAAGGTTTCCCTACCAAGTACTTTGAAGAAGTGAGACTTGATAAATTATGGGTTCAGCTATCCAAACAGCAAGGTTAAGTTATTGGGCAAACATAATGTCCAGTTCTTTCTTATTTTGCAAAATTTGTGTTAGTCATCCCACAGCCCAGTTATTAAAAATGCAGTCTTTGTTAAAAGCTACTTAGGGGGATCAACAGAAGGACATGCTATAAGCAGCCTATGTAGAATATGCAGGAATTAAAAACTTAATAGATTCAGAAATACATCTGTATTGAATGGTCACTGATCACTGATCTAATCCAGATTCAAGTCTGCCACATAAGAAACTTAAGGACAGAAAAAAAAATGCTTCTTAAGCGGGTGGGAAGACTAGTCACTGAAAAGTTTTGGTCTCAAAGAAGATTGTTCCCATAGTGCCAAATGCAGCTTTAGACTCCATTACTAAAATCTTCTTTTGGGCATGAGAAACAGAATGAGGGATAGTTAAAAAGAAGAAAAATAAATTACTCAGAAATTAGTCATTTTGAGTGTACAAAAAACTGAAAGCAGTTAAGGTGGTACATTTGAGCCCTTGTTTAGAATCACAACATGGGAGAAAGAATGAAAGAAAGCCTTGCAAAACTATTGTTGCTCATTCACTTGTAGGAGGGGTCCCCATTAATTTCCTAGGACTATCATACTATTTGGATGCTCTATGTTAGGATTCAAAAGTTCATGAAATGAAATACTACATCTTTTCTTCACGTAGGTCTCCAAGACAGCAAAAGAACTCAGAGATTATATAGAATCTATGGCTGCAGAAGATCCTCTCTTAAAAGGTATCCCAGAAGACAAGAACCCATTCAAGGAGAAGGGAGGTTGTACAATAAGCTGACCCCAGCCCCACCAAGAGAAGATCTTTGTTGCTCTCCTTATGTACTACTAGGACTGTATGAATTACGTTTATCCATATACAATCAGTCTAAATCAGGATTGGGGAACCTACGGGCCTCCAAATATTACTGAAGCACAATTTCCAGCAGCTCTATGCAATATGATCAGTGATGAAAGATGCTGGGGGGCTGACATTCAGCAATATCAGAAGGGCCACAGGTTCCCCATCCTTAGATATTTTCTGCAGGATGGAATTTAACCATGCCACAGAAAAAAGGAAGTGGATCAAGTTCACGACCAAGATACATATAGAGAAAGAGGACTTCTATTTTAGGACTTAAGTCTGTATTTTGCAGGTAGTCTTTATAATTATATATTTCCTGAAGAAGCCTGAGCAAGGATGGACTAGATGAACTCCAAAATACATTACTATTCTATGTTCCATGATTTAAATGTTGCTTTTTTAAAAAGTAGGTTTCTGAGTTTAATGATTTTGGATGTTTCCTTCTTTTGGGAAAAAATGATGCAGGCTTCATATAGAAAAGGAATAGAAAAAAGAGATTTGTATTAGAGATTTCTTTCTCCTTCCATCCTGCCAAGTGGCTGCCTGGAAGGGAACAGGTTGCACTACCTGGAAGGCTTTAGAAATTTGATGTAGGACTGAAAGTTGTTCACTTTCATTTTACAGTTTTTTAGAAAGTTACATTTGTGACTGAACATAGCTTTCCCATTTGCACCAACTGATTAAGCAATATCTTATTATCAGATGTCTAAACCAGTGTCTCTCAAGCAATGCAACTTTAAGATTGCAGACTTCAGCTTCTGGAATTCTCAGCCAACATGGAGTTGGGGAATTCTGGGAGTTGAAGTCTGCATATCTGAAAGTTGCCGGGGTTGAGAAACACTGGTCTAAACAACAGACTTAATTAACGTGTATTTCATTCTTCACATGCGAGGTCTTACCACAAAGCAAGAAAATCAGCTTCTCCACAACAGAAACACAATATAAGAAAGGAAGTTATGGTGAAAAATAAGGGAATGATTCTTGGCCTTCTTTAGTTACCATAACTAGCTACCTCTCAAAATACACTGGGAACTACATCACATGTTCTTAAGACTCAGCTATTCATATCTGTGTAGCAAAATCTCAATTCCTGTGTTTACTACAGAAAATTACCTTTGAGAAGAGGCTGTTTGAAAAGACAAGACAGCAGATGGAAACCCTGTGCAATTCTCCAAGCTGAGCTCTGCCATGTTCCTACCAAGTTAACCCTTCATCCCATTGTTACTTTTAGTTCCCAGCTAATCCCAGATAGATGCTCATCTTCTCTGCCTGATTGAGGCAAAAGAACTGCAACTGCAGGGCATTTAGAAAAGTAGAGATGATAGGTGATATTGATAGAAAAAAAGAAAGATAGAAAGACAGACAGACAGATCCAAGCTCTGTACTATTATCAAGGGCAGTTCTTGGGTTATGTTTTTGTAAAGCAGTGCATTTTTTCCGATCACGCAACATCACTACATCTTGTACAATAAATGTTTAGTTCCAGAGCTGGCTTTTGTGAATTGTATTATGAAGTACAGATATGACTCTCTAATAGTTTTAAATAAAAAATGCAGATTTCTTTTCATACAGCACTGAAATAGCCTGCTTAATGTTATTCATCTGGTGGAAGCTCAAGCAAGCATTATAGGAGACATGCATTTGAGGTGTGAACTGGGCAAGGAGGGAGGGGAATTCTAAGCTGAGTATACCAGGTTTGGGAAGAAAATCATGGTGCCACTCACTTTCCAAGGTCACTTATTTCACCTCAGAAGTAAAATGGCTAAGTAAATGTACTTAATTCCATATTTTAAAGTTGGTTTGACCAGCTGGGCCCTAATCCATAAAATGCAATCCCAAACACAGCTTGTAACAATTGTGAGCCCCAGAGAAGCACTTCATGGGTGTGGAAGAGTCAGTGCCAGGCAACACGCATTTCTTCTTCCACTCAGTTTGCCCCAAGTTAATGATTTACAGTATTTACAATATGTACACAAAGAGATTATAAGCAGCTCCCTAATGATTTACACCATGACAGCAGCTCCAAGTTACAGACCTGCAATTAGGCAAGATGTGGCAGCTCCCTCAGGAAGCAGATACTGGTATGAGGAAGTCAGGCAGCCCGTGAGAAAAAAGGATGTTTTTTCTTCACATACTTCAATTGTGTGGTCACAGCTGCCATCTTGACGTTTTTGACCCATGGTTGCCTCTGAGGGAAGGCAATTGTTTTATTTCCCAAGGTCATTCCTCCTCCTTGTAGGACAGAGTGTCCACCTCATAAACAAGCCTACTACCCCTTTACCAGTGTTAAAATAAGATTTGAGAAAGTCATCTTCTGTGTAGAGAACCCAAAGGAGATCTTTCTCCTTTGACAGCCACATATTTTGGATCAGCTTTGAGGCTGCAAAAGATTTAGTCCATGTCAGCCCTTCAAAGTGGGCCAGGTGAAGAAAGAGACTCCACAGGAATGAGAAAGTCATCTTCTGTGTAGAGAACCCAAAGGAGATCTTTCTCCTTTGACAGCCACATATTTTGGATCAGCTTTGAGGCTGCAAAAGATTTAGTCCATGTCAGCCCTTCAAAGTGGGCCAGGTGAAGAAAGAGACTCCACAGGAATGCTACTTTATTGTTATATTAATAGAATATTTAAAAACCTGTCCAAATCCTTCCCTGCCCCCTTTTAAGGACAATGTAGTCAACGGGTGGCTATTCTGAGTCTCTTGCTCACCCTTTCTACTTTCCCAGGGCTGAGTAACCGCTTCAGCACTTCTACTTCCTTTTTGAGGCTAGAGTTAAATTCAGTGGTATGCTGGAGCCGTCTCACGCTGGCTTGTGAAAGCAAATTGTTAAAGTTTCTGCAATTTTGCGATGAGAGCACAGCTGAGCCTCTACACCAGTGTTTTTCAAACTTGGCAACCTTAAGCTTTGTGGACTTCAACTCCAAGAATGATGGGGAAATCTGGGAGTTGAAGTCCACACTTCTTAAAGTTGCCAAGTTTGAAAAACACTGCCCTACACCTAGCGCACCCATCAGCTGTTCTGCAGCATGCCAGCAGCACACCACTGGCTAAAGTCCTCTAAATACCTCAGGGTGGACCAATTTGTGAATGGACAAACCGCAAAACAGATCTCAGTAATCTCTCTTAGCTTTTGAATGCCCCCCCCCCCCACAAATATATGCCACCCAGAGTCTTTGGGAGTCAGGAGGCATATAAATTTAATTTAATTTTTTATTATTATTATTAATTCTAGACTTCCCCTCTACAGAAAGTGGTTGTTTCATTCAGAACTGCTCTAGTTCTGGGTATAAAATACTACACACAAAATGGAATGTCTGCTGCTGTAATGTTAGGATTGTGTAACTGGGTCTGTGTAACTTGGCCTCTATCACTGCTGAGCTATGCACAAGGTAAAGGGTAAAGGTTTCCCTTGACATTAAGTCCAGTCGTGTTCGACTCTAGGGGGCGGTGCTCATCTCTCTTTCAAAGCCGAAGAGCCGGCGTTTGTCCGAAGACACTTCCGTGGTCATGTGGCCGGCATGACTAAACAGAACGCTGTTACCTGCCTGCCGAAGCGGTACCTATTAATCTACTCACATTTGCATGTTTTCGAACTGCTAGGTTGGCAGGAGCTGGGACTAGCAACAGGAGCTCACCCCGTCACACGGATTCGAACTGCTGACCTTCTGATCGACAAGCTCAGCAGCTCAGTGGTTTAACCCGCAGTGCTACCGCGTCCCCCCGAGCTATGCAGAAACTTGACATTTAATCTCCAAGACAGAGCAACATGGCACCAGTTCATGGCATCCATTTTCACCTTTGTCTCAGGATTAGTACAAAGGTTTTCTCAAAATCCCAACCAACCAAGAACGGTAGCCATTGATTTCTTGATTGGAGAGTGGGGGGCAGCCCTCTAGTTCTGAAAAATGACAGACCTGATTACAGATAGTCCTCACTTACCAACTGCCTTGGACAGTGACCATTCACAGTTATGACAGTGATGGAAAAGTAACTTTGCAACCAATGTCCACATTTACGACCTTCACAGCATCTCTCTCTCAGTCCTGTATTCACCATTACAGTCAGTTACTATAAAAATGAAATGGAATGACTATGTTGTTATTAGGCAGTTGTAAGGTGAAGTTATAGGAGGGATCTGAACCGGAATATTTTTGCTCTGATAGGATAGAAGAACAAACTTTGGGTACACTCTTCTTGTTTATTCTGGATAGTCTGTAAATAAGTAAGAAAATATATAATTGTTTTAACAAAAACTGAGCATAAGCATTATATTCCCATTTTTTCATTAACAGTGTTTTTTAAAAAATAAAAACTGGATAGTTCAATAAAATCAGCACCATTCAATAATGGTGCTGCATTCTTCATTTGTGTCTTTCCTTTATTCAGATTCTGGGGAAAAAAAAGACGAGATTTCCAACTTTTCATTCCCACCTTGTTTCTCAATTTAGAATGAATTACTCCAAAGAAACAAAACACTCTTTCCATATCAGTAAAAGAATCTATTGCCATTAAAAGTGGGTTTACTGTCTGAGTTATCCCTGAACCGAAGTGTTTAAGTGACTTCCAACAGCTCATTGGTGTGACTTGTTTCAAAACTTCTTCAGAAAACATAAACTACTTCAGTGGCTCATGCTTTGCCCAGAAATCTAATATAATTGGAATTATAGAAGAATAACTGCAGGATGCCCATGTCATATTCAACTCCTTTTTCTCTGCAATTAAGGACAAACCCTAATATTGAGTATTGGGAATGTTAGCTAGAAAGTGAGTTAGAGACAGTGCTTGTTCCATTCAATTTTTAATAGTTCCTGTGTTGTTGTTTATTTGTTTAGTCGCTTCCGACTCTTCGTGACTTCATGGACCAGCCCACGCCAGAGCTTCCTGTCAGTCGTTAACATCCCCAGCTCCCCCAGGGACGAATCCGTCACCCCTAGAATATCATCCATCCACCTTGCCCTTGGTCGGCCCCTCTTCCTTTTGCCCTCCACTCTCCCTAGCATCAGCATCTTCTCCAGGGTGTCCTGTCTTCTCATTATGTGGCCAAAGTACTTCAGTTTTGCCTTTAATATCATTCCCTCAAGTGAGCAGTCTGGCTTTATTTCCTGGAGGATGGACTGGTTTGATCTTCTTGCAGTCCAAGGCACTCTCAGAATTTTCCTCCAACACCACAGTTCAAAAGCATCGATCTTCCTTCGTTCAGCCTTCCTTATGGTCCAGCTCTCGCAGCCATAAGTTACTACGGGGAACACCATTGCTTTAACTATGCGGGCCTTTGTTGTCAGTGTGATGTCTCTGCTCTTAACTATTTTATCGAGATTTGTCATTGCTCTTTTCCCAAGGATTAAGGGTCTTCTGATTTCCTGATTGCAGTCAGCATCTGCAGTAATTTTCGCACCTAGAAATACAAAGTCTTTCACTGCTTCTACATTTTCTCCCTCTATTTGCCAGTTATCAATCAAGCTGGTTGCCATAATCTTGGTTTTTTTGAGGTTTAGCTGCAAACCAGCTTTTGCACTTTCTTCTTTCACCTTCATCATAAGGCTCCTCAGTTCCTCTTCGCTTTCACCATCAAAGTGGAATCATTTGCATATCTGAGATTGTTAATGTTTCTTCCAGAGATTTTAACTCCAGCCTTGGATTCCTCAAGCCCAGCTTGTCGCATGATGTGTTTTGCATACAAGTTGAATAGGTAGGGTGAGAGTATACAGCCCTGCCGTACTCCTTTCCCAATCTTAAACCAGTCCGTTGTTCCGTGGTCTGTTCTTACTGTTGCTACTTGGTCGTTATACAGATTCTTCAGGAGGCAGGCAAGATGACTTGGTATCCCCATACCACTAAGAACTTGCCACAATTTGTTATGGTTCACACAGTCAAAGGCTTTAGAATAGTCAATAAAACAGAAATAGATGTTTTTCTGAAACTCCCTGGCTTTTTCCATTATCCAGCGGGTATTGGCAATTTGGTCCCTAGTTCCTCTGCCTTTTCTAAAGCCAGCTTGTACATCTGGCAATTCTCGCTCCATGAATTGAAGTCTACCTTGCAGGATCTTGAGCATTACCTTACTGGCATGTGAAATGAGTGCCACTGTTCGATTGTTTGAACATTCTTTAGTGTTTCCCTTTTTTGGTATGGGGATATAAGCTGATTTTTTCCAGTCTGATGGCCATTCTTGTGTTTTCCAAATTTGCTGGCATATAGCATGTATTACCTTGACAGCATCATCTTGCAAGATTTTGAACAGTTCAGCTGGGATGCCATCGTCTCCTACTGCCTTGTTATTAGCAATGCTTCTTACGGCCCATTCAACCTTACTCTTCAGGATGTCTGGCTCTAGCTCACTGACCACACCGTCGAAGCTATCCCCGATATTGTTATCCTTCCTATACAGGTCTTCTGTATATTCTTGCCACCTTTTCTTGATCTCTTCTTCTTCTGTTAGGTCCTTGCCATCTTTGTTTTTGATCATACCCATTTTTGTCTGGAATTTACCCCCGATGTTTCTAATTTTCTGGAAGAGGTCTCTTGTCCTTCCTATTCTATTGTCTTCTTCCACTTCCACGCATTGCTTGTTTAAAAATAATTTCTTATCTCTTCTGGCTAACCTCTGGAATTTTGCATTTAATTGGGCATATCTCCCCCTATCACTGTTGCCTTTTGCTTTCCTTCTTTCTTGGGCTACTTCTAGTGTCTCAGCAGACAGCCATTTTACCTTCTTGGTTTTCTCTTTCTTTGGGATGTATTTTGTTGCCGCCTCCTGAACAATGTTGCAAACTTCTGTCCATAGTTCTTCCGGGACCCTATCTACTAAGTCCAGTCCCTTAAATCTATTCTTCACCTCCACTGCATATTCCTTAGGAATATTAGTGAGCTCATATCTAGCTGATCTGTGGGTCTTCCCTAATCTTTTTAGTCTGATCCTAAATTGTGCAATAAGAAGTTCGTGATCTGAACTACAGTCAGCTCCAGGTCTTGTTTTTACCGACTGTATAGATGTCCACCACCTTTGGCTGCAAAGGATGTAGTCAGTCTGATTTCAGTGTTGTCCATCTGGTGAAGTTCATGTATAAAGCTGTCTCTTAGGTTGTTGGAAGAGAGTGTTTGTTATGCAGAGTGAGTTGTCTTGGCAAAATTCTATCAGCCTATGTCCTGCTTCATTTTGTTCTCCCAGGCCATGCTTACCTGTAATTCCAGGTGTCATTTAACTGCCCACCTTAGCATTCCAGTCTCCCGTGATGAAAATAATATCTCTTTTAGGCGTGTTGTCCAGTAGGTGCTGCAGATCCTCATATACCTGCTGTACTTCAGCTTCTTCAGCATCTGTGGTTGGGGTGTATATTTGGATCACCGTGATGTTAGATGGCTTGCCCTGAATTCGAATTGAGATCATTCTATCATTTTTTGGATTGTATCCAAGCACTGCTTTAGCCACTTTACTATTAATTATGAAGGCTACTCCATTTCTTCTGTGATCCTCTTGTCCACAGTAGTAGATTTGGTGGTCATTTGATGTGAAGTGGCCCATTCCAGTCCATTTCAGTTCACTGACGCCCAAAATGTCTATCTTTAATCTTGACATCTCACCAATAATCACATCCAATTTGCCCTGGCTCATAGATCTTACATTCCAGGTTCCAATGGTTTGTTGATCCTTAGAACATCGGATTCGCCGTTCACCACCAGCACCGTCGGCCGCTAGCCGTCCTTTCGGCTTTGAGCTAGCTGCGTCATCACGTCTGGGGCTAGTTGAACTCATCCTCTGTTCCTCCCCAGTAGCATTTTGACCATCTTCTGACCTGGGGGTCTCATCTTCCGATGGTATACCGACATATCTCTGGTTGTGCTGATCCATTTAGTTTTCACGGCAAGAATACTGGGGTGGGTTGCCATTACCTTCCCCAGGGATCGCATTTAGTCTGACCTCTCTGTCATGACCTTCCTGTCTTGAGTGGCCCTTCACGGTTTAGCTCATGGCATCATTGAGGTGCTCAAGCTCCAGCACCACGACAAGGTAACGATCCTTTGCTGAAGGATAGTGCCTGTAGTTACCACCTATTTCTCAATAGTAAGCTATTGTTCAAGGTTAGTTTTATTCAAGCTTCAGAAGCATCAGAAATGAAAGTTATTTCTCTAAACTTCATTCAAAGTTGTAGAAATAGACTTTAGGATAGTTAGAAAATGAACCATGCAGCGCTTCTCTTTAGTCCCATATTGAGAACTTCATCCATGACGCTACTATTTTTTCCCCCAAATTTGTCCAGAAATTGTCATCAGAAGCCAGTTCTTCCACAAATATGTTCCTTTGGATATCTTGTGGGAAAATTACCTTGCTTTCTCTTGCTTTCTTCAGAATAGCTGCTGCAAAGTCGTGATTTCAAAAATACTTTGCGATGCTATTACATTAGTCCTTGTTGTTGGATCGATGAAATCCTTTTTCCAGGAGGTGCATTAAATAAGCACTGCTATTTGTTTCAGGAACTTTTTCTTCTTTTTTTGTCCTCCTCATTAGATACATTTACAGCAATATCCATGACAAAGCTACATACAAGACAATTCAGATTATTTTGAGAGCTTGTTGTAGCTTTTTTTGCTACCACTTGTAAAGGTTGACACATGTGCATTTTCCTGATTGTTTCAGTAAGAAAGGAAGTCCTTTCTTCTGTTAATACAGAAGTATATATGGCTGATTCATTGTGGATGCTGCTCCATCGATCAAGCCTCAGGGTAACGATTTCCCCCTCAATATGAGCTGCACACTTCTCATACATTTTGTCTAACAATTTCCCAGTAGTATCTTTTTGTTGGGTGGAGGGCCTCCTGATCAAAGAGACTGAACCAAGTCAATAATATGTACATTCTCACCTATACAGAAAGGGATCTGTTGCATAAACTGAGCACTCTCTTCATTGACTGCTTCTTCTGTAATCTGTTGGTTTTAATCTATGATTGCTGGCGGAGGAATATCCGTGTGTTGTATGTTTCCCATGGGAGATACAGTCTTTCTGACATATGCAATTAAGCTAAAAATAAAACCCATTGCTACCTCTCAGGAAACTGAAAGGGTAAACCTAAGTGAACAGCCACCTGAATCCTGTAGTTGGAGGACTGATCCATCTAAACTAGTGTTTTTCAAACTTGGCAACTTTAAGATGTGTGGACTTCAACTCCCAGAATTCCCCAGCCATCATGCTCGGAGTTGAAGTCCACACATCTTAAAGTTGCCAAGTTTGAAAAACACAGATCTAAACAAAAGATGACAATGCAGTTCACGTACCTATAGCTGCACATGACTGCACACACTGATCACGTGGAACAGTACATATATTTGCCTGTTTGCTTTTAATTAACAGCATCCAAGTTCCTTCCAAGTGGGGAAGGTAATGGCAACCCACCTCAGTATTCTTGCCGTGAAAACTAAATGGATCAGTACAACCAGAGATATGTCGGTATACCATCGGAAGATGAGACCCCCAGGTCAGAAGATGGTCAAAATGCTACTGGGGAGGAACAGAGGATGAGCTCAACTAGCCCCAGACGTGATGACGCAGCTAGCTCAAAGCCGGAAGGACGGCTAGCGGCCGACGGTGCTGGTGGTGAACGGCGAATCCGAGGTTCTAAGGCTCAACACACCATCGGAACCTGGAATGTAAGATCTATGAGCCAGGGCAAATTGGATGTGGTTATTGGTGAGATGTCAAGATTAAAGATAGACATTCTGGGCATCAGTGAACTGAAATGGACTGGAATGGGCCACTTCACATCAAATGACCACCAGATCTACTACTGCGGACAAGAGGACCACAGAAGAAATGGAGTAGCCTTCATAATTAATAGTAAAGTGGCTAAAGCAGTGCTTGGATACAACCCAAAAAATGACAGAATGATCTCAATTCGAATTCAGGGCAAGCCATCTAACATCACAGTGATCCAAATATACGCCCCAACCACAAATGCTGAAGAAGCTGAAGTAGAGCAGTTCTATGAGGATCTGCAGCACCTACTGGACAACACGCCTAAAAGAGATGTTATTTTCATCACAGGAGACTGGAATGCTAAGGTGGGCAGTCAAATGACACCTCGAATTACAGGTAAGTATGGCCTGGGAGAACAAAACGAAGCAGGACACAGGCTGATAGAATTTTGCCAAGACAATTCACTCTGCATAACAAACACTCTCTTCCAACAACCTAAGAGACGGCTTTATACATGGACTTCACCAGATGGACAACACCGAAATCAGATTGATTACATCCTTTGCAGCCAAAGGTGGCGGACATCTGTACAGTCGGTAAAAACAAGGCCTGGAGCTGACTGTAGTTCAGATCACGAACTTCTTCTTGCACAATTTAGGATCAGACTAAAGAGATTAGGGAAGACCCACAGATCAGCTAGATATGAGCTCACTAATATTCCTAAGGAATATGCAGTGGAGGTGAAGAATAGATTTAAGGGACTGGACTTAGTAGATAGGGTCCCGGAAGAACTCTGGACAGAAGTTGGCAGCATTGTTCAGGAGGCGGCAACAAAATACATCCCAAAGAAAGAGAAAACCAAGAAGGCAAAATGGCTGTCTGCTGAGACACTAGAAGTAGCCCAAGAAAGAAGGAAAGCAAAAGGCAACAGTGATAGGGGGAGATATGCCCAATTAAATGCAAAATTCCAGAGGTTAGCCAGAAGAGATAAGGAATTATTTTTAAACAAGCAATGCGCGGAAGTGGAAGAAGACAATAGAATAGGAAGGACAAGAGACCTCTTCCAGAAAATTAGAAACATTGGAGGTAAATTCCAGGCAAAAATGGGTATGATCAAAAACAAAGATGGCAAGGACCTAACAGAAGAAGAAGAGATCAAGAAAAGGTGGCAAGAATATACAGAAAACCTGTATAGGAAGGATAACAATATCGGGGATAGCTTTGACGGTGTGGTCGGTGAGCTAGAGCCAGACATCCTGAAGAGTGAGGTTGAGTGGGCCTTAAGAAGCATTGCTAATAACAAGGCAACAGGAGACGACGGCATCCCAGCTGAACTGTTCAAAATCTTGCAAGATGATGCTGTCAAGGTAATGCATGCTATATGCCAGCAAATTTGGAAAACACAAGAATGGCCATCAGACTGGAAAAAATCAACTTATATCCCCATACCAAAAAAGGGAAACACTAAAGAATGTTCAAACTATCGAACAGTGGCACTCATTTCACATGCCAGTAAGGTAATGCTCAAGATCCTGCAAGGTAGACTTCAGCAGTTCATGGAGCGAGAATTGCCAGATGTACAAGCTGGGTTTAGAAAAGGCAGAGGAACTAGAGACCAAATTGCCAATATCCGCTGGATAATGGAAAAAGCCAGGGAGTTTCAGAAAAACATCTATTTCTGTTTTATTGACTATTCTAAAGCCTTTGACTGTGTGGACCATAACAAATTGTGGCAAGTTCTTAGTGGTATGGGGATACCAAGTCATCTTGTATGCCTCCTGAAGAATCTGTATAACGACCAAGTAGCAACAGTAAGAACAGACCACGGAACAACAGACTGGTTTAAGATTGGGAAAGGAGTACGGCAGGGCTGTATACTCTCACCCTACCTATTCAACTTGTATGCAGAACACATCATGCAACAAGCTGGCCTTGAGGAATCCAAGGCTGGAGTTAAAATCTCTGGAAGAAACATTAACAATCTCAGATATGCAGATGATACCACCTTGATGGCTGAAAGCGAAGAGGAACTGAGGAGCCTTATGATGAAGGTGAAAGAAGAAAGTGCAAAAGCTGGTTTGCAGCTAAACCTCAAAAAAACCAAGATTATGGCAACCAGCTTGATTGATAACTGGCAAATAGAGGGAGAAAATGTAGAAGCAGTGAAAGACTTTGTATTCCTAGGTGCAAAGATTACTGCAGATGCTGACTGCAGTCAGGAAATCAGAAGACGCTTAATCCTTGGAAGAAGAGCAATGACAAATCTCGATAAAATAGTTAAGAGCAGAGACATCACACTGACAACAAAGGCCCGCATAGTTAAAGCAATGGTGTTCCCTGTAGTAACATATGGCTGCGAGAGCTGGACCATAAGGAAGGCTGAGAGAAGGAAGATCGATGCTTTTGAACTGTGGTGTTGGAGGAAAATTCTGAGAGTGCCTTGGACTGCAAGAAGATCCAACCAGTCCATCCTCCAGGAAATAAAGCCAGACTGCTCACTTGAGGGAATGATATTAAAGGCAAAACTGAAATACTTTGGCCACATAATGAGAAGACAGGACACCCTGGAGAAGATGCTGATGGTAGGGAGAGTGGAAGGCAAAAGGAAGAGGGGCCGACCAAGGGCAAGATGGATGGATGATATTCTAGAGGTGACGGACTCGTCCCTGGGGGAGCTGGGGGTGTTGACGACCGACAGGAAGCTCTGGCGTGGGCTGGTCCATGAAGTCATGAAGAGTCGGAAGCGACTAAACGAATAAACAACAACAACAAAGTACCACAGGGTAATAATTTGTCCCTTTGAAAAAGAGTTGAAGAAGCCACCTGAGAAGCCCATCCATACAAAAGTGATGACCAGAAAAAGCAACCCTTAAGAAAAAATCCTTCACATTCAGACATGCTCCACTCAGAATTTCAGAATTGGAGCTGCATTTTTCTGTTCCATTGTTTGCATTCTGTATCCTTGCCTGTCTTACCTACAGGTAGTCCTTGTTTATCAACCATTGTTTAGTGACAGTTCAGTAACGGTGCTGAAATAAACGAGTTATGACCAGTTCGCATTTATGACCATCACAGCATCCTGCGGTCAAGTGATCAGGTCAGATTTGCTTAATGACTGCTTCGCTTAGCAACTGAAATTCCGGTCCCAATTGTGGTTGTTAAGCGAGGACTACCTGTATAAGAATGGGGACGCAGTGGCGCTGCGGGTTAAACCGCTGAGCTGTCGATCGGAAGGTCGGCGGTTCGAAACCGCGTGGCGGGGTGAGCTCCCGTTGCTAGTCCCAGCTCCTGCTCACCTAGCAGTTCGAAAACATGCAAATGTGAGTAGATCAATAGGTACCGCTTCGGCGGGAAGGTAACAGCGTTCCATGTCGTCATGCTGGCCACATGACCCGGAAGTGTCTATGGACAACGCTGGCTCCAAGGCTTAGAAACGGAGATGAGCACCGCCCCCTAGAGTCGGACACGACTGGACTTTACGTCAAGGGAAACCTTTACCTTTACCTACCTGTATAAGAAGTGTTGTATAGACTCTTTTTAATAACCTGGTGTCATGATTAGGCTTGTTTTATATGCTTCAAGGCCAGAAACCTATTCTTTCAAATCATCATGTGGCAGAAATATTTTCCCAGTTTTTTTCTTTCGGTTTTTAATTCAGACTTCTTCTTGCCAGATCTCAGATTCTCTATTCAATGAACTTCATTCTTTAAACTTTTAGACAGAGATCTGCTATAGTATGTCTGATGGAGTGGTGATTTTAGGGTTAATTTGAAGAAGGCAGCGAAAACGCCACGTTTGACCTGCACTTGTTGCTGGGAAAGGTAAAGATACTGTGGATTAGGTGCCAGTGTGTGTCATTTCCCTACTGAAGGCTACTTGTTTATAAAGCCAGCTGCAATAAGGAGGGAGGGAGGAGCTGCAGGTACAACAGGAATAGATAGATAACAATGGAAATCAGTAGATAACTGAATTATACTTGTTCTGCCAAGTGTCCAAGCAGTGAGCAGGTGCTCAAACAATTGGTTCTTTTAGATCCAGAGACAAAGCACACCAGTGGATAAGGAAATGTTAAGCTTTATAATAAACTTAAGCAAATGAAGTTAAACAGAAACACAGCTGAAACCAGAAGTACAATTTAGGCAGATTAAACAAAAGTATAAAAAGCATAGCATAAAGAAAGAAATAATAACATACCCAAGCAAGTTGATACCCAATCCCTTTTATGTTGCCAGGAGCCTCCTGACCAAGGCAACAGGGACCGGGGTGGTAATTGTTCTACAGCACCCACCGCACTGGATCTGTACAGAATCTCCCAAAATTTAAAACAATTCCAGGACTTTTTATCAGTCTGGCCCTCAAACCTTGTGACCATGTTTCCATGGCTGCAGGCTATGAGACCTGACCTTGACTGGCCGTTTCTCAGGCCAAAAACACCTGTCTACAAGAAGTTTTACAGATTTACAAAAACAATGGGGGTGGGGTTTCTCTTATCTCTCCCCTCCCACTTCACACTTTTGGAGTGCTGTTGGAGGAGTGGGCTTGTGTTTACAAAAAACAATATTGTGGTTTTATTTCCCCCCTCCTCGTGCCAAGCAGAAATAAAAACAAGCCAATTAAACATCAGCATAACTCAACAGAAACTCTAATCTTTGTGTGAGGGAGAAAATCAACATATGTCACTTAACTCCTCAAAATAACAGTGGTCTTCTGCATTGCCACTACAATACTTCTCCTCAGCAACACAAAAGCATCCACCTTTTGGAAGTGTTTTCCCCATCCAAGGGTGTGAACAATCATGTACCTTTGTTCTGTATGTATATAAAAGGTGTGTTGATTTGCAAGCTCAACACACTTGTGGAACTAAAGTCATGGGTGCCCTTTCTTCTGCAGGATAAAGCTATAAGAGAGATTCCTGCCTTGTGCGTTAATTGGCAAAGCATGCCAGGTTTTAAAGAACTCAGGAGTTCCTGGGCCAACATGTCCACTTACCTCTCATATCATCTCTGTATTAGCATTAAGAGGTAACCAGCCATTGGCAACTAGAACACAATGTAATTAAAAGGTATCTTCACATTAATATCTTTGAGCTAGGTTCATTTTTTATGAAACACTAAGTTTAAACTGATTTAAATAAAAACATGATTAACATTTAAAAAATGTGTTATTTACCCTGATTCTTATTTTTCCATCTTCCAGTTAATACCCAGCAGTGTACAAAATTTATATATTGTTGTTGTTGTTTGTCTCTTTGGTAAACCAAACCTGATGTTTAAAGGGCCACAAAGCAGATGCTGTCAAACAAAGGTGGCCAGAGTGAGGGGAGTGGAGAATAAAATCCCACAGCATGATTTCTGCATTTAATTTCTGCATTTAAGAGCTACCTAAAAAGGTGATTTCAGCAATCACGTACTTGTGTAACTACCTCCCAACCTGTTGAATTTTGCTGTTCTGCACCAATCCTGATATTGCTGCAGAAAGCCACCGTCTTAAATGAAATTTAAAGTAAAAAAAACAAAAACTGCATCTGGATTCCACGGTTCAGTTACATCGGGTAAAAGAGTGCGGGAGATTAGGCTGGCTTTCTTAATGCATCACCAAAGGTAAGATAATGAGACGGCAGGAGACAAAAAGATTAGAAAATTTAGATCAAAAGACCCGCGTTTAAAAAAGATGGAAAGCAGGAAGGACAGACTTAAGTCCCGTGCATTTTTTTATATCGCTGTTGAAGCGCAAATTGCGCTTTCCCGTTTTAGCCAATAGTTGAACCACAGCGGGAGGCATTCTGTCGGCGCTGACCAACGAGACAGGGAAGATTCTTTTTTTGGCAGCTCCTCCATTCCCCCTTTCACGTAGTCACTAAAGCAAAAGACGCACGCATGCGCAATAGCCACTTCTGCTGGTCGCCAGCACTAAACGCACCCTCCTTGCTGCTGTTCTGGCCGTCGTGGCTTTTTGCTGCCCAAAGGCTTCTCGGAAGAGTCTCTCAAATTTATTAGGAATTCAGTAAAGCAAAAATGTCCCACGAGGTCCCACCGAGATTTGAACTCGGATCGCTGGATTCAAAGTCCAGAGTGCTAACCATTACACCATGGGACCTGCTACTTTGTAAAGGAAGCACGAGGCTTTCTGGGACCCTGTTAACAGGCACGTTCTCTTAGCACATTGCATGTTTAGGTGCAATCTACCGAGCAACCAAATGCGAACGAGCTGCGATACCACCAGGACGGAACAGAAGCACCTTTCTTGCGCGCAGAGCTGCGATATTAGCTGCTCGGCTGCTTAGACCACAGCTCCCAGAATCCCCGGCGCACGCGCTGGCTCGACGCGCGAAGCGTGAAGGAGGGCGCCGACTGGACGAAAAGCGGGGCCGGGCGGGGGGAGAAAGCCCTCCTCTCAGTCCACGGAAGGAGGGCACGTTTCTGGGGAAGCCATTCGCGCCACGGTGGGGCCGAGCAGGCTTAAACTACGGGATGGGAGCGTGGCCTGCCCACAGAGACTCAGAAAGAGCCTCGCTTAACGATTGTCAGCTAAGCCCGAGGATCAGCGCAGGACCTGGCGAAGACGTTGTGGTGTTTGATATCCCGACTCGAAAACACTTGCTTTTCGGAAGCCCCATCCCGTTCTTCTCCCGTGTAGCCTCGTTGGAAGGGCGCTGCCGAACCTCCTTCCCCTGGACCCGAATAAGCATCCTCAAACGCTTTCAGCTGGAGGTTTCCGAATAATCAAATCAAATCAGTTTATTAGTCATAAGGCCAGATACAGTAAAAGAGCCAATGGTAGGTTACATACATGCATACATACATGTATAAAACAAAAACGATGAGTATAAGATCTAATGATGAATAAGAACAAGTATAATAAAATAAAAAATTGTGTTACAAAAAGTGATAAATAAGAATTCAAACTTAGTTAATGGTGCAGCATATTGTACAGACGGTAGCACAAAACCAGACAAGTTGGGAGGATATTTTTGACTTCTTGTCAGAAACAACAGTAAGTAGAAATCCCACTCCCTGCTGTGAGATTTCTTCAAGATCAGACAAATGAAGGCTTGTCTAGAATCCTCATATAGGGAGCAGCATAGTAGCATGTGGCTTAGAGTTTCTACTGAGCCATCACCACATGGAGATAACCAGAGAGACATAGAAGTACCCCTGAAATGTCCAAGAGGTTTCCCAAGAAGTAGACCTATGACTGAGGCCATACATGTTGCAACAGGGTTGTCCAATGAGGTGGTGTGGGACTACACTTCCCATAATCCCCATTGTTCATGCTGGGGCTGCTGGAAATGGAGGACACCAGCTGCTTTTGGAGGACACCAGTTTGGAGCAGCCAGTTAATTTGTAAAGTGCAGGTAAACCTTTCTGTTGGAGCTTTTGGGCAGAAAATGGTATTAATATTCTAGAGACGCTTATTTTTAATCAGTCTTTCAAAACATTTGATGTGTTGCAAGTAGAATTTGGGTTACTTGAAAGAACAGAATAGCAGTATGTTGAACTAAAATATTTTTTACTTCATAATACGGAGCATGTGCTAGCAGCTTCTGAAACACCTAAATTATTTGTAGTATAGGAAAGTGTTCTGGAAGATTCCAAACCTAGTTTGTTTATAGTCACTGGGAGAGCATTTTTAAGATAAATACTAATAATGAATATTAAGAGTTGGAATGTCCTAATTTAATAAATCAATAGTCCCACACTTTAAAGAATGATAAATATATCTTAGAGTGCAATTCATTTATCCAAAGATTATTTGGATAAAAGATGGGAGTTCTGCAGAAAAAAAATTCTTTTAATACTCTAACAAATCTAAACAGTAAAACTCTAGTATCTGGAGCATCCACTACATCAAATCAAAGAAATACTCAACTGAATATTACTTCCAGTTGGTTTGATGCAGACTGGGTCCAAGCTAAGAAAAAATTAAGAGCTCTATATTTAGCATACAGAAAGTCTAATTTACAACAGCATCCTTTAAGATATTATGAGTTGAAGAAAAATTATAAGATAGTAATATGTCAGAAGAAACAGAAAACAGAGAGAGATTCCTGGTCATTATTAATAAATGCTTCTCTGTACAAAGACTCCAAAACTTTTTGGAAATTAATTTCCAGGGCTTTTACTGCTCCCTCAGTCCCAGATTGCTGTTTACCATCCAAGACCTGGGGAAAATATTTTAAATCAATGTTTATGGAGCAGGGGCAATCTGTGGCAAATACAGCAAACAACACTAGATTAAAGTTAATTACCCTTCCACAGTGGGAACCAGTGTCAGAGGCAGTGATTATTGATTTTATATCAGAAGTAAAATCTGGCAAGGCTCTTGGCCAGGACAATATACCTATCAAACTCCTTAAACAAAATCTAGATTGGTGGGGCCTTTTATTAGCAGCCCAATTCACTGCAATAGATAGTTCTGGTTTAATCCCCTCAGGATAGATTAGGGCTATAATTAGGGACCGTTTCATCCCCATTACATCGGCCCGCCCCACCCGATCATCGAGAGAGGGCATGTTGTGGACCCCATCCATAAGAGAATTTCATCTGGAGGGGTCCAGGAAATGGGCCTTCTCTGTAGTGGCCCCTGCCCTCTGGAATATCTTGCCCCTGGAGGTGAGGCAGACCCCCTCACTCCTGACCTTCCAGAAGGCCCTGAAGACCTGGTTCTGCCATCTCGCCTGGGGCGGGAAACTGAATAACCATTCTTGGGGGTGGTTCTCACCCTAGAGGCCCTCCCACCAGTCTGGATTTTATACCTTTCTTGGATTCTATTTATTTACTGTATTTTATAATAACTGTTTTTATGAGATTTTAATGTTTATATTTCGTGCTTGATTTTATTGTAAACCACCCTGAGTCCCTCTTTTGGGGAAGATGGGCAGTGGCTAAATGTGATTGATTGATTGATTGATAAATAAATAAATAAATAAAATTCCCCTATACAAGAAGGGAGATACAGAAAACCCTGTCAGTTATAGGCCAGTTTGCTACCAGTCCTGAGAAAACTTTATGCAAGACATTTAAATGGAAAATTAACTTCTTACCTTGAGGAACATTTTGTTTTAACAAATGCTCAGGCTGCTTTTAGAAAAGGCAGGTTGACAATTGATTAATGTTTCCATTAGCCTATTTAGCAAGAAAATATTCTATTTTCCTGAAAGGTAAACTTTCTGTTGCTTTTATAGATTTTAAAGCGACTTTTGACTCTGTTAACAGAACTAAGGTAAAGTAAAGGTTTCCCTTGACGTAAAGTCCAGTCGAATCCAACTCTAGGGGGCGGTGCTCATCTCCGTTTCTAAGCCTTGGAGCCGGCGTTGTCATAGACACTTCCGGGTCATGTGGCCAGCATGACTCACAGAACGCCGTTACCTTCCCGCCGAAGCGGTACCTATTGATCTACTCACATTTGCATGTTTTCGAACTGCTAGGTGAGCAGGAGCTGGGACGAGCAACGGGAGCTCACCCCGCTGCGCGGTTTCGAACCACCGACCTTCCGATCGGCAGCTCAGCGGTTTAACCCGCAGCGCCAACTTTAGGCTAAATTAGAGAATTTGGATTTGTGCTTTGTTATATGCAGATGATGCTGTTCACCTTTCAGGTATGTGAAAGGCAAACAGCATCATCCACATATAACAAAGCACAAAGACCTACTTGAAGCACTAATTAAGTATTAACAAGAAAATCAATTACAAATTAACTATGATAAAACTAAAATTTTGGTTTTTGGAAAATAAATTAAAAAGCATGTCTGGAAAATTCAAGATCATATAATAACACAAGTATGGAATTTTAGTTATTTGGGCATTTTATTTAACCATGCTCTAACCTGGCAACATCACTGTAAGACATTACTTCTGAAAGCAAAATTTACTATGAGGGCCTTGCATCAATATCTTTCTCAAAAGGAGGAAGATTTGTTCCTGCAGCAATAAAAGTTTTTAATGCCAAAATTGCATCTCAAATTTTATATTGAGCTCCAGTTTGGATTGCATCTGCTGATAATAACATAGCACAACTGCAGGTGAAATTTTAAAGATTTCTTTTAAGTGTCACAGGCTGTGTTCCAACTTCTGTTATTCTCTTGGAAACTGGGTAATGCCCTTTGATAACAAAGACTTGATTAAGCATTATTAAGCTTTGGTTGCAAATATATGTTTTTAAAAACAAGGTAGCATTGCTTCAGGAAATCCCAAAGTAATCTTTTATAATCCCAAATTAATATTCACTTTGATTGTAATCTTTTATAGATATTTCATCTGGCAGGGTCCAGGAAGTGAGCCTTCTCTGTGGTGGCCCCCACTCTCCGGAATATCTTGCCCCAGGAGGTGAGGCAGGCCCCTTCACTCCTGACCTTACGGAAGGCCCTGAAGATGGTTTTGCCATCTTGCCTGGGGCGGGAAAGTGAATAACCATTCTTGGGGATGGCTCGCACCCTAGAGTCCCTCCTGTTAATATGTTTTCTACTACAGATTAAAGTTACTATGGTAACTAATCATTTTGGCTGGGTGAAGAGGTTGAATTTAATTGTCCCCTTTTCGGATGTTAATTTTTGCACCTGGGGGGAAGAACTTGCCTGGACTTGTTTTAGTTTTCAGTTTCCTTTCTGTGTAGGCATGTAGAGAGTTAAGCAGCTCTCAATGAGAGCCTTTAAATATGTTTGTTTTCTGTAAATAAAATTATTTTTATAGAAATGCCTGGTGTGTGACTTTTCTGATCTCTCCTGGGCCAAATGCTTTCCTAGCAATCTGTTAAAACCTCCCACCAGCCTGGATTTTACATCTCTCTTGGATTTTATTTATTTATTGTGTTTTATCATAATTGTTTTGTGTGATTTTAATGTTTATGTTTTATGTGGGATTTTAGTGTAAACCGCCCAGAGTCCCTCTTTTGGGGGAGATGGGCGGGCGGTGGCTAAATTTGAGTAATAAATAAATGTGGTTTAAACAGGTGACTCGAAGATTAGTCATATTGGCATTGATCCTGATTATTTATTCTCTAGGATTATGTCATCAGCAATTCATTGTGTCAAGCAAAGACTATGGCATAATTCAGTACAGGAATTAATGGCTAAAGCCAAAGTATCATGTCTACTTTTCACCCGTAACCTCTGGAATTAACTACAGGTATATTTTTCAACTCCCCAAATATTTGAATTGCTTATCTTTAAGTAAATACAGAATAGCCTTTTCAAAAGCCAGATTAAATGTATTGCCATCAAACATGCTATCTGGTAGGTAAAGGTTTCCCTTGACATTAAGTCCAGTCGTGTTCGACTCTAGGGGGCGGTGCTCATCTCCGTTTCAAAGCCGAAGAGCCGGCGTTTGTCCGAAGACACTTCCGTGGTCATGTGGCCGGCATGACTACATGGAACGCCATTACCTGCCCGCCGAAGCGGTACCTATTAATCTACTCATATTTGCATGTTTTCGAACTGCTAGGTTGGCAGGAGTGCTATCTGGTAGATTTCAAAAAAATTACCATCTCTCAAAGATTTTGTCCTTGAAATGGTACTGATCCTGAGACTGTGGTTCACATTTTATTGAATTGTAAATTTCACAAGAGTCTTCCAACTTTACTCGGTGGATGTTTAATAGGTGTCAACTTTTTATGCCAGAAATGTAATCTAGTTAAGAATAATTTGACACATATTATTTAGATCCGTGCTACATTGTCCCATTTCAGCATAATAGTCACATTATTGTTAATCTGAGTT
The DNA here is from genome assembly GCF_035149785.1 of Candoia aspera. NCBI lineage: Eukaryota > Metazoa > Chordata > Lepidosauria > Squamata > Candoiidae > Candoia > Candoia aspera. Next base: position 83,228,600 of record NC_086156.1, on the reverse strand, counting down.
TGGGTAGGGAAATAAGGTTTAAAGATATTAATGTATTATTGAATTAGGTATCAAAAACTTATATCCCCATACCAAAAAAGGGGAACACTAAAGAATGTTCAAACTATCGAACAGTGGCACTCATTTCACATGCCAGTAAGGTAATGCTCAAGGTCCTGCAAGGTAGACTTCAATTCATGGAGCGAGAATTGCCAGATGTACAAGCTGGCTTTAGAAAAGGCAGAGGAACTAGGGACCAAATTGCCAATATCCGCTGGATAATGGAAAAAGCCAGGGAGTTTCAGAAAAACATCTATTTCTGTTTTATTGACTATTCTAAAGCCTTTGACTGTGTGGACCATAACAAATTGTGGCAAGTTCTTAGTGGTATGGGGATACCAAGTCATCTTGTATGCCTCCTGAAGAATCTGTATAACGACCAAGTAGCAACAGTAAGAACAGACCACGGAACAACGGACTGGTTTAAGATTGGGAAAGGAGTACGGCAGGGCTGTATACTCTCACCCTACCTATTCAACTTGTATGCAAAACACATCATGCGACAAGCTGGGCTTGAGGAATCCAAGGCTGGAGTTAAAATCTCTGGAAGAAACATTAACAATCTCAGATATGCAGATGATACCACTTTGATGGCTGAAAGTGAAGAGGAACTGAGGAGCCTTATGATGAAGGTGAAAGAAGAAAGTGCAAAAGCTGGCTTGCAGCTAAACCTCAAAAAAAACAAGATTATGGCAACCAGCTGATTGATAACTGGCAAATGGAGAAAATGTAGAAGCAGTGAAAGACTTTGTATTCCTAGGTGCAAAGATTACTGCAGATGCTGACTGCAGTCAGGAAATCAGAAGACGCTTAATCCTTGGGAGAAGAGCAATGACAAATCTCAATAAAATAGTTAAGAGCAGAGACATCACACTGACAACAAAGGCCCGCATAGTTAAAGCAATGATGTTCCCCGTAGTAACATATGGCTGCAAGAGCTGGACCATAAGGAAGGCTGAGCGAAGGAAGATTGATGCTTTTGAACTGTAGTGTTGGAGGAAAATTCTGAGAGTGCCTTGGACTGCAAGAAGATCAAACCAGTCCATCTTCCAGGAAATAAAGCCAGACTGCTCACTTGCAGGAATGATATTAAAGGCAAAACTGAAGTACTTTGGCCACATAATGAGAAGACAGGACACCCTGGAGAAGATGCTGATGGTAGGGAGAGTGGAAGGCAAAAGGAAGAGGGGCCGACCAAGGGCAAGGTGGATGGATGATATTCTAGAGGTGACGGACTTGTCCCCGGGGGAGCTGGGGGTGTTGACGACCGACAGGAAGCTCTGGCGTGGGCTGGTCCATGAAGTCATGAAGAGTCGGAAGCAACTAAACAAATAACAATCAAAAATTTAGAATTTATCAATTTATGAAGAGTTTTGTATTTATTAAGCATGAAGTTTAGCTTTGCTGGAACAATTCTGCAACTCTGGACTTAAAATCCTGGATTGATTTTGTGTTCAAGATTTGTGTTCACTCTGTGCCTTTGAATTGGCCTCCTGCCTGCCTGCCTGCCTGCCTGCCTTCTATAAACATTGTTTTATGTATTGGGAATGTTCTTTTTTTTCTTCTCTATTTATATATGAAAGCAATAAACTAAAGAAGCATAAAAAGATGTTTAATTGTAAGCACTTTATAATTTATGAACCTGTTCATGAGTCTGATGGTGTTTTACGATAGGCAATCATTACAGTTGTTGATTGCTATGTTATCGTGGGGTGTGGCACTGTTTTTTCTTCAACATAAAGTGCAAGGATGAATTTTTAACTGTACCTGTAGAAGGAGTAGAGACATACTTGCTAATAACACAACTGCCTTTGACCAGCTGCAAGTTTTCTAAGAATGAAAATCCGAAACTTATGGAGGTGAGTAGGTCTTCAAATATTTATGCTAGTGCCTAGAATCCAGTATAATAAAGTCAGAGGCAGAAAAGCAGAAAAAATGTTCAGTCCTGCTTGGCAGCTAAATTTTAATTGTCATGATATGACAGAAGAAATTCAAGTGTGCTGAAGAGTGGAAAAATTATGATCAGAGAAAAAGGGCTCCATTGCAGCATGTTCTAATAGAAGAATGAACCTTTTCCATCAGTGTATAAACCTGAGCAGATTCTTTGCAACTGATGGGGCTGTTGACAGCTGTTCTTGCAAAGTGCTACGTCCTCTTACTCAAAGCATTGAAATTTGATTGCTCCTATAGCTAAAAAAGCAGGGACTGAAGTGATATGGGATATATAAAATTGAGGAGCTGAAATTCTAGAGAATTGAAAAATTAAGAACAAATCATAATCACACATTTTTTTGCCTGAAGACTGATTTGTGATTTATTAAAAAGCTATTTCTTTATGCTTCCTTTTTTTCCCCCCTGCACTTTTGGCTTTGTTCCCACCTTTTCCTCTTTTTCTTTATTCTATATATTAGTTTCTGTTAGTTTTTATCTTTGTAAAAAGAAGTAGCTTCCGATTTTCTTTACAGAAGTTATAAGTATAAATATAAGTTTACCTCTTACACTATGGTTACATCATGATTTTCATTTTTTTCACTAAGCAAGTCATAATTTTTGATGCTCTTTTAATGTGTTAAGATTTGCAATGAAGAGAGCAATGAAATTCTAGATCACTAAATAAAACCTGCTGGTTGTGGCTTTCTGTGCTAGTTTCTCTCCAAAATACTTTGGAAACTGCTTTCAACCCTATAACTTTATGTCACCATGCATGTTAAAACAACAACAAAAACTTCCATTGCTGGTTGAGGGTGAAGAAACCAAATAGCTAGTTTTGTCTCCTCAGAATATTTCTCCATATAACCAGAAATGCATATTTGTTATATGTGTATAAGTATTCTGGGTCTAGAGAGGATGTTCTTATGTATGTGTGCAAATGAAATAATATGTGAAGTAATGATTTGCCTTGCTATGATAAGAGCCACCCTGAGAATGAAAATGATGGCAATTTATCTTACGAAGTTACATACATACATACTATCCCTCACTCTATTTCTTTTCAGACTAAGCAACATTAGGCAAAGTGAAGACAAGGAATAAAAATGGTTAACCAAAAAATGAAAGGCATGAGAGAAAAAGAAAAGGAAATATAGCTAAATCTAATTTACACCAAAATCAGTCACTATATTTCTCTGTATTTTCTATCCTTATGTATCAATTTTCACTTCCACCAGGTGAAATACATTGCCTTTCGTTCTTGTACATTGCTCTTACACAATGCCTTTTGTACTTCCGTACTTTTCTTTCATTTACTCAAGGTACTTCTGTAATGGCCTCTCAACGTGCTCCCATATTTGTCAGTCACTTTTGTATTCAATCCACATTCATTCACCACCCATTCATTCTTGAATTCATATTTTCTTGTTTTACCATGCACACTTCTTCAGTAACCCATTCCCACTGCATTCAACTTACTTCTGTGTTTCTCCTGACATCCCCAAATGGGACTTCCATATAAGAAGTGGACAGAAGCACATTCTAATACAAACTCATTTTCACTTCTTTCGACAAATGTTCAATCCCCTCAACAGACCACATACTATCCATTTTCACAGAAGTTCAACATGTAATTTCACTTCTGTTTTGTAAACTTGAGCTACATATTGGATTAAGTTGCTTTCCATATTGGATTATAATTTTCAAAGTACCCTTTTTTACTTCTTCTTGCTTTGCAAACGTTTTCAGGAAAAGCAGATAGTATGTTACAAGACTGCATGATCTTATTCTCGGTTAACAAGGGCTTCACTTTACTACAAAGTTGACAGAGGCATTGGATAAATCTGAGTTGAATTGTTAGTTACCCTGATTCATTCCCAGGAGTCAGTTTTGCTTTCCCTTATATCCCACACAATGACAAATACTTTTACCTTTTGCAAGAAATTGTGGCTTGATTATAGATAAGTGGTGAATTGGTTTGGAAACTGATTTTTTTTTTGTTTTTCTGTAGATCGAAGTATTTATACACAATCATAGTTTGTGTGATTATGGCATCATTCACTTTCACGCTGATAGGAAAGCTAACCAAAGCCAAAACAAAGTGGGAATCTCAAGAGGTACTATCTCTTCTTAAACTTCTGCCAGAAGAAGAATACAAATCCATGTTCCTATTTGATGGAATGTGGTAAGTTTTCTAAGCACCATGCTGCTTCTTTAGGACCATGTAAGATTGCAAGGGGGTGTGACAGGGGTAATTTCAATCCATTTCTCTTCTGAATCTTCCTTTCTGTTAAAATATTGATGATAGCTGTAAGAACAAACTAGAGTGTTAGCGAGGAGCAATATGAAACATGATTATGAGATAAGAATTTTAATTATGATTGGCAATCGTATATATACACACTCTCATATGTGCTTAGAAATAGAAAATTATGTTGGTTATGAGGAAATAGAGTTTTTTCAGTAGAAATCAAGCAGCTCAATCTAATTAGGAAGTTTGGCTATAGACCTGGGTGCATGTATGTCAGAGGACAAACAGTCCTCATTCTACTGATATTAGTGAAGTGGTGAAAATGTCTCCTACATGCCAGTGAAGAGGTAGTCCGTGGCAGTATGACAGTGAGTAGTATTTCTGCGCACTGTAAGTAATGATTAAGGAGAAATCCCATCCAGAGAAGTGCTATGTAAATGTGATGGCTTAACCAAAAGTGCATCTAGGGAAGGCTACACAAGCTTTTCTGGTATAGGTTGCACTCAGAATAAGGCCTAAAAGGCCATTGGACATTCATCCAATTTATAGGTAGAGAAATTGGGTAGGCAGTTTCTTCAAATTTCTTCAGGAGAAGGAGAAATTCTACCATGATTTGCCAAGGACAGGTCTGCTCCTTAGCAATGACTGCTAGTGAACCCCAAGGTAGATACCTTCTTTTCTAAAGCTAATGCTCTTTCATCAAATTGAATGGGAACTGGGGGGTGGGGAAAACAAAAGAATTTCTCTTTCTGGTGTTGTGCAAACTTTTGCTTACCTTTGTTATGCCTTCCATAATGAATGACATATTTAGGAGAATGACAGTACTTTCCTGCATGATTTTTGTTTTTTGTTTTAATCCAAAAAGATTTAATCCTGATTGTTATTCCCTTGGAACTTGAACTCAGATGCACAAGGAAATACAAGAGCATGTTCTGGTTAGAATGGGAAGCTTTCTGGCTCTCCATGAACATTTTTGTTTTTTTGCCAAAATACATAAATTTGGATTAATGTAACAGATTCCAGTATAGTTTTATTCATTGTGAGGAAGTTGGCCATGATAGCTTCAGCAAACAAGGAAGTTGGATTTATAACAGTATGTTCTTTTTTAATAAGAATTTTATTAAGTTTAAAGCAAAGATAAAAACTACAAAAAAAGAAAAAAACTACAAAAAGAAAAAAAAGAAAAAAAACTAAGAAGTGTGAAACACAAGAAGAAAAGAATTTTAAAGATTACATAAAGAGTTAACTTCTGACTTTTAACAGCAAGAATATACAGCAATTTCCATAATCAAACCCTTACTCCAAAATCACATTATTTCTATAAATAATTCCATTAGCATATTATGAAAATCACTAAATACAATTGTTCTCTCCCCTTATATTTTAAAAAAATATATATATATAAACCTCTTAATCAACATCCTCCCCAAAAGACAACATTTACTTAATTATTTCCTTCCTACCACTATTCTATACATTTCTGTCTAGTATAATATAAATTAAACTAAAAAAACATATAAATTGTCTACTTTTATAATTAATAATACTATAACAATCTTAGCCCTATTAACCCTAAAGCCAAACAATTATTATTATACCTTATAAATCTTTACAAATCATTAAGAAGGAATAAAAACAAGCAAACTTTAAAAGCAATCCAATTAATCTTAATCCAAATCATTAAAATAGAATAGAATCATACAAGCCTTAAAAGCAGTAAAAAAAAAATCTTAAATCTTTACCCCACTTCAAAATATACCAGAGAATTTACATATTTCCATAATACACACAAGGCACTTTTCATACAGAAATCAAACAGCCCAATTGCCCCCCTTAGAAACTCAGACTTCTCAGCAGAAAACCTCCCACAGAGTAAAGTCTCTTCTTTCCTATAACATTCCACCAGAAAAACACTTCCATTTGTGATTTGCGATTCGGTCTGTCCTTTTAACTCCTTCAGCACCAGAATCTAGTCATCCGGCACAACAAAAGCTTCAGTTTCCCTGTCAGTAGAAACATCTCCATCTTTACTAGAATCAACTTTTTCCACAACCTCCTCAGCCAGACGAAACATTTTAAAGCTGATATTTTCTACAGTGTCCTGAATATCTTGCATAATAGCTTGACAGGAATCAGATAAAATCTGTTTGATCTAACAACGAAGCTCTGAGAATGTCTGCTTAAGATCCTCCATGTTACAGGCCATAGATTATGGTGCCCCCTAGATACTTAACTGGTGAAAGTTAGAGTTAATAGAAAATTTCCAGCAATGTTTGCAAAAGTGAAAGTGAAAAGGGGCAACTTCCCAGAGAAAGTAGCAACAGAAAGCTGATGATTGAAAACAACAGATTCAACATGTAGAGAAAAATCAAATTCTTCAAATTTGATATAAAAATAATAGGGATGCACTTACTTATTCTCAGTCCTCCTTAATATTTAAATGGGGAAACAAGCCAAAACTTTGAAAGATTTTTAAAAATTAATCCAAGAAATAATGATAAGCACCAAGAGAGAACACTTCTCCTTGCTGTAGAGGTACATAAACTTAAAAAATATAAATTGGGTGATTTAGAAATGGGTGGTTTGACTCAGTGTCCCTTTAAGTCTACAGCACAGTTTGGACATCCCAGCCTTCCGGCGTCTCTTACCAGATTAACGCTGATGCTGTTCATGATACTCTGGCTGTGAGGCACCTTTTTTAATGTTTCCTTAAAGGTTTATGATGCATTAAATGGCTTCTTCTCACTGAATGCCCCTCTTTTTTGTATTGCCCACAAAATCCCAAGGCGTGGAGATACATTCAAGATTAAAAATAGAATTGTATATATGTTTTCCACTGATGCAAGTTCCATTGAGTGTGGGGATGGCTACTCTGGCCCTTCTACACACAGAATCTCTTTTAGTTACTGCAGGATAAAATCACTCAGATCTGATCCAAGTTGGACTCCAAGCATGAGGCACAGTCTGAGGAGATGCCAAGGGAATGTACTAACCCAGTTATCTGGGAACAGTTTGATACTGTTGGACCTGAGGAACTGGACTGTCAATGCCACCACTTGTCATCTAGACCTATGTCCCTTCTGGCTGGTGAAGGCAGCCCAGGAGGTGACATGTGGTTGGGCCCAGGCGATGGTTAATACATTCTTGGGAGAGGGAGTGTTCCCAGCTTCCTTTAAGGAGATGCTGGTGCACCACCTCCTCAAGAAACCATCCCTGGACCCTACCGTTCTGGACAATTTTTGTCCTGTCTCCCACCTCCCCTTTTTGGGGAAGTTGGTTGAGAAAGTGGTGGTGTTGCAGCTCCAGAGGATGCTGGAGAAAATGGATTATCTAGATCCTTTTCAGTCAGGTTTCAGGCCCAGATATGGGACAGAAAGAGCATTGGTTGCACTTATGGATGATCTCTGGCAGGAGCGGGATGGTGGCAGTGCATCCATCCTCGCTGTTCTTGACCTCTCAGCGGCTTTTGATACCATCGACCATGGTATCCTTTTGGGGCGGCTCAGGGAGTTGGGGGTGGGCAGCGTGGTCCTGCACTGATTCACCTCCTTCCTCCAGGGCTGGTCCCAGTTGGTGGTGATTGGGAGCAAGAGGTCCAACCCTTGACCTCTCCTTTGTGAAGTGCCACAGGGTTCGGTTCTCTCTCTGCTCCCTTCAACATCTACATGAAACCACTGGGTGAGATCATCTATCACCATGGGATGAGGTATCATCAATATTCTGATGTGTGTGTGCCAGCTATGCGGGCCTTCTCTGCAGTGGCACCTGCCCTTTGGAACATTCTGCCACTGGAGATCAGGCTAGCTCCATCCCTTTTGACCTTCCGGAAGTCCCTGAAGACCTGGCTCTGTAGCCATGCCTGGGGTGGGGAGGGGGATAGTCATTCTTGGAGATGGCTGGCACCTTAGATTGCTCCCCCTGTATTTATGATCATTTGTAGCCATCTGGTTTTTCCTTTTTCCTTTTCCTTTTTATATTATATGATGTTTTATTATGATTGTTTTAATTTTTAATGGACTAATTTATTGTAAACCGCTCAGAATCTCTCTGTGGGGGGATGGGCAGTAGTATAAATTTGAGAAATAAATAAATAAATAGTTGCATTTGGTTACAACTAGGATATGCATTCATATGTTTCCAAAAACGAGAGGCCAAGTGAAGATCTAGATCAGGGGCATCTGCCAGGAGAAGAGTATCAAAAAAGTAATGCTAGTTGTGATTAAAGCTCTGCTTCTTTTATTTGCATGCCACATGCACATAAAAATTAGTAGAGTTTCAATTGCACAGCCACAGCCACAACCCCAACTTGACTTTTACTATGCCCCTGTGGACACCCCTGAACTGGTTGCATACGTGTTCATTTATATTTGCGTATCCATATATAGAAGCTCGCTGCCCGGTCACCAGTCTTCACCTTGGCATTGTCTCCACTCTTTGGAGACACTTCAGCTCACCATTTTCCCCACCCGGAAGTGCCTATTTCTTGTTCTCCTCATCTACATTCTTTGCAGTTTTCCCTTGCATGCCTTTTTTTCCTTATCCACAGCCTTTTCCATTTCATCATTCAGCAAACATCCTTTTTCATTTTTCCCATTAGGGTACAGTGAAAAATAATTCACACTGAAAACTGCATTTCAGTTCTTGTTGTACACAATCCTATAGAAATATTCATATTCTGGTAGGTTTATGTGGTGGATTTCAGTAAGACTGCTGGTTCTCAGGAAGGAAGGAGCACATTCCAAGAAGAGGGACAAGATAAGAGGAAACATAGTCCAGGAGGCAACTGTGGGAAAACTAAGAGGTTCAGAATAGCCCCACTCTAGAGCTTTCCCAGGTTATTTTCCCCTAGGTTAGGTAGAGTTGCTTTAGTCTGGCAAGATTCTGTCTATATGGCGTTAGCAAATAAAGAACTGAAGTTTAGCTGGACTGATTCTTTGCTGTTCTTGGGCTGGGCCTGACAGTTTAACCCAGCTGTTTGGAGAACTAATTGCAAAATAAGGATAACTCTTTTCCTGAACATACGTTGCATTATTTACTAGTATAATTAACATCCTGAGAATGATTCTGATGTATTTACTAGTACAATTATTTTTAAAATCCCACAATAACCAAAAGACACATTCATTTAAGTCATATGTACTCTATCTTTAAAAACAAAATGTTCCTTGAGATGACTTATACATTCACAATCTGTCAGCCAGAGTAAAAAGAAAATGATGTCACACCTAAAGGAAATCATGAATCATATTAAAAAATCAAAATTGCACCAAAGTAGTTTAACAAACTAATATTCAAAAACTAAACCCACTGGTTTTAAAACTACCCTTCCTGTGCATTTTCACAAAAAAGTAAGAACCAATAAAAGTTAATATATGTCCATAGGCAAGTTGGGGTAAGAATAAGAATGAAAAATGTAAACCTGAATTGTGTACTTTTGGTTTTTTAACAAAACAGAGACAGCTGTTAGCTCATTCAGACTTTCTCTTCCACTAGGAGGAAAGTAATATATGAACTGGGTATTACTTCCGCCTTGGAAAGTCAGGTGAACTCACAGCTGTCTCCGTTTTGTAAAGCAATTCTTAAATGGTAAATTTCTTCTTTGAATATTAATCCAACCTATAGTTTTGAAAAGCTCCCGTATTAAGAGCCTATAAGGAACCAAAAGTCTGCTATAGTATCCCAACTAAATAGGGGACACTAGATCTTCAGGTATGAGTAAGGTTCCTCTAAATTGGCATTCTACAGAAATCCTATCTTAGAGCATCTAACAATTCCCTAATAAATACAAATAATAAATGATAGTATTCTTAATTGATTTTTAGATGAACAATTTTTCAGATAGAACCAGGCATACCATATCTGGACTGCAAAAATCTATAGCTACTGGGGGGCAGAAGAGGGTTAAGTTTTCAGTATTCCAAATGACATGATTGTGTAAAGATGTCATGATGTTGATACACATACAAAAATTACCTGAACCTTTTTTGGAAATCATTTTCTTGGCCTTCCTCTGTTTAACAGTAACTGTATAAGACTATGACTAGTATCACACTTTGTCAAAGTTTGTGGGCAGGGGAACTTGTGGGCAGTTTGGCCTGGGGGGTAGAGGAAGCTAGCTGCTGAAATTTTTAAATTTTCAGGATAATAATCTGAATGCTGGATTTTTATTTTCATTTTTGCCTTTTTCTCTTCGATAATTCCCATTAAGTGATTGGGATAAAGACCTCATGAAAAGACCTTTTCATTCATATGAACAGTTGTGCACCTTCTTTACCTTATTAAAGTGTTCCTTATTCTTCTTCCTGTAAAGAGTGGGCTAATCTATCCTCTCACTTTTTCATACAGTTACAGGTGGGGAGGTCAATAAAACGTTTGTTTGTTTGTTTGTTTGTTTATTGCAGTTCTTTGTAGGGTGTCTACTGAGCAGCTCTGGGCAGATTACAAATTGCATTTAAAACATCTGTAAAATAAAATCAGCCACTGCCTTCCAAACAAAAACCTCAAGCCCTGCAGAAGAGGAGGGTTTTCTCTTGTTTCCCGAGGGATAAAAGCTAATCTGATTCAGTCAAAGTCAAGGAGCTGCCATTGAGATTTCTTTTTCAGTTACTAAGTTTTTATTAGTGAACAGCAACAAACCCCAGATTTTTTGTTGTATATTTAAAAAACAAACTGCATACATTAGGTAAAGGTAAAGGTTTCCCTTGACGTAAAGTCCAGTCGTGTCCGACTCTAGGGGGCGGTGCTCATCTCCGTTTCAAAGCCGAAGAGCCGGCGTTTGTCTGTAGACACTTCCGTGGTCATGTGGCCGGCATGACTACACGGAATGCCGTTACCTTCCCGCCGAAGCGGTACCTATTGATCTACTCACATTTGCATGTTTTCGAACTGCTAGGTGAGCAGGAGCCGGGACTAGCAATGGGAGCTCACCCCGCCACACGGTTTCGAACCGCCGACCTTCCAATCAGCAGCTCAGCGGTTTAACCCGAAACTGAACATAAAGGGAGAAAAAAGAAACTAGAGAAAAGGGGGAAAATCCACATACTATCAATATAAGATTAATTCAATCCTTAAATATATTAAATCTAGATCATATAGAAACATAGTTTCTAGACCATATGGAAACAGCTCCATCTACTTATTTTTAGAATATAAACACATTTCAAAACTCTATAACAAATCTCTCAAATCCATTTGTTAACGTAAAAGTATTCCCTTTGCTGAGCCCCCAAATAAAACCAAATGTCAGGGTCAGTCTCGCTTCGCAATAAGGCACAGACTCACTTAATAGGTATTAAGGATTTCCGCTTTATTGGAATGGTGGCTGACAGAACGAAAAACGGGAATGGAGGTGCGGTGGTGAGGCGCCCTGTTTATACCCTCTTGCGGGGTCCCGTGCTCCTCCACCCTTCATTGTCCCCAGTCCCTCTTGATGGGCTCCTTGATGGCTGTGTGGGCGTTTTCCCGGTGTCTTTCCTTGCCCTCTTGGTTCCGGTGTGTCCTCCAGGGCACCAGGTGCGGCTTATCGCTGCTTATCTGAAGCTCTTCTTTTCAGCTCTATATGAGTCCATGGGCGTGGGTGCTTTGGGTGCTTGTTTTAAGCACTGTTTTAATTATCTCCTTCCTCTTTTCCTTAATGATCATGATCCACGTTGTGAGGCTCTTTGTGCCTTGCAACGGGTTCATGACACCAAAGCTCTTCACAAAATGTCTAATTCCAATTCAACATCACGCTTCAGCTAGATTTTTGCAGCCCAGATATAGCAAGCCTAATAGAACCACTTAACAAACAGTTGGACGCTATCATGTAGATAAATTCAAACAACCAGTTTAGGGCTGAAAAGCCTTTGGATCCTTTTTACTGGCACTTCCTCTTTATGAATATTTTGGGATGTGTTTTTATGAATGCAATGTGTTCGTTATTTTTTTACTTTTAAGTACTGTTATACAGATAATTATTTTATTTATTAATTGATATTATATCATCCAACTTATCTCCAGCTTGCTTAGTCTATAGCCCAGGTGTTAAGCGTTAATGGGCATCTTTAAAAGCCCATTTCTCCATTATTCTGGTACTTTCCAAATCAGACTAAGAATCTTTGAAATAGTGGGCAACATTGCATAATACACTGCCAGCAGATGGCTTCCATATTGCATGTTTGGCCAAAAATCTTCTCTAATGTTATCTCTCTCTATGCTCCATCAAATCCCTTATTTGTACATTGAACTCAAGCATTTCTCCACTGTGCTTTCAGATATCCTTTTCTTTTCCCAGTTTTCTTCAAACTAAAGCTATGCCTGCATATTTATTTTTCAATAATTCGGACATTCATTCTTTTTCTATTCCCCCGGCCCCACTTTTAAGTCTTTTAAGTGGCTCCATTTTTACAATTAACATCCAGGGGGTGTTGATTTTGAGGTTGATTTTTATGACCTGCAGCTCTTTCTGTCCCTACCCATATCAAAAATAAAAATAGTTAGTTTAAGCAAGGTTTATTGGATGGATGATAGATAGATAATGAGGGAGGGAGGGAGGGAGAGAGGGAGAGATTGGCTTGAGGATTTCATGCAGCAGTATTTTACCCAAAGAAAACCATGAAAGTTGGGGAGGAGGGGGGTGGTTAGAAGTATGGCCAAATGCTTCAATATTCAACATGACCAAAATCACTTTATATATTGTTGCATAATTTCAGGCAAAAGTTCAACTGTATCTTTGATAAATGGTTCAAAACATTCTTTTCTTCCTTTCCCCAAGGCTAGGTCCAAAGAATCACTGTAAGTGTTCCCAAAGCAGTAAACTGACTGTCTATCAACTGGAAAACTATATAGATAAGGATAAACTTGAATCCATTAGACAAAGACGTGAGAAGGAATTCAAACATTATCAGAGAAGGTAACCAAGTGTTGTAAATGGAGACTCATATAATACAACAGTGACTCATAGGTCAGAGTTTTCTTGATGGATTTTCTTCTGATTCCTAACACAAAAGGGATTTGCACATTTCAGTTAATGCTTGAGACAGATAGGTATTTATGGCTGGGTTTCAGTGTTTCTCAAGATATTGAGCCTGTTGGCTTGTTGTACCCAACTGAAACAATCTGACCTGAAATACTTCAAGTCATATATTTCAATGTAACCTACTTCAAGACAAAATCTAAGAAATCTAGTAAATTTAACTCATATAAATGTGAGCTCTAGCACAAGTCCCTTCCTCCTAACTGTTTCTGCTGGCTTTTGAAGATTCTTCCCCTTTTTTATTTACTTTGGCTTAGGCATCCTTCTGAGAGAAAAGAGGTACTTATTGCTCAACCAAACATTCCTTTAAGCTATCCGATTCAAGGAGCTGAGGTGATGCCCTTGCACACCATTGTAATTCCAGGTATGTCAAAAGCAAGAGGTAAAGTGGAAATTCAATACTGAGCTGAGTTTACTGCCTAAAGGTTTTAGTAGGCAAACATCTCTACTTCATTGGCTGAACTTACTTTTCCGCCAGAGACAGAGACTTGTTAAAAGGCTGGATGATCTGTACTGTACATGTATTTGACTTTTCTGCAAAGAAAAGTAGACATATGCTGTAAAAATGGGACCAAAAATCTAGCTGAAAGAGTGAAACAAGAAAATGTGGTCTTCTGTGACAAAAGTCTGCATTGACCTACCAGTCTCTATCTTGCGGAGTATTCTTGCCAATAAAAACGCATCCTAAGAAATATGGGCAAAGTGTGGATCATGTGGGCTTGAGTTGTTTCATAGTTTCTTGACTGTGATCATAACCTGCCCCCAATTTTGCTCCCAAAAGCATCCGTCTTGAAAGTATGTAGCAATCAAGATGATCAGGTGTGTATTATGGTGTAACCTTCTAGCCCTTTCTGCTGGTGTGGCTCCAGAAGGTTCCAGTGGTGGGAAGTGTGATTCTTATCTCAAATGGTATCAATCAAGGTGTGTTAAAGTACATTATTTGGCCTTTTATTTATCATTTGCTAGGTAAAAGGTTTTGTTCCTGTTTTTTTCTTTTTTAAGGGCTGGGTTTCCATGGAGCAAGTAAAGAAACTCTAAAGGTAATGTGATTTTGTCAGGTTTTGCAGCATGCAGTGTCATTCTGAGCTTCCAGAAAAGAGAAGTAGGCAGCATTTTGGTGTGGGTATGTGCCTATGACTCAATTTTGACTCCTGGTGACTGCCTGGACAAGTCCTTGCAGTTTTCTTGGCAGGTTTTTCAGAATGGTTTGCCACTTTCTTCTTCCTAGGGCTGAGAGAGAGTGACTGGCCCAAGGTCACCCAGCTTTGTGCCTAAGGTGGGACTAGAACTTGCTGTCTCCCGGTTTCTAGCCCAGTGCCTTAACCACTACACCAAACTGGCTCTTGCAATGCTTTAAATTCAATTAAAAGCCCCAATTCTCAGGTTTTGATATCTGGTGCTGTTGGTGTAATTTCACAGGAGAAGTAGGCAGCCATGGCTTCCCAAACATTGGTGTCTGAGGAAAAAACATTGCTTCTGAAAAATACATCTTACCTTAAATGCATTTTCTCTTCTTCATTTCAATGGCACTTGCTCAGGAGAAAATGCCAGATAGGTAGCATATCTTCCAACTTTGCCCTGGTTTCTGCTCTGCCCTCTCATATGACTGCTTGACTTTGATCTCATACAAGGTAAAGGTAAAGGTTTCCCTTGACGTAAAGTCCAGTCGAGTCCGACTCTAGGGGGCGGTGCTCATCTCCGTTTCAAAGCCTTGGAGCCGGCGTTGTCCATAGGACACTTCCGGGTCATGTGGCCAGCACGACTCACGGAACGCCGTTACCTTCCCGCCGAAGCGGTACCTATTGATCTACTCACATTTGCATGTTTTCGAACTGCTAGGTGAGCAGGAGCTGGGATTAACAATGGGAGCTCACCCCGCTGCGCGGTTTCGAACCACCGACCTTCCGATCGACAGCTCAGCAGTTTAACCCGCTACTGCGTCCCTCTGATCTCATACAAACTGGTTGTTTAATGGCTCAGAACAGCTGGTTTGATCTTTCCTTTATGGCAGCTAATGACTAGATCAGAAATATTTTGAGAGTGATGGTATGTTTGGAAAATAAAATCCTTTGAAAAAGTACACCCCTTCTATTCCTCCCAGCTAAGGAAAATGGGATATGGAAATGACCTTCCGCTGCATGGGTGTCCAATAGATGTGGATTTCAATTCTCAGAATTCCCCAGCCAGCATGGCAATTGCTGAGGATCCTTGGAGTTCGTCTACACATCTGGAGGGCCCAGGGCAGAGAAAGCTGATGCAAGTGCTCTCCATGTGTGAAAAAACATTTCCAGGGGGAGGAGAAGAAAACAAAACAGCTATGCTCCTTGAAGCATAGATGCACAAGGTCTGGGTCCCTTTGTGAGATTTGTGAAATAGTAGAATGGCCCCTGACAGGCTCCCCTACTAGGACTAGGCAGTAAACCTCAGACCTCTGCACCCTTAATGGCTTAGCTCAATTCCTTGGCTGGACTCTGCAGAAAATTTGCAAATATAGCTCAGCTGGAAAATAATTTTCATTGCAGACAAGAATGTAGTCATACAAAACAAACGAAGGCCGTCTACTTGTGAGAAGGTGCAAATGACTCTTAATACAGGTAGTCCTCGGTTAACAACAATAACTGGGATGGGAATTTCCATCGCTAAGCGATGCAGTTGTAAAGTGTGATGTCACATGACTGTGCCACCTGGCGACATCATTTCTGGTAATCCCTGGTAACAATTGTTAAGCAAGGACTGTGCGGGTTGTTAAGTGAGGACCTCACATGATTACGACTTCCAACTTCCTGCTGGCTTCCCCATTGACTTGCTTGTGGGAAGCTGGCAGGGAAGGCCACAAATCATGATCACATGACCGCAGGATGCTACAATGGTCAGAAGTCTGGACCAGTTGCTGAGCACCCACATTCCAATCACATGATATGGGGGCACTGCAATGGCTGGTACTTCAAGGACCGGTCATAACTACGACATGTTCAGTGCTCTCTCAAGTTCAAAGAGTTGCTGAACGAGTGGTCATCAAATGAGGGCCATCTGTACCTCTGTTTCTCTTCTTCCTTCAAAGAAGTAAAGTGAGTAGCAGTACTTCTGAAATTATTCCTCACTTGAGGAAAGGGATGGTGTATGAATACATCCTTATGCCCAAATCTTACTTTCTCACCTTGCCCCACAGAAGGAATAACTCTGCAAGCATTTACATTTAGCTGTGAGACATTTATTCATTTATTCATTCATTCATTTTCCATCCCACCTTTATTATTTTTATAAATAACTCAAGGCGGGGAATATACCTAATCCTCCTGCATCCTCCTATTTTCCCCACAACAACAACCCTGTGAGGTGGGTTGGGCTGAGGGAGAGTGACTGGCCCAAGGTCACCCAGCCAGCCTTCATGCCTAAGGCAGGACTAGAACTCTCAGGCTCCTGGTTTCTAGCCCGTTGCCTTAACCACTAGACCAAACTGGCTAAGCAAGCCTTAAGTAAGTAAGTAAGTAAGTAAGTAAGTAAGTAAGTAAGTAAGTAAGACTTAACTAAGTCTTCCACCCATCTGGTTCACACAAAGCAACATGGCAAAAGATCAGGACGAGTCTGTAGCACCTTTTTCCCCAACTTACACATTTTATTAGAAGGCATAAGCTTTTGTGAGCTGCAGCCCCCTTTGCTGGATGCACTCTCTGCATCTGATCTGATCTCACAAAAGCTTATAATAAAAAGTGTTAGCCAGAAAAGGTGCTATCAAAACTCCTGATTTTAAGCCCTTGTAAAAAAGGAAGGTCTTTAGCAGGAGGATGTTGAGCACTGAGCACTCAAGAAACACATCCTGCAAAGGCAGTATTTATTTTTCCATTCAGGTCCAGATGTACTATTACATTACAATGTCAATATGCAAACAGTTGATTCTGGGTTTCATGAAGCAGTAGTTAATTGTTTAATATGTGTTCTGCCAGGAAGGAAGACCAGAGTTTGTGAAAATATCTGCCTTGGGTGCAAAAATAATGTCACAAGCATTTCCCAATTTATTTAATTGCCTTGCAAAACCAGATTATTGTGTCAAATGGGAATTGGGCCAACTGTCCACGAAACCAAGATACATGTACAGTATCTGCAGGCAGCAAATTCTGAGATAGAACGGTAGATGTCACACAATAACTATGGCATCATGTGACCAAGAAAAGAAAGCCTCTGCCTTGGGGGCAATGCCGTCTGCCTTATGGTCTCCCTCCATAGTATTCATCCCTGTACCAGACTACTTTGCGTTGTATGTGTAATGCAATTTTAGTGCATTTTGAATATTTTAGATACGACTTTTAATTTGAATTTACATACATCAGGTTTTATGTAATCCAGGAGCCATCTGTGTCTAAGCAACAAGTAGAATAAATTCTTCCAAGCAAGCACATACATGCAAACATGTTTAATTTTATACAGGTTGCACAGTTCTGAGTACATTATAGAAAACTGTAGAGTATGTGTAACCATTTCTAAAACTCTTGAGCTGTGTATACTTTCACAAACATTGCCTTCATGCTTTCACTGCAGTTGTTCAAATGTAATCAAATAATCACTTAAAATTCCATCAATATGCTAACAGTACACTAACATTACAGAGAAAGATTCAATAACTCTTGCATGGGTGTTGAATTACTTCCTTGCATAAACCATTAAATATTTGCTTTGTAATATTTCCAGAAAGCACATTTGACGCTGTAGTTCTGGGAAGCACTACTTTGACTAGGCCAAAAATTAGTATGTGGGACCAAGAAAAACATATATTTCCTTTATATTTAAATTCTTAATCTAAAGAGTCAATGAATAATGTATCCCCCCCAAAAAAAAATCACCAAGGGAAGTTAACTGCCATGAATAACTTTTCATTTCTTTCATGGTCCTGATTTCAGGCCCACCAATGTTGGCAAAGGTTTGTGGTTGATCTGATATAGCTGGAAGAGGAAAATATTTGTTCTTAACATGTTTTTTTTTCTGAAAAAAAAAATCCCTGCAGGTGATTCTACAGGCATCCTTTGGTAATCTGAACACTCTTGCTGATGTTTCTGAAGAGGTGGTACAAGGACGAGGGACAAAAGAGCTCATCATCACTACTTCCCACCTGAAGCTTTTGAATCACATCCTGGAACATGCCACATACACCAGTACAAAATACATACTAGATGCAATGGATATGGGTAGGTTGGAACATGTCCTGCTGGACAAACCCTCCAATTTCAGTGGGGCTTCACTTTTGACTTGACTTGCCCTAGACTTGAAGGAGACAGCATCGTGACTTCTAGAGGACAGTGACTTTTCGTAACTGGGGAGAGAACACCATTCTTGTTCAGAAAGGACATTTGTGACTGAGGAATACAGCACGTGGTCTGCATAGCACTAAAATCAGGAAAAGATTGATTTGGCTTAGCAGTTGTGCCCATGTTTTAATTACAAAAGATTCCAGGTTCAGTTCCAGGCATTTCTTAAATGAACTGACTAGAAGAGCTACTCCACTGCCAGTCAGAATGGATGCTACTCTGGTCTTATATAAAGTACCTTCCTATAAAGGTACATACAGTTTTGTGGCCCTACATACATCCACATGTCATTCATCGTTTGATATAAAAAAGCCTAACAAGACAAGGGTTGGGAGAGTCCCTACCTACCTACATACCTACTTAACCTTTGAGCAGCCCTTCTTGTTCTGAGGCAGAATCTCTTTTCCATGCTTATTCCCAGTTTCCTGGCCTGATGCACTTTAATGCAGTAGGTCCCATCTTGTTATGGATAACTTCTTATTTTGACTATTTTGAGGCCTGTCACATAAATGTGTTACACTAATGAGCAGGATGAATGTCTGAAATAAATAAAACATTAAGTGACACAAAGGAGATTGGAGAATCTGCTCTACAACTCCTTAATGGAAAGCAAAAAGAACAAAATAACAAAATTGGTCTAAATTGCTTGGGTCCATGAACTGTAAAGGACTGCCTTCAGCTGTATCATTCGTTTTTTATTGGAGACCTTTTGTCTTGTATTCTCCCTTTTATGAGATCTGATCAAAGCAGATGGTGATTACTGATAAAGCTCTTTCTCTCTGTCATCCCTAAAGTGGTGGGACAGTATGGCTTGTGCCATTGCTGTTTTTTAAGCACCACAGGAAGTCCATTTCGATTGTTTGCATGTATGTACATGCATGTGTGTGGGAGAGATTAATGTTGTATTGCTTTTATTAATTTGTGGTAAGATGCATGAAGAACAGGATATAAAGTTAGGCAGGGAATTTTGTTCCTCCAGATGTCAAACTCCCATCA
Source organism: Candoia aspera (assembly GCF_035149785.1). Classification (NCBI taxonomy): domain Eukaryota; kingdom Metazoa; phylum Chordata; class Lepidosauria; order Squamata; family Candoiidae; genus Candoia; species Candoia aspera. The sequence continues at coordinate 83,209,072 of NC_086156.1, read as the reverse complement.
GCTCTTACCAGGACTACCAATATTGGAAGATAATGGGAGTGGTTCTCCTTCTCACTTGTAAAATAGGGATTGTGAGGAAAAGATGGCAGATGTTCCAAAAAATAGCCATAAAATTGACAACCAACTAACCATCTGTCTTTCGATTGTTTCCCAGTGAACTTTACAATAGGAACTTACCTTGTTAGATTTCCTGTGACCATTCGACAACTACACCTTCCTAAGCTGTTTGACCCAGGGGCAGGTGAGTTCTGAGCACATACATGCACAAATGACATCAACATGGCAACTAGATTCATAATTTGCTTTCTTGTGGAAGGCATAATCAAGAATAAATAAATACACAGTAGATGCTACTTCAGATACGAAGTTTTGATGAAAAGAATACTCTAAGTTGTCCTTGGAAATATTTTTCCCATGAATGAGATTTAATAGAATACTCTAAGGCTACGTTTGGGCAATTGTTTGAGGCTTTATGATCTTATTTCCTAACTCTACTACATGTCCTCTTGCTTATTCTTACATATCTGACAGCTTATTTCTGTACAGTATGTCTTATTCTTTACCTCTGTGGCTTCATTCTTGTATGCTTCTACATTTTACTCCTTCACCCTTTTCTTTTCTAGGTAACTCTTGATGTCCACACCCGCTGGCAATTAGTGGGCTTTAGTCTCCCTTGGCCACTCTCTAGCTGTGGAAAGACGATGGTTCTGGGCTGTTGGCCCCAGCCCCAAACTCCTCCAGCCATTCCTGTCTCAGCTGATATGGCTGGTGGAGCTAGTTTTTCCTACGGGGAGCTGCTGGGCTTCTGTTTCTCCCACCCTAAAAGCTCAAAAGTTGATGAGAGGAGAAGGAGGGTTTGCACTAGCCACTATGAGGTTCTCTTTCCATGGTCTTTACGCCCAAGTTGGGGATCTCTCGCTTAATATCAGCTAACAACTCAGGAAAATAAAACAAGTTGTAGCAGTAGAATCAATTGTAAGCCAGGGTTCTTGGTTCAAGAATAGTCTTAGAATAGTCTTGATCAGTTACCTGAATTGTGTCACAAAGTTATCCATAGGCTTGATTAGATATTTTCACTTTTACTTTCTCTATTTTGTGTCTCAGATAACAGCATTAGAAATATGGTAACCATCACAATAAAAGCATTTTTACGCTACCACAAGCTGCGGATCCTCCTGAAAAGCGTAAAACAGTACTATCCGGATATAACAATAATTGTGGCAGATGACAGTGAGCATCCAGAGAAGATTGAAGAGGAGAATGTTCAGCATTTCATTATGCCCTTTGGAAAGGTACCACACGGTTATGTGGGGCTTTTTCTTTTAGGACTTCCAAAGAGGGGGGGGGGTTCCATAAAGTAAGTAACAGCTGGGTCTTCTCCTAACTATGTTGCAGAAAGCTTGATGTCTCATGGTACAAGCTGAACTTTATGCCTATCAGTTATGAATTGACACCTCACACAACCAGTTTTCAGTTAACTGAACTAACCAGAACTGGGGCTGGAGAGAGGGGGAGTACAGGCAGAAAGAACTTGGTAAATTGGGGCTATTAACCGTTGCTTTCATTGCATATCTCTTCATGCCTGTTTCATACCTAACCTTTCTCATTCATTTTCCCTTATATTTTCAACTGGCTCTTTTGCTTCTCAGTATTTGCATTAATTCTTAATCTCCATTTTCTGACACTCTTTTCTGGATTTTTGAATCAGGGCTGGTTTGCAGGGAGGAACCTTGCAATCTCACAAGTCACAACCAAATACTATCTTTGGCTGGATGACGACTTCATCTTCACTGAAAAAACAAAGATTGAGAAACTTGTGGACGTGTTGGAGAACAGCAACCTGGATGTGGTAGGACATTCGTGTCATTCCTTCTCTTATTCCTCTACTCTGTTGGTACAATACAAGCCATTTTCCTTACTTTGCAGCTGTCCATTCCAGGGGATGGTGAGGTGTGATTGGCAAAGTATTAAAGAATTTGCCAGTATTGAACTTATCACTGAAATATCCCCCGCTGAAATTCCAAGGAAACCCAGACTTTGCCTAGAAATGAAGCTTTAAGGCATTTCTATTCTTTTTATCTTTAAGAACGTATATGCCAAGGGCAGCGATATAATGATCAGCAAGACTGAATAGTCTAAAAGGAACTTATGTGATTTACAGGTTGGAGGCAGTGTGGCTGGAAATGAATTTAAGTTTAAGATCTTCTATGAGGAAGGAGAAGATAGCAGCTGTTTGCACCTCAGAAGTGGCTTCTACCACCGCTTGGAAGGCTTCCCCAACTGTGTGGTGACTAGCGGTGTAGTCAATTTCTTCCTGAGTCATACAGAAAAAAGCAGGCGTGTTGGGTTTGATCCTAAGCTGCAGAGGGTGGCTCACTTAGGTAGGCGCAAATTCTTTCCCTCCATTCTAATTCTGTTTGCAGCCAAGATCCTTTTCAGAAGCAGATATACCATATGGCCCTCCAGGGTGTGTTCACATACCCTGCTCACAGAAAGCTCAGACTATAATATTCCAGGGTTCGGGAAGGGTGCTTCAGACATCGCACAAGCCTAGTATCTTTCGGCTATTCATCAAGGCATCCCACTTGTTTCAGGCTTCTCCTCCTGAGAAGGAGATGCTGCTGCTTTAAATAATTTCATTAATTTTAGTGAGTTGACTCCTTATAATGTAATGGCTTCTTTTGTAATGACAGCAGCAGCGTTTGTTTAAGTGAGATCCAAAGCATTTCTTCCAAATCATTTCCTAAGTGTGTACCTTGCTACAGATTTCATTCCTGCCTTATTCTTACTGAAATGAAGAAAAAGTACAACACCACGAAAAGCATTTTAATAGATATTAATATTTAATAGGTCTTAAAATATATGATTAAGTAGGTCAGGAAAAAAACCAAAATAACTCTGATTTGGCTTTTGCATCTCTTAAATTACGATCTTGTTTTAACAATATTCATGAGTAGGTACTTATTCATATGTTTGAAAATCTATTCACAAATTTAGTCAAAACAAATGGTAAATTAAGGGACACAACTATTTACCTCTCACACTTAGGATTTATTCTGAATCTTTGGCTTTTTTCATATCAACTGGTTCTGAGCTCCACAATTCCAGAAAATCGGATTCCCAGAAAAAAAGGAGAGGTTACCATACCAATGAGAGAGCCAGTTTGGTGTGGTGGTTAAGGCACTGAGCTAGAAACCGGGAGACTGTGAGTTCTAGTCCCACCTTAGGCACAAAGCCAGCTGGGTGACCCTGGGCCAGTCATTCCCTCTCAGCCCTAGGAAAGAGGCAATGGCAAACCACTTCTGAAAAACCTTGCCAAGAAAACTGTAGGTATTCCAGGCAGTCTCCGAGAATTGGACATGATTGAACAGATTAAAAAAACGTACCAACAGTTTGCTAATCCTTGTTCATTTATTTTTTATAACTGTGTGGTGAGGCTCTTGGAATTTACCCATACACAGTTACCTTTGTCTCCATGCAAAAAAGCTTTGTATTTGTATAGAGGGCTTATATGTAAACATGAAGGTCATGCCAGCCCTGCCCCCATACCACTGAAAAGGGAGCCTCAGCATCAGCTCTGGAGTAGGAACTCCCTATAGTTGCGAATGCCTGTGCAATTGTGATTGAAAAGGAGGAGCATTCATGCAAAAATAGCTTTTCCTTTTCCAACATCTGTGCCCAGCACACAGGTGTTTTGGGTGGATTCCACTTTCTTCTCAACACCTTCCATACATGTGGAACACATACTTAAATAAGAGTTCTTGCATCAATTTTTTTTCTTAAATACTTTCTATGACTGACCAATGGGTTTCTCTCTCTTAATCTCTCCAGAATATTTTATGGATGGACTGGGAAGCTTGCGGGTTGGCTCCTGCAGTGATGTTATCGTTGGTCACCAATCACACCAAACTTCCACCAACGTACAAGAAGCTAATGTTGAAAGAATGTACCATAGATTCCGGGTTCCCACTGAGAAAGAAGTTAAGTTTAAACTGGGTTTACATTACTTCAAGAACAGAATGAAGTGCTATACCAAGGGGTGATTGCCTCTTCCAGCTCTACACTCTGAATAGTTTTGGACTGGACTCAGCAGCTTTAATTATTTTGTTTTAGGAGCTGTTCCCTCTTGTTGACAATTCCATGCTTTACAGATGTTCTAAACTCAGAAAATGAAAGTCTGCTTTACAATGCATTTTGTGGATCTTCTATATTATGGAAGTTCTAACAGAAGAATTCTCCCTTGCCCCAGCTCCTTATATGTTTAACTCAACAAATATGCAGATTATTGTGACAAAAAGGGAGGCCAATGTCTATTTGCTTCTGGAAAAGGAACTGTGATAACCCAGTGTGACCTGTGACAAAGTCTTGCAGTATGAACTGCTCTTGTTCAAGATTTTCTATTTCCTCTACCTTCTGGTCTTCTTCCCCAACCACCTGTTAGCCTTTCATGCCCTATTTTTAAATAGTTCTTCAAATCTTGGGAGTTCCTCCAATCTGCAGGTGCCTCATTTGTACATGGAAAATTAAGATTGCTTCTGTCCTTTTCTTTTAAGATGAATACATGTAGGAATTTAGGAATTTCTTAGGCAATTATTGTTTACCTGTGAATACACATTTTAACACTGTAGTACAGCACAGTCCAGTCCAGTTGTACATGCCACCACTTGTCTTCTAGAGCCTTGCCCAATTTTGCTTGCAATTTCTAGCCAGAGAGCTATCAGAGATGCCTTATTTAATGTCTTAAATGCCTCTCAGGAAAAGGACAGAATTCCTCAATGTTTACAGGATGCAGTTGTGAGCTGGGGGTTAAAAGTAAAATAAAAGGTGTCTCGATTTCATGAGGAACAAGGATGAAAAATTTGACCTTTAAAACATTTTGCATATGCACCATAAGGGAACAGGGAAGTGACAGCTTATCTATTGTAAAATTGGTGGTGGGGCAAGGTAATGTGCCTAAAACAAAGGGGAAGTTGACCTCCGGATCCTGAGCTGGAGGGAGGGGGGTGAAAGATATGGATGTCAAATACAGTCATTAGGACAAGAATTTGTAGTCAATGGTGTATAAACCGCTGGCTGGCGCCGGCAGAGATATGTTTGCATTAGAATGAGACCCTGAAACAAGTAGGTGATAAGAGTTGCAGGAACATCCTGCTAACATATGAATATGGCAATTAGGTCATAAAATGTTTTGGAATAGATAGAAAGATTGTGAGCTGAGCCCTCGTATGAGGGGGAGGAGAGCTAGGGTATAAAGGTTTTATGTTAACTTTGTTCTTGGTTCCTTCTTGCACGGAGGGACCCGCCTTTGCAAACGCGTTACAATAAACTCTTTTCTCTGCATCATCGAACCTTGTGAATTGGAATTCTTTTGGGAGGTTTTTCCCGCTGACAATTTGGCGAGCCAGCTGGGAGCCTGAGGTGCTGCCGGTCCGGAGGGGTTCCTGTAAAAGGGTAAGTGGCCACCGCTTCCCGTTGTTGAAGCGTCCCTGTTCGAGACCCCTCGGGACCGTCTACCCGGGTTCCTATACAGAGCGACGGTCCAGAGAAAAGAGGTGAAGCCCGACTGTTGGAGCAGCGGGCGGAGAAGACCAACCGGTTGGAGGGCCAACTGATTGAGGATCAGTTGAGGATTGTCCAGTCGTAGGCTCTGACGAGAGCTGGAATAGGTGAGTTGTAAGGCTTGCAGGAGGACATAACTGACCAAGGGATTTGTTTTTGGTGTGGGTGGTTAAACAGTCGCAGTTCCTGCAGGTAGCTGTGAGAGTCCGGTGCCTCAGGTCGGCTGTAGTGCTCCAATGGGGACGGGTGTAGAAGGAGTCAGACTTTTAAAAAATAGCCAGCGTCTGCTGGGAGTCTGATAAGATCTTGCCGTGAAAGAGAGGGCTTAAAAATTCGCATCCAGCGCGGGCTGGAGTCCTCGGGGCAAGATCAGTGAAAACGGTCAGTTATGGGGAATACGCAGAGCAAACTACCTAGGAGACTGGAGGCTGGCAATGGAGGAGCATCCAGCAAGCGGCCAGATCCGGATATGCCCCTAGGACAGGTTATAAACCAGTGGAATATGCCTTGGCTGAGGAAATACACAAAGGAATTGGAGAAAATAAGGATGATGAAGTTGTGCACAAAGCAGTGGCCAAAATACCCCTTGGTCGATCCTGAACGCCCCTATTTTTGGGATCCAAATGGGATGTCTGATGGGTATTGGATCACTCAGTTGAAAAATTATGTGGAAGGACGTGGTCTAACGGACCATGTGCCTTATGTAGAAGTCTGGTAACATGTGTCTTGGGAAGGGCCAGACCCGCCCACAGGCATTTTTGTAAGCAGGAGGGCAGGATCATGGTAGCAACAATAAGGGAGGTTATGGAACAAAGGGAACACCGCAGGACGCCGCCACTCAGAGATGAGGAAAGTATAGGTGTGGAAATGGCGGGGAAGAAGAGAACTGGTAGAAATCAATCCTGGGAGTCCTTCAGGACTGTCAGAATTTGTATGAGTATGTGAAAATGTTTTCTGTTTGTAGGTCTTTGTGTATTGGTATGTATATTTGTTGAGGGAAATGGTGCAGAGTGTGTGTGTGCTCATGTGTGTGTGTGTGGCATGGGCATCTGTCCTGAGCTGAGGAGAGAAAGTCTGAAGAGGGAATGAAGGGAGAGAAAAGCTATGTGAGCTTGTCCCTCAAGGAGTTAAACGTGAGTCTGTCCCTTTAAGGAACTGAACTCCTCCACAGTAAAAGGGGGAATGCTTCAGGTTTTTGGAAATCCATAACCCTGGCCAGGCTGCGGGTCTTCCAAATTTTTGGCTGTGCAATCTCTTCTGTTATTTGCTGTGAATGGAGGGACATGGGATTTGATTGTATCATGTGTTCAGTGCTGTGAGTAGGTGACCAATTTAATTTGTGTGGAAGGGAATTGGGTAAAAGTGAATTAAATAAAGTGAAGGAGAAATAAGAATGAACTTGTGATGTTGAGAGGACTTGAGAGAAAGAATGCCTATGGGGTGGTACACAATTTTGGAAAAATATGGTTAGAGAGGGGACTAAAGGGAAAGAAGTTTTTCCCTGTAATAACACCACAATTAAGTACCGGAGAAAAATGGTTTGTTGATGGATCTAGTAAAGTAGAAGAGGGAAAGAGGAGGTCGGGTTTTGAAATTGTTGAAGGGAATGGGGAAGTGATAGAGAAGGGAGCTTTGCCTCCGAGTTGGTCGGCACAGCGATGTGAACTCTATGCCCTGGCCAAAGCTTTTGAATTGGCTGAGGGAATAGAAATCACCATCTGGACTGATTCGAAGTATGCGTGGGGAGTAGTTCATACTTTTGGGAAAATCTGGCAAGAAAGGGGTCTTATAAAAGCTGATGGGAAACAGGTGGAGCATGTCCAGCAGGTGGAACAAACTTTGGAGATGCTGATGCGACCCCATAAAATTGCCGTAGTTTATATACCAGCTCATCAGAGAGGCCATAGCTCAGAGGTGGTGGGAAATCGGTGGGCAGATAAATGGGCGAAGGAGGCCGCTGGCCAATTGGAATTACAAATGGTGGTGGTGCCAATTTTGGACCCTCCAGAGAGCCCAATCTGGAAACCCACTGAGCAAGGAAAGAAAAGGTTAAAAGAGGAAGGTTGCAGAGAGACAGAGAAAGGATGGCAAACGGAAGGAGGGGGAGAAGTAGTATCTTCCGAGGCTATGAGGGGAATTCTGGAATAAGTGCATGAAGGAGGGCATTGGGGAACCGATGCTTTGGTAGATGCAGTGAAAGGAAAGTTTTGGTGCTTAACTATGTGAACCATAACCCATAGTGTGTGTTGGAAATGCTTAATTTGCTTAAAAGTCAACAAAAAGGCAACAAGAAAGAAGAAGGGGGGTGCTGGCAGAGCCCATAAATGAGCAGGGTGTTTGCAGGGCAACCCCAGGAGGAGAGAGAAAAGAAAGAAAAAGAAAGATGAAATGCCTCATTTTTAGCTCAAGGTTTGCGGCCCCAAAGAGGGGGAGGAAAAGGGAGTTCTCGGAAGATTGCGGAGGTATTCCATGGAATGGAGGGCTCGGGAAACAGACAGGCATGGAAAGGACCTGGAGAGACGCAGGCTCTCTGGGGAGAGGAGTTGAGTTAAATCACAATAGGGCAGTTGAGTGTGGATTGTCTCCAATAGGTATGGGAGCGGCTAGATTCATCTTGATGGGAGCTATCGCCCTTTTAATAAAGCATTCCTTTCTCCTGGATGAGAGGCAAGGAGGAAGAGCTTCTGTGTTCCTGCAGGGCTGTGATGGATTGCATGTGGCAACAGCCTGTTGAGGCATTGGTGTGCGGTTTTCTTTTTGAGAGCATTTGTTTGTCTGAATGTGTGCGTACATATAAGGTTGAGAAACTGTTTTGAGTTGTGAAAAGAGAGTTGAGAGATTGTGTGTGTCTATTCCTTAGGAGGCTGCAGGTTCTGGCCATGCCTGCATCCACCATTTTATTCTGGTTTTGTGTTTGTGTGTTGTGATTTGGGTAATTTGAATGCATATGATGGGGAAGTTGAAAGGTTTTTGTCAATCCTTTCCCACTTTTTTTAATTGTTTGAGGTGTACGTGTGTTTCATTATTTGCCCAGTCTCACCCAAACTCCCCCCCTTCAGTCTGCCTCTTGCCTGCTTGTTGCAAGCTTGAGGATCCAAATGAGGGGACAGAAGGGTGACAAAGGGGAGGGGCAATGCTTTTACAGAGGATCCTTCACTCCCCCATCTTTTTAGGATTTTTCCTTTTACAATACCTTTACACACACCGGGGGCAATCTTTTAAGTTTCAGAGATGTCTCTTTCCTTCTCATTTCCAAGAAGGAAATGATTACTCCTCTTGTGAAAAGGAGGGGAATGTGGGCAGTTTCAGAGAGGCAATGACTCAGAGAAAGGGGGGGCACCCCTTTGCTCTCACAGCTCCACTCTGCTCTGCCCCTGGCACTCCAGTTTTAGAAAAGTGTGTGTGTTTTATAAATTTTATATGGATTAAATTTTAATCACTCCTCAACATAGCACATGATGATAAAAACAGGAGAGGGAAAAAAAATTTTTTTGGACAATATATGGGTTTAGTAGAGCCTCCATGGACTGGTATGATCTATCTGAATTTTTGTTTTTGTTTTTGTTTTGACAATTTTGGTTATGGAAACAGTCCAAACACTAGATGGGCTCTTATGTCAATGCTTTCTTTTTGTTGTTGCTGTTTTACAAGTTTTGATTTTAAGAAAGTTATTGGGAAATTAAATATTGGCAAGTGAAGTATATAATATGGTTTTATTAGAAAAGAGAAATGAAGTTGTTAAAATTAGAGGTTTGGCTCTAAAAGTCTTGACACAATTTTGGGGGTTTTGAAAAAGACTTGTTGTTTAAGCAATTGGGTCAGGTGGTGAAGAGCTGGCCAATCTATTTACTTATTTAGGGTAGTATTTTGCTAGGGCAGAAAAATTAGTTTTATCCAAAGTAGTGCTTAAGTATATCCAAAACTACACCTACCAATCTAGTCACATGGGACAAATGCTTCAGAGATTTGTGTGTCCAGAATATTTATTGTCCTGGAATCTTGTTGAAAGCCAAACAGGTGTGTGTGAGAGATATGTGGTATGCCAAAAGGACAACCCAAAGACCAACCAGGTTCAACTCCAGGGGAACCTCCAAAGGGGGGTGGCCCAGGGGTGAACTGTTACTTAGAATGGGTGAAAGGCTTCCTTTATAGGCTAAAAGGACACTTGGAGAGGCTAGGACCAAAGGCAGGATCAACATGGACACAAGCCTTTTTAGTGACAATACTAAGTCTCTGGATTGCTCCTAAGAACAGACTAGCAGTCAGTCCATTTGAGATGGGTGACTCTATCTTGGAATTCTTAGTGGAGAAGTAGGAGACATGCATGCCATGGGGAAGAAATTTGTCTGCAGCATTTGAAACAGTTATCTGCGCAAGTCTTGTCCTTGTCTCCCTATCTACAGGAACACAGAGCCCTACTGTTGGAACAAGCAGGCATCCTTTTAAGTCTGGAAATCAAGTTAAACCAGATGGAGGGGAGTCGGCAACTGAGTTGGGAAAAACCCTAAGGAAGACACTGGTGTTGCCAAATACTGCTGGACACTGGACTGTGCAGAAAAAGAAAAATGCGCCTGAACTTTTGTCTAATACCTTGTAGTTTTGATGACCATAAGGGTCCCTGAACCTGGAAAAGAGAGTCACAGGGTTCAAGGGAAGCTTTGAAGATGTACTCAATTTAGAACAATAGGGAATTTATATTTTCATATAAGAACCTGGGAAAAGATGATGATTGGAGCTGGTTATGGAGTTGGTTACCAGGGTTTGGGTGGATAAAACCGCTTTTGCTTATAGTTGTAATCATAGTTTGTTTTTGCATTTTAATCTGCTGTTGTATTCAATGTGCACCATTATGTCTTTACAATCTAACGAATTGTATAACAGAATGTTGTGATTTTGATAAAGAGGCTAAAATGATGTTATCTGAAATCGAGACAAGGTGGGCGGAAAGAAGAAGGGGGGATTGTGAGCTGGGGGTTAAAAGTAAAATAAAAGGTGTCTCGATTTCATGAGGAACAAGGATGAAAAATTTGACCTTTAAAACATTTTGCATATGCACCAGAAGGGAACAGGGAAGTGACAGCTTATCTATTGTAAAATTGGTGGTGGGGCAAGGTAATGTGCCTAAAACAAAGGGGAAGTTGACCTCCGGACCCTGAGCTGGAGGGAGGGGGGTGAAAGATATGGATGTCAAATACAATCATTAGGACAAGAATTTGTAGTCAATGGTGTATAAACTGCTGGCTGGCGCCGGCAGAGATATGTTTGCATTAGAATGAGACTCTGAAACAAGTAGGTGATAAGAGTTGCAGGAACATCCTGCTAACATATGAATATGGCAATTAGGTCATAAAATGTTTTGGAATAGATAGAAAGATTATGAGCTGAGCCCTCAAATGAGGGGAAGGACAGCTAGGGTATAAAGGTTTTATGTTAACTTTGTTCTTGGTTCCTTCTTGCACGGAGGAACCCGCCTTTGCAAACGCGTTACAATAAACTCTTTTCTCTGCATCATCGAACCTTGTGAATTGGAATTCTTTTGGGAGGTTTTTCCCGCTGACAGAGTTATTAGACTGCTTCTACAGAGCTCTGCATTGAATCTCCTGGAGAATAGCAATTTAATCTTTTTGTACATCATTGTGCATTTATAAAACTCTTTCTTACTCAGTTGTTGTTGTTTATTCATTCAGTCGCTTCCAACTTTGTGACTTCATGGACCAGCCCACGCCAGAGCTTCCTGTCGGTCGTCAACACCCCCAGCTCCCCCAGGGACGAGTCCGTCACCTCTAGAATATCATCCATCCACCTTGCCCTTGGTCGGCCCCTCTTCCTTTTGCCCTCCACTCTCCCTAGCATCAGCATCTTCTCCAGGGTGTCCTGTCTTCTCATTATGTGGCCAAAGTATTTCAGTTTTGCCTTTAATATCATTCCCTCAAGTGAGCAGTCTGGCTTTATTTCCTGGAGGATGGACTGGTTTGATCTTCTGGCAGTCCAAGGCACTCTCAGAATTTTCCTCCAACACCACAGTTCCAAAGCATCGATCTTCCTTCTCTCAGCCTTCCTTATGGTCCAGCTCTCGCAGCCATATGTTACTACGGGGAACACCATTGCTTTGACTATGCGGGCCTTTGTTGTCAATGTGATGTCTCTGCTCTTAACTATTTTATCGAGATTTGTCATTGCTCTTCTCCCAAGGATTAAGCGTCTTCTGAATACCACTAAGAAGTTGCCACAATTTGTTATGGTCCACACAGTCAAAGGCTTTAGAATAGTCAATAAAACAGAACTAGTTGTTTTTCTGAAACTCCCTGGCTTTTTCCATTATCCAGTGGATATTGGTTATTTGGTCCCTAGTTCTTCTGCCTTTTCTAAACCCAGCTTGTACATCTGGCAATTCTTGCTCTGTGAATTGCTGGAGTCTACCTTGCAGGATCTTGAGCATTATTCTTTCTCAGTACTGGACTGTAATCTTCATCATCCCCAAATTGCTCTAGGCTAAGGATGGGTAACCTGCACCATTCTGGATGTCCTTTATTATGGGCCATATTAAGGCATCTGGGAGTTGTAGTTTAGCAGTAGCTGGAATGCCACACCTTGCTTATCCCCATGCGAAGGAAATTTTTATAATTATAAGCATTTGCTTACTCTCATTTAAGAATTTCTTGGGCTTTTCACTAGCTACTTCCCTTGGAACAAGGAATTTATGCAATTCTCCAGCCTCTATAGCTTGTTCCATTTGCAAACTTCTGGTAGCCATTATTGCCCTCAAATCTGACTTCCTTTCTTGAAACTTTCCCTGTACTCTAGAGCCAAGCTTCAGCAAACACTTTCTAACAATGATCTTAGAAAATATTGTCCTTACACAGCCTTTTTTTTCTGATACATCTTCAGCTCTTGGAAAAAGGAATAAATCACGGAGATCTGTGATAAATGCTGGGTCCAAATAACCTGCCATTACAAGTACTGTATGTACCAAGAACATTATTTCCAATAGTTGAACTCTCTGGGCTCCACCCATGAATGTACAGAATATTCTTGCCTATTACAGTTGTCTTTATTTTTTATGATAATTGAATTTTTTAAAAAACAGGCTCTTATCCAACTCTGTCACCCACCAACCCAGATTCTGCAAATATAGCTGCAATAAGCATCAGGAATCTTAAGAGAAAGTTGGCAGCCAGTCTTCTTGTCTGTTCCTGAAAAGACTGCTGCTCCATATTCATAATAGCTCTGGCTTTTGGATTGCACTAAACTGAGCATGGAGTAGCAACATGTAGAAACACTTCATTTCTCCAGGGATGTGTGTGTGGATATCTGCTTCTATGTGCAAATATACATGTAGCACTAAGACAATGAAATCATAGGCCAGCCTTCCCCAGCTTACTGCCCTCCAGAGCACCAAATGTCAACTCCCATCAAACTGATAGCAGGGTCTTCTGACCTGGCCACCTCCAACTGTGTTAGCATTGGAATCCCACGCTTTATGAATAACACACTAGCTTTGGATTATGTGAAAAATACAACACAGTTGGGGGGAACCAAATTGGGAAAAGCAGACAATAAGTTCACTAAGCATTCCAATCATCAAGAAAAAGAATCAGGACCAGGGGATCAAGGGTATTTGTACGTGTGTGTTTTTTAAAAAGCCACCTTCAAACTACTGTTCTCATTGCTGTGTTGCTCCACTGTAAACAAGATGAATCTACAATCCATCTATCTGTAAGTTCTTTGCATTCTTTCCTGGTCCACCAATCCAATTGGATTTGGAGATGAGTGTGTGTGCCCACTATGATTATTACAAGAACTGTGGAGATTTGGTATAAGCCTTTTCTTTCTTTTGTTAAAGAGAAGGGTCTTGCCCAACTGCTCAACTAGAAATGATAGGATGGATTTGGATGCTGGAAATCTTGCAGCTGTTGAAAAACAAATCTGAGGGTTGGTGTGACATAACAGCCAAAGAGAATTGAACTACAAATCAGAAAGTCTCTATTCTGAATTTCATCTTCAATCATCTTCATGGTGTCCTCAGCAAGCCAATCTCTTTTACCTTCAGTTTTGCAACATCACTTATTCACCAATATGTATTTTAATAATACTGACTTTCATCACTAACATGTTGAAAGGATTACTCATGGAAAACACAGTGAAATGGATTTTTTCCTCCTTTTTATTTTAAAAAAATGAAACAGTGGAGTAAAGCAGTTTGTGGCAGTAATCAAGCTGGAAGAAAAATGGAGCCAGTGTCCATCCATAATCGCAACTTTGGATCTGAGCCAACTAACCTGCCTCATGCAAAAGACAAGGGGTCAAAGAACAGAGATCATAAAGGAAAAATCAAGAGGAGAAAGATAAAAAAAATACAGTTGACCAAGAGAGGAAAACAATTACTCAAGAGTACAATTTTCAGGGCCTGAACTCATAACAGTTTCAATGGCTTAGAACATAAGGTCTGACACATTTCTCAAAATTATTACACAGAGCAGAATTTCCTTTCCAAATTCACACAAGTTGTTTTTGCATAAAAGTGATTTGTCCGGCAAGTTTGTAACAATGGATTATTGTAACAGAAGATAGAGTTGATCTAGAGTAACAAAAGTTTTAAGCCAAGCGGATGATGTATTTTTTCCCTCATTAGCCACAAATAGCTTTTAAAAGATTACAGAAATTCATGGGAATATGTCTGTTGCAACAACCATCAAGGAAACTCTACTGAACCTCCATCTTCTGAGGCAGTGAACCAGATGGTGATGGCAAGCAATGAGGATTGGCAAATTACTTGACATAACTTGCTGTGAGCTACCCAAAGCCACCAGTTTCTCTTGTCACTTGAAACAAAATGCTGGCTTCGAGTAATAGCAGCCTTGGTCGCTCACCCAATAAAACAACCCTTATGATTCCTTCTATCATGTACATTATTTTGATAAGCTGCCAATAAAACTACTTATTTTTTACAAAAATGCAACAAGGTTGTCCAGCATCATTGAAGGAAGGTATAAAAGAGTTACAAAAGACCACACACTTGTGTGTCTAAGGCACAATTTCAATTAAACACTGATAGTTGTGTAAGCTGGTCAGCACTTATGCTAAGAACGTTGAAAGAAAATGGTACGTATGAGTTCTGATATGAATTATTAGGAAAAAGGAAGAAATATGGTGTGTGTATATAGATATATATTTAAAAAGTCATTAAAGGAGGGAAAGAATGGCTGAGGTGTTGGGGTTCTTACAAACTAACAAACACTTCAAAAATCAAGGTTGATCATCTTGTAGTGGTGGTAATGCAGCCTCAGTGGAACCCAAGCAATTCTTCCTAGTTCTGTGTCACTAGCTTGTAGGCATGAGTTGTTTTTGCAGTGCTCTCAATAAGCAAACTGCTTTCCAGTCTTTGTCTTCGTCAAACCAATTCAACAAGGTAAGAGAGATCTTTTAGACCCACTTTATAGACTGGAAACACTAAGGCTTGAGAGTCAGGATTTCAGATCCAACAAACACAAAATCTGCAGTATCAGGTTCTCACAGATCAATGGTCTGCAATACCAGGCATGTTCACAGTTGTCCTGCTTGGTTGCAGGAGAACTGTGTTGTTTTGTTGTGAGCTCCACATGCATCAGCCATATTTGGGCAGTTTTTGGCTGCTTCCATTGCTCACTGGATTAGGGCCAGCAGCTTGTCCATTGATTCCATGGCAGGAACCCCAATGCGGGCACCTACTGAGCTGCACTGGAGTGTGTTGGCTCTGTTAGGCACATGGCCAGCACACTATCTCCTTACCAGCAGTGCAGAAACCTACCTCTTGCCCATAATTTCACAGCCCTCTACACTTTACCAAGACTGCTTCAGAATGCAAAGAGAGCCCATACGTTTTATTAAAAAAAAAAACACTTTAAGCAGAACAATTTTTTTTTTTGAGGGGGGACATTTTTCTCCCTACACTACACAGCATGTTGCATTATCACTACCTATTTATTTATTTATTTATTTAAATCTATAGGTGCTAAGAGGTAGATAAAACAAACATGAATTGGTTATATTCATATCATATGCATGTATATATGGTCATCATGCCCCTAGGCTGACATGAAGTGCAGCTCCACAGGCACTTAACAGGGTGCCAGTGAGAGGTTGGGAAGACTGACTTATGACTTAGTGGTGCCCACCCTGAACTGAACCAGAAGACATCATCTCTGTGTCATCACTGACGTGTAATGCATGGAATGGCTGTGATTAGTAAGAAAGTGAAGGGCATGGCTTGAATTCCTATTGCTGAAGAATAACTCTGTACCAGGCAGTGTTAAAAAACAGAAGTGAGTTTCTACGTATGGTAGAACTCTTCTTTAAGCGTAGCTTTTCAAGTAGAAATTAGAAGCGGAGTTGATTCCAAACAGCTTGAGCTGGGTCCAACCTTTGCTTTGTATAGAGCAGAACTATTGAAATCAGCGGTGCTTACACTGAACCTAACTTAAGTCCCATCAGTTTCAGCAGACCTACTAAGTCTGGATCCAACTCCCTGGTTCATGCTGCAAGGATTAAATTTGTGTAGATGTCACAGAGATTTTAATTATACTTCCTTTGGGAAATCAGTATCCAAAACACATCCTGGAGTATTTGGCCATTACATTACCCTCGGAAGGCAAGTAACAGCTAAAGCAAAACAGATTTTTCATTAATAAACGCCTATAGTCTTTTAAGCTTCATGTAGGGACAAGGTTTTTTTCCCCTTCTTCTTCTTAGAAGGAAATTTAATGTTTGCTGACCTCTACCGATCAGAAATTTTATTAAATATAGTTAATTAAACACTAAAAAAAAATTGAGCTGAAAGTTCTTTAATTTCACGGGAAGGACGTCCTTTTCTTTTTTTCTTTTTCAACTGAACAATCAGGAAGGCCTGCTTCAGTCAGGGAGTGGGGGATATTCTCCATTCAACACACTCCCTTTAGGTAGTGCTTACTTAACGATCACAGCCACTCCATATTATAAATGTCACCACAGGGAATGGGCAAAATTGCCAAACATACAATATCAACTTTTACAGGTAAGCCAACACTACTGCCTCAGAAGGACAATGCTTTTTTAAGAAACAAGCAAGCAATGCCTAAAGCGGTTGCCCTGTTGTGCCTGTACACCAAACCACCAAGTTGGAGAGGTATTTTATCTTTGAAAAAGTCAAAATTTAAAAATAAGATCCTGTAATAAAGCATCAGGACTCAAACAGATGTTAAATTAAGTGTGGGGATGGGGTGCGTTTAGAGAGAGGGGTTAGTTTTTGGAAAGTTGTGCAAAAAGATAGCAATTTATAGCCTGCAAAGGAGTACAAATATAGTCACTTCATAGGCCAGGCATTATAAATTACTAGCTTTGTGTATAGTTCACACACACACTTTGGCTGTGTGTGCACGATGCACTAAGACATAATGTGACTTGTTTTTATATAGTATGATGTGTGAAACCAGGCATTGTGGTTTGTAAACTATGATTTATGGCTTAGTATTATCTAAGAAATAAAATGCATAGCTTGCACAACAAACCAGCATTAAGTATATCACAAACCCCAGCAACTGATAAGCTATTGCTGAGTAAAAACTATTTGTAGCCATCCCTGGTTTTCATACTGCATGACCTCTCCTATTTATCCCATGGCCATGCTAATTCAGAAGTGTAGCAGCCATGAAATAATACCTGGATCTATCATCTGTACAGATGGAAATGCTTAATTTTTATGGATCTTCCTGTTTGGGAACAATCTTAGGAAACTCCAATTTGCCCAATTCCCTTGGTCACTAAGAGTTTTTCACATACAACTTGTTTGTGTCTCCAGGATTTGGGCCTGGGTGGAAAACAATGCACCAGCACTGTCCCCAAGTCTCTTTCAAGTTCCTTAAAATTTCAATCTAATGTCCCTGGCTGTTTTGGGACAGCTGCAAATCAGAAGTATTTCCCTGTTAGCTCCAGGTTTGGGGAGCACAACCCTACTGATGGTCTCCCTAAATAAGATTTGCAAGAAGATGCAAAAGGGTCAAAATTAGGAATAAGGCCCCATCCAACACAAGCGCTACCGAATAAGACTTTTTGTAGCTCTTATAAATTACAATGAGGCTTGCAAAGAAAAACATTCCTCTGAACATAATACTTTCAGCACCACATACGACCACAGAATTCGACAAGAAATTTTGCAGAATTTCTTTAGAAAACCTATAGATCCAAACTTTTTAGATCAAACTTTTTATCCGATTTATTAGTATTATCCTACTCCATCGGGTATGTCAGTCAGCAATTGACTGATCCGTTCTCAAATTCTTATTGAAGTATGTCAATATTGGAGAAGTAGCTGCCTTTGAACATATAATGGCATGAAGAGCTACAGTTGTCTGGCACGGAGTAGTAAGAAGATTGAGGAAAATCTTAGAATTTAAATCTGAGCACTAATTTATCTGAGTTGAAATTTCAGATGATACCTCATCTCTAGGAACATTGAGCAACACTGGAACCTTCTAAATAAAATAGAGACAGTGCTTGCTATTAATGGCATATAACAATTTGACTACTCTACTGAGTCCAGCTAAGCTGGGGAAAATGTAGAATTAATATTCTAAAAACTGGATGCATAGAGTATTACTGTACTGGAATGGGAATGAGAAAGATAGAACCTCAGTGGTCAAGCATACACCCTGCATACAAAAAATCCCTCATTCAATTTAGGCATCTCTGAAGAGGGTCAGACAAGAACCTTGTCCAAAACCATGGAGCTGCTGTCAACAACCAAAAGGCATCAAGATCATCCCTAAAGGCAGAACTAAAATGAAGGATCAGACAGGCAGCAAAGGAAAAGTGAAGTCCTTACCCACTACACAACTATCATTATATTCTTCCTTGTGTATCCTCAAAAAACTAAAAATTGCAATGGAGTCTTTTATATTTCATTATTTTTCTTTTTGGAAGCCATGCATAAGTATACTTGGTATCCATGTCTTAAAAAAAAATCTCATGTCATTTCCCATACCGGCTTAGATGAGACTTCCTCCAAACTGACTGATCCAGTTTCCTCTTTGTCACTTTGGATATAGTTCCCAAGATTTTAGTTTTAATTGTAAAGCAACTAATTGTGAAGATTTTTGAGCATGCTAGTCTTTTGGGAAAATCTAACTCTGGAATAACTTGAGAAATTTTCAGAAGGTATAATTTAACACTCACTCACATATGTTGGACCTTGGATTCCGAAAAACAGCATCTATTTAAAGATATTCTGGATTTGGTTCCAAGCCAACCAAAGTGAACTACAATCAAAACATGGTTTCCAAACACAGTTACTCTTGCTATATTTAACACTGCAAGTTTGGAAAATTTAAATTTCTAAGCCTCTTGAGACAGCATATGTAATACATGATCTTAAAACATGCATATAGAAGGTCCAATAATAGGGGGTCATTCGTGTCACACAGCTGTCTTACCTGCCCTCACAACCCCTTAAAGCTTATCCTCCTGAGACTTTCTGCTTTTCCACTGTCTTGTTCCTCCTTTCTCCTTCAACTATAGTAAGCCTTTTGAGGAAAAAAATTCCGTTATGTGAAATCCTGGGGAGCGAGTCCTCATTAGTTTATTGCAGAAAATACAGCAACTTGAAGTGGTTTTTGAAAGGCTCTTTCTACATTGTCACATGCTAGCTTCTTAGTGGCTAATGTGATTTAATGTTTCCAGACAGGAGGTTAGGATGAAGCAGGCATAGACCAAGGCACAAATCAGCAATGTGATCCATAACGGGACACTGGGTACACAGCAATGCCTTAAAATAGTTTTCCCCAACCTGTTGCTCCCCAGAAATGTGGAACTTCAATCTCTACAATCCCCAGCCAACAGATACGTTGCCTGAGGGATTATGGGTGGTAGTCCAACACATCTGAGGAAAACAGGAGGCAGAAGGCTGCCATAGATGATCACAGCAGTAAGTTCAATCAAACCCAACTCACAAGGTTGTCTTTCTATACTTTTCTGGTGGACAGGAAAGCTGAAACCCATCCCACTGTCCAGATTAAGATCACAGAGATAGCCAAGGTACTGATATAACTAAGATCTGTTTTCTCTCTTTTTAAGGATTCCATTTTATTGGCTTGTCAAGTAACCTTTTACAAAAAGAAGACTTGTTACAGATTTTCTCTGAGCCACTTTCAGACTACATGGTAGTTAGGGGAAAAGGCAGTCTTCCAAATCATCATTCTTTAACACTAAAACTTAAAAAGAAATCCTTGTTTTTTTCAGATGTCACCTGCAGTCTTTCTTCGCTTACCATTCTTTGATGTAAAGCTACAAGTATGTACATATATCTACATACTTCCGGATGAGTAAATTCCCATCATCCCTCACCAACATGGACATATACATATGGTGAAGTGAGAGAGAGTGGGGGAGTTTAAGGCCAACATTTGTCTCTGTTACTATATACCTGATCTTTTTTGGACGCTCAAAATGTGGAAGCAATGGCAGAGAATAGCAGCAAGCTGAGGTGCCGAGGGAGAAGCTGTAAGTGCATCCACACCGACAGTAAAAGCCAAACCCTGAGTTTCTAATCTCGTCTGAAGCCTCATGAGCAGAACATTAGAGGGCTTCTGCATCCAGTAGAATCTGATAGTTAGATGGCATTAACACAAGAGTTCAAAGGAGATCCAATTCAAAATGAGGAACGGCTGCAAAACTCACAATTCAGTGGCAAAGGGGCCAAACCACTATCACAGTGTGGCAGGTTCAAACTTTAATGCCTGCGCATTTTTAAAAAAACAGAAAACCTTTGTATCATACTCGACCACTGCATCATCATTTCCACTTCATAGCTGAGTAAGAACAAACGCACCCTCTATAGTACAAAAGCTCCAGTCTCCTATTCAAGGCAATGGAAATCCTCTTAGACATTAATAGGATTCATGCAATGCCCTACAGCTTGAACCCTGAAGCAAGGCTGTTAAAACTGCCTACTCTTTAAATGAACGTTATGCTCATTTGGATAAAGAAAGCTGCCTTCACCCCAAACATTTCTTATAGCTGGAATTTTAAAAAAGAAAACACAGCAATATTTAGATTCTAAGAGCACCAGGGGAGAGAAGGGAATCTGTTTTCCCACCCACCCCATTCCTTTCAAAGAATGCAGTTTGAACAGAATATCAAAAATTGCTTGCCGCTGGGGAGAAAAAAAACCCTCCACCTTATTTGCTATGGCTGATGTCTGAACTGTAATAATTTTAAAAACCCTGATCTATGCAAGTCTGTATTAAAAGCAAGAGAAGTCAAAGATCTTCAAGAAAGGAAATCTACATTTTCCCCTACCTCCTTGCCTGTGGGGACAAGAGCATTAGAGGTAGTGTTCTTTTTACCCCACCCTTAGTTCATTTCCTAATAGACAGAATTTTGCAACTGTCTTTATGAAAGGTGAGCAAAGTTCTGATAGGAACACCAATGTTTTCCAGCCAGGGAAGCAGGGGCAAAGGCATTGGGGTTTTCAATTCACCCCAACCTCCAATCTCTACAGGAAAATGATAAGTGACTTTTTAAAACAAAAAACAAAAACAGTTTACCTGATCTCTCAAGAACCCAGTTTGCATTTGGGTGAAGAGCTTCTGGGTTAGAATAGTTCTAAGATGGTCTTTTGTGAATCCATTTACAACCACTGTTTTTTAAAATTACATTTAGAGAGCGTTGTCCATTCCAAGTGCAATGGAATAGTAAAACAAATTCAACTTTTAAACCTGCCCAGCTCCATTTAGGGTTGCATTTTCTCCTCAAGAAGAATGTACAAAAAGCCACCACAAAATTTGGCTCCCATTTCTTTTCTTTTTCTAAAAAAAAATAATGGTCTGCTTTTCCTCAGTAAAACTGAGGTAATCTTCGTAGGGTATTTCACAGTGACATAGCGGAAAAGACGGTCAAGTAAATGCAAACACAAGAATGTATCTCGACCAAGTAGTCAGAATATTTTTGTAACTTTTCATTAAAAAATCTCATCTGCAGCCTTCCAGTCCTGAGCACACTTCATTTAGTTTCAACACAGTGAAGGTGAGTTTATGCAAAGAATCCTGTCCCATATATGTTTCTAGTGATCCTATCACAAATTTCCTTGTAGAAATGTACTTTAGTCCAATGATATTTGAGATATTAGTATCTTTCTGCTGTGGAGATGCAATGGACCAACTACTTTCATGAGATTTGTCTGCTTTTTGTTCTCATAATGCCATTTTCTGTGCAAACAGCACTTGAGCAACACTAAGTGATGAAAATATGCAAAAGAAACCCCAGCTTTAATAAACCAAATAATTAGCCAAAGAGAAAATCAACAGGTCTGCATTCCAACCGCCACAGAATGATATCATCTATGTTAATCAAAGAAACTCACCCTACTTTTCAAATTAAGCATATTTAGGTAGAATTAGCCAATTTATACCCTCAAGATGGCAGTATTACTTTTTCTTTTAGATTGCTGCTGCTTCTCACAAAAATGCTAACAACCTGGACAGTGAAATTGAAATATACAGGTTTTAACTTTGCCACATTCTTGAGGGGACAGAATTTATAATTTGAATTTTAGATTAAGTAAAATTAAGCTGCAAATTTGAGAGTGGGAGAAATCTGCTGTCTTTTCCGCTATATCTGAAGTCTCTGCAGTTCTCCATAGAGAGCTTGTAACATTTCCGACCTGCATAATAACTTCTGGCTCATTAGAAATTAGGAAACGTAACTTCTCTTTTCATTAAAAAAATAAAATATTCAAGACTATCAGCTTTTATATAAAATATCAGCAAGCCCAAAAAACAAAACAATTGTTGAGGTAACTTCATACCTTGAGGTAGCTTTTCCCCCCATTTTTCTCTCATTTCTCTTTTTCTTATTTTTTTTCTCCTTTCCCTTAAAACACAAAGCAATGCCTGACATTTCTGTACATGCCTGTTCTTGCAAGGTTTCAAAAAAGGAAAGCAGCTGCTTCAGTGTAAACAGCAAGATCCATGCAGCCAATTCAGCTTAAATTCGAAGATGTCATTCGAGCAACAGGCACATGGAATGACACTGGAACTGGATTTGCCAGTTGTCACAAACAGCCCAGTCTCAAAGACCTTGGTTAAACCTGGACGATCAATGAGTCAACTTAGAACAAATGTCTTGTCTCCGCTAAGATATAAATATATCAAGGCAAGGAGGGATAATTTGTCCCATATTGTTACTTATTTCCGTTTTAAAGAAATTGCAAAATTAGAATGCAAACATGATTGCATTCTATGTCAATACACCTGCAATCAAATGAATTAATGTTCACAACTTCCATGCCTTGAATCTCTGCTAAATGTCGTTTCAATAGAATTTTCAAGAGAGCCTAAGACCCAGAAATCCATGTAAAACAGAATGCCCATATTCAAAACAATAGGGCTTTTGCAGCCTTTGAATGATATTAAAACCATCAACTTGGTTTTTCCATCAATGTGGCAAAGCTATACAATTTGTTGCTTGTCCAGAGTATATAATGACCGCTCTGGACTTTCCATGTCCACCTATCAAACTACCTTGAGGTAGATAAGGACGCAAGAGAAGATTTTTCATTGTGTGGACTGATTCAAATTGATTGTATCTTAGTGCTGGATGTAAGGATTCAAGGCTCTGTGGGTGAAAATAACTTATCCTAAGAGGAACAGTTCAATTAACCAGGTAGATGCCTAAGTTGATGCAGAGACAAAACTTCGTTCTAGGCTCAGGCTGCCAGGTGAGCAGTTCCTGCTCTCCACAATTTCTAAAAAACCCATTGTATATATTTTACACATTTTCTTTCTTTTTAAACTTTGCATAAGAGTGACTGGGATCAGTAACCATATTACATTCTTCTGATGTCTATATTTGGTATCGCCTCCTAAAGACAAATCAATATTTTTGTGGCAGAAAAAAGCATAGGTATTTCAAAATCAGGGGGTTGTTAACTATTATTTTCATCACACCTATTTTTTTTTTCAAAAAAAAAAAAATCACTTTTGATTTCATTTTCATGCCCATTTTTTTCCTTCCTCCAACCCCAAAAAGAAACAGGGATTGCTTTATACATACTTGCTATTTCTTTTGGTTCCTACTAGAGTTAATTAGTTCTTTTCCTGGGGATTATCTGACACATTGGCTTGTCTTCTACAGAGGTAAACTGGCAATAATTTTAACCTAGGGATTTAGTCCTTTCCAGTGCAATCCAGTACATACTTGGAATTCAATGCCCAAGGTGTAAGATTGTGCTGTTAAATGCATATGTCACCCACTTTAATCTCATTGTTAAGATCAACAAAGTAATCATTTGCTACAATTCAGAGAAGATGTTCTGTGTATCTTCACTCATTCAAGTATGGGGAAGTCTGCTCCCTAGAGCAGAAGAGGTCACCCAGAAACAGCTCCAACAGTGCCTGCATTAAAGGCACTGTTCGTAAATGGGCCACAGTCCGTCAGTGCACCAACCTGTGAGCCTTTTGTTATTCTCTGGATCCAGACAGGCACTACTTCTTCTCTTTTTTGGTATGACAAAGCACTGAGGTTCCTATAAAGGTAGGATGACATATTAAAAGGGACATTTTCTGATGCTATTCAAACTCTGAGGAGGTTTAGCAAGCGATGTCCTCTGCCTCCAATTTTCCCCAGCAGTGTAACACTGCGATATGAGAAGCTTCTGAAATGGACAGGAGCCCTGACCATTCTGGGAAAAAAGATGACCTGGGGTCCTAAGTCCTAAGGTCCTTTGATCATGAAATCTATACAGCAAGTGGCCTTGAGGTATATCTTCATTTTTGTAACTAATGTATTGTTCCCCACTTCCCCAGAAGTGTGTTTTAAAAGCCAGGTACACATTATGCACCCAAAACAGTTGTGCACATACTGCATTTTTACCCTCCACTGATTTTGAAAAAACGAACAGAAAACAAAAACAAAAAGCAATTACTACATGGACAGAGGCAGCCTTGGAAACTGGCAATCAGGAAGAGAATAAGGCTTTTTCAAAGTGACAGCTATGTGGTCAATACTTTTGAGGGTGAAATCCTCCAGGAATGGCAGGCCTGTTTTGCCACCTTATCGACAGCTGCCTTTCAGCAGTTGTCATGAGATGGCCACAAGCTTTCCCAAACATCGTAGCTACAGGTCATATGCTAGAGATCAGACAGAAGCAACTGCAGTTTCTGTTCAGTAGAAGGCAAGGGCAGATTGCTTTAGCATTGGGGAACAGCTGAGCTGAAGGCAATCTATGTTATTTACACCACAAACCTTTACACTGCAGTCCACAATCCATTGCTTCATAGCACTGACTTTGAAATTCATAGCAGCTTTCCCCAGTCTTGTGCCTTCCAAATCTGTTTGGCTTCGACCCTCAGAATTCCCCAACCAACAAAATACCTTGTTACGAAGTATTGGAGCTCAAATTGAATGCATCTGGAGAACAAAAGATTGGGGAAAACTGCACGTCTTCCAAAATCTATTATATATGCCAAGTCATATTTATTTTAACAGAATTTAAGTGTGTAACTTCATCTGAAAATAGTCAGTGTGCCAACCACAGGCAGAAGCAGAAACCCTGATATGTTGACTTCTGGTGAAATAGGGGTAGGATGTGCGTATGTGTCTGTTTGGAATAGGGGTTTTGCTGTGGTTAGACTGCCATGTCAAAACGTGTACATACAAGATTAGGAGAGAGGGTACTGGACACTAAGCCATTTTTCTACAAAACTTAAAAGTAAAAACCACTTTACCCATTAAGTTAAAAACAGTTTAAAAAAACCAGTAAAACTCTTGTGTAGCCTGTGCTTCATGAATAAAATTTGATTTGAATTTTAAAAAAATGAAATGAGGGAAGAGATTAGATTGGGAAATTCTCAATCATATAAAACCAAAATCAAAACCAAACATTTTTTAACTGGATTATGAGAAATTTCCACCATGGGAAGGTGTTTCTCTGGGTTCAATTTATATTTTGAAAAAATTGCATTGGAAATAATTTGAATCTGGTGACTTAACAGTTAATGAGAATTAAAATTCTATGGTCACTTGCCACAATTTTTGTCTTCTGTTGACCAACTAATTCCACCAGAATTGTTCATTAAGAATTTCCATCTTAGGTGGATTAAAGCATATTCCCCACTGATTGATTTTCTAATTATTTCAATACTTTCTCTGGCTTAACAAATTAAAATATTTAGAAGGGATGGGGGAAGGGGAGAGGGACAGGAAGAGAGACAGACAGACTGATGTGCTATTTATTTTCTTAATTAAGGATAAACCTGGCTCAATTCAGATATCATACAAACTTATATTTATAATAAAACCTTACACTTGTTAACCAAGAAGTTCCTCCGTTAAATAAAATTAACTTTCCAGGAAGAGGTTATAGAACTGCATGCTAAGAAAGCTTAATTATGGTTTAATGTGATGTCTGCACTGACAAATCATGCTTTGTTATTTGCCAAGTATTCAAAATCAGAAACCCAGGCTTGAAATCAATTTGCAAGGACAATTTGAGGTGATTTCTCAGTTAATAAAAGCCAGTTTGAAACCATGGCATCATAGAAAAGAAAGTACTAACTATGGAAAGCAGATAAACAGCTTTAAATTAGGTTGTGTTTGGACAACACAAGAACCCACTGGTAATTTAAGAATGATTTATTGAATGAGCCAAATTTCATGCTTGCTTTGCACAAAATTCTTAAATTATTGATTAATCACAATTTGGATGAGTTTACAGAATACATTGAGTCACAGTGTTTTAGCCTAGCTTAGCATGTTGTATGAATCCAACCCATGAATTACCTACATATTTGGAAGATCAAATCATGGCTTGAGTTCTAAACTGTGGAGACCCACAATCCATGATTGATATAAATATCTGAATTGAGCCAGTGCACAGTTCTAGGAGAGAGTACCAAAAAGACAAAATTGTTTCCTTATTTTCTCTCCCCGTCTCTATACATTTTTAGGACAATTGGAACACAACAGCCAATTTAAAGAATATAATCTTTCCCCGTGTGTTGATAATTTCCAAGGAAGCGGGAAAAACTATATCTTATTGATATGCAGAATGAATTCTAGACTTTCAAAACATTCTTAAAGTGACAGGAAGCCTCTCAGGGTTATACGTGTATCAAGGGAGATACTATATTCTAAATGTATAATTGAATGACCTTTCTCTAAAGCAGAGATGGTCCAGTGAGGACATGCAGGTCCAGAGTCAGCCTTCAGGCTCCAGTCTTTTCTCCCAAACACTGGATGGAACATGAAAATCACCCAATCAAATTCTTGAGCTCATTCTCCCACAGTGGCAATGCAGCCCAAGTGTTTTGTCCAGAGGGGGAACCTAGGTTAGAACAATGGACAGCTCCACTGGAAATAGGACTATGGAAAAAGGATATGTCTGACATCTGACTTTCGTAATCATCAGAACATAGTATCAAACAGAAGCCAGTTATCTGGAAAATATCAGTTTGGGGAGGCTGTTGTAAAGAATCTGGTTCCATTCTCTGCCCTTCTCTTGCCAAGTGCAAACAATAATTCATGTTAGGGAGAGGGCTGCCCAAATAAATCCTAAAACTATTTGGGGGGGTGGGAGGAAGCATTATGTTGTTGTTGTTTTAATTTTCTGGTAAAGCATGACATATTTCCATGTGTGAGCATTCTTGCTTCCTTAGCCAAACTCATGCTCATACATAGCCAATTTCTGTCGGTGGAGAAGTTTGATTAGGAACTTTCTTTTATTAGCTGAACCAAGTGTCCCCTTCCCCCACCCCCCAAAAAAGAGAGACACTGTGTGAGAGTATCTCTGTGTGAGAGTGCACATCTGTACGGGTACAGACAAGTGTATGCATACACTCTTGCATGAACAGTATGCCTAGGGAGCCATTCAAACTGTTTTTGGCTCATGATACAGTAAGACACCCATCTCCAAAAAATTACTAAGACCTGCCTACGGTAAACTGAATCCCAGCCACTCTTAGGGTTCTGAAACAGCTCATCATTCTTTCTGCTTGGCTTTGTTTCATCCATTGTCATCGTGGTTCATCCATCTGTCCATCTCTCTCTCTCTCTCCTCTCACACACCCAGGTAAAGTAACTTCCTATTTCCTTCGTGCTTGTGTCTGGCTGTTCTGTCCCTTTTGATGCTGTTGTTTCACCTGAGCAAGGATATCACGTATTTTGCGTTGAGCCATCTGGTAAAAAAGAGAGTGTTGGTGGGGAGGGGGAGGAAGATAAAGACAGGTAAGACAAATCACACCTCTGCTCCTGACTCTAGGAATTATGGCAATTACATTTCAACAATTCTAGAGGAAGATACTAGGTTGCAGATGGGTGGCTTGTTGAGCCAAACCAAGATCAGAAAACATGATTTGACACTGTGTCAATAAACTAAGAATTCAGTTAATTACAAGTTCCTCCTTGTTCTTCATAATTGCTTTTCATAATCAAAAGCAATTATAAACCAGATGCTTCTAAATCAGTGTTTTTCAAACTTGGCAACTTTAAGGTATGTGGACTTCAACTCTCAGAATTCTCCAGCCAGCATGGGAGTTGAATTCCACACATCTCAAAGTTGCCAAGTTTGAAAAACACTGTTCTAAATCATTTCCATTCCATGTGGTGGAAGAGAGTGCTTAAGGAGAACAGAACTGACCCTCACAGACCTGGCCCCTGGCCACCCAAATATTAGCTGGCTGCAATTTACTCTTTAGCACCCAGTGGTGTCAGCTATTTGTGGAGTTACAAGACGCCATCTACTGGTGGAGGTCAGTTACTCTGGGCAAACTGTACGGGAATATCAGGGAAGCTAACACCTGTTAAGTAACTAATAGAATTTAAGATTCCTATTTCCTGAAAGAAAAACGAAAGGTAGTTGGGGTGGGGACTTACTAGGAATGAAAAACACTGGCAACCTCCCCCAAAGGCCTTAGTGGGAGACAGTATCATAGGGGAGGGGGAACATGAAAGTGAGTACCTCCTACAGTTGTCAACGGTTCTCTTATTTACAGTTATTAGAAAGACTTAAAGTAGACAAAAGAATTTATGGTTTTGGACATTCTAAGACTGAGTTTGAAATAGAATTGTATACCAATGCTGAACATGCAATTGCTAAAATGCATAAACTTGTATTGAAATTTGAAACAGAAGAACAAGTGAAAGAATGTATGATAAAGTGGGCTAAAATTTTGGTTATAATATACAGATGGAACAATGGGAAAGTATGTGGCTGAAAGGATTGAAATTTACACTGTTATAATTTGAAAGAGAACTTTTATAAAATGATGTACCATTGGTATATGTCACCAGAGAAATTGTCTAGAATGTATAAAGGCACTTCAAATTTATGTTGGAAACGTGAACAAGAAGAAGGGACATTTTATTGTGTTTGGTGGTTGTGTAGAAAAACTAGAAAATTCTGGATTCAAATACTTACACTGATTCAGGGGATTTTAAAGATTAATATACAATTGAGACCAGAGGTTTTTCTTTTGGAATTGAGGGACAAATGGTTGGAAAAAAGTCATGGAACTTTGTTTTTGTACATGATAACTGCAGCGAGATTATTGTATGCACAAAGATGGAAAGATTCGGTACTATCCACAATGTAGGAATGGTTGGTGAAGATGATGGAACTTGCTGAGATGGCTAAATTGACTTCTCTGATCAGAGAAAAGACAGTATCTACGCTTACTGCTGACTGGAAATCCCTTATGGACTTTTTTCATAAAACAGAAAAAAATGAACTTACGATTTATGGTTTTGATGATTAGGCAGGATAGACTATAGAAAGAAGAGTTATGTTGTAACCATAGAATAAGAGATAAATTTATTTTGTACTTATAACTGCTGTAAAGAAGATTGGAAGCTACTTCTTTGTATCTTTTTTCCTTTCCTTTCCTTTCATTTCCTTTCTTTTCTATTTTTCTTTTTCTTTTCCTTTCTTGCACTTCTAGCTCTCTCTTTGATTCCTTTCTTTTTCTTACTTTATATTAGTTTGTATTAGTATTTATCTTCCTTTTTAAAAATCTTTAATAATATCTATTTATCTGTCTATCTTAAAAAAAAAGAGTACCTCCTGACTGCCAAACTAAAGAGGAGGGGAGATGGTTATTGTATAGCTGTATTAATATTTTTGCTTGGCATAAACTGTTACTGGTTTTCCATTCTGTAACCTAAAGATATGAATATGCATAACCTTATGCATAAGGTTATGGGGAGGCATGGGGTGAGATGGGGTGGGCCAGGGAGCAGGCTATTAGAAGAGTATAGATAGGAAATAGTGGATGGCTGTTTCTTGCTCTGCCTCACTACCCCATCACCAAATCTTTGAAGGTTGCTGTGCTGGCTTTCTCTCTTGCCTTGAGATGCTGTTTGTCGGTGTTAGTTGCCGTCGAGTCGTTTACGACTCATGGCGACCCTATGCATAACGGAACGAAATGCTGTTTGGTCTTGCGCCATATGCCTGACTGTTCCAATGTTTGCATTCATTGTTGCGGCAATTGTGAGATGCTGTTACTCAATGCCAAATCAAGTTGAAGAAGGGGAGACTAACCTCATTTACATCAGTGAGATTAGAGGCAATGGCAATGGCAAACCACTTCTGAAAAACCTGCCAAGAATATTGCAAGGACTTGTCCAGGCAGCCTCTGAGAATTGGACGTGACTGAATGGATTTAAAAAAAAACAACTCAATCCAATTTGGGGGACAAGACAGAATGGAACGGATCCAGCCACTGATGCTTTGAGAATCCACCTCTCTTATGGATGAACCACTTTTCTTGTGAGATTTGAATCGGTTATGGCCAAGTCCCCTTGAAAGGGCAAGTAAGTCATTCAGCTGGTCTGCCCTTGGAAACTAATGGAGTCAGAGAGATTCTCAAATCTTTTAGAGGATGTTCCAGAAGGAATTGCACATAATCCTGTTCAGGTGGAACAATGAAATGAGAAGGGACATTGAAACCAGAGTGCCATCTCTGGTTACAAAGAGACTAGAACACCCCTTGATTTACTGATTAACTTTGAGTAATGAACTGAATGGGTAGACAGCTAGAGCATAGAAGGTCTTCAACAATCACTGCATCTTTGTTGAACTGCCTAAAGGAATCTGTTGAGTTTAGAGGATGCCATTGGGTTAGTGTTTGTGGGATCAGATGGCCCCCAGTGGCAAGCAGGACCTATCCTAATTTCTGCTGATGTGCCAACTAAAGCCCTACTTGGGCTAGGGTAGCCTAGTTGCAGTGATCTATGTCTTATTAGTCTCATAACTGGATTACGGCATTGTACACTATGTGAAATTGCTTTTAAAGATCGTCCAGAAGCTGTGAATAATCAAGAGCTAAGCCAGGTGGTTAAATGGGACCGCATAATGCAGATCCTGAAATGCTTCACAGGTTGCCTGGGAGCCATCAGGACAAATACCAAGTATCAACATTTATCTATAACGCTCTAAAAGTTCTTTAGAACCCAAGAACTTAAAAGGCTTTCTCAGTTGCAACATCTCAATTATTGAACTCTTTCTTATGGGAAGTACAGCTGCCCCCCCACCACAAAAAGACTTCTTTTAAACAATAACTGAAGATGTACATCTTCACCTGGGCTTTCGAAAAAAACAACACCTTCATGACTGGACTTTGTTACATATTGCCTATTACACCATTTTTCTTTTTCAAAATGAATTTTGTTTTCATTTGTATATTTATAGTTTTTAAGGATTGTTGGCTTGTTTAAGTTTATTTTATTGCTCTTTTCTCAACCACATTGGGCTTCTCCAGGGAGAAGATACTATAGAAATAAGATCAAATAAAATAATGTTAAACCATGGCTTAGCAAAGAGGCAGCTGGGGGCTCTACTGTTTTAAACTTATTTTGGGGCAGCCAGTAGCTGAAGGGAGCATGGTGGTGCTGCACTGACATCATCAGACACATGGGATGAGATCTGGGGCCTTTTTTTGGTATTCTCTGCCCTGTCAGTTTGATATATTAAACCTATCTGAGGCTTAACAGATCTATTTACTGTTTATTTTTGAAACGCAATGTAATGTTGAAGGAGCAAGGAGCTCTGGTGTCGTGCCAAAAGGGGCTGAGAAATTGAATGCCACCTGCAAGCTGCCTGCGTCTGGCCTAGCATTAACTATGAACCGAGCCCATCTCAGTATACACAATTTTTAAAAATGCACAGTGGTTTGTATTAGCTGCTACCTGGCTAGCATAGAAATGTCCGATGATTTTGACAATGACTTGCTCATTCTCATCAGGGGTTTGATCCCGGGGAACAACTACCTCAGCTGCTGTCAGGTTCTGCAGTTCATTGACCTACAGATAGGACAAAAAGTAAAACAATTTGACTGCATTTAAATTCTAATCGCCTAACATTGAAAGGAGCGAATTCCCTTGCAAATACCATATTCTGTGGTCAGGTCCCATTTTATTAGGACACACAAATGAGAAATTCCAGCTTGCTGGTACTCAGGTATTCAGTAATTTAAAGAGAATTATTCAGCATTTCGAAATTTAAATATGTGCCACTCCCTTCAGAGTTCTTGCTTTTATATACTCTAAAACTGGGTCCACACCTTGCAATAAGCTTTGTTTAAAAAAAAAACTATGGTTCAACAAATAAGGCACAGTTGGCTAAGTTATCACAATACCTCAAGTTAAAACCAGCAAATTACATTATGACTTAACACCAATTATGGAGTGAATCTTAAGCATATATAAATCTAGAAGACTAATTTTATACAGTTCATTTATATCTGAAAACTAGTTCAGATATAATCATGATTTATACTGATCATAATTAAGATTTCAAACAATGAGTTACATTTCAGGCATCCAAACTCTAATTTGTGAGATTTCTCTTTCATTTACCCCAAGAATTTTCAAATAATATTCCAAATAGCAACCCATGAAGGCAGAGCAACATCTCACACAGTATTTTGCTTACTCAGTTGTAACAACAAACCAGTTTGCTCAACTGTGGCTGGCAATTCTCCCTCCAACCTGATTTCAGATCTTGGTTTATTGACCACTTACACACTGCTCTTTACCAGAAGCTAATTGAAGAATCACAGAAAATTTCACAATCACAATTTAGCCTGATGTTAATGTTTAAATCTCCTCAGAACTTTCCGCAGGTGCAAATGTGAAGCGTGCCTCAAATTTTAACTGTGCTTCAGTGATCAGACATTTGGGAAACAGGTATGTAATTGTATCATATTAAGCCTGCATTATTTAATGTCCCATCTTGGGCCACAGCTGAAGCAACCAACCTCACAGCAGCTTTTTTCCCCAAGATGATTTTTGCTGCCCAACCCTGCACTCACTGTTTTGCCCCCTTTGCCAATGACTCTTCCTGCTGCTGAGGCAGGGACTCGGATGTGCGTCTCAAGTTTCACTTCTTCTTTGGGCCCAAAAAAGTTTTCCTCTTTCAGCTTTCCATAAATTCGTCCTTGAGCCTGAAAGAAATCAAGCCACCAAAGAGTGATTAAAGAGCTAGTTCATTTCCTTCTGAAATTATAACATTTTTTAGCTTCACCCAATCCTGGAAGAGTAGTATTAATTATACCTTAAAATAAGTACATTTCAAAATAGCCCATCCTTCCTACTGTTCACTCTCTTTGTCAAAACTTAGATTGTAAGCTAATGTGTGTGCCTTCAAGTCACTGCTGACTCCTGGACTAGTCCCTGCAGTTTTCTTGGCAAGGTTTTTCAGAAGAGGTTTGCCATTGCCTCCTTCCTAGGGCTGAGAGAAAGTGACTGCCCCAAGGTAACCCAGCTGGCTTTGTGCTTAAGGCAGAACTAGAACTCACGGTCTCCTGGTTTCTAGCCTGGTGCCTTAACCACTACACAAAACTGGATCTCTAGTAATGATAATAGTGATATTTAAATAATAAACATAATTAAATGGGACAGCAGAACACAGCCAAAGTTAACAGCTGTGCACAAACTCAATATTCTTGAAATTACTGTATTATTTTCCCATTTCTGTCACATTAAACATTAACACTTGGCAGCAACTTTTGAAAGGGCTCTGAGGGCTGCATGGGGTCCTGGAGTAGCAGGCTATCGGTCTGTTTTCTGTACAGGTAGTCCTTGTTTAGTGATCACAATTGGGACTGGCAACTCGGTTGTTCAGCGAATCACTAAGTGAAACTGCAACTGTGCTTATGATCTTTCTTCAGCTTTCCTTTGTTTTACAGACCTGCGAAGGTCGTAAATGCAAGGACTGGTCACAAAGTTATTTTTTCATCACCATCATAACTGTGATTGTTAAATGAGGCAGTCGCTAAATGACGACTACCTGTACAGCTTTGGGCATGGGTTTGTTTTTGTTAAGATTTCTTTCTATGATGCTTTCATTCTCGGAGCAATGCTAAAGAGTTACATTTTAGAAAGAAAGAAACCCATTTCTATAATGATGTGTAAGCGCCTATAAATATAATTCATGGCTGACAAAATGGAAGAAAGAAACCTTAAACTGGGCTTCTGGTGGTCCAGTGATTATCACCATGCGCACTTTGGAATCTGGCGTCTCTGGAGGAGCAATCTAGAGAAGACAAAAAGAGGCAGTGAAATGAAGTACTAATCTGTCTACACAACAATATCCAAGCTGAGCAGGGAGATGGATCTAATCATGAAAGCAATCATTATGTTATGATTTATTTTAAAAATGGTGATGTCCTTCCAAAAAGGTTTTCCCAGATTTTCTTACAAATAGGTTAAGGTATGGAAAAAGAAATGCACTATGAATTTTGCCTAGGCAGTCAGAGAAGCACTACCAGACTGGCGCTAGGCTATGTACTAAAGAAGGTGGCGGAAAAGAAGGAATTTGCAGAGAACCCTTTTAAAGCAAAAAGGCAATCTGGTGACCTCCGCTTATTTTGGAGTTCTCATCAACCCTTGCCTTTGGTCAAGACCCAACACAGGACCTCTTATGAATTGAAATCCAAAGCATCTGGAAGATACCAGGTTGACTTTTCAATTAAAAATTTCTTTAAATCTCTTTAAACAACAGATCCATGCCATGGTTTCCAGGCAGCCACACAAACATCTCTTTATACTTTGATGAGATAAACTTGTTTGAGGGGTCAGTATTAATTACTTGGACAGATACAGGAATTATTATTATATATTATTATTTTGTATTATTCCAGGGAATTATCCTTTACCAGATCTTGCAAGAGATGAAAACAGACAGCACTGACACATCACACTAACATATGGTGTGTTGATTAAATTATGATCACTTATGCTAAGCCATAAACCATCATTTTTACATCCTTATGGTTGGGTTCACACAACACATTAAGCCAAAACCAAACAAACCACATGCAAGACTGAAAATCCATTCTGCAAAGGCCATACAAAAAGCTTAGTTGTATCAAGGCCTAGATTTAAGTCTAATTCATTGAGCTGCTCCCTAATGAAGTGAATGGAGGGTTGCATAAAACCCCATGGTGCTCTTTATAGGTTGTAATTCAATTGGTAGGACAGTCGCAGGACAGCCTAATTTGTGAACTATACTGTTTTACTGATGACATTGATTAACCTCCATAAACTGGTGCCATTTAAAACACTAATGTCTAACTTCCACAGCAATACTCAGTAGCAGGGATTAAAGCACTGAAACAACAGAGAGGTATGGGCACCTTGATTGAGGCACTTGCAAATCTGGAGAGCTGTTTGATATGCTGTCCCTTCTTGCCAATGATCGCACCTACAGCCTGGGCAGGGATGAAAACATGCACAGTCTCTTGCTCAGGAGGCTGCCAAGAGAGTATTTTTATAGACACCAATCAGTATCAGAGAAACTGGACATCCTCAATTGACATTCTGATAGGCTAAAAACAGGTTTCTACTACCATACATTATGGCTGAAGTACCATGACATCATTACATGTTTAGTGCAAATTTAGTGCAGGTAAGAGAAATGGTATGTGAATTTGGCTGGAGATGAAATAAGACTGAAGACAAGAAGCAACAAATTAGGATGTGTGGCTATAGAACAGGGTTTCTCAACCAGGGTTCCGCAGTACCCTAGGGTTCCATGAGAGGTCACTAGGAATTCCCCGGGAGATCACAATTTATTTAAAAAATTATTTCAAATTCGGGCAACTTCACATTAAAGAGGTAAGTTTCATTCTTTATTTTTAGTTTAACAACACTGTTAATGCATCTATACAGGCCTACACATGAAACGAATACAATAATTTTGTAACTTCTGGCCTACATTTGAGCCTGAATATGCAGGGGTTCCCTGAGGCCTGAAAAAATATTTCAAGGGTTCTTCCTTCTATTGAGCACAAACCTCAATAGAAAAAAGATCCTCAACTCTGTTCTAAGGATGCATTACATGCATTTTGCTGAACGCCACTGAACTTAGTGGGAATCAAAGAAACGTGCAGCTTAGGAGGAGTTATACAAACATGATTCCACTGAGATAAACTCTCTTTTTTTCTGTGTAATTTAAATGAATGACTTGCACAGTTCCATGCACAAGTTGCTCGTACAAAAACAGAGCTCAGCGTTACCAAAAAAGAATTGTACGGAGCTGCTCCAGAGACACTACTTGGAGGAGGTGGCACAGCGTTGGAAGAGGCAGGAAAGAGACCAACAGCAGCTAGGTTGAGACCAGGTATCAAGTGTGACTGTAGCTAAAATAAAAACAGAGAAAATAAGACAAAGAGGAGGAGGATGGGATGTCTGATTTTTTCACTGGGACTTAACTGTTAACTCTGAAATGCTTACGGCAAAGATCACCTTACTTTTCTTTAAGTGCTCGCACTTATATTATGCTTGAATGCTCTCGCCCTGAGATAGATGCTTCTATTTTTCTACACCATTCTCAAGATGTGCCAGAATTGCTTTAGAATTTACTTGGATATTTTTGAATATGCTTTATTATTAGTTTCATTCATTTAATTTATTAAATTGTTAGGGCCGCCCACTCCAGAAGACGGCTTACAAAAATTAAAAAAAAAACCCAATTAAAACAGCTAGAACCCATATACGGTAAACAGGCAGCCTGGATGAAATCAACTAGAATAAACAACAAATACGACAGCCCCCACCTCCCCAATATATAGCAAACACATTAACCTCAGGCCTGGGAACAGAGCCAGCTCTTATGAGGGATGCTGTTCCAGAGGGTGGGGGCCACAACAAGAAGGCACACCTCCTTGGTCCCACAAGATGGCAGCATTTAATTGAAGGGATCTGGAGCACACTCACTCTGCTCAAATATACCAGGTGGAGAGAGGTGGTTCCTCAAGTCACCAGGCCCCATGCCATGAAGGGCTATGTTGTTATTCTCTGCTATACCTCTCCCCATTATTTTGTAGCCTCTTTTGCCTGTGAACCTTTCCAGTCTGAAAATACTCCAGAACAGGTATTTCTTCTTGATGTCTTCTGTGGAATTTATGACTGGGAAGCCAGGGAGTCTACAGAGCAGGGTGAGGTGACTGTGCAATGAAGGAGAGGGAACTCACACGCTTTGCAAGTTATGTGCACCTTCCCCCAATAATTTCACCAGCATTTTCTCCTACTCTGATTGGATTCAGTCCCACAACATTCTCCATTCCTGACTATAGCTTTTGAAGTAGATTGTCTCAGAACAAATCACATTAATGATGTCAGGGTCTTTTGATGGTAAATTATTCAATATAGCCAGCCTGGTCTCGCTACATATACGGTACGATAAGAACATCTGAATCTTAGGGAAGGAAACAAAGTAGGTACAAACACACTTACACTCATGGCCGCAACATCATTCTCATAGGCCTCCCTCACTTTCTTCATAATTTCTTGCTCTGCTCTGCAGCAGTTCTCAATGGAGCCTTTCACAGTGATAGTCCTTTCAGGGTTGTATAATGTCAAGTCCTGAAGGCTGAGTGGGAACATCAAAATAAAGTAAGTGGTTCTGTCACAAACCTTTACCTGTCAGAACCTCACAGACTCTGTTACGGCATTCAATTCAACCAGTTTATAAAAGGAAGTGTCCCAGAAACCTTCTTTGGCACATAATTCTAGCAATATTCATTGTAAGAGTAAGTAGCCCTGTTGCATGCTCTGGCATTATTTTACAGGGAAAGGCAGGAATCGCAGGAACTCCCTACCTATCAGGCAAAAATTTTATATATAATGGCTACAGGCTAGGAGACAAAATCCCAGAATTTGCTCCTCCCTAATATTGAGTAGGTAAAGGAGCTTTCTCTGCTCCCATAATCCTACCCAATTCTGTTTCAGCCTTTTGCCTGCCACATCAACTGGTAATGGATTCAGGGGCCAAGGCACCCATTCAGAAGTTTCTCATCTGTATGTCAGCCACTTATTTTTGCAGAAATAGAAGACTACTTGTCAAAAAACTGACAAACGGGATCTGGGGATACATATTTAGGATTGTATAATATGCACACAAACACGGACGGTTTATATGTATCCTCTTCATCAGAACAGGAGAGCTTAAACAGTTGAGAACTCCACGGAAAGAAGGGTAGGAAAGAACCAAAAGACTTACGAGGAGATGGTGATCTTTGTCTCTGTGTCCTGTTCAACTTTCTTCAGGTTGCGTCCCTCCTTGCCAATCAGTCGTCCCACAAAGTTGTTGTGGGCTAGGATTTTCAGAGGTACTTCATCAGCACTTGAGTATGGAAAACGAATTAAGTGAATTAAAACTCAGTGGCAGATCATTTGCAGAGTACACAGAAAGCCCCTGCTTCAAATCCTTGCCTTTCCAATAAGGAGATAAAGATTATATGAAACTGTGGAGAACCATGGCCAGGTAGTTGGTGCCAATAAAACTGGGCTAGATGGACCTACAGGTAGTCTTCATTTAATGACCGCTTTGTACAGCAACCGTTTGCAGCTATGATAGTGATGAAAAAGTAACTTTGCGACCAATGCCTGCATTTACAACCTTCACAGGTCTGTAAAGCAAAGGAAAACTCAAGTAATATCATAAGAACAGTCATGGTTTCACTTAGCAACCACTTCGCTTAATGACCGAGTTCCCAGTCCCAATTGTGGTCACTAAATGAGGACTACCAGTATTTCCTAAGAGACATGTATTGGCCTGCTACTTCTGGTCTTATGCCTCAGTTTATTATATTGAGAGAAACAGGACCTCCCAGCTGTTGCAAGGTCAGATCGCAGCTGGAATCTGCCTTTGGAACAGATATTGGAGGAAGAGCCTTACAAAGCAAAGCTAGCAACGGGAATTGCAGGTCCTCCATTTCACAAAGCTGCCTGACAACATACTCTTGTCCTTCCATTTACAACTGCTCTTCCCCGCTGTCTTTTTCAACCTCTGTTAACAAGAGCAACATCAACAGCAGTAATAACAATACCATCTCAACTGATAAAAAGCTACTAAAGTTCAAGATGTTCTCAGTTCGGTTTCATCTTACATGAATTCAACAGGTAACATTAGGCAAAATGCTCTCATTCAGCCTCAGAACTGTTCAGTTCTACTACCTATCTTTCATGGCTGCCATAAAGATTACTTTTTTATTTATTTATTTTTCAAATTTTGTCACCACCCATCTCCCTCTAAAGAGGGACTCTGGGCGATTTACAATAAATAATACATCATACTTACACCACAGCCTGAACACTGCAACATTTTATCCAAATGTCATACATGATTAAGTAAATTTCTGTATTATTCTTAATTCACATAGTTTCTTCTGAGTTTCAAAACTGGACTGTTCCTTAGGAAGAAAGGCTGCAAGATACATGCAGGCATGTGTCTTAGAAAAGCCAATGTATCATTTAAGATCCTCCTCCTAGACAGTAGCCATGAAATCCAACTGACTTGTGGAAGAAAAAAACTGGTAGCAGCCAGGGGCAAAACATAAACTGGCTACAAAATCTTCAACTTTCAACCCTTGACCTTTCACTGGAAAGGATCTCATGCAGCAGTACTAGAAAAATACTCTGGGTAGCCTTTCTAAAATGCCCTGTCAATCTTGGCACTAACAATGGCCCATCTTACGTCTTGGTGTCTTTTGCCTCCTTCTGCATGATTTCCAGGATCATCTTGCAAGCAGCAGAGCAGCCTTCTGGGGTTGAATGGATGCTTA
The DNA here is from genome assembly GCF_035149785.1 of Candoia aspera. NCBI lineage: Eukaryota > Metazoa > Chordata > Lepidosauria > Squamata > Candoiidae > Candoia > Candoia aspera. The sequence continues at coordinate 83,169,446 of NC_086156.1, read as the reverse complement.
TTGCTTTCTCTGCCGCCCCAGCGTTTTCCTTCCGGTGCACATCAATTCTACAGTGAATTTAAAGAGGAGTGAGAAATTACTGAATTTGAACACATGAATAATAGCATATGTCTAAGGAATCAGAAACCCAGTAAAAGGTCAGGACATGCTTCAAAACCTTGGCTTCCTCATCTTTACAAATTATCTGCAATGCCTGGTATCTCTCACTTATCCCCATTTTGGCTGCATGTATATTTTAATTTCATTCACTGTTCTTCTAGATAGCCCAATAAATACAGGCCACTGAGTAATCTACAAAGCAATGAAAGCATCTTATTAAAAGGGTAAAACAGTGTAAGACCAGAATAAAAATATTTAGCAATTACAGCCATCATCATCGTAATAAAAATAGCATGAAAATCACAATAACAGATTTTGAAAATGCCTAATTTGGTGATGGAAATATAAATGTAAGTGCTAGGAGAACATACATGGGGAGGACATTATGAAATTCATAAAGTCTATGTAACAGCTAGACTTCTTAGGCACAGTGGTCATCTCTGGATGCATTACCGAACTACAGGAAGAATGTTGATGCTTGCGCATTCCCGTCTATCCCCAGCATAGCTATGGTAAAATTAGAAGCTTCCTCTTTCAATAATCCATAGTTTAGTATGTCACAAAAGCATCTAATTTCAAAGAAGCCATACTGAAGTTCAATCACAGTAAGCTGCACTGATCTAATTATTTGCACTGAATTCTGCTTTAACCTACACATCCACTGTGAAGCAAATTTTAGCAACAGAAATTGCGGATAACTCCCAATTCATTCTCATAGGAGAACAAGAACAAAGGTTGAGAGCAGAATAATACAGTAGCAAAACTTTCCTCAATCTGGTGCCCTTCCAATCTACTGGAAGTCCAAACTGAAAAATTTCCACTTAGAATTGGAAGACAGAGGCAGAGGAATACTGGGTTTGAGTTTTGGACTCTATAATTCTTGCTTCAAATCCTTGCTGAGTTATCATGGTCACTATGCAGCCCAGCTATATCATAGGGTTGTTATGGGGATACTGCAGAAACAGGGGAGAGAGAACAATGTACATTCCTTGAAATAAGAGCAGGAGAAATACGAATTTTTATGTTCAAGGATAGTGCCCAAGATTCAGATCCTTGCTTATTTATTTCTGAGTTGGGTTGTCATGGATGTGTGTGTTTGTTTTCTAGCTGCTTCCCTGTGATTTTAATTAGTGTTTTGCATTAGCACTAATGCACACTCAGAGAACAAAACGCGATGTATAAAGTTATGTTGTGCATGAATTAAAAAAAAGGAATGGATGAGTGGAAAAGTATAGTGAATGATACTGATGCAAAACTAGATTTTGCTGCATTTCCTTTTATTTTCTTTTAAAAGCAGATAATGAAATCTTTGGCTATGTCTTATTAAATGCTTCTACTAAGTAGAACAGTGTTTTTCCCCAGCATGGCTGGCTGGGGAATTCTGGGAGTTGAAGTCCACACATCTTAAAGTTGCCAAGATTGAGAAACACTGAAGTAGAACAATGCCTTACTTGGATTGCGTCTGCTTGGTTATGTTGCGGATGGTGGCACCTTCTTTGCCAATAATGGCTCCCACATACTGAGTAGGAACAAGAAGCCGAAGGGGGATATCCACTGGTTGCTGCTTCACTGGAGCTCCTGAAGCCACAGGAGACCCTTGCCTTGGGGCACCCCGAGTCCCAAAGCCACCTCGACGTCCATTCTCTGCACCCTGCCCAGTCTGTTCGTCAGGTATGTAGGAGACCTTCAGTGCATGGTTTTCCAGCTGGTGTCCATTAAGTTTCATGATGGCTCTGGAGGAGAAAAAGAGAGTAATAACATGGATGGGGAATAAACCCATTAAATATCTTAGCTATATCTCATATATCAGTTCTGAAGCCAGCTTTAAGAAGCCAACAATCAGGTAGCACAAACAGCCCCATCCACCTCAAGTTGGTCTCAGGAAGCTACAGGCCATGCCAAAGTTTGCAAAAGGACACAAAGGATCTTTAGAAAAAATCACTTAACAGGTTGTTTTCACCATTCTCACCTGATAGCATATGAGCTTACATATGAAAAAACAGAAGCTTGCAAAATTTAATGATTTCACTCATTGTCAGCCTTCCCAGGTAGACTAGACAGGAAACATGACCAGATGAGCTAATTGTACTTTATTGTAAGGCTACATTAACAGAATCTTTCAAGTCTGTACGTATAATTCTCCCGCCATCTCCTTTACAGCCTGAGAAGTTAGGTAGGGTCCCTTCTGAGCCTCTTTCTCCACCCATTATGCAGCTGTGGGCTATGCCCTCTCTTATTTGACCGTTACCTAGGCAGCATCTCTTCACCCCATCTCCCAAGGTCTTTCTCACATACCATTACACTCATTTAGGAAAGCAATGGGCATTTTGCTGCCAACCTTTGATATGCATTATGGGAAATAAGTAAGTGTGGAGTCACATCAAGACCAATCATTTCCAAAGAACTCAAGGATATTGGCCAACAAAGCTGTCTTGGAACTACAGTATAGTAGGTGAACTAAACCTTTTCCTAAAATGATAAACTGAAAGCCAACTCCCCTATCTCACAACCAATGCTACTTCATCCTTTCCAGTGCAATCTTTTTTTTCCTGTCTGCCGATTTATTTTGTCAAAGGAAAGCAAAAGTGTAACATGTGGAAAATTCTTTCAGTTCACTACTAATTCAAAATAGGAAAATCTTTCTATTATTATTATTATTATTATTATTATGCCACCCAAGCCTGGGTGATTATATGACTTCTATATAACGGCACTTTTAAGGTTCCTTCATGCACTTTTTCTGTTAGTTCTACCCTTATGATGTCACATTCTTTATACTGTGGTGTGTACCTGACTAACACGTTTGGAAAAGTAAATATCGTGCAGGTACCAAAGTGGGCAAAATGCCTTTCTCCAGGTGGACCTAAACAAGGCAGGCACACTCTGGAAACCTCTTTCTCTGCCATGTCCTCATGCCTCCATCTTGTCTCCAGCCCATAATTGAGGCAGCTTAGCCATCCTTAACTGTTCTGATGTTATGTAATGTTTTCCCCCTTAAGCCAGCAACACACCTGGTAATTTTACCTTGGCTATAACCAAACATACTTTACCAGTCCTGTCACAGTCAGGGCACCCCAGGAGATGGATCAGCCCAACACTTACTGGCCACTTTATACTGGTGCAGACATACTCCATTCCCTGTGACCCTGTCCTCCTGGCCATTTTGGTTTGGGCAGGAGGAGTATGTGACTTTTTGAAAGATTGTTTGAAAGATTCCTTTGAAATATTCCTCCTGGGCTCCTCTGCTTTACCTGCTAGGTCTCTATATGAATCCCCAAATATAAGCTGATCAACAGGGATGGTGGGAGTGGGGCTGTGTTGTAACATGGGAGAGAAAAGAGAGCTGGCTTCTTCTCTGCTGCTTCGTGGCACGTCCCCCGCCAGAACCCAATAGTTGTTATTTGAACAACACACACTTTCCAGAAAAGTGTTAAACCTGTATTTGAATGGAGCCCTATGAATACTTGACAAACACTGTGGGGTGGCAGGCAGTAAAGCAGGGCTCTCCACCTTCAGAAGGGGCATTGAGTAATGACAGATGGCTAAGTGTGTGCTCATCGGGGCCTAGGGAAGCATGGGTCTAATTCTTTAAACCTGCCTCCCTTTGCAGTAGACTATGGAAAGAAGGAAATTATGATGTAATCTTAGAGAAAGAAAGAGCAAAGTATAAATGTATTTATAACCACTGTTAAGAACCACTTCTTTATAATCTTTTCTTTTCCTTCCCTTCTATCTATCTATCTATCTATCTATCTATCTATCTATCTATCTATCTATCTATCTATCATATTTTTATCACCACCCATCTCCCTCATACGGGGGACTCTGGGTAGTTCACAATAAAACAGTTTAAAATTTGATAAAATCATAATAATATAATAAATAAATAAATAAATATAAAATGTAATGAGATCGAAGTAATGGGAGATCTAATACCACCTTTTCCTATTTTCTTCATCTTTCACTATTTTTTCTTTATTTTATTTCTTTTTTAAAATTTGTATTGTTTTTATCTTGTTAAAAATTTCTTCAATAAAAATTATACATATAAAAAATAAAGTTGTCTCCCTTTGCCTGTACGTGTTGAGACAGGATGTGCATAGGGCAGCCTTCTGCACATAGAAAATGAGGATACTGTCCCCCAGCCGCAAGCCAGAGCAGAGGCAGTTGGGACTGGCAACTGAAGCAGCAAAAATTTTGCTGGATTAATTTTCTGCTGGCTCCAGACTGGGTAGAGCCTGTTAAATGGGGAAGAGCCCAAAGACATTAAGGCTTGTGTATGGTTTTCACAATGGCCTGCAGTTCATAAAGCCAACTATAGATGGAGGTATTAACATTAACTATAACCCAGCATGGGACAACCTGATCTGCAACCAAGCATCCCATGTACAGTTGCCACTCTGTTGCTTTAAACTCTTTATCTGAAACCTAGATTTAAAATTCGACTGCCAAGTTCCATGAATTCTACACGTTGCCCCCACATCATGGAGCACTGAAAAAGGAGAGCAAACCATTCTGTATAGGAAACATTTCATTTTAGATGGCTAAGACATAATCTGCCACAGGATGTGCCAGAGATCACCTCCCAACTGGGTTTGTTGTTTTCTTTCATCTCCATTAATTAATCATACAAGCAATACTTTTAGTTACAGCAGCATTCCTAAATCCACTTACTAGAGAAGAAGCTTTGCCTGACTATTTGGAAGTGCCTTTTTCTGCAAGAACTCCTGGACTGCTCCAGAAAGAAGAGAGATGGTGGTAATGATAATGATAATAATGATGGTAATAATAGTAATAATAATAATACACAAGGTTTAACCTAGGATTGCAAGAACTTCCTCCTCTTCCAATTGAGGAATGGAACAATATATGTAGACAAAAATAAGTGGTACCTAACAATACACCTTGATAGTGAGCATCTATTTGTTCTCCTTTAAAAAAAATATTCTCCTAGAATATTTCAGCCCCAGGAAGAGACATATGTGACTCAGATAATCTTTCCCTGACCATGTCCAAGATCCAGAGAAACATTGATCAAGGATATTTTACACACAAGTGATAAAGACTAAATTAGGTGGGACATAGATTCTTAGGTAAATAAATCATAAATATGGTGCAGATCTAACAACATGCGAGAAGCAGCTAATATAAATACCTTTCTGCAAGCTTGGGGTTCAGTATTCTGTGCATGATTCTAAGCACAAACAATGCCAAACCAGAAGCACCTACACCCAATAAAACATTTTTCACTTACTGTCTTGTCTGTTCCCGGTTAGAATAGGTGACATTAACAACTGCTGTCTCGCTGTCCGTATTCACTGGCAAAAAAAGAAAATATATCTGTTTAGCTAAAATGCACCTTATGGCTTAAATAGCTTAGAATTAACAGCTAAATCTCCACCTCTCTGAGAATACTAAATACAAGGAATATGACTTGTTTATTTTTGGTTTAGTGGGATGTGTGAACCTCACTCATTATAGCTTAAGTTTATGAGAAAACCAGGCCATTACATTGTTTATCACATCATGATCTAGAAATCCTTATTTTAGCTTTATATTTTGGATTGGATCCATGCCTTCTCTACTAATTTTACCCAATGACTTGTACTGCCTGAATGTCCAGGCATTGTTCTTCATTCATTTTAAATGCATCTTAAGTTATATCAAATGCATGTAGGAATGTATTTGCTGAGAGGAAAAAGTAAACACATTTTTACAGAGATTTTTAAAAATACTAATAGCAACTAAGAAAATGGGGTGGAATATATTATAAGCAAACATGATGGATCAGAATCGACAAAGACAGTCCTAAGGGTATTTCCTCAGAAGCAGGTCTCATTGAGTTCAGTGAAACTACTTTGGGGTAAACAAATTTAGGATTACAGACTAAGCTAGCCATTCCCACTTCAGTCTGTGGCACTAAGACAGACACAAATATATTTTCTAAACCTTCTCATGGAAACTTACCTTGTTCACAGTTTTCCACAGTACCATATTGAGCTAGCAAACCATCCAAGACCTATTAAGATAAAAAACAAACCTATTCAGTTAAAAACATACACAGACCCAGATCCAGAAAGGAGAGGTTAAGTCATGCTTAAAATTGTACAAAGCAACACAAAACTTAAGAGGAAATCTCTGCCCATCCCCCCAAAAATGTAACAAAGAACCAACAATGAAGACAGCCAAGGCTTTCAACTGGCAATGCAAATCCAAATAACGTCTGTCTCTATCTATCTATCTATCTATCTATCTATCTATATATCTATCTATCTATCTATCTATTTTCCATCCCTTTATTATTTTTACAAATAACTCACAGAGGTGAACATACTTAATACTCCTTCCTCCTCCTCTTTTCCCCACAACAACCACCCTGTGAGGTGAGTTGGGTTGAGAGAGAGTGACTGGCCCAAGGTCACCCAGCCGGCTTTCGTGCCTAAGGCAGGACTAGAACTCCCAGGCTCCTGGTTTCTAGCCCGTTGCCTTAACTATATAGTATAATATGTCCAGGCCTTTCAGCATTTGCCTTCACCAAGAAAAAAAAACCCAAAATGTCTTGTTCTTGTAACACTTGGGCAGGTGAACACACTTTTAATGTTGAAGCAGGTTTGGTATATTATAAACTCTATTTATTCATGATAAAAACTCAGTTCATTGCAGCAACTGATTCTCACGTTACATCACAAGCTTTGTTTGAAGTTTGTTCTGATGAAGGAAAAAGGCAAAGTTCACACTGAAATAACTGACATGTTTCTGCAACTAACTATGCTTGGTGGAAGCCTGGAGAGTGAGCGCACTATTTTAGGCTGATTCCTATCACAATAAACAAAGTTTTAGATTATGAGATACTGGCCATTTCATATTCTAGGCAACTTTTTCAGGCCAAAGGTTGCACTTGGTCTTTGAATGACATCCCAGAAGCTGTCCTGCAAAGATTACATGGAGTCAAGAATTAATTATAATTTAATTTAAAATCAATTTAATGCATGAAAGAGAGTAAAACTTCAATTTATTGTCCCTCAGAGCAACAGACTTTGGATTTATTTATCTCACTTTACAAACTTTATATAAAGACATAATTACACACATAAAAGAAGTCTTTGTCTAATGATGTCACTGCAGGTCAGGTACTTTCTGATTTAACAGACAGTCAGGAACAGCACACATTCCCTTTCCCCATTTGGACTGTTAAATCAAGGTTTCCTATAAATTTGATTATCGCCATATAAATATATATTTAATAATTTCAATCTTCTGGCTTCCGGGCAAGGTTTGGCAAACTGAAGACGGGTCTGTAAAAGTAGAACTGACGACTGCAGCAAAGACCAAGGAAGTGGTGAGTAGATTCCTTGGAATCTCTCCAGATAAGGAGAGGATGGGAGATTGCCCACATCGCTCTGGATGGCCACTCCTCACAAGAAGACCACAGGACAATGGTTATCCATCAGTTTGAGCATCGGGAGACAATGGGATTAACCATCTTGCTTGCAACCACAGTGGAGACTTTTAAAGGGGATTAAAGTTTTTAGATAGAGGAAAAATTTACAAACCTGAAAAATGTTGCAAAATGTTCTAACAATGAAAATACTGAAGGAAACTTTTGAAGAATGGAATCAGAAAATAGTAGGCACAATATCAGCAATGTCAGTAATGGTGTCTGCTTCAATGGATAGACTATGTCCAAAAGATGTTATTGAAGACATGACAGCTGTAGACCAAATTTTAGCTGACAAGATAGAGATAGTATTGAAAGTGGATTTACAACTGGCAGGCCAAGATAATGACTTAGAAAAGGATGTTTCACTGGATCTACAAAAGAAATTGGCTGAGGCTTTTAAATTTAAAAGGGAAATACAAAGGACAAACCAAGAGAGTGACATGGATAATTTTTTCCTACTTAATTTACAAATGAGGCTTGTTAGAATCTTGAAGGACTCTGTGCAATGGGACAAAGAAGAAATGAAGAGAAATCAAATCCTACAACAAAAGTTGAATGAAGTAAGGATGAAGACTGTTAGAAGTAAAAGGAAGGACTATAAAGTTGGTTTACTTGATCAAAGTTTAAACAAGATACATTGTTACCTCTGGCAACCCTTTATGGACTTTCTGCTGATACCAGGACTGAAAAGATGATGTTTTATTTATTTGTGCATAGATAAGAGATGGGATATGGGATGAAGAGATAAATGTTTGTAATCTTAGAGGGCAGTGAAGATTCACTAAATTCGTTTATACTTGTTGTGAGGAAGATTGGAAGTTACTTCTTTATATATTTCTTTTCTCTTCCATTATTATCTTATTTTTCTCTTTCTTTCATTATATTCTTCTTATTTTTCTCTTTCTTCTTCTTCTTCTTCTTCTTTATTATTATTTATTAATCAAATTTATCACCACCCATCTCCCAAAAGGGACTCTGGGTGGTTTACAATAAAACATAAATAAAAATATAAAACTGTAAACACTATAATACATAATACAATAAATATAATAAAAACCTCGATGGCTGGAAGTTCTTTTATGATTTGCAGGCAGAGCAGGGTCCTTCTAAGAAACTAAAACAACTTCTTTTTTCTTGCACTTTTTACTCCTTTCTATCTTCTTTTCTTGCTTTGAATTTAGTTTGTATTAAATTTTACTATTATAATCAAAATACTTAATAAAATTATATATATTATAATTTTATTCCTCTGTCATAAGTTACAATACATGAACAACTTTTGGAGAAGCTTGCAAAGCTATACCCAAGTTTGGAGGAAGGGTCTTACATCATCCTGGAGCCTCAGATTAACCCATAAATTCTAGGCCCTTGGCTATTTTAAACAGAGGCATATCAGCTGCAGTGAATGAAATCGTTAGCAGTGTTTCTTATTTTAGGCTGAGGAAATTGGGGTAGGGGACACTTATGCAACAGAAAAGAAGGAGTAGCAGCAAAAAACAAACAAACAAATATACAGTAATTTTGATTATTAGGCAACACAATTTGGGAATTATTATTAGATTTATATTCTGCCTGTGTTTTGTACAACTCAACAAAACTGGGAAATTTTGCTAAAAGTAGTAGTTTTTTTCTTGCTCTGTCCTAGCAGATGTCTTAGCAGAAGGAAAGATGGGAAACAGGAGATTTTCTTAAAACTTTGTCAAAACCACACATCTCAAAAGATTCCAAAGCTCTTTTATTTTCAACAAAAACCATTCCTGGCTGGGATGCTGAGACCACATACTCTTCCATACCATCCGACTTACCTCCCATCGAAGCTGGGGGGGGATGTTTCTTATCTGAATTTTGCGGCTCCTAATTTTTTTTAAAAAAAGAGGAAGAAAATTATTTAAATTAACAGCATATTCTATCTTGAAACTATCTTTTATGTACAATAATATAGCTACAGTATACAATACCTGGCTTGCAAAAATCCAGGTGATCATTACATTTTATTATAAATACACGTTACTAAACGAATACAACATAAAGACTTCAACATTACAAAAATAAACCAGAAAAGAGAAACAAAGGGAGAAGAGAAAAGCCAAACTGTCATTAATGTTTGTACTCTCCTCAATTATATGTTTAAGTATATTAAATATATTAGATATAAATATAAAATTATACACACACACACACATATATGTATATATTCTATACAGATGACCCCTAGATGTCAGCAAAGAATACAGAAAAGTCTAGCCCTCTGCTGCCATCTAATAGTTGCCTGGATGTCTGCAGTCCAACTCTGGTAGCTCAGTAAAAGAAACCTATTTACAAGTAGCAGAAATGTTTCGTATTCAAGATAGTAAATAGGTTTACACAGAAAAAGAAAATGCCTTAGAAATTCTCATGGAGTATTATCTTAGCGCTATGCTGCCCCTGACAAAAAGTGTGGGAAAGCAGCTTTCCCTACACTGCAAGTTCCCCTGGAGAAAATCACCAGAACATTTTGGTGACCATTTCAGAGGCAAACAGTTTGTACTGATATAAAAGAGGAAGTAAGTTCTGATAGCTCATAACTGCGCTTCATTGAATTAAATTAAGCATTTAGTATTTTGCTAAGGAAAATATTTATTGAGCTCTTTCCTATAAAACTTGGTAAAGTTCCTTTTGGCCACATCCAACCAACTGAGCCTCGATGCACTTCTCTGGTGATACACGTGAATTTCACTGAGTGGCTCTCCAAGCCTGATATTTTATTTTATTTAGCAAATTTATATAGCCGCCCATCTCACAAATGTGACTGTGGGCAGGGTACAACAAAGACAGTTAAAAACAAATACAAACTATTTTTAAAAAAACCTATTAATCATAAATGGAACCAAGACCGTGGGAGAATGGACAACATCCTAAACACAATACGAACATCTTGCAGGCTCCCTGTTCCCCATGGGATCCCCAAGGTTTTCATTTTCTACAATACATCCTTCTCCCATTCGCAACAGCAACCCTTTTCTGCCCATCATGTTATCTTAAAAAGTAGGGCCCCACAAGGAATTGCAGGGCCGAGAAATAAAAGGGTATACAGTAATGAAATAAAAGTACTTTTGTAAATCTACTTCCTCTCTACTGTTCCTTGCTTGCCATACCCAACTTTCTATCATTCATTTTCTTCTTCTCCTTGGCAAAATGAGAACACTTCTTTCTTCAACACAAAGGCTGAACATAAAGAAGGGTTGGATTGGAGGAAGAGTTAGAAGGCAAGAGGATTAGGCCTTTACTACATCCAAAAAGTGATGATAATCCGTAAGACACTGGGCTTCCAATTTCCTAAGGAGAACCTTTCCATATCATTTAATATAATTCTTAAGCCAGAAAATGGTTTGAAAGTAGTGGGTAAATTTGAGGAAGGATGCAGGAGTCCCTCCCATTATTTTTCTGCATCAGAAAAGCTCTCCTATTGTCCTATCATTCAGGAACCACGCTGAGACGAGGAATAAGTCTCTAGTGTTTTATTACTGCTACGTTAGACAGAAAATCCTAACAAACTGAAGAAGCGTGAGAAAACCCATACAGATAAACCCCAAAAGTCAAGGCGGGTCTGTTCTGTGTCTCTTTGAATGACTGCTCAACTCCTCACTACTACGCATGCATTTTCCCCCCTGGATAGGGGCCCCGTCCTGCTCACCATCAGTGCTCATGACACCTATCACCCAAAAAAAGAAAACCCCACTCCAAATTTGATGTTTTGAGTGTCTGCTTGCACAAACTCAGGGCCTAAGTAGCTATACGGGTAATCCTCAACTTATGACTATTTGTTTAGCGACCATATGAAGTTACAACAATGCTGAAAAAAGTTACTTATGATCTGTCCTTACACTTAAGACCATCGCCATGTCCCTACGGTCACATAATCAAAATTTGGGCTCTTGGCAACCGGCATGTATTTATGACAGTTGCAGTGTCCTGGAGTCACATGATCACCATTTGCGACCTTCCCAGCTGGCTTCCAACAAGCAAAGTCAGTGGGGAACTATGTGATTTGCTTCATTAGTGTGTGATTCGCTTAACGACCGCCACAAAAAAGGTCATAAAATTGGGTGCAGTCATGTGATGCCTCGCTTAATGAGCACACCACTTAATGATGAATTTTCCGGTCCCAAATGTGATTGTAAGTCAAGGGCTACCCATACCTAGCAGGGAGCAATGAGTTATGTCTCTCTATTTTTATTCATCATAGATGTTTGTCTAGTTTGGTCTAGTGGTTAAGGCAACGGGCCAGAAACCAGGAGTCTGTGAGTCCTAGTCCCACTTTAGGCATGAAAGCCAATTGGGTGACCCTAAGCCAGTCACTCTCTCTTAGTCCAACTCACCTCACAGGGTTGTTGTTGTGGGGAAAATAGGAGGAGGAAGGAGTATTAGGTATGTTTGCCGCCTTGAATTATTTATAAAAATAATAAAGGCGGGATAGAAAATAAACAAACAAACAAACAAACAAATAAAATGGTGCTGAGGTGGGGGGAAGAATTCTTATTTAGCTCACATTCTGTGGGACAGAAAGGCTTGGGCTTGCCTTTCTGCTGCGGGAGGGGGTCAGTGCAGCACAGCGCAGCACATCATGCCAAGGTTAAACCTATCATTCTGCTAAAAATTGATTTTACTTAATTTTTTATTTAACATATTATTTCTTCATTTTTGTGCCGGTTGCTTGAATTCCGGTGAACTGAGATTCTACTGTACTGTAGGGTGGTTTTGAGAAATGCCTGTTTGCCTGTAAGTTAACCATGTCAATATGGCCAAGCAAAGGCAGGAAGTATCAAGAATACCAGCCTGAGATCAATCGTTTAAAATGCAGATTGGAAACAAAAATTAATCTGGTGGACCTAAAGAATAAAACTGGGCTCCTGGTGTTAACACTAAAATTCCAAGACTATTGCCTGCAAAAGATCACAGAAACAAGGTAGGAAAAGCATGCAGAGCATAAGTCCTGGAATCCTTTCCAAACCTTTTTGCTCTGGGTCATGAGATAGAAAGGAAGAAGGTGCGGCTTAGAATGGAGGAATCAACAACTTTTTAAGCCACTGTCCAGTTGCCTCTCCCAAAAAGATGCATTAGGACACTCAACTTGGCTGGCTGGAGAATTCTGGGAATTGAAGTCCACACATCTTAAAGTTCCAAAGGTTGAGAATGAAGCCAGCTCCAGAACTGATCTAATTGTATTTCCTTCTTGAGACCCGTTGGGGAAACAGGAAGGCTTTGTTTTCAATGCAGTCAAGGACTTCCCCAATTTATCCAAAACCTCCCCCCCCCCCCGGCTTTCCCCTTCCACTGAAGAGCAACAAGAACAGAGGAATTATGTTGGCAGAGATTTCTTACAGGACAATAAAAAGCAGCACACCTCTCTTCTGCCCAACACCTTCCATCTCTGGAATTTTATTTTCCCCCTACTCTGCATCCATCATATTTATATTGTTTTAATTATAACTTCCCAATAATTGCATTTCCCCACCCCTAAATAAATTTTTAAAATAGCATCTATTCCTTGCTTGTTTTCATTTTTTCTTATATAACTGGTAAGCTCAGATGGGTCCCCAATTTTTTAATGCAGGCATTTTAGTGCAGACCTTTTAGCTTCAAGGTCTTGTAAACAATATTCTTAAAAAGCAACTAAGGTAGAAGCAGCCACCAAGTACTGTACTCATCTCATCAGAATCAACTAGGAATGGCCTCTGAATCTGAATGCTCACCCTAATATTATTGTGCAATGTGCATTATTTGACATTCCGCCCCCCCCCATATTGGCCAAAGGCCAAGTAAAAACAGCCTCTAGCAACCATAACCCCACTGGCCTGGCTTTCCTAGGTTCTTGCCCTTTACCACATCCTGTAGGAAAATCCAAGACATTATATCCAATCTCCTAATGCTTCTTGTCTTCAGGACCAGATTCCTGTCTCCTCTCTTGACTCTCCAGAGCATTCTGAAAATCCCATCTGTCGGAAGGAGATGGGGCAAACAAAATTACACTTGGAGAGCGTCAGCTTGAATCTCAGGGGGTTAATAAATAACAGAGAGAATCTCTATAAAGAGCCTAAGGGTTGTCTATAAAACATGTTTTAACGGCTGGGGAAGACTGAAGCCAAGATGTAGTAAGGGGGGAAAAAGAATAATGTCAACAGAGGATTGTAATAAGTCCTCAAATGCAAAGGGAATAGGCTGCTACTCTTTTCCTGATTTTGCTCTTCCTAATGCCTACTTCTCAAAATAGAAACTGGTGGAATTTTCAGTGCCAAAATAATTCATTGCTGTGTAACAGCTGCCACACACAACTACAGGTGGAACATGTCCATTCCATCAGACTTCCAGGAGGTCCCTAAATTCACTAAACAGCTGCAATTTAGGAGTGGTGAAATGCAAATACTGTAACAGATCCATGGCCATATGTATCATTCTCTACCTGCTGTGACTATATTTCAAGACAAATCTATATTTTATCTATTAGCTCCTGCCAGATTCTGTAATTTATGCAGCTAACCCTGACCCACTCACACAAAATATGGGAAATCTAGTTTTATTTGCATGCCCAATTTATATGCAATATGTAGTAATAATTCACATAATTTCTTCCCATTCTGACTAGTTCTCTTTGAGTTCTTTTCATGGTATATAGTTCCTTGACATAAGGCATTATAAAAGAGATAGAGCAAGAGTTGGGCACTCAAACAATTTTGGAATTCCACAATGACTGGATATTTGGTCAAGAGCAATAAAATACCATCAAGATGGCATCTTACAGATGATATAAAGGCTTCTTGACACAGCCATTAAGTATTTCCTAAAGGTTAGGTACCAACTTGATGCCACGCATCAGTATCGAATTGTGAGACCTAAGCAACAATATGCCATAACACTTTCCATGAAGCAATTAATAACAACTGACAAAACAAATGATAAAACGTATCTAAAAGGAGAGAACTGGACAAGAATACCCACTGGTGTTTCACGAGTTTGAAGATTTCAAACCTAAAATACCATCCACTGGGTGAAAATCACTGCATTTTATTTGTACTTTTAAAAGGAATTGGTGATGATGCTAGAGTAGCCCATCCCAACTCATGTTCTGTGCATGCCAGATACAAACGATGGGCATTACAGTCCAACACATTTGGAAAGTGCCAATTGATGAAAGCAATGGAAAACAACTGCTGTGATCTAGAGTAGCCTATTGTACAATACGCAGTCCACCTTTTCACAGAAACTGCCTTATTCCCAGTCAGACTACCAGCCTATCTGGCAGTATCTATATTGCTGGCAATATCAGCCCAAAATTTCAGAAAGCAGTCTTTTTCAGCTCTACATGAAAATGCCAAGGATTAAACCTGGAATCTTTCACATACAGAGCAAGTATTTTGCCATTGAGCTATGGTATTCTCCAATGTATCCAATAATGCAACTGGGCAATACTTTGTAAACTAGAAGGGTTTCTGAACTAATTGTCTAAGAAGAGGGAAAAAAATACTGTAAAAACTATTCTCCCTTAAATTACGTTGCTGTAAAAGTTAGAAACGTAATTCCTAGGCTATATTCTACGTTCTTATTCTATGTCTCCTACCCAAGATACCATTCTGCATCAAGTCTCAATTGGTGGATGTTGAGGTTCTACTAAAAAACAAAATTATGCCTGCAGGATTGAACTCTGTCCTGAAATAACAGATGTACAACATCTTTCCTCCACTGTAATCCACAGGCATATTCCATCTGCCATTTCTAAAGCACATGGAAGCTGAGCAACGGTGCATTCTCCACAAAAAACAGAGGCACAGACAATTACAGAGTTAACAGGCTCTGCACTCACACAAAACATCACTTTCCACCCTTATTTCATGAACAGAAGTATTGGGATCAGATTAAAACATTTAAATTTGTGGTGGTGCCTGCCCTCTGGAACAGCATCCCCCCCAAAAGATTCATGTGGCTCCCACATTATTGGTGGTCCAGAAGTCTTTAAAACTTGGCTGTTCTCCCGGATGTTTGGGTATGGTGATTGAGAAGCTCCTGCTTGCGTTTTTAGTGGCATACGTAGTAAAGTTGTCCAGAGGTACATAATCTTTTTCTTTTTTTATTGTTTTCTACTCTTTTTAAAGTGTAAGCAACCCAGAGTTGTCCTGGAGTCAGGCAGTCTCTAAATTTAATTAATTAATAATAAGTGTCAATCTAATGACAGCATTTTTAAAATCAATTAACAGCCTTTCAATGAATTAAGGATTGCCTTATACATCTAAAATATTGCTCTAAGAACATACCCTGAAGGCAGGATGAAGGCATCCATTAGGGGATCTTTTTAGTAGTACCATCTGAAACACCCTTCCCAGAGTATGGATCTATGGCCTTTTAGGTATTATTAGACTGCAACACCAGCATGGTAAAAAAATTTGCATTGTGGGGCCACATTTCCCCAGCCCTATGCTATTTTCTTCTTGATCTTGGCTTTTGACAGTAATGCAAGTTTTGTAAATTATTGATGTTTTTTATCCTGTTATTGTTGTGGAGTTTATTGAGGGAAGTGTTACCTCCCTCTCTCTCTTGCGAGTTGAGTTGTTCTTTTCTTTTTCTTTTTGGATTTAGTTTTGCTGTTTAAAGTTAAAGATAAAGCTATTTTGGTGTTATCATCATCCACTTCAGCTCCATCTTTGGTGGTCCAAAACTGGGTAAGAACATAAAAAAGAGTTGTCTGAATCGGAATAAGAGCTTATATATAGGCCAGCTAGGATGCCAATGAGAGCCAGTTTGTGTAGTGGTTAAGGCATCAGACTAGGAACTGGGAGACAGTGAGTTCTAGTCCTGCCTTGGGCACACAGCCAGCTGGGTGACCTTGGGCCAGTCACTCTCTCTCAGCCCCAGAAAGGAGGCAGTGGGAAACTACTTCTCAAAAACCTTGCCAAGAAAACTGCAGGGACTTGTCCAGGCAGTCTCTGAGTATCAGACACAATTAAATGGATTTAAAAAAAAAGGATGCCTATGGAACACCCCATAAGGCATACTGTAGAACATAACCATCATGTGTTATCTATATATATCCCACTGTAATTTTGAAGATTCTTTAATGAAAAGGTAGTATCTTCAAAGTATGCCTGAAGGACACACCTTAGCAAACATATGGTAAGAGTGCTTATTCTTATTTCAACATGTGTGTTCTCTATCACTGTCTGTCAGGATCCCTTGCCACAAAATACCTCCATCAGTAGTACAAAAATTAACTGCAAAGAAGAGAGGCTTTATGAAGAATGGGTCCTTGCTGAGGAAGGGTCCTCCAAAGGAAGACATAGTGCCACCACTGACCTTATTTAGACATCAGGCAGAAACATTTTAACTGATCTAGGCATTTCTAACAGTTATTTGTTTTGTGCAGTGGAATACTGTATTCTCGCTGCCCAGAGTCACTTCTTGTGAGATGGTGCCATAGACATTTGATTGACAGATAGACAGATGACAGATAGATAAAATGTCAACACAACACTAAGCTAGGTATTTAAATCTACAGTCTGTCTTGCTAAATAGGTGATTATAGCCTATTTCTCATCACAAGTGAAGCCACAGTAAGTTATTTTGCAAATCCCACCAAACCAAACACAAAATAACCATGTTACAGCGTGAGTATAACACAGGAACTAGGTGTTGTGTTTAACAGATGTTACTTCCATCTAAATATGGAAAGAACTACAAATTTCACTGAACAAATTACAGCCTTTTAAATTTTTATCTGCTACCTTGGGGGGGCGGGGGGCGGCACTTGTGTTATGCTGCAGATTGCCATGAAAGGTAGCCCAATGAAGACGATATAAAATATTTAGATAAATAAGTACATAGGATAAAATCTACACTTGCGAGTAAGAACACTACTTATCATACCCATGACCAAGGTTCAAATACCACCCAGAACAAGGTTAAAACACATTGCTGCTGCAGAGGATGCAAGATGTATTTTTTTTAAAAAAAACTTGCTGTAATTTATATCCAGAGAGTATCTTTAATTTTACTTCAGTGTGATTAAAATGGAAAGCATTGGTAGCTTCACTCTGAAATATAGAAATTTCACTGGCTTCAAAGAACAAATGAGGAAAAAAAGCCTCATGTTTTAGGTTTGGGGTGGGCTTTTTTTTTTGTTTGTTACGACCCAGAAAATTTGGCAGAGGAAGAAAAGAAGCATCTACCTTGAAACTGGGAGGACATATTTTGATAATTAATGAAAATACTTAGTTGATTAAAAGAGCTCCAACAAAATTGGAACACCCTATATGGGCAGTTACATTCTGTTATATGTAGAGTATAATTCGAAAACCTTTTTCAGAAAAGGTTTGCACAGCGTATCCACTCTCCCTGCCCCCCCCACCCCCAACACACACACTTTTTCTGTAGATGTCTGGCAGAACTGGCTGGGGTAGGAATTGGTTAGACACATGTTTTCCTCTATCAACTTAAATCCCTCTGACCCCTTCCTATAGTACTGCATTCCTTGAATTCCAGACTTCTTAAACAATGGCTCCTCCATTCATTTGGGGACATGGAACAGCATTCAAGCAAGAGATTTCATTACAATTTCCATCCCCCACCATAAAATAGGGGGGAGAAGGAAAAATGGGACAGAGTTTTCCTTCCAGTGAAAAACACATTACTGTTCCCTTTTCACTTCCCATGTTATACCACAAGTCCTATCAGAGTTATCTAGCATAACTAAGATGCATTATAGTATTTTTTTAAAAAAATCACCTTTGTTCTCAAAGGTTTGGAGTGAATCCTCATAAATGCAAACACTATCAAATGAAAATTATCAATTCAGAAAGACCTTTTTTCATCTTCAAAATAAGATATCCACTTGGAAATTACCAACCATTCTATGTGTTGATTGGACTTTGCAAAATACCAAAGGAATCATTCATTATTCTTTACTATCTTTATTATTATATACTTCCTAAGCAGAAAAAAAGTTTCAAGTCTTGAAACAGCATCTCATTATCTCATGAAATTGAGTTTATTTCAGAGAAATGAGCGAGTCATAAGACTTTTAATCAATCTAGTAGTTTTCTGGTTTGGCTCATTATATACATTTCCAAGCATTTTTTTCTTTTCTTTTAATGTTTTAATTTGTTAATGCTTAATTCAGACCATATGTTTTGTTAATATTTGAGTCACATCAGAGGAAGAATTTCATATTTTTCTTTCACTTTTATTATGTTCATGTAACTTTTTTTTTAAATAATAGGGAAAAATACTTGCAGCAAGCAACTTGAAGCAGCACAACCAATTATATGTACTAGAATTTAAATCACATCGTAACAATAATATTAGTGGGGATTCAGATTGCCAGCAGCAGTTAGATCCCATTGAAGTCAATATGGAAAGTTCAGCATGACTTATTTACTTCAACAGGGACTAAGACTGATGAGCACAGTCTAGCCTACAGCAACATGCTGTAAGCCAAGCAGAACTTGCTGTATAGCATCTGCCTTCGGTGAAGAAAGGATGGGGCTGATAAGCAAATGCCCTAATCCACTCCAAGCTCTTTAACCGCATCTCCTCCCAAACTTTTAGTGCAGTTCTAAACACCATGGCACTAAAACCAGCACTAAGCCCCTGCTGTAACTTTAATTATCTGAATCAAATCCAAAAACAGGTTTCAGTTGGAGCTGAATGAACAAACCATCAAATGTCAGTAGTTTGACTTCTGCGCTTCCTTCTATCCAGGTAGATATGCCATTGTTTGTTTGTTTATTTGATTTCTATAGCCGCCCATCTCAGCAAGTGACTCTGGGCGGCTTACAACAATAAAACTATAAAACAATTAAAACAATTACAATTAAAACAGTTAAAATATAAAATAAATACAAAATAAATATACATGGCTGCCAAGTAAGCAATGTATGGATGTTAATACAGCCAAGAGATGGGACCATCCGCACGCTCAAGGCCCCAGGCCCGGGCACAAAGCCAGGTCTTCACGGCCTTACGAAAGGCCAACAGGGTCGGGGACATCCTAATTTCTGAAGGGAGGATGTTCCAGAGGGCAGGTGCTACGGAAGAGAAGGCACGCCTTCTAGTTCCCGCCAACCGACACTCCCTGGTTGACGGGACCCGCAGCATACCCAACCTACTAGATTGAATTGGATGGGCAGAAACAACTGGGAGAAGGCGGTCCCTTAGGTAACCCGGCCCCAAGCCATGAAGGGCTTTAAAGGTTGACAACCAGCACCTTGAATTGCACCCAGAAGCACACCGGCAACCAATGCAGCTCCCATAGCAGTGGTGTTACATGTGTTGAGTACCCAATACCATTTACTATCCATGCAGCTGCATTCTGCACCAGTTGAAGCTTCTGAATGCTCTTCAAGGGCAGCCCCATGTAGAGCGCATTACAGTAGTCCATTTATGTAGCCAAAATGGCCCCCTATACTCACAGGTGGGAGATATCAGCAGGCTTAGGTGAAACCCAGTTGGCAGACGTCCAAAACATGTCTAGGGGAAAACTCCACTGATGAGAATTCCCCAAATGTTCAATGGCCACAGAATGCTTTGAGAACTGAAGGAAATATGGAAATATGCAGGGAGAAAGGAAAGGCATGACTTACTAAGGAGAATACTAGATAGAAGCTCTTCAGAATGCAACCTTTTGTTGCAGATCACACTTCTCACTACTAAAGACGAATTTTAAAAAAGAGTAACAGAAACATGTAGAAAGGTTGAGTTAAGGAAATGAATTTCAGCAGCTTTTGAAAGGAAGCAGGAAACAAGAACAAAGGAGAGGTTCTGTACAGTGGTATATAGCATGCAGACAGACTGATGTTCAGCTTCCTCAAATCTCAGCTTTTCTTTTTAAAAATATGCACAATTGCTCAATGTGTATTATTTTTACAGCTTGAAGAATTCATTCTTATGTGGAAACTGGACTGGTTTGAATCAGAAACAGGTTAGCACAATAATTACAGGCAACTGACCTTACATTTATGGCCTTGTGTGTCCTGTGATTTTTCGAACTGAATTATGTAGCTGGATGCATAGGATTTTGGAATTTCTCTCCCATTCCCACAAATACAAGCCTGAGAGCCATTGCTCAGTGGTAGAGCATATGCTTTGCATGGAAAAAGACCTTCCAGGTAGGGTTGAAGAGACTGTCACTATACAAAGAACACTGAACTAGAGAAATGCAATCTGGTTCAGCAGGAGGCAGTATCCCGTGTTCCTAAGTTTGGTCATGTTTAATAAAGAAAATATAGGTAGAACCTCCATGATCTAAACAGCAGTTAGCTGAACCTCTCTTTGTTTCTCTTGCACAAAGAACAGCAGGAATGAGATCCTGGTAGAGATACAATGGTAGGTTTTATCTCTGATTTTTAAAAAAGCTATAAGAAGCTGATGACCCCTCAATATGGTTAGAAAAAAAATTCCTGACACCAAGCTAATACCTGGCTACCAAGCTTGGTAGCAGGTATTAGCTTGGTATCAGGAATTTTATGCAGGTGAGCAATTAGGATTGGAGAGCAGAAATGGAGCAACTAGGATGGAAGAGCAGAACTAGTCCTTGTTTAATGACCAGAATTGAAACCAGAATTTTGATTGCTAAGCAGTCATTCAGCGAATCTGACCTGCTTTTACAACCTTTTTGTGGGAGTCATTAAGCAAATCACCATGGGCATTAAGTGAACCATGTGGTTGTTAAGCAAATCATGAGGTTCCCCCTGATTTTGCTTGCCAGAAACCATCCAGGAAGGTCGAAAATGGTGATCATGTGACCATGGGACACTGTGACAGTCATAAATGCAAACCGGCTGCAAAGGGCCCAAATCATGATAACAAGATCATGGGGATGTGGAGACGGTCATGAGTATGAGGACTGGTTGTAAGTCGTTTTCAGCACCACTGTAAGTCCAAACCATCGCTAAATGAATGGTTGTTAAGCAAGAACTTCCTGCATTTCATTTCTCCTCTTTGCTTAGTACCAACCTCAAAAACGCTGGAGGAGAAGAGCATTCTTCACCAGGTCCAGTTCTAGCCCAGTAAGCTAGATTAGAGATCTGTCTAAACCAGGCCAGGGCTTCAGGGTTGTTGTTCTCAAATGATTCATAAACTAAGGATGGGATGGGATAAAAGTAGACATGGGGAAATACATCTGGAGGGCACTAGATTCGGAAGGGACATGCAGAATATGCAGCAGGCAGGCAAACCTCAAGGCAGCTTGCCAGCTCTATGTGCCAAAGTTGTCTCACATGACTGCTTCAGAGCCTTATCTCTCCAAACATTTTTACATATATTTGCTTGCAAGCTTCATAAAGACCAGGTTCAGGATGAGAAAAACCAGTCCTCCCACCTTGCATGATTTGTCAGATGGATGTTTTGGAGCAGAGAATATTGAGTTTTGAAAATACATTATATCACAAAAGGAACATAATGTGCTTTTTTTTCCTGTCATCTTTTGTGCAAGGAAAACTGAGAAGCCTAAAATGAGAACAATTCACTTATCTGGTGCTGAATGCCTCCAAGAGAAATCATCATAAACAAGTGTCTAGATCAATCTCACTCACTCACTCACAGTTTTATCTTACTCTTAAAATATACAGGAGCTAGATTCCCATCTGTCACATATAGCCAAATGACACTCAGCAAAGAAAAGTAATAAACAAACAAACAAAAGCCAGCACATACACATTGCACTTGAGCTTCAGGAAAAGGGAAAAGATTGTTTTGCTTAACAGAAAATTTAGCACAGAAATAGTGCATCCCCAGCATGAAAAATGCAAGATAAAGTTGATTTTACTGAGTATCTGAATTGGCAAATTATTTCCTAAAAAAAGAAAGGTAGTGAGAATAAAAGAAAGAACAAAAGGAGTGGAAAACTCAGTTGGGGGAATATTCAGGATGAAAGTCAATTAGTTGTTACTTCTGGCCTTTATGGACTTTCCGCTGACACCAGGACTGAAAAGATGATGTTTTATGGATTTGTTTATAGGTAAGAGATGGGATATGGGATGAAGAGATATATGTTTGTAACCTTAGAGGAGGTGAAGAGTCACTAAATTTGTTTATACTTGTGATGAAGATTGGAAGTCACTTCTTTACATATTTCTTTTCTCTTTATTATATTCTTGCTTTTCTTTCTTCTTTTTTTTCTTGCACTTTACTCCTTTCTATTCTCTTTTCTTTCTTTAAGTTTCGTTTGTATTTGATTTTACTATTATAATCAAAATTCTTAATAAAAATTATACATACAAAGAGGGTGAAAGTCAATTTGCTGCAGGAAAAGGAGCTTAAAAGACATTTCAGAGCAACAAGCTTGAAGAGGAAGAAGCAGTTTACAGTCATCTAAAATCTGAAATTAGTCGTTTGAAATCTACACTTTGGTCTTCTGCGATGCACAAAATCTTGTTCTATGCCAACCATTTGCTCCTGACTTCACCATCCTGTTCCTATTGAGTGCCTCAAAATTAGTTTCTTCTTCCTCCCCCCCACCCCGCCCAGTGAAACTTATATTTGAATTATGCCAGCTGGACGTAGGATAGGATTGCAGCTGAATTCCTTATGCTGGCTCCAGTCCAGGTTATGACAGTCTTAGGCTGGTATAACTTTAGCATATTATGCCAGCGTTTAGGGGGAAGGGAGGAAAAAGAATAGGAGCTAGTGTGGGAGGAGCTGAGATGTGGCCCTTTAGTTGAAATCCTATGTTTTTTCCAGGCTTTGGGTTTGGTCCTGCTTCCTCTAGCAACCTAAACAGAATGTGCATTGGGTTTGCACTCTCCCAGTATTTAGGAAGATAGTAAAAATGCATCTCTTTCACCAAGCCTTTAATTGCTAAATATATAAATGGCTGATTTTAATTTAATTGTTAAATATATATATGGCTGATTTTTATTTTGGTTTTGTTACGTTCTATAATTATTTTATCATTGTACACTACCTCAACTGTTGGAGTAAATGGAAGGGTGGGCTAAAAACTCAGTACCATAAATACAAGCAGTCCTCACTTAATTACCATTCATTTAATGGCAGTTCAGACTTACAACGGTGCTGAAAAAACTGACAACTGGTGCTCACATGACTGTCACAGCATCCCCGTGGTCATGTGATCACGATTTGGGCACTTGGCGACCAGTTCACATTTATGACCATCGCAGCATCCCATGGTCACACGATCGTAATTTTCAACTTTCCCAGCTGGCTTCTGGCAAGCAAAATCAATAGGGAACCACATGGTTCACTTAACGACCATGGTGATTTGCTTAATGGTGCCCCAAGGTTGGCACATGTAACACCTTTGCTACACGAGCTGCACTGGCTCCCAGTTTGCTTCTGGGTCCAATTCAAGGTGTTGGTTACCACCTTTAAAGCCCTACACGGTATGGGTCCCGGTTACCTGAGGGACTGTCTCATCCCCATTACATCAACCCATCCCACCCAGTCATGCAGAGAGGGCGTGTTACGGACCCCATCTGTAAAAGAATTACAGGAAGTGAGCCTTCTCTGCAATAGCTCCCGCCCTCTGGAACATTATCCCCCCCCCAGAGGTGAGACAGGCCCCCTCGCTCCTGGACTTCCGTAAAAAATTAAAAACCTGGTTCTGTCAGCATGCTTGGAGCAGGAAGGGGAACAGTCTTTCTTGGGGATGGTTAGCACCCTAGAAAGGCCCTTTATACTCACAGGTTGAGATACAATCTTAGTCATCTGGATTTTATTACATTTTATATTTTTACTGTTTATTTTTATTCATATTTATTGTATTTAATGGCACTGAATTTTAAACTTTGTTTTTGTTGTAAACCGCCCAGAGTCCCCCCTTTGGGGGGAGATAGGTTGTGATAAAATTTGATAAATAAAATAAATAAATAAATGACCACTGCAAAAAAAGGTTGTAAAATTGGGTCAGATTCGCCTAATGACTGCTTCACTCAGGAACTGAAATTCCAGTCTCAATTGTGGTTATTAAGCAAGGACTACCTGTACATTTGTTTGTTTTGTTTGTTCCTCTTTACATTCAGGAATCTGCAGCCTTTGGACGGCTCTGAGGCCACACATGCTGCCTCTAGACATTTAAATGGGGATGGGGCAAGGGCCATTCTTAGGTTGGAATTTCCTGGTTTTTCCTGAGCTTGGAGAAGGATTGTGGATTTGCAATATATTCTATCAACAGAATACATTTTTCAAGGTGTATCACTACAGCCCATGACAGAAGATATTATTTTACAGGAATACTATACAATCAAGGCTAACAAAAGGGAATGGCAGATGAATAATTTTATTCTCTCTTTTCAAGATTCATAGCTTCTTATACAGAATTGGAATATCTTGCAGAGGGCTGAGAATACACTGCAACTTTTTTGCCCCTCCCATTTTTATCATTTGATGGTCATAGCAACATACAGGTAGTCCTTGACTTACGACCACCATTGGGATTGGAATTTCCATTGCAAGTCATTTGAGGTCATAAGCTGAGTCACCACATCACTGGACCCCAATTTTATTACCATTTTTATGGTGGTCGTTAAGCAAATCAT
The DNA here is from genome assembly GCF_035149785.1 of Candoia aspera. Taxonomy (NCBI): domain Eukaryota; kingdom Metazoa; phylum Chordata; class Lepidosauria; order Squamata; family Candoiidae; genus Candoia; species Candoia aspera. The sequence goes on along the minus strand of NC_086156.1, from coordinate 83,144,387 downwards.
GGGTAGTTAAGCAAATCCAGCTTCCCCAATGGGAGTTTTTTGCTGGAAAACAGCAAAAAAGTCGCAAAATGTGATCACGTGACTGCAGGATGCTGCAACTGGTCATAAATGTGAGCCAGTTGCCAAGTGCCGGAAATGCGATCATGTCACTGTCGGGGGGGGAGGGGTGCGACATTTTGCGACGCTCAGAAGTGCTTTACAGGCCATGAAGCACTCATTCCGAAGCCGTCATAACTTCAGACCATTATTAAACAAATGGTCATAAGTCGAGGTATAAGCTCAAGGACCTATTGGCAAAGATGAGGATAGAAAGAAATTATCCTAGATCCCACAAGTTCAACCCTTTCCAGTGGCAAGGCTTACTTGCCTGAGTGAACTTTTTTCTGTTGATTCTAAGCAAATCTTACTGAAGTCATAATGTATTTCCCTTTGTCTGGACCAATAAAGAATAGGAAACCTAGTGAAAACACAGCTTGCAATTCCTTTTCATTCTACATCTATTAGATCCACACATATTGCATATGCTTTCCAATTCCATTTGCATATCATAAATGATGCTTCCATTTGCACTTAACAGAAAGTATTTACAAGGGCATCCAGCAAGCACATGCGTACTTTTTATTCACATATGCTTTTTATCAAGATTCATGTAAAAGAAAACCATTGTTGAAATCTTGAGTACAGGTGCTCCTTGCTTAGCAGCCACAACTGGAGCCAGCAATTCCATTGCTAAGCGACATGGTCGCTAAGCAAAACATCATGTGACTGTGACGGACTTACGACCTCACTTCTACTGCGGTCATGAAGCAAATCACCCATGGTCATTAAGTGAGACATCACTAGGCTGACATGTCCCGTTTTGAACAGGACAGTCCCATTTTTTTAACATTTCCAGACCGTCCCATCGTTTTAATATAAATGTCCATTTTGTCCCTTTTTCTTAAAAACCGTACTTAAAAATTTGAAAGTTCCCATGAACCTGTCAGAATGCAGTCTGACTTTGAGTGGAAGGAGGGGGAGCTCGACCAGGATCAGCTGATAGGCGGTGATCAAAGGGCGAGCCAATTGGCTCCTGCCTTGAAATGGCGGGAAGAAAAGAATGTAAAAGCACAGCCAGAGGAGGAACGGCTTGTCAGGGACAACCGTTCACTAGACTCTCCAGCCCAGCCTTGCCTCTCGCAAATGAAGGAATCCGAAGATTCCTCGCCCGAGAAAACCGGAGAAGTTCCTGCCTGGCGATCCAGCCCATCGCCCAGCCCTGCCCTGTTTTGCCATCCCAATGTCCTGTTTTTAACCCCGTCCCGTTTTGCCATCCCAATGTCCCGTTTTTGTCTTAAGGAAATATGGTCAGCCTAGACATAACATGACTGTGACTTCTGATTCTACTGCCACCTTCTCCATTGACTCTGCTTCTCACAAGCCCAGTTGTTAAGCACACAATTGGCAATCACGTGACTGTGGGATGCTGCAACATTCGTAAATGCCCACTGGTCACAAAGTGCCTGAATGTCAATCACGGGACCGTGGGAGCACTGCGCAAGTCATATATGTGAGGACTGGTTGTAAAGTTACTTTTCCAGTGTCCTCGTAACTTTGTCTGAATGTCCATCACGTGACCATGGGAGTACTGCACAAGTCATAAATCTGAGGACTGGTTGTAAATTTACTTTTCCAGTGTCCTCGTAACTTCAAATAGTTGCTAAATGAGGAGGTCAGTAAGCGAGGTCTACCTCTACATTGCAGTGTGATTGTCCTGTTCAGACTATGAGGCGGCCAGACAGAATTATTATCAAAACTCTTTATTTAAAACAACTATTTACATTAGTAAAGTCCTGGTGAATAAATAAGGCTAGCAATTCCAATCAAGACCACCCAGGCAATGACGGGTGAACAGGCACGGCTGCAGGATCAGACTGTGGCAGAACAGCAAGGCAGAATTCAGCTAACTCTCTGATCGAAGCTGTCAGGCTTGGTGAAGCTAGAGTGCGTGGCAAGGCAGAAGCTGGCAGCAAGGTTCTGTGAGCTGGCATGCAGGTAGGACCAGACTGACACATGGAAGCTAGGCAAGACTGAACTGGAACCTCTGGGCAAGGCTTGGCTCTGGAGGTTAAGCTGGGCTGGACTGGATATTCTAGGCAAGGCTGAGAACTGGAAGCAAGGCTACATTGGACTGGAGATCCCAGGCAAGGCTGATAGCTGGAAGCCAGGCTGGACTGGACTGGAGATCCCAGGCAAGTCTGAGAGCTGGAAGCCAGGCTGGATGCACACCTGGATTGCTTCAAAATGCGGCGACAAGGTCCAGAGCTAAACCCGAGGCTGTGCTCAGCAGGGATGGCAAGAAGAGGATCGACTGGAGCAGCCTGTGCTGCAGGCAATTCTGCGGAGGTAGAAGATGCTGGCACTGGTTCCACTTTGGCTACAGGCAAGGCATCTGATGCAGGTAAGGACTCTTCCGCAATGGCTGTGAGCTCAAAGGATCGGTTGTCTCCAACAGCTTGCTCTTCGTGTGTCTGCCTTTTATGCTGATCCTTTCCGCACCTTTTCTCTCCAGCAGCCAATCAAGCTGCTTTCTGATTCACATGCTTCTCAGCTCTCCTGTCTCACGTGCCAATTGGAGAGTTCAAATCCCCCACCAGAGTTTGTCCAATCTGTGTTTGCAAATTCTCCCGCTCTGCTGAGTCACTTCCTGGTTCTGCTTCTTCAACCCTCTCCTGATTAGTTTTGTTTTCCCCTTCTGACTCTGGATAAGTTTCATTTTTGGAGTCAGAAGCCGGCTGAAACCTCACAGTGGTTGAAAACAAGACATAAATACTGTGAATTGATGTGGAGTTGTGAAGAGGTAAGAAATTAAGCAAAAATTACAATCTGGAGTAAGAAAGAAAAAGATGAGGCATGAGAACACAAGTAATGCTTGAGTATACTGCCAATTGAAAGAAGCCAAATGAAAAAAAGGTGTCTAGGTTAAAAACCAATTTATCTGGAAAATTCTTTCCCACACTCATATATCCTAGACACCTCTGAAATGTGAGCTAATCTTATCTTCTAAGCCTATTGCCATGGAAAATTAAATAACTGTCACTATTTGTTTACTAATTTATTAAATTTATATTTGGGCAACAATTTGAGAAGGGACAATGGCATATACTAAAAAAGCATTATTTTGCCTCACTAAGCAATAGTGAAACAATCTCCAGAGAAGCTCTGCCTACCAGATGTTGTTGAAGTACAATTCCTAGCACCCTTTCTCTTCAGTCATGCTAGCTGGGGCTGCTGAAAGTTACACTTGAGCAGCAACATCTGGAGGGCTACTATGTTCCCATCTTACAAACTTCAGGGTAATACAGGTAGTCCTTGTTTAACAACCACTCGTTCAGTGACCAATCAAAGTTACGATGGTGCTGAATAAGGAGACTTATGACCAGTCCTCATAGTTGCGGCTGTCACAGCATCCTCGTGGTCACATGATCATGATTCAGGTGCTTGGCAACCAGCCTGCAATTACGACAGTCGCAGCGTTCTGTGGTCACATGATCGCCATTTGCGATCTTTACTGCCAGCTTCCAATAAGCAGAAAAAATGGGAAAGTTGGCAGGAGGTAGCAAATGGCAACCATGTGACGTTGCACTTAATGACCATGTGGGATTCACTTAGCAACAGGAACTGCTGTTGTAAGTCAATGTGGTCACATAACATTGTGCTTTACAACTGCATCACTTGGTGACAGAGTTGCTGCTCCCAATTACTGTCGTTAAGCGAGGCCTACCTGTATAGCAGAAAGCCCTCCAAATGAAGCCACCTTATTGGTTATGTGGGTTATACATGAGGAAGTTAAGAGGAAGGTAAATTGAAAACCTCAGATAGTAACATCTAGGGTAAAAAGATTGTACTTGTACTTCAATGAGAGGAAAAGCAATAATGCACATTTTCAGAGGCATTCCTTATTTCGCATGTGATGAAAATATGTCCCAGAGCTTTGATCCACATGGCTGTCGGTAAAAGGCTTATAATGATCTGGTAAAGACTATAATAAATACAGCTCTCTGACCTGGATACGTACGAGCCTAATGATTTAGAGCAACCAGATGTTGCTTAACTACAGATCCCAGCTGCCCCAGCTAGTACAGCCAAAGGTACTCAGGAGCTGTAGTTCAGCAACGTGTGAAAGACTATGGGGTCTCCACCCATGCTTTAAAGTATAGCCCATCCAAGACATGCTCTCCACCCAGGTCCCAGCTAGTGTAGCCACTAACACAGACAACATTCCAACTTACCTGGTATAAGATTCAGTTTGTTTAATCCCATGAAATCCTTTATTGATCTCAGGCACTGATCCAGAACCTCCACTCCCCCATCTCCCCACTCCTGAGATCAGAAGGAAAGAGAAACCCTCAGGTGTATCATACTAATGATATCCAGAATCATCAAGTTGCAAGAGGTCATTTAGGTCACTAAACCCAGTCCCTGCTGAATGCAGGAATCCAAGATAAAGTACAGCCCTATAAACGGCTGTTTAGCCTCTGCCTAACACGTTCAGCAAAAAGAGGTAAGTGCTTCCACTATCAAGCTGCTCTTACTTTTAGGAAGCATTTCCTAACATTCAATCTGCCTTCCTGTAGTCTGAGGTCATTATTTTGAGTCTTACACTCTGGAACAGTGGAGAAAGGCTGTGATCTTCTTCTGTATGACATCCTTTCATGTATCTGAAGAGTGATATATCCCCCCTCTGCCTTTTCAAGACTGTTCCCAGCTCCTTCCATCTCTTTTCAAAGAATCTATGTCCTAGTCTCTATGTCATCCTTCTCAGAACCTGTTCCAGTTCTTGTGAATCTTTCATAATGTATAGTGCCCTGCATGATACAGGTAGCCCTCGACTTACAACCATTTGTTTAGCGACTGTTCAAAGTTACAGTGGTGCTGAAAAAAAGTGATTTATGATCAGTCCTCACTCTTACGACCATTGCAGCATCACTGCAGTCACATAATCAAAATTCGGTCACTTGGCAACTAGCATGTATTTATGATGGTTACAGCATCCTGGGGTCACGTGATCAACAGTTGCAACCTTCCCAGTTGGCTTCTGACAAGCAAAATCAATAGGGAACTGTGTGATTCACTTAATGACCATGTGATTAGCTTAATGACTGCAGTGATTTACTTAATGACCGCCACAAAAATGTGAAATCGGGTGTGGTCACATGATGTCTCACTCAATGACCGCATTGCTTAACAATGAATTTTCCAGTCCTTATTGTTTTGTAAGTCAAGGACTACCTGTATCAGAGGTGAGTTCTAGCCAATGCAGAATTAAGTGGAACTATTTTTCCCATGACTTGGAAACCATATTTCTGTTTACACAGTTGAACATGACATTTGTCTTTTTTGCAGCCAAATCCCACTGCTGATTCATATTCAATTTGCACTCAATTACTATTCCACAAGTGCTAATTGTTTCCCTTTTAAGTTTTGTTTCTTAGATGAACACCTTTGCATTTATATCTGTTAAATTTCTTTTATTTTCAGCTCATTTCTAACTTACCAATATTGTTTTGAATTTTATTTCTGTTTTCTTGGTTATCAGTTGTCCCAATTGTGCATCATCTGCAAAGTTGATAAACATTCCCTCCACTTCTGATTGCAAGTCATTAATAAAAAAGTTGAAGTGCACAGGGCTCAAGATTGAACCTTTTTTTTAATGTATTAGATTTATGTACAGTATAAGGTTAACACTTCAATCCTAAAGGACAGTAGGTGCAACAGCTATCCCTAATGTCTATATTTATCTTATTCCACCTTAATTTTCTGTTTGGGGAGATACCATTCAGTTGATAAGTGTTTTAAAAGAAAAGCATCACTGAATATTAGGGAATCTGAAAAAAAGTAATACTCTGTACAACTCCCATATAGTCCATCTCATCCAGGATCCCTAATTGTAACATAGCTCAAGTTTAACATAAAGGGAGATTAGTTAGTGACTATGAACAGTAGGCGGGCATAATTCAGAAGCAGCGAGTCAGCTACCATCCGCGTTGAGAGGAAAGAATAGCGTGCACCAGCTGCCAAGTTCATTTGACTGGAGACCCTCACACATGGAAAAGAGCAAGAATTCCAGCAACCTGTTGCTATATTAGCCCTGCCAGGTTTGAAAACTCCTCCTAGACATCAAGGGCAGCATTAAGAAACCAGGCTAGCAACATACAACCTAGCATGTCATGGTATCAAAGGCTGCGATCTTACGAGAAGCCATGGAGCTGAACAGACTTGGCAAGGGTCTGGGAAAAGCCAGCTGCAGCTGAAAAATGGGCACGTGCCAGGCTGCAAATCCAATCCAGGCACTGAACACCATGATCCCTCACTTTTATTATTCTCATTCCCCAGTGGATAAAGCCAAGTTTCTCAAGCGCAAAGCAAAGGCCAGCAGCTGCACGGAGAACCACTGTGGGGGCCTCACTGGCCCTTTCTGGCCAGGGGAACTTTTGCATAAGCTTTGACTGCCCCTGCGATTTCCACTCCCAAGTTGACAGAAAGGGAGGTTTCCTATGCATCAAGCTGTGCAGGGTGAAGGGCTCCTGTTAGCACTCCAACAAGCCATGCCTTTTTTTGGAATTCCTCATTCCATACCCTCACTCCAAAAGTCAGCCAGCATCTTGTGACCACTGCACATGTTCAAGGCACATTCAGAACTTTGGGGAGAGATGCCCCTTACTCTCTCCTTCAAAGATGGTCAGTACTTCTTTAACCCTTCCTCTAACCACTCTTTCACGTCCTGCTGGTGCTATTTAGGCAACCAACAGAACAGCACTCAGCAAATGAGTTCACTATTAGCATATCCAAGCAGCCAATTCTTCTCAGAATCGCCACATGTTGCTATCATGTCCTGCTTCCCCCATCACTGACCATGCTGGCTGCAGATGCTGGGAATGGCAGATCACCAACACCTAAAACAGTGTTTCTCAACCTTGGCAACTTCAAGATGTGTGGGAATGCAGGCTGGGGAATTCTGGGAGTTGAAGTCCACACATCTTGACATTGCCAAGGTTGAGAAATGCTGATTTAGAAAGCTACGGATTTCCCATCAATGATGTGTATGACACCTTCTAATGGCACTGAGGACCACCCAAATTTATCGTTCGGGCAATCCTTCCAAAGAGGAATTTTGTTTATTTATTTTTGTGTGATTTATGAGGGAGACTACTGGGTTACCTTGCACAGTTGGTTGGTTGCTAAGAGAACAAACTGCTGGACTAGATGGGCCAGTAATCCGATCCAGCAGGGCACTGCTTATGTTCTTATGCAATTTAGAGGCCATCAAACTCCCTAACACTTTGGTGGGTTACAACAGTAAAAGCAATGAACAATACAATTTAAAAAAAGCACCCATGTGTCCAGAATAAATTCTAATCAGACAGAATCCTCTAAGGCCTGGGGGAACAGCCAGGTTTTCAAAGACTTCTCAATCATCATCAGGATGGGGGCGATAAGGATCTTGGGGAGTGGGGGGAGGTGCTGTTCCAGAGGGCAGATGCCACAACAGAGAAGGCATGTTTCTAGAACAGAAAGTGCTGGAGTGTACCTACATTGCCTGATGGTGCCAGATGGGCAGAAACTATCAGAGATAGGTAATTTAGCCCCTAAATCAGCCTATCTCAACCTTTTGACCCTTCCGACTCTTGCCTCTTTTTGTGAAACGCGTATCTTTGTGCTTCATCTGATACCCTCATTCTGTCAAAAAAGGAAAGCAAATTTCATCCATCATTTGTGACTATTCATGTCCATCTATTTGTGAGTCCAATCATTTATTTACTAAATAACTTACAAAAGGGAATAACCTGCCTTCCCACTTTGCTACACTTATTAATTGGATGAATTTCTCCAAGTTCTTTTCTTCTGTCAGAAGGGTTGCCACCATTTAGCACAGCCTTTCTCAACTTTTTGATCCTGGAGGAACCCTTGAAATATTTTTCAGGCCTCGGGGAACCCCTGCACATTCAAGCTCCAATATAGGCCAGAAGTTACAAAACGATTATATTCATTCATGTGTAGGCCTGTACATATGCATCAACACTGTCCTTAAACAAAAAATAATGAATGAAACTTACCTCTTTAATGTGAAGTTGCCCGAATTTGAAATAATTTTTTAAGTAAATCATTATCTCCCAGGGAACCCCTAGTGATCTCTCATGGAATCTTAGGGTTCCACGGAACCCTGGTTGAGAAACCCTGCCCTAAATGAATAGGTAGAAGTGTTAATTTGCTATTTTAGGAAGCTTGTCAAACTCTGAGGGTCTCCAGCAATAGGGCAAAGGCAATGCCCACTATTATAAATTTTATTTTGCCAACTGTGATGATGGAGGCAGCCGAAGTTCGATAACCTAGCCACTATTTTCTGAATCATCAGAAATTCAGCCACACCACTGACTAGGCAGCTAGGAAGAAGGGAAATGGCAGCCACTTCACAAAAGAGAGGAAAGAAAAGGGGTCACACTCAAAACAGAACCTACCCTTTCATCATCCCCATGAAAATGTAGTAAATATGACATAAAAGTGGACAAGCATCTGAGACCATTCCTTTCTTAAAAGAAACAGAAGGGTTAATAATTGCAGTTGATTTCATGCAGAATGCGGATGCATGCAAGCACCTGTGGATTTCAGTACTCAATCAGAGATTTGACTTGTGGGAGGGGCAGTACAAAAGCTTCTTTGGGTTGAAGCAGAGCATCCTGTTTAAAAATGTGTGGTTAGCTAATTCTTGTTAGCTGGCTAAAAAATGGCCAAACCTCTTTCACTAGAGACTTTGGGGTTAGTGTGCAATGACTGTCTCTATGATATTTTCCAAATCCTCCAGATGAGCTGGGATTGCAAATTCTGGAATTCCCTTAGCCAACACTTGCCAGTTGTATTAGTTCCGGAGACTGTACATTATGTATCGCAGTGTTTCTCAGCCTCAGCAACTCTTAAGCTGTATGGACCTCAACTCCCAGAATCCCCCAGCCAGCATACACCTTAAAGTTGCCGAGGTTGAGAAACACTGCTCTATGGTATGGGGGCTTTGTGCTGCAATAGGGATTCAAAAGATTTGCAGGTTGGCTTTCACCTCATTCTTAGCAATATTATAGCTGTGCATTCTGCAAGAAACTGTTGAGATATCCAAGAAATACAAACAAAGGAATGCTCTAACCCGTTTTGGAACAATCATTCCCAACAATCATGCCCATGCTCTCTAGATATTTTGAGCTATAATTTCCATTACTTGTGTTGACTGCTGCTCATGGGAGTTGCAGTCCAAAGCATGTAGAGGAACCAGAAGCTGTTATACAAGCAGAGGTGGGTGGGCAAGAGATGGTAGCAGAACAACAAACCGGTCTAATATCATCACTACAAATTTAAACACATCTGCTCCCAAAGGTGAAAAGCATAATTGAAAGATTACTGCCCTGATGCTAGTCCCAGTACTCTTTTGCAGTACAATGACTCTGTAGAAAAAATCATAAAACGTTTTTCTAGGAGAATGGACAGAAACTGACTGTGCTGTGCCAACTTTGACTCTAAATTCCAGAGGAACAGTCATGTTAATAGGTAGCAGCAAAGAGAATATGTTTTTGTAGTTTATCAAAATATTAATTAACTACTCTTCCTGAAGTGATTCGAAAGGTCAATTCTTGGGACTCATCCACAATATACATTTGACTGCACTGAGTGCAAGTCCACTGGCATACACAGCTTCCCCCAGGGGCCCTGTGAATCGTAACAGCTCAGTGGGCTTAAGAGGGGATTTAAAACATGCAGGCAGTTAGTTGCCTGGGAACAACTAGAGACATGCCTGCAGTTACACTATTTAGTTCATACTGGATGCTGAGGGGTTTATATCAGATGGATGGTAGCCTTTTCAAGGGTTGGAAATGGCAATCAAGTCAGTGTGATAAAGCTGCAACAGGATGCATTTTAGGAATCTGATGTGCTATCTATGAATGGGGGTCCCCAAATTCCCTTGGCTCCACTAAATTATCCCTATTCACTCCAGTCAATGTGACGGTGCTTGCTCATTTCCTGAGTCCGGAAAAAAGAAAAGGATTTCATCAATGAAGGAGACCACAGTTGATCTTATATTCCACTTGGGATGAATTCAGAATTGTAGCACTATTCTCACCCAGGAGCAGAATCCTTTTCACCAAGAATTTTGGATGGCCATTAAGACTAAACCAAAATTCATAGGTCACACTCAGCATTAGATGGGACAACTATCATACTCCAAACTATTATGCTACAATTCCCATTATCCCCAGCCAACACACTGATCTTGGTGATGGGAGCTGCAGGAAAGACTATTAGATACAGAAAGCCAGAGAGGCAGCTCAGAGCAGCCTGTCCCAATTTGACACCCTGTAGTGGTGCTAGATTACAATCCCCATCATCTCAGGCCCACGGGCTGGACTTTCTGCATTCAAACAATATATTTAAAATAGATCTTCTCAACAAGGATACAAGTAGGACCAAAACATGTTCCATACATATTATTATGCATGAACATGGGTATGTCAGCATGCAGTACAGAAAACCCATACATATTCATTTATTTCTCTACATGGATTGCATTCACTGAACTGTCATTTCCATACAACTCTGCAGAAGGCAGGGTTCCTGACATCCTGTTTCTTCATTCTTTATTTATACCACCTTTGCAGACAAAAAACTCCCCGTTTGTTTCTTGCTCCTACCACCAAATTGGGTTATCCAGGCCTGCTATGCCCACCTTGTTACAAAGAGGTGCTTGAAACCACTGGGGCAGCCAGTAAAACAATTCATTCATTCCTGATTATGCTGTGCCTCTCAAGTGGCACCTGCAATAAAGTCAATGACCCATCTCCTGAAAGAGCAAAAGGGCTCTTGGGGAAACCTCCTCCCCACTAATAGTTAAAAGAAAAACAACAACAAACCCTGGGCTTTCCTTGAATTTGTCTTCCTCTATGAAGTAAAAGAATCTACGAATTCAGAACAAGTGGAACCTGCACAGAATACTGTACCCTATTCAAAACTCCAGCTACTCCATCCATGCCCACCCACTGTGGCTTTCTGTTCTTCCCCACCTCCCAAGAGTCAGTCAGTATCCCATGGCTGTGGAACATGCTCAATGCCTCTGGAGAGGGAGTCCCCCCCACTGAGATGTTGTTTTCTCAGAAGTGCTATAGTTGGACAAAATTTGTGGTTGCCCCAAGCCTGTTGATACCTTTCTGTTATGCAGAAGTGCAGCTGTTCTGGCTACTAGAACAGCTAGTAGAGTGAGCAGAAGGAGATAGATCAGGGCTTATTGGCAGTTCTCTGAGTGAGCTGCAGAAGATCAGTAAGGATTTTAATCTCCAATATTATTTAACAATAGCAAGGAATAAAAGACTAATAGTTGTTTATTCGTTTAGTCGCTTCCGACTCTTCGTGACTTCATGGACCAGCCCACGCCAGAGCTTCCTGTTGGTCGTCAACAACCCCAGCTCCCCCAGGGATGAGTCCGTCACTTCTAGAATATCATCCGTCCATCTTGCCCTTGGTCGGCCCCTCTTCCTTTTGCCCTCCACTCTCCCTAGCATCAGCATCTTCTCCAGGGTGTCCTGTCTTCTCATTATGTGGCCAAAGTATTTCAGTTTTGCCTTTAATATCATTCCTGCAAGTGAACAGTCTGGCTTTATTTCCTGGAGGATGGACTGGTTTGATCTTCTGGCAGTCCAAGGCACTCTCAGAATTTTCCTCCCACACCACAGTTCAAAAGCATCAATCTTCCTTCTCTCAGCCTTCCTTATGGTCCAGCTCACGCAGCCATATGTTACTACAGGGAACACCATTGCTTTAACTATGCGGACCTTTGTTGTCAGTGTGATGTCTCTGCTCTTAACTATTTTATCGAGATTGGCCATTGCTCTTCTCCCAAGGATTAAGCGTCTTCTGATTTCCTGACTGCAGTCAGCATCTGCAGTAATCTTCACACCTAGAAATACAAAGTCTTTCACTGCTTCTACATTTTCTCCCTCTATTTGCCAGTTATCAATCAAAAAAGACTAATACAGAGTGCTAAAATAGAAATGCTTGGTAATAATTGAGCCTAGACTTTTATATGAAAGGACTGAGTTGAAATGACTGGTTGCATGTCAACCAGTCCCATAGGTTTTTTTAAAAATTATTATTATTTATTTTAAGTTTTTTAAAATCCCACCTTTATTATTTTTATACATAACTTGAGGCAAGGAACATACCTATTACTCCTTCCTCCTCCTCTTTTCCCCACAACAACAACTCTGTGAGGTGGGTTGGGCTGAGAGAGAGTGACTGGCCCAAGGTCACCCAGCCGGCTTTCATGCCTAAGGCGGGACTAGAACTCTGGGTCTCCTGGTTTCTAGCCTGGTGCCTTAACCACTAGACCAAACTGGCTCTCCTCCTGTTATTATAAACTGTCTATAATTTATGCACTGGAAGGATCAAATCATGAAGTGCTTTCATTAATTACATATCGAGGATGCTTACTTTCCAGCAAGTCTATTCTTCAAGCCATTGCCAAGCATAATATATCTATGGGCTAGAAAGAATGGCCATTTCTAGCAACCTGAAATTTGGCTTTAGCCATTATTAACTGTTTCACATTATTAAAGTTCAGATGCTGCATTCAATCACTGTTCTTCAAAGAAACCACTTTTTTAAAACTAAATTTTCTTTAAATTATTTACAAAATTTGAATGTGTGCCCATCTTTAACACATAACTCTGGGCAATTAACAAAACAAGTTCACAAGAAAAAATATATAAAACCCCATAAACAAAAGAAAAAGTATAGTTAAAATAATTGTATATAAAAACGCCGGCGCTGCACAATGAACTCACAATATAAACACACACATACTGAGCCCCTCTAACATCCTGGCCCTAATGCCTGGGGGGAAAGCTATGTCTACAGCCTTCCAGAACGCCAAGAGGGTCAGGGCCCTCCGGATCTCAGGGGAGAGGCTGTTCCATTTGGCAGACGCTGCAACAGAGAAGAGACATTTACTCAGTCCTACAAAAGGACACTGTTTCATACAGAGGACCTGGAGCATGCCCACCCTGTCATATCTGGTGGGATAGGGAGAGACCCTCAGATATAAGTAGTTTCACAAGTAATCTGGCCCTCTGCCGTGCAAGGCTTTAAAGGTGATCACCAGCACCTTGAATTGCGCTGCACAACTGTGGAGTCCCAGGGGCAAACCCTGATAGTACAAACCAGTGTGTACTGCTGCATTCTGAACCAGTTAGACTTTCTGACTGTTTTTCAAGGGCAGCCCCATGTAGAGCACTTTGCAGTAATGCAATCAGGAAGTGACTAAGACAAGAGTGACTGTGAGCACAATCTCCCCATCCAGGAATGGATGCAACTGGCATACTAGATGGATCTGCACATGGCTTTGGATCTTTACATTTTCTCAGCACTCTAATTATACCATACAGAGGCTGGGAGGATTCCATTCTTTCTAATATTTATTTAATAAGGACTTGACTGATTACAAAAAGCTGAGCAGAGGTGGCCATGGTTAATACTTGGATGGCAGACCCAAGAAATCTCAGGCTATAGGCTAGCCTGAGAAAGCAGCTCAGACACTGGCAGTGGCAAACCGTTTTCATATGCTTGCAACAAAACAAGATGAGTATGTTCATGAAGCCTCCAGGAGTCAAGCTCAACTCATAAGAGAACTGATTACTTTCTAAAAATTGTGGTTCAGTAACACCAGTAGCATCAGTGCTGGTGAGCGACCCAACTCTCTTTGTTGAGTGCACATTTTTCAAGAGTTCTAGCACGTTACTTTCTAGGCAAATTGAAAATAAGTCTTTTGTAAGTTTCTTCGCAGTAAAAGCTGCATTCACATTAAATGAAAAATCCTGCTGTTAGTAAGACAGGATATTCATGTAAGATTGCACTGCACGCCATGACTTTGCCATTTCACTTTGCACACGAGGTAAAATAACTCAGGATTTACCAGTACTACATGACTTCCCAAAACATGTAAGCATAGAAGTACCTTTAAGACCACCATTTCATGCTAAATCACATAAGATCGCATATTTAAGTGCTGAATCCTGGTTTATTAAGCCAAAATTGGGACTTAAAGACCTAGAACACTTGGTACTGAATATAAACCTCTGGTTACAGAAAAATATTTTTATTTACATCTTTTTAATCACCAAGAAGGGGCTTTATTTTGTTTCTCAATTATATGTTTGAACATTTATTTTTAAACAAATATAGTATGCTGATTAATAAAATATCTACCTCTCATTCTCCTAGCAAAATCTGATTTTGTTATGACATGTAGAAAAAGGAATAAAGAGATACATTTATTTAGATATAACTTTTAAGTCAAGTTTTGAAAGACCGTTCCACAATACCTAAAATATGATAGTAGCCTATTTTAGGCTCATCATCCGGATAAGCCCCAGAGCTGAAATAAAATCTTCTAGGCCCAAGTCCAAGACCTCATCCACTGGGCTGGACTGTAGAACAGCAACTGTCAAATTATTTACTAGCCTAAATCTCTTAATTGCAATAATATGAAAAAGAAAATCCATGTCTGACTGATCGCCCACGGTTGGGATCAGAAAGTAATCCCCCCTTCTGTTTCCTGGAAAACAGTTAAGACTGGGTAATGACCAACTGAGACTTGTGCATCTTCCTCGATTATCCAGAGCCACTTCTGCGACTGACACATTTCTATGCCACATCTGCCCTCATACTAGAGGTCAGTACAATCTGAAGTCTATGAAGTAGGGGAGGGGAGGATTACCAGTTGAAAGATTATGCCCTTGGACCTAGAATAAAACTATGTGGGGAGTGGGTGCATGTAGTTTGTGCATGTGTCAGGCTTCTTCCAGATCTAAACCTTTGATTATTGAAGACAACACATGTATAGAATTAAGCCCATATGCAATCTTAAAAAAGAAAAGAAAACCAAAGAATGATTCTAGATTCCATGGCATTTCTAGAATATGGGTTCAAGGCAAATTATGGTGGAAGAATAAAATATTTCTCTTTTTTTTCTCTTTTTTTAAAGGTATTTCTGCTTTCTGCAGGAAGGTGGGAAATGACTATGGTTATACAAAGAAGATATCAGTTTCCTCTATATACATGAATCTATCGAACTGCCTTCTACCAGCCCTGTGAATAAGACAGCTCTCCCCAAGTTACTAGTTAACCAGTATAAAAAAAAAAAGTTACTGAGTTATAAAGGGCTGGAATTGCCATAGTACTTTGCAAAGAAAGGGAATTATCTTCTTCAAAGGCCCACGTTGAAACCTGATAACATGCAGACTTTAATACCCTAGTCATAATCATTTAACAGCAACAAGGAATATTACTACATATTACAGAATTCTAATTTCACTGTTCCATGGGGCTGAGGATTACTGATAAGATCTTTAACCACAAGAGTTAGGAACCCAGGGAGAGCGTGACCTTGGTGTAGTGGTCAAGGTACCAGGCTAGAAACCAGGAGTCGCTGAGTTCTAGTCCTGCCTTAGGCACAAAGCCAGCTGGTTGACCTTGGGCTAGTCATTCTCTCTCAGCCCTAGGAAGGAGGCAAGGGCAAACCACTTCCAAAATCTTGCCAAGAAAACTGCAGGGATTGGTCCAGGCAGTCATTAGGAGTCAAGAGTGACTCGAAAGCAATCAATCAAATGATAGGAACCTAAACTATGGAGCATTTTACTCTACCAGCCACCCTTTTTGGAATGGGAAGATCCTGGCCTCTTCTCTACCGTGCTACCTTTGTGGAGAGCCCTTGAGTGGTACTTTACCTTCCAAATCAACAGAATCAGGCAATATAAGGGTACAATCAGGTTTTGTTCGATCCTATAAATCTGCTGGCTCTTGTGTATTGAAGGGGCATAACTCAGTGATAGAAAATCTGCTCATCTTACTGAAAATCTCTGGTTCAGATCTCAGTAACCTCAGATAGGGCCAAAAATCTCTGTTCTGAAATCTTGGACAGCTGTTGTCAGTCAGAGTTGGCAATCCTGTGCTAAATGCACCAATGGTCTTACTCAGTTTAGGCAGCTATTCCTATGTACTTAATCTGTCCCTGAGGCTTTGTTGGAGGATCTCTTAAGACTGTCTATGCAGTGCTGACTGCATAGCCATGTTTCTTTGCCAGCTGTGGCCCTTTTAGCAGACAGATATGGGATTTTTCGTCCACTTTTTTTCTTGTTCTGTTTTCTTTTCAAAGCTTTTGTCTTGTTTCCCTTTTCTGAATTATTTTTCCTGCACATTTGCCTCTCTAGCTAATTCCACCTCCATCTAGCTAATTTTGTTTCGTTCTTCATCCTGTCTTGTAAATAACCAATTATTTTGCTTGAGAGCAAGGAGGTACATCCTACATTTTGTTTTCTCGTGGAGTAAGAAAATATGTGGATAAAAGATTTCAATCCTTTACAATTCAACCCGTTTTCTCTGGCATATTCTATGCCTAGATTCAATCTCTCTGAAAGTCTACCTAAATCTTAGATGCAAGGAAAAAATACAAAAGGCACAATATACAATGCTTGAAATATCCCCCTTTTTGGTTAACTTATGTAATAAAGGTATGCTCAGAACTACCACAGACATTCATAAAAGCACATAACACACGTAGCACTAAGCTTTTTTATGAAAAAGTCTCTATAAACCTGAGAATATCTCAGGCACACACACACTTTCCCCTCTTTCTTTCTTTCTTTCTTTCTTTCTTTCTTTCTTTCTTTCTTTCTTTCTTTCTTTCTTTCTTTCTTTCTTTCTTTCTTTCTTCCAACCAACCAACCAACCAACCAACCAACCAACCAACCAACCAACCAACCAACCAACATTGTTTTCAACTTGTACAATTCAGGAATCATAATTTAAAAAGGATCTAGTCCACTGTATGCAAATTCCTGTTTTCTTGATTTAACTAATGAGGAATTTGTCTTCAATTTTCATTTCTGGCACATATGTAATAACCAAGTGGAAATTGTAGAAACTGAAATTAGATCAATTAAGTTCTTCAACTGGTCATACACGAATGGGAAGAATATGATCCCCAAATATAATTCAAACTCACAGTGTCTTATCCATATAACACAAAGTTGTAATTTAGGAAATGCTATTTTTTAAAAAAAATACACATTTCAAGGATAATATGCTCTGGTGTCAAAAACTTTCAAAGGGGTAGCAATATGTGCTACAGCAAGAAGAACAAAGAATCTATTTTAAGATGCTACAAGATTCTTCACTATTACTGTTTGAAACATGCCTATATTGTGGATACCAGCACCAAAGGTTTTAAGCACCTGGGAAGTTTAAGGTCTGCACCTCTTTATATAATATATATGCATCGATTGAGAACTGTATGTAGCTGTCATGGTTGCAATTAGATCAGAGTGGCAATCACTTCAAATGAATTACTCTAGTGACAAAAGCTGTGGCCTTGAATATTATCAAAAGATTAAAAAAAAATGTAAAGCAGCCTACATGCTAGAAAACACATGCTGAATTTTTCCTATTTTGCTATGTGTAGGCTTTTGGAATTCAGAGTCATTCTACATCTTCAGGAAATTGATTATAGTTACTTTCCTATTGAAAATTATTAACCCAAGTAATTCCCTTCAGTAAGACCTACACATTTCAGTGGGGCTTACTATAGGCTAGCCAGGTATACATGCTCAGTACTCCAGAATTCAAAGTGCTTTATGTGCTATATCTACTTACAGTTCTTACACAATTTTGTATGGTAAAACAATATACAGTAATCACCTCTGATATTACAATGGGAAGACAGTTTGTCTAAGTCTATCATGATACCAGCAGGATTTGAGGTAAAGAATTCTTTATCCATAGCTCATATCACTTAGCCATTATACACACCAATTCTCACTTTAGATCTTTTCTGAAGTTCAAGCTCTCATAATTTGCCTACAAGGTTGATCAGCATTATTATTTCACTAATGGGGAACGGCAAATAGGAAACAAAGTATTGCCCCAAACTGCAATTTCACAGGAATCCAACTTGCAATTTCTCAAGACAGTCTGTATCCCAGGAATTATATACTGTACATTCATTTAATTCTCCAACCCAGGCCTGGCAATGCTATAAGCTGGTCAATGGATTTCAGCACAAGGTGGGATCTGAAAAAATGTATTTTAATTCAACAAGTCTTTAATAATTGCATAGGCAATTTGATCACACACATATATTCTTAATATATCTGAATAGCTTAACATCCTTTACTGGACCACTATCCCTTAGATGAACTTATTTATTTTGTTAAATTTATATCCCATTTTCCTTCAGGAATTCAAGGCAGTGCACATACCATTCTTTCTTTCAATTTTTCTCCATAACAACCCTGTGAACTAGGTTGGGCTGGGACAGAATAAATGGCCCAAAGTCACACAACCTCTACCTTTTCTCACATTGCAATCCTTTTATGGGATTTGGTATTAGCCATAACTGAACGTTTCCTCAAACTGAAAGCCATTTATACAAGATTTCCTAAAACTGGAAAGTTATATATTTTCTCTTATGCTTGGATTTATAGTTAAGCTGAATTTATAGTTTTCGTTTTTCTTCTGTAAACTAAGTAGAGATTGCTACAATAAAAAACCTGCTTCTGAGAAGTGAAAAATTAACTCAATTCCCATTTTTCTTTGCAAACTTAAAAGGTTTTTTTATTAGTGAAAAAATTATCCTTTTTTAACCAGATGAAACATGTTACAGCTTCCTACTTCCTCCCCTTGATGCTCTAGAACAATAAGAACTAAACAAGATTGCAACTTCATGTGCAGTTATCTTCTGAGTAAGCATGCACAGGATTGCATTGCAAATGTCTATACAATTTAACTCAATCTTCTGATTAGAGATATACCTCTGTTCATAGGCAAAAGCAGAGTGGGCAGCATCTGAGGGATCAGGGCTACAACACTCTAAAGGAAGCCAACCAATGATGCTGTGAAATCACCAGACAGGACATGATGAAACCTTTTTGAACTTCTTTTGGTTTTGGGGAAGCTTTAAAGGTAGATATGGGAGCAGACCTCTCAAAGGCAAACTGCTCTCATTCCCCATTAACCTCTCTCAGGCCAAAATCGCACAATCAGATTTAAACTATTTTGCCAATCAATCGCTCCAACACAAACCTGGGGTGCCTGGGTGCTGTAAGCAGCCTACAAGTTGTCCATCCTTGACCTTAATGGAATAAGGATGGAATCTGTGAAGTTTCTTTTATGTGGATCTGCTATGTCACATTTACAAAAGCCTAAAGCTGGAGATTATCAGAGAATATTCAGCAACGACATAACATATATGAAACTTGCATTATCCTAAACAGAGTCTTGATGTTAAAGCCTGGGTATAAATTTCTATGCCAGGAACTCCTGTTTGATCAGACTCCCTCACACCTACTTTTCCATGTTGGTTGCATATCAGAGTAGGATTATTTTGAGAGTTCATTTTTAATGTTATTTCTGTGAACAGCAATGGGAACCCAGCATTCAGCTGTCCCTCAAATTCCTGGGCTTGAAACCAATTCATAGTCCATATATGCAAAGTCCATATATAATTTTTACTTTCACCATCTCTATTGCTTGCTTCTATTTATAGTTTATTTTTGCATCCTAGCCTAGTTCATAAACTGGGCTTATTTGTTGCCTATACAAAAGCTAACAGTACCTTACAGGTAAATCCACCAAAGGTTACTACATACAGCAAACCAGAATCATCGTAGAATAATATATTTAACATATTTACGTAAACACTTTTAGCATGAAGATATTTCACCTTTTGTTGAGGCTGCTATTATAGTTGTTGCAAACAAGCATAATCTTAATCTTCTTACTGAAAAACAGTGACCATAAATTAAAGCAAAGAAAATTATGTAAATTCTTCCTTTAAGCTTTATGTTGCAAATCTGCACACATTTGCCAAGGAATATTGAATTGAATGGGATAATCTGAACAAATCCATAAAGGACAGCTTTATTTGTTGTACAGACAACAGATACTACCAACTTCAACTGAAGCAATACAGGATTACACAACCATCCATTAAAATATTTCACCCATTTTTTTTACAGAATCTTGAATATTCATATTCATTCTTAAGATGCTCTACTTGAACTAATTCAGAGATTCTCAACTGGTTAGGCATAGCAGTCCAGATAGGACTTTAAAAAAAAACTTACCATAAATGAGCCATATGAGTAACAGAATACTGTACAGTTCAATATATAAATGTCCTTCTTAGACAAAATGGTCTTTTTAGCTCTATCATGATGGGACCTAGGCTCTTTGAAAAGTCTGAAAGCCACAGGGCTACTTCATTTTTATAAGTTATTACTAACTTATATAAAATTTTATCCCAGTTCAACAGAAAGTATCAGCATATAAACAAACAATCCCCCCCTCCATGATTTATTTTAAAAATCCTTGTTTGGGAAATAAGATTTAAAACCATACCTGTTTCTAACTTGCCTAAAAAACATCATACACTCCTGAAGCAATTTCTTTTATTTCAGTTCCTAAAGTTTTATTCTGTTTAGGGTAGTTACTTCCAATCCTCTTATTTGGAATGTTTGCTTGATGGATTCACTTCATTTCCCCTCCTCTTGTTTTTTTACCCATTCCTATTTGCCCTTCTCCCCCCCTCCCCAATTCCATCCACTTCAATCTTTTCAGACTGAGACAACCCCGCCCCTAACCTCCAAACATTTCTTAACATTCTTGAGTTCTTAAAACATCACTGAGGTTGTTTTAATTAACTCTTTCCTTCACCAACAGAATTTTGCTGTCTTTTTAAAGAGACAAAATTGCAAATTTCCCCCAACTTTTTTTCTCCTTCAATAAATTTTCATCTGAAAGCACTCCTGCCAAACATACACAGTCTTCTTTTTCTAAACCTATACATACTCAGTTGCAAATTAGGGCACACTTTCTTGGAAGAAAAAGTTCTTTTGAACCAATGGAACTTTTAAAAATTTAAGATTGAGTATAATTATTATGACCTAAAAATTATTTCTAATATGCAAAACATCTACCTCCAAAGCATTTGTAAGCTAATTGTGCTGGATGTATGACCTCAGACTTGGTTTCTTTTGATGGCATAAATTTTAAAAATGAGTAAAATCAAATTGTTTAACAAATACTTTCCAAGAACCAATTCAATAAAATGAACAAACATATTTGAAATCACTTCCAATATTGTTGAATAAAATTTTTTTAAGATATGTATAAACACTTTTTTTTACAATATTTGCATCTGATTTAATAAGTATTTAAGCTAAGCAAAACTATCCTCCTCAGACAACGTGAAATTCTTGGCATTTTCTAATTCAACCTTCTCCAGCCAGCACTTTCTGGACATATTGAACTAAAACTCCCAGAACTCTCTGCCAGCACAAACCATGACAGAAGGGAATTCTGGGGACTACAGTTCAATGCATCTAGAAGCAGTATGAACAAGGTTCAAGAATATTAATCATGTTTTTTTTCAATGAAATAAGCAGAGTGTGATTTATTTTATTCTGATAATTGAAAAAGATCCACAGGGCTATTCCTAGAGTTTTCTTTATTTAAAATACAATCTTTATAGATTTTGATAAGTGGAGGAAAACATATCTCACTAGCCACATTATTATTGAGATTATTCTAATCACGTTTAATTAACTAGTTCCTATTCTGGTTATCATTCCAAACAGGAAAATCAAGTCCCAAGACAGGTTGAAAAACACACTCACACACACTTGAAACTAAACAATTCTAAGGAGTCACATTCTATTTATATATTTCTACAAGAAATAAATGTAAATTCTCTTGGGAGAAATTATTATAGTAACTTCATTACAATATTTGAGCAATATTTTTGGAAGATTTTAAACTCTTGAAGATAACCATTATAACTACTGAGAAGGATTTTTTTCAGTTACATGGAGGTGACAGTATCCTAACTAAAATTAGTCTGGGAAATTATTTGATTTCTTTGAAAAATTATCTCTTTCAGATTTACAAGCGTTGAACACAATTCACTAGACACACAATTCTCCAATTGATTAATTTACATACGTTGGTTGATGTTAGCATTATGTAAGAATCAAAAGTTAATCATCTCTCAGAATCATCTATAATCTATACAATGATTTTTTTTTTAAAAAAGCAGCACTAATGAGTAAAAGTTCCTTTTCTTCCTCTTCCTCCAGCTACCAATTCCCGCCCCCCAATATTTCTTCTGCTTTTTTCATTGTAGAATTGGCTTCCTAAATATATTTCTCTTAGATGGCCTTTAACACCATAGGTACTCTATATATTAAGCTACAAAGACTGTTTACAAACATTATTGTCCATTCATTATACAGAATCCATGCTACTGTTACAATAAATTAATCAAATAGATTTTGAGACTCTTCCAATGTTTCAGAAAAACTGATTTCTTGAGTCTTCCAGCAATACGTTTTATATGAGGTTTAAAAGTCCAAGAAGCATATGAATCAGGGTACAAGAGCAGGAAATTGTGATGTCAATCATGCACAAAAAGAATCTTTTGAACTATATGAACAGGCAACTACCCTTTTCCCCCCAGCCTAAAAAAAGCATCACAATTTCTAATATAAAAATACATTATGAATTTTATGTTCCCTTTCCAGGGTTTATATGACCAAGGAGTAATTGCAACTTTTTTCTAAAGGAAGAAGCTGTTTGCTATAACATAGTGAAAGCTGCCAAAATAAAACTAGACAAGTAATATGATGAACAAAAGATCAGAAATGTATTAAATGCAGTAACACTACATAAAAATATACGTATCACAAAAATGCAAAGTATTCACAGAAACAAGTAGAAAGCCAGTATATTTTTTTCATATCTGAAAAATAAGCCAGTAAATTCCCAATTTGCTCAGTTTTAACAAGAAAAAAAATTTAAAACCAAAAAAGTTGGTCTTTAAAAAAAAAAGATCACCCAGGGAAGTCTTGTCATGTTAAGATTGTTTTAATAAATAACATTGCAATTGAAGCCACAGAACTTTATACTTTCAGTGCTTAATGAAGGGCAATAATATCTATCTGTATTTAATTGTTTTTTTAATGAATCCAAAGTAACTTGGGATGAAAAGAAATAAACAAGCAGATCACCAGAGGCGTTTTAAAGTGTGTTTGTTTTTCAAATAGTTTTGTTCTGGAGTGGAAAATAAAAATGTAAATACAGTCTTCTTGCAATTTAGCTTTCTTTGAACCAGTTTGGCATTTTTTTAACATATTTTATCTTCCCTGTTACATTTCAACATGGATAAGTTCAAAGAAAATAAACAACTGGATTACCTTTGCTTTTTAGGGACTGAGTGTTCAATCTCGAGTTGTTTCCCATGCAACTCCACTTTGCCTAAAAACACAAGTGTGCTTTTTTTAAAAAAAATGTGCACTGTAAAAGGAAAGGTGGACACCAGACCTCATGTACAACTCAACGTCCACTCCTCCCCCCCTACTCTTCATGCTTTAATTCAACTGGGGGGCGTGGGATTCAGGTGCATTTTACCATAAAAACTCCTACCTGACATTTTTACCCTTCCTACTCTTAATTAAAACATTAAAATGGATTTCGAATGGAGAATATACAGTGAAAGAAACCAAATAAGGTTTTTCCAAGGGCCACACTTTAACTCATTCTCATATACACATTCCATGATCTGGTTTACCAAGGAAAGGAAAAAGCAGGAATGGTAAGGCCTATTCTGATGGTTTGTTCCAGCCCAACTTGCTTGGCTTTCAAGAGAATTCATACCATCTTTTAATTTTTTAAAAAAAAAGATAAATGAAAACAGTATTCAGCTGAGAAGAAAGTGAGATTAAAAAGGCACAGAATTCTGATGTGGTCTTTTAAATAGCGAGCAAAATATCTGGTCTCAGCAAAAGTCAACATTAGGTTTGCTCTGCTAGTTCTCTCTGCTTCTCTTGTCTCAATCTCTAAACAGCATGGCGACCTTCAGGCTAATACACCCATCACATGCCCCAGGAAACCCCTGTTTAAATCAAAATGGCCAAAGTCCAACACCTCCCCTCTTTTTCCCCACTACCCTCTTCCCACCCCTGAAGTACCACACACACTCAACGGGCAAAAATACAGCACTGGGTTGCTTGATAAATCCCAAATGGCACTGAAAGAAGAACAACTGAGTGGGGCAGCGTTGATCCCAGAGAAGATATTAAAGTGATGGAGGGTTTTATTTGTTAAGAGATTACTAATTTGGAGGGGAGAAATAAAGGGGGGGCCTTCCTGAAGGGGGAGAAAAAAGCCATCTCACCCACTCCCCTGCATGCAGCCACATGGAATATTAATTCAAGGTTCGCCAAATGAGATTTTGTTTAAAGGAAAGGCCTGTTTTATGCAATGTGGTAGTAGAAGAAGAAGAATAGGGGTACTCCATTAAGTGAGGAGGACATTTTGGCTGGATAATAAAAACAAGAGCCCTCTAGAAAGCCAATGGAAGTTGATAGGAAATTCGAGGCCCAACAAGTTAAAGACACTCGCCACCTAGTTCACTACTCGAGGAGAAAAGTGGGAGGGGGAAATCGAAGGGGTGCCCCCCTCCCAGCGGTTGAGGGGGAAAATACGAAACGAAAGTAACTTTCATTGATGACTACAGAGAGGTAAAGAAAGAAAGGGCGGAAGCGCGAGTACGAGCAAAGTGTGGCTGCCTGGTCGCATCTTTGTACACGTTTTACGAGTCTTTGCACACACAAAAAAGAACCGGCCCGCTAACAGTTGGGGTCCTGGGTAACAATGTGCATTTTATAAAATTATGCGGGTTTGCTTCCTTTTTGCAAAGCAATTGTTTATTCCAAAACCTCACGGCTGGGAAAGGGAAAAAAGAGATGAAAAAGAGAGAGCGAGGGAGCGATAAATCCATTGGCTTACCAGAAAAAGTTTCGATGGCTTTCATAGCCCATTGCTCATCTGGGCAGTCGACAAAGGCGTAGCCAGATTTCACCAAGAACTGGCCAGAGAAGGATATTTTGTGGTCGTTGAAGACTTTCTCCAGATCCGCCGGAGTCACGTTCTCGTTGAGGTTTCCGATATACAGCTTGTTCATGGCTGATGCGTTTTGCACAAAATGTTGGGTAGGTCCAAAACAGGAGTGAGTCACGGGAGGTGGGAGGGAAAGAAGAAAATAACTCACATATACCGGGTGGGGAAAAGGGGGGACGACTAGGCCTTCCGAAACTTTTAACAATTGCTTTATATTTTTAAAAGTTTCTTATTCTATGTTGGGGGCCTAGCAAGTAGGAAAAACCGGCTATTTGGGCTGTGGGAAGGAAAGGGGGAGGGGGATAATCTAAGAGGAAAGAGGGGGTTCCCTGTTTTGCAGAATCAATGGGGCTGGTTGATTTGGATGCAAGTTCGTATGGCGGGCTTGGGAAAATGGCTCTTTTTTTTCCAGTGGCCCCCCAACTCCTTTTGAGTCGCAACTCATGTGTGTCACACACGCACACCGAGAGAAAGAAGCAAAGGACGTCTACGAGTGTGAGGCAGGACTTGGCGCCGCCCCTAAATAAAATCGACCTGGAAAAATGAGTGAAAATGTTTGCAAGAGGAAGCCACGTGGTGGAGCCAAAAAAGGGGCGGGGCACCCTCTCGACACAGAATACTCCTGTTCCGAGGCATGGTATCTTTTCTCGAAATTGCTGAGTTTTTTATTTACGGTTTCAGTCGGCTCTCCTCCTGCGAAAGCTTTCCGCTTTTTCCAACTGAGCGCATTTCTTCTGCGAAGCCCAGCTGTAGGACGCCAACTCCTTGTTTCCCCTCCCTGCCGAGAGGACCGCAGCCCAGCCCCCAATCGCCGTCCCCCTCCTCCTGTTTTCCTGGCCTGCTCTCCCACTCCTCCCCCCGCAGCTTCTTTGAATGAGATTTTCTGGGTGTAAAACTTAATCGAAGTGAGTTTTTCTTCCCTAGAAAGGAAAGACCGCGGACTGGGGGTGGAGGAAGAAGGTGACTCTGGGGGCGTGGGCGCGCACCAGATCTGGACTTTCAGTCGCTGTTTTTCAGGCTTGGGATCACGTTAGGGAGAAGAGATTAAAAGGTGTCAGGGCTGGCCAAATGCAGTCGTGGGAATGGGTGGCGCGGGACGGAGGGGTACGTGAAGGTGGACCTCCATCAACGTGAATTGGGAGACGTGAATCTTCAAAACTCAAGAATACCTGAACTGGCGGTGTGAGTATGAGAAAAGCAGGGCATGAGTACCGAAAACGCATTCACTTCCAGACTGATCTTTCTTTAGGCGTGTCACCACCTTAATGCTGACCAGAAGGAAAGGCAGAAGAGCATTTCCACTTTTGCTACGGGTAGTTGCCAATGCGTATATGCAGTTTTTGCGCGAAAGCAAACAAGAAGAGATGGAGTCTGGAAGTTATTTCCGCACCGGTACGCCACGGTGCTTCTTTGCAACCACAACGGCGATTTCTTAAAAACCGTCTTTTCCACAGTCAAGGGCGGCTTGGCTAGGGGACCCCTTTCGCCTCAAATGCCGAAGCTTAAAAGGGGAGGAGAGATGGATTCTTGCTCTCCCACTCCAATCACCGGAATGGATGAAAAAACGCTAGACTTGCCGTACGCCTGCCTTGTTCCCTTCCGACTGGCTCAGCCTTACCACCGTCTTCCTATTTTTCTGCACCTTAAATTTGGGGGTGGGGGGTGGTTGATAGGTTGGTTTCTTGCTTCATCAACTCTCTAGTCCCCCGCCTAACAATAAAAATACTTTAAAAGGAAGGGGGGAGGACAGGAAAGGAGGGGCACGGGGCTTGCGGGGTAGGCGCGCAGACCCTTGGTTCACCGAATGGATATTAGTGAGGAGCTCTTAAAATTAATTATATATTGCTCCACCAACCAAAAGGGCGGCGACGGGAAGCCGCTTCCGCTTAACCCTTGTCTCGCGCGAGGCAACATGTGCACCCTGTCTCCCCCACCCCACCCCCTTGAAGCGCCCATCCATGTGCCTTCTTCGCGGGAGGAAGCGAGGCCAGTTATTGAAAGACGCGCTTTGGTTGGCACAGAAAGGGGCGGGCTGCTGACACCCGCTTTATTGATCCGGGAGACGGAGGAAAAAAATGTCTCGCGCACCGAAAAACATTTCCCTTTTACAGTCCAGTTGTGTAGCACGCCTGTCCAGAAGCGTCCCATTTTGTGCAATATTCCAAGTGCTTTTGAAGACCTCCGCTTAGCGCTGCGGTACAACAACTGACGAAAAAAGTCCCGTGAATTCATTAGGGCTTTCTTCTTCCTAGGCAGGTATAAAAATCGCGCGGCAAACCTTTCACGCTCCACTTTGGCGAGCCGAAGGAAGCCGACAAGATCCGGGCAGAACAAGGACGCTTTTCTGAATAGGGAGCAGGGGACAAAGGGGAAGATGGTGGATGCAACCCTCTCAGCCGCCTACCCCACCCCCAGCCTCACTTTTAATGCTCTTCCATCTTCCCAAGGAGGAGGGGGGTGGAATGAAAGGGTTAGTCACGGCAATAGCTAAGTTGCCTCTGAAGAGGCGCCAACTGTCCCTCAGCAACGTGGGTCCCTGCCATTATCAAGCAGAGATGGAAATCTTTAAAGCATGCCAATCACAACCCACCAATCCAGAGACTGGCAGGGGGAGGGGCGGGGAAGGGAAATGGCAAGCGGGGGATGGGGAGCTTGCATCGTCGGAATGTCGCTGGCCCTTTAAATGGCTGCCGTGCGAGCGTCAGCGTGGATGCCCCCTTCCAAAAACCGGCTAGAGTAAAACTATTTCATTTGGATTCTTGATTTGCACAGGAGTTATCAATGGGAGACCTTGAGTCCTGGTCATTACCGCATTAGGTTGCTGGAGTTTTTTGTTTTTGTTTTTAAGCAAAACATGACTTTAACCAAAAATCCCATTACAACTATGGACGGTGAAAGGTGGGCAGGAGAGATCGATTTTCCTAATTGAGCTGGAAATCTGATCTACAGAGAACAGCAGTCCTGAAATTCCGTTCTGCTTTTAGAAATAAGAAGTAGGGCTCCTAAAATGGTAGCGATCAGGGGCTTTGATCTTTTTAAGCCTTCCGGAGGGATTGGATAGATAAAATTCGTAGTAATGGGGATCTAGACAAGGATAATCTCTAAACGTTACTTTTTTTTTCTTGTGTTGAGATCTACAAATGAATTCGAACTTTTTAGCAAATGTGATTGTAACTTACCTCCTTTGATTAGTTAAAAAAATCAGATTTTACAATTCTTATGCTTTTTTTATTAGAAGTTATTGTTTGATTCATAGATGTTTTTCTGTCAAGTAATACTGGTAAACTGAATTATAACAATTTAGCAATTCCCCTAAAAATTATATCCTAAATTTCACTTGAGAAATATCAAATCATGCAAAAACTAACAAGAGTTTGAAGGAATATTTAAAGCTAACAACTTTCTAAAAAAAAGCCTGTAAATAGTTTAAAATTATTTTTAATTGCAGACATAAACAGTTTTCTCTGACACATTGTTTCTTCCCTTGAGGTGCAGTTGCTTGCAATTAAGAGAAGTTTTATCTGCATGCCTTTTCCTCTTTTGAACTGAATAATGAAGGTGTCCTGAGTAGCTTTTGTGAAACAGACATTATTGGTTTTTTTAGGACACCAGATTTTAAACTTCTTCATGCAAATATGGTACACACATTGTAAAAGTTCATAATTCCAAAAACTTATTTATAGATGTTGATGTTGGATTTAACTTTTTCCCAATGTAATTGTTCTTACTTTTAAAAATGTGTGCCCACTCTATGTGCCTTATAAACATGACAATTCTTTTATTATGAAGTTAGCAAACAATCTTAAATTTATTTTTTTGTTTTGTTTTCATATGTAGTCCTCTGTGACTGGCTGTGTGTGTGTGTGAGAGAGAGAGAGAGAGAAACCAACTTGGAATATTACTTATGCCACAACACAGTCATTGCAAAGAGAACTGACAAGAATTTAACATTTGATTATTACATTTTATCAAGATTAGATTCGCCTTTCTCTTTTCTCTTCCTTTTTTCCTTTCTCAGAATTAAAGTATTGCCTCTAATCAAAGCAGAATTAACTTCTCTGTTGTCTTCATTTTTCCCCTTTTGTATCATATTTGCTTTATATGATATTACCATATTCAGAGCATCTTAAGACAATTGATACTCCATTTGAATACGAATTCTTTAAGTTGAAAACTCCAAATGTTTTTTCTATTGAAATGATCAATTTATCTCATTTTCCTCTAATGGTTAATAGCCCAGTGTAATTTATATTTATTCTTAAAATAATCATTTTTATTCTCTCTAATCTTTAAGTACTGATAAGATCTTACATAAGCAATATAAAGGTGTAAGTTTGGTAAAAATAATAAACTTTTAAAAACTTAAAAAAATTATTTTCTTCTTCACAGTCACAATAAGCCATTAGTAGTGTATGATAAATTTTCAACAAAACTTAAGTATAAAAATCGATTATTTCTTGTATACTTGAGTCACTTTTAATGTATTTTATTGCACAACACTGAAATTGATAAAACATTCAAATTTAGTTAGTTTCTTTAAGCTGAAAACTCAATACATACTAAACCAACTACCAGTTTCATAAACTTCTGTATTTAAATATAAGAGTACAGCCCTAAGAATGTTTATATGTAAATATATTACCCAGGAAGATATAATGTATCAGCAATTTGATAAGTTATTTTCCGATAATGTATGCTGAAAAATTAGGAATAAGATGTACATTACATCAAAACATCCACAGCTTAAAACAAGATAAGTTCTAACATAAACTTTAAGTTTGATAATGAACTGCGTATCAGTACTTCAGATGTAAAACAAATAGGTATTTTAATCAGGAAAAGAATCATTTTCACCCTAAAGAGTTTTGTATTTATTATGAAGGTAAAGGAGTTAAAGTTTGGGAATTCATGAATTCCCTTACTTCATTCTGGATATTTGAGATTCTTACATCTTTGATTCCAAAACATATTTATTTCAATTCAACAAGATTTATTTCCAGGTAATCATTCTCAGTCTGAAATTTAAAGCCAGCTCTTTATGAGTTTTTGGTTTTTCCCCCTTCCCATGAAAATTAATAAAATTTAAATCTATATTTTTCTGAACACAGAATATATAATTAGTAAGATTTAGAAAGAATAAAAAGCTGCATTTTTAAAAAAAACTAACATTTAAGCTGCTTCTGATTTTTAGTTAATCCAAATATGTTCCCCATTTGAAGTGGAGCCAATAACAAGGTAAGGTTCAATAACATGGACAAAGATATAAGGAGAAGCCTTTTCCCCACTTAGCCCCACCACCACCTTTGATATTTATATCACTTTCTAGTCTCCATTTTTGCTCATAGTCACAACCTGTTTTTGCATTGTATCCGTTGCTGAGCATATGTTTTCAAAATAACCAGTTTCTTTGCTTAAAAATATTTGGAGGAAGATTAATCAAGATATGTCATTCTGTTTGAAAGCGTTCCATATTGAAGTTAGAGAACATGGTTTTAGAAAGCACTTTCTCCTTTTAAAACTAAGCCTTAAAAATGCCTTCTACAATCTTAACCTGCTCCAGATATGTTAGACTACAAATCACATCAACGCTAGCCCACAGACTACACATTGGCAAGTACTAGGTTGCCCTAGCAAACCAATCATCAATTGGTGGGCGAGGTGCAACCCATGCATTTCATGTGCGGATCTACTATCAGCATTTTCTTTTTGCTGCAGTGAGACATGGGTTAAAAATATTTAATAAGCCATAACTGGTTGGGTTTATACAACATGCTAAGCCAGAAACCATGGTTAAGAGACTCCAGTAATGAAATTCATAAACATGCAAGACAAAATTAACCCAAACTTATGGCTTAGCACTATTTTATTTTATTTAAAAGGTCTGTATCCTACTTCAATCTGTTGATTGTTGTGAATCAAGACAGAAAGACAATGATGAACAGAAATTGTATCACCTTGTGCAAAAAGACAAGCTTCAAACAGAGATACTAGTACTGTACTAGTTCAAACAGAGATACTCTACTAGTTCAAATGCTAGTAGAGGCAATTTCATTAAGTACAGAACAGCTTTTCGTTTTTCTGTCTGGTAACATGGCATTGCTTGAAATACCTTCTTTTATACACAGCAGTTAATACGGCACATCTTTAGAGGGATTAGATTCCATCTAATCATCCTGGAGATAAAGTTTGACATACCTAAGAAACAATTTAAATGGGAAGTCATGCTGTGGATTAGGACTGAAGTAGTTTGGTGAAGATACTCTCACAAAATTTTCTTCTTTTATTTTGGAAATGAAACTTGAAATAAAGCTATCAAACTTTTTGGTCTTCATGTCTCATGCCTAAAGAGAAAGAGGTTATGAACCTCTCTCTCATAAACTTTGCAAATCCATGGTCATATATTCACCCTTCGTATGTGCAAAAAAAAATTCAGTGGTGCCATCTTCCTGCTTTTATCTTCTCCACTGACATTACCAATATAGTTGGCCAAAGCAGGATACTAGTCCATAGTGTACCTTTCACCCTGAAAGGCAGATTCCCAACATCAATAACCCTGTGTACCTGCCATAGAGTTGTTATCCAACACAATAAATCTATACAAAAATGGCTCAGTTTGAGGAAGCTCCTGAGTTGAAAATAAGGGGTTTTGGCAGGAAGGGGGTTATGTATCATAATTACCAATCTAAAACCCACACAGACAATCACTGTTCCTTTGGGCATTTTGGGATCTTCTCACAAGCAAAATACAATGTAAGAATATGCTGAAGGGAAAAATCTGCCTTCTCTACATTGGGGGCCTTACATCATTTTCCTTAGAACTACTGACCCACCTCTCAGCTGCAAAGGAGGCTTCCAATTTGCTCCAACTGTTTAATAGGTAGCCTGCATGTCCCATTCTATGCATTGTTTGGTAAGTTTATACCCATGTTTTACAAGCGGCTTTCATCTGAGGGAAGAGGAGAGAGGCTGAGCCTGACAGCTCCCCAAAGTGCCCCCCTTTTGCTCTCCCTCTTCCTCCCTCACCTAGCACAATCAGAAATGATGTGGGGGGGACATATGAATGAGTGAGAAGTCACACAAATGCAACAGCAAACTCAGTTGTAAATGCCTGTGGGTTCATCAGCCCCTTCCTTCTCTTGTGCTTGTCCTCATTAATGTCACTGCCACCTGCCTGGTGCAAAGCCCCGTAGCTCCATGCCACAGAGAAGGATTGTCACAAGGCAACTTTCCTGAAGAGGTAGGGATTGTTGTTGTTGTTGTTGTTATTTCATATTTGCTGACTATCAAACCCCAGTGGTGCTTTTATAGTATTTTTAAGCAAGTTATGTAAAAAAAACCAACCCAAATTCTATGATTGAATGGAAAAATACCTGCACATTGAGCGTTGACCAGGAATGTACATGTCATATAACTGAATATACAGACGCACAACCTATAAATGTCTGCCATACAAATACATGTACAAACTTGCAACTCCGTATAAAAACATGATAAATGTACTGTATTTGAGGTGCAAGGGCTTGTGAGTACATATTTGAATTATTACTTGCATCTCAAATGTGTCTCTCTGTCTTGTTTTTATATTATTATTGCACATACTTGGAAATGTGAAAGAAGCAACACAACGTGTACTAGTATGAATACATTTCACATGTTTCTATGTTACATAACTCTTGCAGGCTCTCAACAGAAATTGCCTCTCCAGAGCTGCTATTTTGGTGTAATGGTTTCGTGTAGTGGTTGAGGCAGTGTGGTATAGTGGTCAAGGCAGTTCAAAAGAAGCCCTCCCTCACTAAAACTCAGAGGCATTGCCAAGAATGTTTGTAGAGACCAAGGCAAGGAGAGTAAGAATTAAATCAGTGTTTTTCAAACTTGGCAACTTTAAGATGGGTGGACTTCAACTCCCGGAATTCCCCAGCCAGCATGCTGGGAGTAAAGTCCACCCATCTTAAAGTTGCCAAGTGTAAAAAACACTGCTCTAAATGGCTGGCTGGGGAATTCTGGGAGTTGAAGTCCACCCATCTTAAAGTTGCCAGGTTTGAAAAGCAGTGAGTTAAAGTGTCTGCTCTCTTCATTCCATTCATCATTTTACAAAGCTTTACACTATTATCCCCCACCAAAATTGCCATTTGCTAAACTAAAATGTGCCACATCCTTTAGTCAGCCTTCCCAACCTGGAGCCCTAATACATTGGGACTGCAACTTTCAGAATTTTCAGCCAATCTCCTATTTGGGAGAGGTTAGGGAGGACCTAACCCAAATAGGAAGGGAAAACACTAAAGAATGCTCAAACTATCGAACAGTGGCACTTATTTCACATGCCAGTAAGGTACAGTAATGCTCAAGATCCTGCAAGGTAGACTTCAGCAATTCATGGAGCGAGAATTGCCAAATGTACAAGCTGGCTTTAGAAAAGGCAGAGGAACTAGGGACCAAATTGCCAATATCTGCTGGATAATGGAAAAAGCCAGGGAGTTTCAGAAAAACATCTATTTCCGTTTTATTGACTATTCTAAAGCCTTTGACTGTGTGGACCACAATAAATTGTGGCAAGTTCTTAGTGGTATGGGGATACCAAGTCATCTTGTCAGCCTCCTGAGGAATCTGTATAACAACCAAGTAGCACCGGTAAGAACAGTCCACAGAACAATGGACTGGTTTAAGGTTGGGAAAAGAGTATGAGAGGGCTGTATACTCTCACCCTACCTATTCAACTTGTATGCAGAACACATCATGAGACAAGCTGGGCTTGAGGAATCCAAGGCTGGGGTTAAGATCGCTGGAAGAAACATTAACAACCTCAGATATGCAGATGACACCACTTTGATGGCTGAAAGCGAGGAGGAACTGAGGAGCCTTATGATGAAGGTGAAAGAAGAAAGTGCAAAAGCTGGCTTGCAGCTAAACCTCAAAAAAACCAAGATTATGGCAACCAGCTTGATTGGTAATTGGCAAATAGAGGTAGAAAACGTAGAGGCAGTGACAGACTTTGTATTTCTAGGCGCAAAGACTGCTGCAGACACTGACTGCAGCCAGGAAATCAGAAGACGTTTAGTCCTTGGGAGGAGAGCAATGACAAATCTCGATAAAATAGTTAAGAGCAGAGACATCACATTGACAACAAAGGTCCACATAGTTAAAGCAATGGTGTTCCCCGTAGTAACATATGGCTGCAAGAGCTGGACCATAAGGAAGGCTGAGAGAAGGAAGATTGATGCTTTTGAACTGTGGTGTTAGAGGAAAATTCTGAGAGTGCCTTGGACTGCAAGAAGATCAAACCAGTCCATCCTCCAGGAAATAAAGCCAGACTGCTCCCTTGAGGGAATGATATTAAAGGCAAAACTGAAGTACTTTGGCCACATAATGAGGACACCCTGGAGAAGATGCTGATGCTAGGGAGAGTGGAGGGCAAAAGGAAGAGGGGCCGACCAAGGGCAAGATGGATGGATGATATTCTAGAGGTGACGGACTTGTCCCTGGGGGAGCTGTGGGTGGCGATGACTGACAGGAAGCTCTGGCGTGGGCTGATCCATGAAGTCACAAAGAGTCGGAAGCGACTTAACGAATAAACAACAAGGTAGACCACTTTAACCCTTCTTCATACAGAAGGTGTTTCAAACACTTGCTATTTCCAACTATACATTTTCTGACCCTTTCTCAGTACCACAAATATTATTTATGGTTCAGAACAATCAGAAGGATACACAATAGTCTAAATGTAGATGCACCACAGACTGATGTAAAAACATTACTGTACAGCAGTGCCTTTCTTTATAGTTTCTTTCTTAACATTTGCCACAACACACTTGAATTGATGCTTTCACTAAGTAATCCACATTCCCAAATTTCTTGCTCTCCTGGGCCTTTTAGACTCCATCACTGTTTGTTTACGGGTACATGCATACATGTTCGAGGGTTCGTGTGCACATGTATATAATAAGCTGAAGTCAATCCACTGTGGGAAGAGTGCCTCTTTGTTGGTGATTGTGGACCGTAATCTACCATGCTGGCCCAGTGCAGGTTGGCAGATACATGCTTTTGACTTCCCTGGCTAGGGCTGAGAGAAAGGGGCTGGCCCAAAGTCCCTCAGCCACCTATTTATATGTCCATGCATTGATAATAGTCATAAATTGCTGGGTGCAGGTTTTTCTGAGGTCCACATAAGACAGTTGAAGATTTGAAAGGAAAAAATAATTAAAAGCAAAACCTAATGGTCAAACAGCTGGAAAGATTTCCAGTGAAGACTGAGAATATGCATTGGGAATGGAATTCCAGTTGATTCAATTCTAACTGAGGACGCAAAGAGAAAACCAAAGGGGTGGGGTGGGGTGGAGCAACTGTAATCTTGAACAGCAGCATCCCAAGCTACAAAAATATGTTACAGATCCCATTTCTTTATATTAAATCTCATTTGCCATGTTATTGTCCATATTGGAATTCTTTATTTTGACTAACCTAAGTAAATTATCCTTAGAATTTTAACTGTAAAGTTGGTTACTTCACTATTCATACATTACCCTTCCGTATACCACTCCAGTGCCTATTCCTTTGATTTGAAAAGTAAAATAAAATTCCACCAACACTTTCTGCCTTCTTTATGTTCTTTAATCATTTCCTAATCCTTTTAAAGAGAGCCAGTTTGGTGTAGTGGTTAAGGCACCAGGCTAGAAACCAGGAGACTGTGATTTCTAGTCCTGCCTTAGGCACAAAGCCAGCTGGGTGACTTTGGGTCAGTCACTCTCTCTCAGCCCTAGGAAGGAGGCAGTAGCAAACCACTTCCAAAATCTTGAAAACTGCAGGGACTAGTCCAGGCAGTCACTAGGAGTCAACAATGACTTGAAGGCACAAAAAACAAAAATCCTTTTAAACAACCACTACAGTAGTGTGTATCATGTCACTTTCTTCAAAATGTAAGCCAACTTTACAGTGTTTGCCTTGCCTTAACTCATTCTGTAGAGCAGTGTTTCTCAACCTTGACAACTTTAAGATGTGTGGACTTCAACTTCCAGAATTCCCTGGCCAGCCATGCCAGGGAATTCTGGGAGTTGAAGTCCACACATCTTAAAGTTGCCAAGGTTGAGAAACTCTGCTGTAGAGTGTGGTCTTGAATTTCTATTTCAACATCCTGTCCTCTTGGTTCCCCTAGCTATACAAAAGGCAAAGGAGGGAGGCAGGGACCTGTGGAGATAGGCTGAGAGCAGAAAATACTCCAGTAGGCTTAATGGACCTAGAGAAGTTGAAGCTCCACCCACTCCACCACCCCACCTGGAAATGGGAATATTGGGTTGAAAATGGTCAACCGGCCCCCTCTGGTGGCATTAGCAGGTTAACATCCTGTCCCTTGCAATTTTGGGAGGCTAAAAGAGAGAGAGAGAGAGAACAGCCCTACTGTTTGGCAGATGAAAACTCCAATATTCTCATCACCCACAGTCTGCAAGAAGAAGAATCAATTAAATGATTCAGAGAAAGATTTAATATCAGAGAGTAGCAGTACTCAGCAGCTATTTTAAGAGACAGAAAAAGGAGCTCAAGTTACAGTTATGAACACATTTTAATATGTAAGTATTAATTTTGTGAAAGAGGCCATTTATTATGCCATGATATAGCTATATTCCCATCCCAGCAATTACCCAGTTCCTAGATTATAAACTGTATTCATGTGTGAATACCCATAATTTGATTCCACCTTACATAATATCCCATAGAATCATAGGTCTGCAGAAAAATAGGGGCCGATTTTGGATCAGTAATGGGATGGAGCAGGATTTTGCATACTCTTCTATTTCAGTATTCCTTACAAATAGAACATCAGCTCAACAAGCAAAACCAAGCTAAGTTTTTTACCTTGATGTGTAAGTTTTCTATTTATATATTGTCCCATGATATTGTCACTGAGTGAGGAACCAACCCAAGGTATTGCCATGAAGGTCTGCATTGCAATGGAAGGATTTGAAGTGCCCTTGATTCAGTGAAAGTTCAGGTAGTCTTCACTTAATAACTGCAACTGGGACTGGCAACTCTGTTGCTAAGCGATACAGTTGTTAAGTGAAACATCACATGACTATGCTGGACATACCAAGTCAATTCCACTGCAGTTGTTAAATGAATCACCCATGGTCATTAAGCATGACATCACATGACTGTGACTTGCGACTTACTGCTGACTTTCCCATTGACTTTGCTTAGCAGAAGCCAGCTGTGAAGGTCGCAAACGCAACCATGTGGCTGTGGGACGCTGTGACTGTCATAAATGTGCACTGGTTGCCAAGTGCCCGAATCACAATCATGTGACCGAAGGGGTGCAGCGACAGCCATAAGTTTGAGGACCAGTCATAAATCTACTTTTTCAGCACCATTGTAAGTTTGAATGGTCACTGAACAAGGCAGTTGGTAAGCAAGGACTATGTGTATAGCTTTTCCCCCTGTTCCCAGGCAAGTAAAATATTTGTAGGGTAATCAACCTGTTCAACATTTCTCTCCACCAAAGCCACAAATAGAAGGAAATAGCAATAACTGATATTTAAAATGGTGCAAAAACCAAGCATTTCACAGTTGCCAGCATGGTGGTTCTTCTTCCAAATACTATATATAAAACATGTGATATGATATTTTTAGAGCAGTGCTGCGTTTTCCAAAGTAAATTCCTCCTGCTGCTCCAATAAGCTGATAGGAAGAAAAGGGAAGCAATTGCTTCTAACAGCAGGTCTGTGATATTGCAAGATATTTATTTCATGCTATTTACTCTCCATCTCATAGAAGCACTTAATGAAGGAGAAACAAATGTGCAAGTAGCACTTTGTGGGAACATGATATGATATCTCGTTTGCCTTGGAGTGCAGGGCCTGGAACGCACAGGCCATAAAACCATTCGGCTAAACAGTTCCCGCTAATTGATTACCAATCCTGCTTACAATGCTTAGATTGGCTATCTGGACTTATACTGTGGCATCATTCCAGCATCATTCCAGATCCACACCTCTTGCTGCACAGGGTGACCATCTATCTTTTGCAGTTTTCTGATTGAAGACTGTCAGAGGCACCTCTGTTTAAAAGGTTGCTCCAGTACAAACCCAACAACTAGTACTAGGGAACAAAGTACAGGGATGGCACTTGGTCACAGACTTGTGATTTGGGAAGGAAAAAGAATAGAGTAGCAAGGACCACACATTACAGAGGATGGTTCTCTTTTTTAAAACCATCCTCTGTTTCAGGAAGAACAATGTTTTTTTGTCCAGGAGCTTCTGTCAGACTTCTCTTGGCAGATGTTCCAGAATGCCAAAGCTACAGTAAAGCCATTACAAAAGTATTTCAGGAACTGCAGTGTGTTAAATGCAAGCCTTATTTATAGTAAGGTCTAGGTTCAGATTCTTGTGCCTGTTTCTGCTGCCTATGTGGTGGAAGGGACTAGAAGCCACTCTCTTTTGTGAGGAAGGGATGGTTTCCACTTGTGTAATTGCATGCGAGAAAGACCTTGGGAGACTGAGTGAAGAGGCACTGCCAAGGGAACGGTCAGATAAGAGACAGAATAGCCTGAGGCTAGATAGTTAGTGGGCAGAGCAAGAGGCTCAGAAGAGACCCTCCCTGGTTTCTTGGGTGCTAAAGTAGATGGGGGAGAGGGAAGAATTGTACTTTGATACTTGCAAGATTGATATCAGCCTCACGGGGTAAACCAGATAGGAATCACAACCAGATGAGCTAATTCTACTTTATTGTAAAGCTACGTTGACAGAATCTTGCAAGTATCTCACACACACACCCATCTCCTTTACCACCTGAGAACCCAGGGAGGTTCTATTCTGAGCCACTTGCCCCTCCCACTATCTACTGCAGGCTATGCTTTCTCTTATCTGACCATTCCCTTGGCAGGGTCTCTTCGCCTTATCTCCCAAGGTCTTTCCCATATACCATTACAACTTGTCTCTTGTTTGGGTAATGGACAGATCTGGTAACAGGCTGTTTATTTGTGACCTAGTGAGAACTGGCTCTCGTATCTGCATCCTTTTATCAAAAAATAGAAAGGCCAGGGAAGCTATGGCAATGATGTCATCAGAAACATGTTGCTGGATTTCTAATTTTTAAAAACAATAAAATAAGTGTATTTAACTTATCAGAACCTTCATGCATTGTTCTTTATTTTCACACATACACATAAAATGGCAACACCAAATTCTGGCACTTTGCTGTCAGATTTCAGTGACACCATCCAGGAGTGAATGTGACACATGGACTCCATATTGCAAGGATTTCAAGAAGAATTAATAGGGGCTTAGGAAGTGGTCAAGTTTAATGTTAGCACCTAGATTAGTGAAATGCACTTCTGTAAAGTAAAGAAAACTGTGACCAATGGCCCATGTGCCTGCCAGCAGAAATTTTGGGGGCAATCAAGTATCTTCAAGGAAAGGGCTGTACTCTCTACAGTCTTCTGCAGGGACAACTTAGTTTTCCAGTAACAGTTGTCAGCCTAGATGATTTCTCCATGTGGAACAGAGCTGTATCCTATTGTTCTTCATGAACTAATAAAATAGCTTGGGGCAATTTTCCAGAGGACAAATGATGCCATCAGTTGGAGGGGCATAGGCAAAGTCAAATCCCAAACCCCAGTCCCTCTCTTTTAGCCACCACTGTACCTGTTGGCCCAACTACCTATGCTATTGCCAACTTCTCTTTTGGAATATGCCTCCCTCTCCCACTGCTGCCTCTTTTATTTTTATTTATTTTATTTATTTTTATTTTATCAAATTTATACACTGCCCATCTCACTATGCAAGTGACTCTGGGTGGCTCTTCTCCTCCTTCCATCTCTTTACTGTTGCCTATTTATATGAGGAAGCAAGGAATGTAAATTTAACATTTAAAAATAAGGGGGAGGGATCATTTAATTGGTAAAAAATTAATATAAAGCACAGGGTTATTATTTAGTTGCTGTGAAAATGCTATGTTGTAGAAAATAAAATAAAATGGCAAGAATTGTCATTAGGGATTCACAATCAGTTTTCCAACTTTGTATGCATCCATAATACTGAAAACATGGTTCCAACAGACCCCTTGATACCCTACTTGTATTCCCTGCTGCTGGGTCAATGGCTGAACCATCTGTCATTTTGTCAGCTGGAAAGATAGCAGGCTAAAGTAAAAGAAGAGAAGCAGCTGAAATGCAGGATTGTCTCAGCCAGGACGAAGTATACTGGCATGAACCGTTAGGGACTGCTAATTAACCAAGGAGTGGTTGTGGGGAAATCTGGATGCTTAATGGCTTTAATTATAGAAAATGCACCGGATCTTCATTTTAGCAACACAGCAAAAGTTTAATTGCCAGGAATACAAACATAATTTAAAAGGGCATTTTCATGCTCCAAAGGTCAGTGAACCTAAGAGTAGCTGGCCTAAATTGCTTTTAATCTAGTTTGATTAGGTTCAGAGCTTCCTGTGTTGTTCCTACGGAAATGGTTTGCTTTGTCATACCCTTGGGTATATAAGGAATCCTCGGGGTTGTTGCTGGATGCCAGATCCTGTCTACTTATGCAAAGCAGCTTGGCCAGGTAAGGTTCTCAAATTTCATTCGGCTGTCAGAGGACCAGATTCCACACCAACACATATCACTGTTGCTTGATGGCCCTTTGGAAAGTGGAAGAAAGAGATTTGAAGTAGAGAGGTGGCAGTGGTGGTGAAGGTGATAGAGGTGGGTTGCTTAATTGTTTTCCAGATTGATATGGCCCCACTTCAAATTCCGCCCCCCGCCCATGGCTTTTCCATAACACCTTCAGATCCTCCGTTTGATACTGAAGACCGAGGTCTCCTTAGATATAGTTTATGGCGTAGCATTAGCTACCAGCAGCAGCTTCAGAATCTACTCAAAGGGAAGAACCTTTCACCTTCAGACTTTCAGCTCTGGCTAGAAGGGCTGATAGTTGAAGCTTAGGATCACTTTCTAGAAGATTGGGTAACTACATGAACTTTAGAGCTGGACATAAATGGCCTTTCAAATTCTTTACTAAAGTTGTGGTCAGAGAAACCAAGTGAACAATGTATCCACTTTTCCCCCGGGAAGGGAGGGAATTCTCCAACCCTTTCTCAAGACAGGACTCAACAGTGGCAGTACTGTGGTCCCTAGAAAAAGTCCAGTGAGAAGATTCTTTCACGATGGCTTCCGTTGAGATATAAAAGAAGGGTGAGGAGGGTGAGGCGCCTGCAGACCCCTGGTCAGATTGTCTCATGAAAGAAAAGATATTCATACACACCTCTCACCCAAATGATAACTAAATAGGAGTAAAGAACAGCACATGCTACCCATGACAATGTATTCAGAATTCGGGGTTTTTTTTACATCTAAAGCAAATTTTCTTTCCTTAAATTGAAATAGCACTTGAATAAGAAAAACGTGCAGCAGTATTTCTCAGCCTGACAGCAGTTACAACAGTCTTTCCACAGGGTAGGTATATCCTAGGTCAGTGTTTCCCAAGCTTGGCCACTTTAAGATGTGTGGACTTCAGTTCCCAGAATTCCCTAGCCAGCATGGCTGTCTGGGGAATTCTGGGAGTTGAAATCCACACATCTTAAAGTGGTCAAGGTTGAGAAACACTGCCCTAGGTAGAGGTGTCCTTAAACAGGAATTTAGCTTAGCAGCCCCTAGCCTCACTCAGTAGAATGAGCAGGTGGGTTCCAAAAGACAGAGGGCTGGCTTACTACCATTTAAAGTCAGCAAAATAATCATCCCTAGTGGAATGATTATACAGTGAGATAAAACAACAGCCCACAGCCACTTCATAACTAATGTACCTGGAACAACACTATATCCCACAATTTCACTACCTTTTCCGTCTTTGAAAGTATTTTCCTCCTGTCAGATTGAATGAGAATGGTTTTTTAAAAAGTGCTGAAGTTTTTGGTATAACTGATGGTGGCAGTTGCTATCTCCACAGAACACAGAAGACAATGATATTTGTACCAGAATCTTATTTTTAATATTAGCAAGGGAGTAGAATCCTTTACTTCATCTGAAATTCATCACTGGATGGGCTGGACTTCAGCTGCCAAATTCTTAGCCAGGGTTGGCTGAGATTTATAAAAGTTGAAATTAACACATCTGGACGGCACCAGGCTATAGAAGGCTGGTTCAGAAGAACAGTCAGGAATTCAGGAGGCATAGCCAAGGGGCCCTAGCATCT
Source organism: Candoia aspera (assembly GCF_035149785.1). Taxonomy (NCBI): domain Eukaryota; kingdom Metazoa; phylum Chordata; class Lepidosauria; order Squamata; family Candoiidae; genus Candoia; species Candoia aspera. Next base: position 83,102,199 of record NC_086156.1, on the reverse strand, counting down.
GTGGCACCTGCCTCTCTCTGTCTATTATTAGCACAGGCAATTGTACATTCTTCCCGTAAGATTGCACTATAATTCTGTATGCAACTTCTTGCAAATTATACATTGGAAAATCTGTAGTAGAAATAATCCCTTCAGGCTCTAGTTCAGAGAAATTTCTTCTTCTGTTTCCTATGCTTTTAAATTGCAGAACTCCAGCTGTGAACATGGTAGCCTTCAAGGTTCTCTCCCTCCTTCTGGTCTCTCTCAGTTTTGTGCTGATGGAAGAAAATGGCATCAGGTAAATACACAAATAGGGATACTTTTATAATTCATTTTTTGCCAGTTCCATTAGGAACTTACCTGTGCATCAACAGTGAACAACCAAACTGGATTTCACTTTTCTACCCATGTTGTAATGCAGTTCTTGGTTATTCAAATATATTTCCATACTGCATGTGTGAAACACATTTCAAAACGGCTGTGTTCACCCAACACATTTAACCAAGGCATTTAAAGATCTAGCAGTTCCGTCTGTATAACATACTAAGCTTGATTGATTTTAACCTTGGTTAGTTTTTTAAATGGGTTGCCTTGATCTGCAATCACAGCCCTTTTGATTCATGATTCAGTGTATTGTGTGTGCAGGCTATCTCAGTAACTGGGTTAAGTCTGTTGTGCAAAGACAGCCACTGTGGATTTTGAGAGAAAATATTTTTAAAAATACATAACTGCAGAAATGGGGTAGAGCAGATGTGCAGGTGACATGGACCAGAAATGGACTGGTTTACACAAGTTTACAAGTGAATCAATTAAGCACGAGAATTAATAACATAGGCTGACATTATGTTTTGCCCATGCTTTGCCATTCATTTGTGACAAACCAACGATTTATCCTTATTTTAGACTACAATGTCTCAGCAGTTCCCTGCAACAATGAATTAGTTTTGTGGGAAATGACTGCACGAATGAACTTTAAAAAATTGGGATTTGGCATACATTATTTCTCTGTGCTTTAGAATACAGAGGTTTGTTTGGGACTATAGCAAATCTGCAAATTGTTTCTTGTCACACTGAAACTTTGAGTGAAAGGATACTTAAATTAAAAGGAGACAATAATAATAATAATAATAATAATAATAATAATAATAATAATAATAATAATATATTAAATTTGTATGCTGACTCTTAACAACTCTGGGCAGAGACCAAGTATTGGTCTCAGATGTTAAAGCTGAATTCAGATGATCTTCCAAATGATAATTTGAAGAGTTAAGAATGGCTTTCCCTTTTTGCACTTCCCCTGCATGCCATACAAATATGGCAAACCATGGCTGAAACAATAAATGATTAGAAGACTTATCTCCCCAAATGCAAAGGAGGAACTGATTTCTCACGGTGCATACTTGATGATTAGGTTCTTTCACTGTGCTAAGCATAAAGTGTCTGGTTTTAGCTTACCATACAGGACAAACCCAGCAAACTGTGGTTTATTCAAGAAACCATAGTCATGCAGACCGTATCTTGATGCAATGTGCAAACCCAGCCCATGTGTTTTCCTCTGTATCCTTAGGGAAAATCTAAGGAACTCCATGTTTCTGCAAAGGCGGTATTCTGAGGGAACTTTAGCAAGTGATTACAGCCAAACTTTGGACAACATGCTGAAGAAGAACTTTGTGGAATGGCTCTTGAAGAGTAGGGAGAACAAGATTGAGTAAGTCAGTATCACATATTATTTCCATTCATCCAGGATTCCAAGGAGTATATTAGTCCACCTGTAGCTTGAAAGGCCGAGTGGGCCAGTGAGAAAAGGAAATTCATTTAAGAAGCTCATGATTGTTTTTCTACTTCACAGCAGTGTTTAAAATGGGCCAATTTAATATATAACATTGGAGAAACGAATTTAAGAGGGAAAAGACTCACTTCAGCTAAAATGTATGTTCAGTATCAGTCTTCCCCAAGTTGGTGCTGCAACCAAGTAGAATTCTTCACCCATTATGGTCATTGAAGTCCTCACATGTCTAGATGTTGGCATGAAAGGTTTAAAAAAATCCTTGATTTGTAAACTAAAAATTAACAAAAGTCTACAGTGTGTTTCATGCGTACAATACGGTTTTCTTTTGTAAAAAAATATCCAGTATGTTTCAGCAACACAGAGTAGGAGTAGGACTATAAAGTATCTGCAACTTCACTTCTTTGGATGGTGACTATAAATTCACAAAATTAAATATGTCATTTTCAATTAAAATTATAAATGACCAAAGTCTTATGTAAATCTGTAAAAGAATATATCAGATCCTAGGGCTCAAATTATGAAAATTTCACAAACTTTGACCATCTTGTTAGATTTGGGTCTTTTTTCCCCCCTTGCATTTCTGGGGTGCATTATGGTATCCATTGCTCTGGCCTGGAATAAATAAAATCACTCATGCAGCAAAGCCATTTTAAACTCTAATTCATATAATGAATTAGACTTAATAATATTATGGTGGGGTCTCAAAACGCAGTTTGCTGGCCTTACAATTGTCTCCTCTTGTTAGGGTCCTGAACTTCTTACCCCAGATTCTTATCTGGATAGTACCATTGTTGATGACCTGTACTGTATGTGCACATTTATCTTAACTCATTTTATGAGTACACCAAAAAGTAATTGCTAGTATGAAGTGTTCCAGATTACCTTTTAATGCAATTGCTAGAAATGATACATCTATAGAAAGAAAAATGAAATGAATAGGTGAGAGGTGACCTTGGCACTAGCTCAGATTTTATGGAATTCTCAACTGAATTTCAGTGGTTAGGAAAGTCCTTCAAGGTAAACCAAGCTCTAGTTATGATTAAGTGTAGTAACCTCACAAAATATCGTCACCCAATACTATACTGGACATATTTTAAAGAGAGAAAGAATTCACACATTTTTAGTGTGGCTTCATGGGCAGGCACGAGTTCACATTTCTGCTGAGGTCATTATGGTTCTTAAATGGAATAACCTCTTTGGATGCTACGTGAGCTTCCAGAAGTAAGGGGGAACATAATGTGATAAAATCAGAAGGATAGCAATAAAGAGAGATGGGTTTTTCAGAACTGAAGTTTTTTTTTATCGTATGATATAGCAGTTCAGTGTTCATGCTGCTTTCCAGCAGCCAGATGTGTAGACTGTTTAGCTGTGACAAGTCATGTTGCCTGGGGTACAGCACAAGGAGGCTAGTCTACATTGCACCGAGTTGGGCTGAGAGAGCGCGACTGGCCCAAAGTCACCCAGCTGGCTTTCATGTCTAAGGCAGGACTAGAACTCACAGACACCTAGTTTCTAGCCCAGAACCTTAACCACTGGACGAAACTGGCTCTCTAGAACTGAAGTGATATAACCAGAATAGGTAAAATATAGCCTATGGACCAGTTGCAGCCCAAGGTTTCAATGCTTCCAGAAATACTGAGATCTGCTGAACAGTGATGGTACAATTTTTTTTGCTGCTTTTTAACTGAAAATAAAGTAAAATAGGTATCCTAATCCACAAGTAGCCTTAACACATTTCTTAACCTTTAAAGACACTCTTAAATCACCACAAATGATAACAAAAATTTCACTGTACCCATCCTTGAAGTGATATGATCTTACCCCCGCTCATCTATAATCATCTGTCCCTGTTCTAGACTGAGAGCAACTAGTGAATATAATAGAGGATTGGATTAAATGCAGAAAAACGCAGGGTTCAGATCTCTGCTCAGCCCTGAAACGTCCTACATGTCCTTGCAGGACTATTGTGGGAGAATATGTATGCTGCCTTTAGCTCTTGGATGAAAGTGGGATATAAATTGGAATGATACTCCTTAGAATTCCCAAGTTAAACCTCTTATGCCTCTCTGCACCCTAGGAACAACCTTAAACCATCCAAGAGAGAAGCTGATGCCCCAATGTCAGATGCTAGGAATCAAGGCAATGAAGCTGGATTTCAGGAAGCAAAGGGCTATGTTGGATGGCTTTTGCAAAACATAGGAAAGCAGCGGTGAGAAAAGTTAACCACTGAAGATTTGATTTTATCACAGGAGAAACATTTGCATTAGAAGAAAAACCAGCCTCCTCCACCACATTCCCTACAATTTTGAATTACAATTACTGTAATCCCCAACCTGCATTAGGAAAGATAGAAATTGATTGTGGGAAATCTATGACTGCAATAACACAATGTATTTTAACCACTTCACCACAATGGCTCTCAAAACCATGGTCTACAAACCACAGTGGATGAGATCATACCAGATGCTAAGCCCCACTAAAGAAATCACCTCATGGTTTAATGCATGGGTATTAACTCCAACAAGCCAACTTCACTACCAACAACGAACTGTGGGAATTAGTCCCAAAGAACTATAAGACACAAGGCTGTCTGTTCCTGACTTTGTGTGTGGTGTGAATCAGACAGAAGTATTACAAGGCTGTTTCAGACAAAACCCCTGTATTCTTAATATGCTCATGAAAAATCTGCCTGAATTATTACTATTGCCAATATTCCAAGTTAGCAGAATATGGCAGGTGCAGTATTGTTCCTGTGAATCTAGAGCAAAATAATACCTGCAAAAAAAAATCACACAATCGTTTGAGAAAGCTATCTCCCAAGCTTTCATTGGTTCATCCAGTTTTTATAGCATATGTGGTATTTTTAACAGTTAGTTTTACTTTTTCTTCTATTTTCTAAATTTCCAGGAAATTCCAAATTTTAATTTGAGGCTACAGGGAAACATTAGTTTCAGATTAAAGTTTTCCTGGCTTCTCCCATTCTCCCTGAGATTTAAAACAGCTGATGTCCGGGGAGGGATGGGAGGTATCTGCCTTTGGGTGCAGGACAGATGACATTTCTCCCTCCTGTCCCTCCTCCTTGAGTGTCCTCCACCTGTGTGACAAGCAAAGCCGCTACATTCACAGCATCTGATGGAGTGAGCTGCAGGTCATGAAAACTTATGCCTTCTAATAAAATGCATTATTCACAGAAGATGCCACCAGATTCCTCCTGATTTTTTACATTCAAAATGTAAAAAATCCTTTAAGAATGAGCTTGGTTCTAGTCTGATCTCTTTCCCATACACTTTCATTTTTGAACAACGGTTCAGCTAGGCAAAAGAAAAGTCAGGAAAGTCAGAAAATAAAATGTCAGAAAAGTGACATATGCAACACATATTTTGTATATTTACTGAGACAATTTATCTGGAGATAAACTCCACTCTTCCTGTATACAGAGGGAGTGTAAAATACACCTTTTAATTTAGGCTCAGGTTTTTCTCCTGTCTTTTGTGTTACAGATTGTTTACGTTTGATGTTTGTAGCTTATTGATTATAAGTTGGTGTCAACTCTTAGTGATTGCATAGATAGATTTTCTTCAGGAATGTTGTAATTATTGTATTTATTATCCTTTAATTCACTTATTCACATTGTGTATTTTATTTCTGAGCACTTTTCTGTGTGGAATGATGAGATATAAATAATAATAAAATACTACAGTAAATTAAATAATGTAAATAATGAAGTGTTTCAATAGTTGTGTTAAGAATATAGATCCCACAATTGATCTGGCAGTCACTATGGCAGAATGATGGCCATTTTGAACATTTCCCCCCCCCAAATAAATGCCAGTCTGCTTTTATCCACCCCTGTTCTTATTCCAAACATCTTCTAAAGGCTGGAGGCAGAAATTGCTGTCAAGAATAAAATTCTTATGAAATGCCCTGATGAGCTCTGCATACCAAAAGGCCCTCCATATTCCCAGGTGCTGGTCTAATATTTTTAGTTGCCTAGGCAGCTAGGCATTTTGGATTTTAATCAAAGTGAATATTTGTAGCTCAGGGTTGAACTGTGGAGTCCTTGGTGCTCTCTGAGCCTTGTTGTTTTCTTGCAGACGTTTCATTGCCAAACTAGGCAACATCTTCAGTGCAAAGAGGGAGTGGGCCTTACTCTCAGTTTATATACCGTGGCTTGCCCTGCTTGTGTTGGCAGGGGTGTTGTTTTCTCCCTGGGAGTTCTTTGATTGGGCTGTTTTCTACAATAGAAAAGCCAAAAGACCAGTACACTCCCTTGCTAGCAATCAACACCAAGATATGCAAAAATCAACACTAGGATTAACACCTGATGAACCATCAAACAGCACAATACACCCTAATCAAGGAACTATTAACTCAGGCAATCAACCAAGCAGCAAACAACAGCCCAATCAAAGAACTCCCAAGGAGAGAACAACACCCCTGCCAACACAAGCAGAGCAAGCCATGGTATATAAACTGAGAGCAAGGCCCACTCCCTCTTTGCACTGAAGATGTTGCCTAGTCTGGCAATGAAACGTCTGCAAGAAAACAACAAGGCTCAGAGAGCACCAAGGACTCCACATTTTGGATTTTTTTCCCTCTCACTCCATCCAGCAAATTAGCAACTCTTTCATTGTTTTCATTTGTTCGTTTGTCTTGGTCCCTGAGATTCCATAGTCTTTCTCTTGTAGGCTTCCTTTGCCAATGGATTCCAATGAGTGGAAGAACATTGAGGGGCAAGAATTTCTGGTGTGGCTGATTTTTGCTGACCCCTGTAGGGTAATGTGAGTGAATCACCCTTTTGTTCCCATCCTCCTTGTTCTGAAGACCAGGAACACTTCAGCTCTACATAAAAGCTACATGGTAGTTTTCATGGGTCTTGCATTGAAAGATGAGTATCCTGTCTACTGAGATGTCTACAGTCAAAATATGTGTGACAGGAACTGTCAGGTGTTACTCACTGGTGCTAATCAGTAATCATACATTTATTGCTTCAGAGGTGCTGGGGATGCTGTTTACTGTAGTTATTTGCAGAAACTTCATTCAACCCATTTTTTTGAAACTATTCAAAGGGGCACATTGTTTGGGATTTATGGGATACAGATGAAAATGGTTGCACTGATCATACACTGTCTTCTTTTACTCACATAATCAGGCTATTACCAAGCTAGATTTTTCACCATTCTCATTTCTATTTTTTTCAGGACTCAGTAGCTTCCTAGAGGAAGAAGTTGGATCTACTTTTCTTTTCTCAACTTGTGCTTTCTATTTTGTACCCTTTATTAATGAGTTTGTCAATGCTGACGCTGACAATAAACCATTTATTCACAAGCCAAGAAATGGTTTACCTTGTTATTACTGGTCATCAATAGTTGTCATCATTCCCAGCCAGCATGCTCATGGGGGTTGTAGTCTGACACAACTAAAGAGCATCTGGTTGGAAAAAGTCAGTTTACATGTTTTGCTAATCTATTTATTAATTGGTGAGCTATTACAGGCAATAGATGAAATCCTGCAAGGAGATTCATATTCCATTCCTAATGCAGTCATTATACTCTCCCAAGTGATTTGGGGCTTCTAACTTTCATCTCAGACACAGGTTCAGATTTAGACAACTGACCTGAGGTTATGGACAATTAAGAGTCAGATCCTTGGTTAGCCTGATAAACAAAAACAATATGGTAGAGAAATAGAGTATCTTGGAAAGTGACGAATGCAGAGAAATGTGCAAATAAGCAACAAAAACCTCTATCATTCTCTGGACATTGCAGTGAGGAGAAGTTGCACTTCTGCATCTCCAAATAAACAGAATACATTTCAGAATATTGTGAAGGCAGATTAGTATAAATAGGCATCCTTTTCTTCCTCAAATAAAGCGGCAGAGCTCTGTTTTTGTCTCCTTTCCCTTGCTGGAAGCTTGATGGTGTCAAGGATAGGATGAGGAAGCTGGTGTCAAAGATAGGATGAGTCAAGATTAGGATGAGGAATATGAAAGGAACACAAAACAAAGGGCAGATAGAGAGGGCAAATGCAGAGAAAGAGGTGGCTTCAGTGGGGGCTGGCCTGTCACCAGAAGGAATGGAGCATGCTCACAACAGTCTGGAGCATCCGGAGCACACCTCCAAGCACATTCACAACAGGGCAGTGACAGCTGACTGCCTTATAGATAATGAGGGACAAAATATTACAGATTTCACACATCTTGAAGATGTGGTGGGATAGTTTACACAAGGGGAAAAAGATCATTTATTAGCCATAGTTAATAAGAGGGTCAAGGCAGGAAAGTGATGTTGCCAAGAAATAATTAGGCCATGGTTAAGTGCAAGGGGATTGTACAAGCCTATAAGCTTTGAGATGAGGTACGTTCAACAGTATCCTTCCCCAGATTGACACTCTCCAAATGTACTGGATGATGACTCTCAAAAGTCACAACACAGAGAAGTTTGGGTCTTAAGGTCCCCAAACATCTGGAGAGCTCTAAATTCAAGAAGACTCTTAAGTGTCACCGTGGTTGTGTCTCACAGTGTGCTACACTATGGTTAAATGGACTATATTTTATTCAATTATCCCAATTGCTTGGGTTCACAAAATATAGAACCATAAACCAACCACTCTAGTTGGATTCACAGAACACACTGAACCATAAATTAGCCAACCACACTTTAACCTCTCACATGCTGGAAAAACTAACCCTTTCTCAAAACTATCTAAGGCTACATTTGCACCCCACTTCTTTATTTGTTGAAGTTGCATGCCGTGTGAATGTAAAGTCCAGGTACTTCTAAGACTGAACCTGGGAGAAAAAAAACGCTTTCCTTTGCCAGCAAGCAGTGGTGTAATTTTGACATCTGAGCATTTATTACAGTATTATCGTTGCTATTTTCGAACTTTAACAGGTCGAGCCGAAAGCGTTCCAGCTCTTTATAGTCTTGCGCGTCCTTCCCCGGCTGACGTCCACCAGGACTGTTATAATCCCAACACGGACGGCTGTGCATCATGGGGGTTGTAGCCCAATGCCTCTTAACAGCATAAGGTGGGGGGAGGCTGACTGAAGATGTCACGAGAGCATTGGCGAAGATTTCTCTCTTTATTCTCCGTTCCCTTTTAGGAGTTCAGTGTCAGCCAAATAAAGTAGGAGAAACCTTTCCACTTTTAAGTCAAACAGCTTATTTGTCAGAGCGGTGACGGAGGTGAAGAAAATAATCAGTCCCAAACGTACATCCTGTTTGTCGCACGCCGATGACGTATTGAAGAGGGGCGGGGTTGCTAATATGGTCGCTTACAACCTGCTCTGCGTTCCTCCGTAAACCAATTTAGGTTCAAAGGCTATTTTCTCCTCCCCTCCCCACCCCCGTGCAAAGATGCACCGCCGGGGCGTGGGGGCCGGCGCCATCGCCAAAAAAAAGTTGGCAGAGGTGAGGTCCTTTCCTTCAATTGAGTTTCCTTTCCCTCCACTTAACAGTAGTTCCGCTTTCTTTCTCCCGCTCTTAACCAGCCTTTCCAGAGGAGAAGGAGTTCATATCTTTGCGAAAAGTGCTGGGAGTTTTCTGGTGGGCCTTTCTGCCTCTGGGAAGGGCCTGTTTTTATATAGTACATCGAAGTGGTGAGGAGGACGGGGTGGGGTTTGAAGGGGATTAGAGAATGGCGATGGGGAGATACTTTGCACATGCCCAGAGGTATATTCCTCTGCAGTAATGATTGTGCTAGAAATTAACTCGTATAATTTCTTCTTCAGGCTAGTGCTTGCAGCTAATTTAAATCAGCTTCCTTCCTGTTCCAGAAAGCTAGTCCACCTCGTGTTGTTTCTTACCTTATCCCTGACAATGCTTACATCCTTTTTTCCTCTGCTAATTATCCATACCTTGGAAGGACTGATACTTAGCTTTGCCTTGCAGAAGGGAAAGAGGCACTGCTTAATTCCTAAATTGAGAGGTGACAGGCTTTTCTAGCCATTCATCTGTTTTTTTTCCTAATCTCTCAATATTTTGTGGTACATCCCAAAATACTATATTAAGTATTATCTGGCTGGATTTGCCAGAGTGAAGACTGCCTTGAGTAGAGGCCAACTCCTGATGACTTCATGGACATGTCCTTGGCAGTGTTATGGATGTGGTTTGCCTTAGTCTTCTTCCAGGATGTTTTTTAACTCCCCAATGTAACCTATAGCCTTGACATTTCCTGGTGGTCTCCCATCTATATTCTAATCAGGTCTATCCTTGTTAGGTTTTTGAGATCAGCCAAGGTTGGCTAGATGCTGCCACTGGCTGGAGTGGGAGGCCCTGGTGAGGGTAACTCATACACTTTATGTGGGGCTGCCTTTGAAAACCACTTGGAAACTGCAGTTGGGGCAAAATGCAGCAACCTGGTTGTCAGTTGAAAGCTGCTGCAGGCATATTACACCTGTGTTATGAGCCCTGCATTGGCTTCAGATACTTTCCAGTGCAATTAAACGTGCTGCTTTTATCCTGGTTTTTAAATGTTTCATATAGCTTGACTCCCAGGTACCCAGCTCTGTCAAAAGGAATTGGCCTGTCCAGCATGGTCCTTACAGGAACAACTATAAATTGTCCCTCACTTGGGTGGTGGTGGGGTGAAAGGACTGATCTTACAGTCTCTAGTTGCTTAGCAAACTAACCTCTTGTGGACAAGTCACTCTCAGTGTCTGTGTTTGCACAGCATACTAAACCACAGACTGTTTGTCTACAGACAACAGTGACTGTGCCAAAATTAATCTACAATGAATCGTAGCATGTTGTGTGAAACAAATTATCATGTTACACCAGAATGTGGATTGTTTGCCCTGGCTTAGCATATTACATGAACATAGCCACTGTGTGTTTTTAACCATGGTTATGGTTTAGTATGTTATGCAAACATAGCATAACATACTATGGCCTCATATAAATATCTATGAAAAAGGATGTTCTTATCTGATTAAAAGAAGATTAAGACTTCAGCATCAAAATATGTCATGGAAAAAAATCTAAGTGGTCATTAATAATTGACACTGACTTAATAGCACATAATCATAATATGACTAAAAATAGTCAGCAATAATATTACAAACTAATGACTTCTTTTTCTTTGTAGGCCAAATATAAGGAACGTGGGACAGTTTTGGCTGAAGACCAGTTAGCCCAGGTGAGATGAGAAAATGCCTACATTTGTTTTTGGAATTGGAAGGATATCTGTGTAGCTCTAATCCCAGGCTGTAACTCTGAGCGTCTGTGCAAAATGTGTATGTAGCTTATGGAACTCAGTAACACAGAAATGATCAGGAGTATCAGCAGCTTGGAGAATGGTAATATTTTCAGACTTACAAACTTCCTATAAACTCTGGTCACTCTCGCTAGATTGGATATTGGGATATATAATCCATTGAATTAAAGCAATATTTTGAAAACTTGTATTAATCGTTGCTTTGCAGAAGTCACTTCCCATTGTTATGCAATATGTTGTCTTGTGTGGAAGCCTCAAGGTTATAAGAGAGTGGTAGTATTTCAAACCAGCTAATTTGTTTCTCTTTTGTGTTTTCCAAATACATTTACAGATGTCTAAGCAGCTGGACATGTTTAAAACTAACCTAGAAGAGTTTGCTAGTAAGCACAAACAAGAAATCCGTAAAAATCCTGAGTTCAGAGTCCAGTTCCAGGATATGTGTGCAACGATCGGTGTTGACCCACTAGCCTGTAAGAAATGGGGAAGGAGTGGAAATCGTTGGTGGGGGAACTGTGGCCCTCCAGTTGATGTTGACTTGCAGCACCCAGCATTTCTCACGATTAGCCTCAGTAGCTGGAGGTATTGGGAATTAAGCAGTATCTGGTCTCCTCTGTGCTTTAAGTATAAAAGTGTTCTGTGCTGAGTGTTATTTACAGCCAATAAGAGTAAGTTTAGTATCAAGAGATGGTCATGGAGTTTTATCAGCAGATGGGAAATCAGTCTAGAATAGCAGCCTTGTAAATCAGTCCACAAGTATGACTAATCTTCAGGTTCCCCCCCCCAAATCATCGTGCTAACGTTTAAAGGCCTTAGAGGAGTGGGAAATTATGTGGAAATGCTGGATTATGAAGATAGTAAAATGACTTCCTACCAAGGAGACTGACAAAGTAGGGATGCAGCTAAACAAAGAAACCAGGTAGATGGCAGAATGAAGAAGATGGTGTTTATTCCAGTGTTTCTTAACCTCAGCGACTTTAAGGTGTGTGGGGTTCAACTCTGGGATGGGGAATTCTGGGAGTTGAAGTCCACACATCTCAGGTTGGTGAAGTTGAGAAACGCTGGTTTATTCCATCCTTCATCAGCTATTCACATACACGGAATTACTTGTCCCCATAGACAGCAAGGTGAGCTGTGCCATATCTGCCCGCTCTAGCAGGTAACGTCCAGATGTGAATAAGAGAGGAAAAGGATCAGCCTCAGGCAGCAAACACCTTTCCATGGCCTCAGGGAAGGCAGTCATCATCTCCCTTTTGAGGACTAGGAGACTTTAGGGGTTTTTCCCCCTTTAAATAGTAAGTTTCAACATGGGGTCGCTGAGAAAATGCATAGCTCAGTTTGCTCCTAATGTATTAATGCCCATCTTTTGTTCTTTCTTTTTTCTGCAGCTGGTAAAGGATTCTGGTCAGAAATGTTGGGGGTCGGAGATTTTTACTATGAGCTAGGCGTCCAAATTATTGAAGTCTGCTTGGCTCTCAAGCACAGAAATGGAGGTGACTGTTCAGTAATTCACATGCAGGTTCCAACTTTCTGCTGCTGAATTTCAGTGGTAAAATGCCCTACATGGAGGAGGCCTTCTGCTCCCATTCCCACCCATCTCAATGTTAAGAGAATGGTCAACCCTCATATTCTCATCTCACACACACCCTTAAAATTCAACTGAAAGTTCATTCTGCCCCACCTGGTCTGGCGATGTCACTTCCCTTCCAGTGATGTTACCTTCAAGCCTTGGAAAGTTGGGTTTCTAAATTACAATCCCTAAACCCGCCTTCATTGTCCACCTCTGCAGTAATACATCCCTGTGATTATCACGGCCTCCAAACTTTCTGGATACACTAACGCAGTCTTCCAGAAATATTAACAGTTCAGTCTTATGCATTACTACTCAGAAGTAAATTCCATTAATTTAAGTATGTACAACCAAATATAAAATCCTCACCACTTTTGCTACCAAGTAATCTATTTTTAACTTTAGGGGCACTTATTTTGAGAGAGTATCCTTAGATCTTTACTGCATATCTTCCATGCAGAAGCCTATTTCACACATTCTGCTAAGTCAAGGATGGGTAGACTGCATGCAGCCCAGCAACTCTTTTAAATACCCCCAAAATTTGTAGCTCCCGATTTGCAGGATTAAGAGATAACTCCCATTTCTCTCCCCAAACTGATGAGAATTTTGACTGTGCCTGCTTTAATGGCATCATAACTCTTTTAGAGGTCATTTTTTAAAAAACTGAGGCCTGGTCATAAGAAAGATGACTATCCTGCTGTAAATTATGATTTATTTTAACCACAATTTGCTGAATAAACCAGAGTGGATGGTTTTATTCGTAAGGCTGTTGTAGTCAAAACCAAACTGGTTTCACACAGCATATTAAGCCAAAACCAAACAAACTGTATTATGGCCTAGTGTGATATGGGGACTCTGTAAATGTTTTTCTTCATGTGTAAGTTGCATTGCCAGCACATCTGAAGGTGCCTGGTTAGAGAGAGCTGGTATAGTTAAATGACCTGATTTATTTTGTTTTATATTTTACTGTATTCTGCTTGGCCTTTGGCTAAGATCAAGGGTAGTATCTGTTCTTCAAAATACGAAATGAATGGGATTCCAGTTAAGCATAGTACTGTACAATATGCACTGCAAATCCAACTACGTTCAGTGGAACTTACACCTTGGTAAATGTCTTTGGGATGACAGTCTTGACAGTGAAATCCTATATATGCCTATTAGGAAATGAGCCTCATTCAGTTAGTGGGATTTATACAGAGATTCTATATATACCAGCCTTTTTTAACCTAGTCCCCACAGATATATTGAGACTACAACTCTTTGAAGTTCAGACCAATACGAGGCTGTAGTCCTGACATGCACAGAGGGCAGCAACTTGGGGAAAATTGGTTTATGCAGTTACAATCTTAATTTACAAAATCTTTGGTGGGGTACAACTTTCCTATGCAATTTGCCTCCTGTTTTCTTATTCCCACTAGGATTAATAATATTGGATGAACTCCATCAACAAGTGCTCAAAGGAAGAGGAAAATTTGCTCAAGATGTTAGCCAGTAAGCATTGCATTCATGACTGTAGTTTCTAGGAGAAAAAAGTATAATGTTAACAGTTAATGAAAGAAATTATGCAGATCAAATGATCATGGTTAACATTATTTGTTGAAGCCACAGAATTTTCACTGAGTGGGCAAGTTGTTCTTGTTGAGCTAAAGTTCCAATATATTGTGTAAAAGCTAATACTCTACTGTACTAGACAGACAGACAGTCTGGTAAGAATGCTGTATATCAGTGTTTTGCAAACTTGGCAGCTTTAAGATGTGTGGACTTCAGAATGCTGGCTGGGGAACTCTGGGAGTTGAAGTCCACACATCTTAAAGTTGCCAAGTTTGCAAAGCACTGCTGTAAATGCTAAAGCTTTATAGACTTATTGTTTATACATTCCCTTGAACCAAGCATTTTGATCCAAGCTTTTCCTCAGAGGTAGACTTTCTCACCTGATAATCTTTTCTCAGTTCATAGAGACATGCAAAGCATTAGTGTGTAGAGTGTATCAAGTTAGCATGTGTCAAGTTACGATATTCATAAAATAATGAATCTACAATACAGTGGTTGAAGGGTAATTTGTTTGCATTTTGAAATAGTTCAGATTTAGCTGCAGAATTGTCACTGCCATCTGTAATTAGATTGAAATGCAATTTCCAACACCCCTTACTGGTGGCCACTGCCTGCAAGCAAAAGTTGGACTTTAGCAATTTTGGGGGGAAGCCACAAGTTTCCATTCCTCCTCCAGAATAATGATGCATGTTTTTTTCTGGGCCATTGACTAGTGTGCTGAGGGCTGTACTCCAAAAGGGGTAGGTATGGTGAGGGCAAAAACTAGGCTTGATTTCAGTGAAATTAAAATTAAGTATAATTAATCTGGTTTCTCTCCAATTATATATTTTCTTCTTTGGTCACATTAAAAATTACTATTTGATAACAAGTTTTGGGGGTGTCTGGCTGGCACACATCTCTGGCCTAAGAGGATGGAGTAGGGCCCCATGTCAGAAAAACACAGATTAGACCTAAAGTATCTCACTGCAAATGTTATTTTGCCACTGTTTGGATTTATTTATATAGCCGCCCATCTCACAAACAAGCGACTCTGGGTGGCATACAAAGAGCTAAAAACAATAAATAAATACAGTAAAAATATTAAAAACCAAGAATTAAAAAAAAAGAATAAAAGATGAAGTGGTGTTAAAGATAAGGAAGCCACCTCACTAGTTCACCTGTTCCCTAGGTGAACTGAGTACCGACATTGGCTTCCTAACATCTCTACAGCCACAAGGGCTAGAAATCTGTCCGTGTATATAAGCTTTGACACAAATACTGTTTCTGTTGGGAATTCAGTTCTGCATTTCCCAGTGCAACTTTCTATGTATTTTGAGTGTGTGATTTTGAAGAATTGGAACATATTGCCCTGGGCGTCATTGAAAATTTCTGGTATCTGTGCCTTATTTTTCCTCTCCTGACTCCACAGAGATGACCTTATCCGAGCAATTAAGAAACTGAAAGTTTTAGGAAATGGCTTTGGGATTCTTCCTGTTGGTGGGACATACCTGATCCAGTCTGTGCCAGCTGAACTAAATATGGACCACACCGTTGTCATACAGCTTGCTGAGGTGCCTGTGCCAGAAAAGAATGAATGAATGGAGTCATGAATATGGAGATTTATTTTGATTTAGCCAGACTTGGAAAGTTTTTAAAGTTTAACATAAAAGCAAACAAGTGTTTCTGCATGTTGAGTGGGAGATTTGAATTGGGACTACAGCAGAGGAGATATATTCGGGGATTGTGTGACATGGTTTGGGGAGAGAATGACTAATCCTCCCTTCTTTGCATGCTACAGTCCCAATCTGAACTGGGGCCCCCTATGCTTACTTTTAAGTAAAATTAAGGAAGTAGTTGGGCAACATATTTATGGCAGCTGAAAGATGAATGCATTTAATGATAAGTTTTCATGGATCACAGTTCAGTTCATCTGACATATATATTATGCTCATTTCACAGAACTAAACTCTATGCACATCACACTGAAGCCACAGTTGCAGTCAATAAGCCAACAGCAAACTATCATTTCAAACTAGTTTATTACCCAAAACAAGCCATAGTTTATTCAGATCCCTATTCACACATTATGCGAAGCGAAAAACAAATATACTATGTTTCATATTAGCGCAGCATGTGAACGGAGCTGCACAGTTCAGTCTTAGTTGTTCTTTCCCCGGGGGAGTTACAGTTCTGTGAATTGGGCTGAAGAATCTTGAGTAAATGCTATTTTGCACAAAACTATTTTACCTCATAATTAGGAGAAAAACAAGTAAGGAAATCTTTTCTGAAATCAATTTTTAATCAGAGATTTTAGGATCTTATTTGAGTATTTGGGCATGCAAAGCACATGCTCTGCCTTTAGTGCATCTTCCTCCAAACAGCAGGCAATAAATGTATTTTACAGGTAGTCCTTGCTTAACAACCACAATTGGGACCAAAATTTCAGTTGCTAAGTGAAGTCATTAACCAAATCCAACCTAATTTTACAACCTTTTTGCAGCAGTCGTTAAGTGAATCACCTCAGGCGTTAGGCAAGCCATATGGTTAAGTGAGTCACATGGTTTCCCATTGATTTAGCTTGCCAGAAACTGGCCAGGAAGGTTGGAAATAGCAATCACGTGACGCTGTGACAGTCATAAATGCAAACTGGTTGCCAAGCACCCAAATTGTGATCATGTGACCAGGGGGACACTGCAATGGTCATACGTGTGGGGACTGGTTGTAAGTCGGCTTGTTCAGCACTGTTGTAAGTCTGAACTGTCACTAAACAGATGGTTGTTAAGCGAGGATTACCTGTACTCTCTTCGTGTTTTCTATACATTCTCCTTCTGCCTTGGCAAATTCACTGAAATCCTGTTTTTTCCATTCTTAATTTCAGAAAAAGGGGTATGTGACTATCAGTGAAATCAAGTCAAGTTTAAAGTGGGAGATGGAACGAGCCAAGCAAGTGCTGGTATGTCAGTAATTTGGACATATACAAAAGAACTGCCTGAATGTGGTACTTTAAAACTCAGTTTTTAAAAAATTGGAAATACTGTTCTATCCAGAGGGTGATAATATTTACAGGACCCACATACAGCATCTGCTTTATTTATACATACATACATACATACATACATACCACCATCACACTATATTCAGTGATATTTGTTCTTGAAATCTTTGTTTCCAGGCAAGACTTTCAAAGCTATGAGATTCTGGGCAGTATCACTGAAATATTAGGGGAAGAGGCATTAAGATTTCAACCATTTTTGAAAAAAAAAGTCTGTACCATTGCTTGAGATGATACATGGCATCAAAGAAGGCTGCTGAGCTTTGTATTGTAGCAGGGTGTCTGTAATTATACCATTGTGAAGTCCTCCCTATTTCACATTTCATTCAGTCTGTTCTTCTCCCCTTCTTCCCTAACTATGAGCCAGTATTCCATGGCCACTGAACATGCTCAGTCCCTATTGGACTGTTTGGTGCCATCATTCACCTACTTTTCATTGTTGTTACTGGGTATTTCTTTGTTCTTTCTTCTTCCCCAACAAATATATTGTGGCTTTTTACAGGATCATTTGCTGAAGGAAGGGATGGCCTGGCTTGATACACAAGCTCCAGCAGAGCCTCAGTATTGGCTACCTGCCCTCTTCACAGAATTGTATTCTCAGGAAATCACACCAGAAGAAGCAAAGGAAGCTTTACCTTGACAATATCAAAGATGAATAATAACTGAACACTGAATCAGGTCTATTACTAGTTGTTAACATGGTAACATTGAGCAGTAGTTAATACCTTGGATCTTAAAAGTATAAGAAAAAAATTTATGAGAAAATATCTGCTGTACTAACGTTTAATTTTAGCAGGCAGTTTGATACTGAATGTGGATTTCTGCCAAATGTGATTTCATTAGCAAGTTTCTGGTTCTTGTAAATGGGGATGAGAGGGCAGGAGGGAGTCTTTCCAAGGTGTGGCTTTTTGTTTCAGTTACCCTAAATGTTTAGGATGAGGACTGATGTCAGATGCTAAAACTGTATGATTCCGTTTCAGTCCCTTATCCCAAGATTGTTGAGTAGTATATTGACTGAATTATGTACATACTGAATTCCCTTCACTTGTAAAGGGTTCCATGTAAGTCTGTTTCTGTATGGTGAAATAGCTGAACATCTTAATTGCTATTGGACTTTGGGTAAGGGACCAAGCAATTATTATTTCGAACTTAGGTAACCCTGGGGATTTCCACAATTTCATTTTTTTTCCTTAAAAAGGAAGGGTATTTGGGAAGATAGGGTTTAGAAAGTTATGGGTAATGCTTAGTCCACTTTCAGCCCTTCAGGCAGTCAGGGTTCCTCTGACCTGAGATACTGTGTGAAAATATACCTTCACAACCGTAACCATGTTGTGCCTTAGCATGTTGAAATCTGTAATCAGTAAATATACCTTTCCATATTTGTGCAGTGCACATATAAATTTGAAATTCATAAACCTGTGTCTTAAACTTCATGTTGTGCATATAAAACTTTATTGACCACTTGAACAACTATCATCTGCATTGAAGTCTTACTAATTTCCATAAACAATAAGCTTATGCTCTGAGGACAATTTGTGGATAAAAAAACCAGGCAGGAAAAGACCTAATGCTCATGATCCAAAAGTAACACAGAGACTGGTAGAAGTGTTTCTGCAGCTAGATTCACAGACCATGCTATGTGGAAGAAGAAACTACTTCCTCTGACATCCTAAGAATCATCTTACGACTTCATGCAAAACACAAGGAACAGTTTATTAGGGATAATTGGTGTGCAGAAACGGCCTGATGCCCCATCTAGTGGGTGTTGAGGTCATAAACAGATTAAGAGGCAGCTGTTAACCCAGAAGTTGGAAGCAACAGTCTTGCCCATGACTTGGTACAAAAAAAGTACTGGACAAAATCATATACTGTAGTACGGGAACTCAATCTAAGGCATGTTTTGCTTCAGGGATTTTTAGAGTTTTTCAACCCATTAGTCAAAAAGAAAATTTCCCAGAATTCCTTATCAAGAGGCAAAGTACTATTGATAGAACATTGGCAATAAAATGAAAAGTAAACTGTTTATTTTGAATGCAAAATTAACATTTCCAATGGACAAAAAATAAAATCTGAATTTCACATTTATTTGGAAGGTTAATTTTTTAACCAAGCAGATCAGTGCTTTGGGCATTTTTCTTCTTGATACACAAAAATGTAGAAAAAGCCATTTTTTTCTCATGGCACATGTTCTTTTGAAATACTCAGAACTTTTATTTTTCAGGTTGGAATGTTTGGTTTCCAGAGGTCTTCATAATTTTGTAGGGCTCAGATTACCTGATACTTTCTTACATTCAACACACTATTCATTTGCTTGTCTTTCTTGCTAGTCTATAAAAAACCAAAGTTGATAAAGGTCTGGTCATTTTTTTTTCTTTCTTGTGGCTGAGCTTAACTTGTGCCATAAGCAGCAGCAGCAACACCAACAGCACTGGAATGTTTAGCTTTTCCTGTTTTCACCTTTTTCAGTGCCCTCTGCAATTACACCAGTTTGTAACTAGTGATCAATATCTGGAAAAATATTTATTAGGCCTAATTTTAAAAAAACGTATCTAGGATGAGTGTTGATGGCATGGATTTCTTCCATTGTGATTGCCTGACTGAAGCCACTTAAACACCCATCTTCCTGTTGCCTGTCTTTGCAAACACAGTTCTGTATGTTTACCCTGGAGGACATTCCACTCCAAAGTGATTTCAGGCACACAAGCACTGCAGCCAAACAGTGTAATCCTAAATTTCTTTACTAATTCTCGTAGAGATCAATGGGGCTTACTCCGAAGGGGGTGTGCATACAGGATGCCCCATTGAATATTAAACAGACCTCGTGGGGACACACGCATACACAGATGCAAATACTGTCTATAATGTGGAACGAGGAGGAGGAGGAAGGGAGTCACCATGATCCTCTTGCAGAATTAGAAATGTTTTTTGGAATTTGGGGGAAGGCAGGAAGTCAGAGGTTATGTGTTCACACACACGGGAAAGGCACTTCTTGCGCAGAGTGCTTGCAAATGCTAGTGACATACAACCAGCGTCACGATGAGAGTGGACGGCAGAACATTAAGAGGGTTTTTTCCCCTCTCCTTTGTGGAACCTATTGAAGTCCTTAGGAACCCTATTATGAAAAACCTATTTTATTTAACAAGCCAAAACCAATTTTGTAATGTGAACCAATTTTGCAATTTGCATAGGAAATCATTGTGGCTCAGTGTATTCCTGGGCACCTTTTTCTGGATTGGAAGCTACACACCAAAAAAGGTGCTTCCTATTCATGCATTTTTAAATTTAGTTCACGTGGTTATTATCCAGGCCTGTATTTATTTCCTCCTTTGGTCACACAATCTTTGGAAGGCTTTGGGGGATGGCTACATCCAAGGGGCTCAGAGGGCACATGCTGCCCTGAGACACCTGTTATGTGCATCTAGTATGCATATTTTTTACGCCACCTGGATTTTGCAAATGAGGGACCAAAAGGAGTTTTTCTAGAATGTTGATTAGGATTATTCTCTACCTCCATCACATTTGGAAGAACAGAGTTTAGAACTGTTTCAAGATCTTAGGCTGGAGCTGAACTATCTAGGCTTGCAGTAGGAAATTCCAGCATTGCAAAGCAGGTAATGATCCTGGAGAAATGAGATATATTACGTATCTTTAGATAGCTATTCTTTCGGTCTTTGTAACATTGAGGGTGGATAGTAACTGTTTTACCTTTCAGATATGACACAGATGAACTTCAGATCCTGCCAAAACAAACTTTATTGCACCAAAAAAACCCTTATTTACAACTGTATATAAACAAGGTTTCTTTATTTGAAGACCCTTGTGCATTTGTTTCTTGTTTTCCTTAAGCTTGTTAGGCCTAAAATTATGTCACTAACGTTTGTCTAGATCAGTCATCTAGGATTGTCACTTCTTGAAATGGAAACATTCAGAAGACAGATGATCATGGGCAGCTACAAAATCAGATTCCTTTTTTTTTCTTACACCCACATGCGAGCCACATGAAAAATAAGGCATTTTTCATGTTTTGTTTTAAAGAAATGTATGCAA
Organism: Candoia aspera; assembly: GCF_035149785.1. Taxonomy (NCBI): domain Eukaryota; kingdom Metazoa; phylum Chordata; class Lepidosauria; order Squamata; family Candoiidae; genus Candoia; species Candoia aspera. Next base: position 83,081,016 of record NC_086156.1, on the reverse strand, counting down.
TGGTTCAACAGCCAACATGCGTCTGGAGTTAAGATCCCTTGAAATCATAGTGCTCTAACCAGAAGCACTTCTAGCCCTAGTGAATCTTGCATGGGGAAACCCAAATTTATTCAGTTGGCACAGAGTGCGTAAGGCCTAAGTCTCACTGATTCCAGCAGGACTTAAAAAATTAACTGTGCACTTACATCCCTTTGATTTTTGGGGAGATGGGAAGAGAACAAGTAAATCTGACTTTTGTGGGATTGTACCTAATGAGATTAAATGAACATGATACAATTCGCTCCGCCTCTTGAGGCCTTCCCTTCACAAGGAGTCTACATGTAAACTTGTATTGCAATTTTTTTTTTTCAGATTCCACCAGCTATCCATGTCCCTTGGAGAGTCTCTTTTGGGGGAGAGGGAAAACAGAGAAACAATTCCACCCTGTTCTCAAATTAGATGTAATCAGTTTTTCCAACATCCAAAGCTGCAGGATACTTTGAGCAGCAGAATGCCCTCTCTTATATCCCAAAGGAAGTACAAGAACAGCTGGAAAGAAAATCACTGCCTATGGGCATACCGGATCTTTAAAGAAAGAGGTGGGATGGATAGAGGGTACCAGCAGGGATCCATTTATATTACTAGGCTGAAGGCTGAATGCAAACTTTCCTACCAGGATAGCTCCCTGCTTCAGATTACCATGTGCATCAATAATCAGGAACTTTCTTCCAGTTTTCAAAAGGCTTAAAGCAGTTTCTAAAAGTGCTAAGTCTCCTGGATCTTCTCTAGAAAGAGTTAAACTTTCCACACTTAAAAAAAAATCTTCAGTAGGCTGGAACCTTTTTTATACCATAGATACAATCTGGAAGAAGGGATTTATGGCAGATTTTATAGACTCATCTACTACCGTGCAACTCCATATTTCAGTTTCAACAAGCTCTTACTAAAATAAGACCCAATCCTTTGACAGGATAGTTCAACAATTTACTTCCCAGGCTTAACAGTCTAATAGACACGGACCACGTTTCTTCCTTCTCTGTCACCAAACTCCTAGCTATGTTCTCCCCGCCTCCCCAAAAAAGCATGGAAGCCAGAGCTACTTCAGATAAGCATGCTAATTTGTTTGTGCTGCTGCACTTATTTGTACTTCTCTTCTGCAATCATTACTTCTCCTAAACTATAATGCCTAACCCACCCCTGAAATTATATCCATCTTACCAAGGGAGAGAAAGATTCTTTCTCCTTTAGAGCCACAAAAGATGGTCAGTGAAACGAGGTAAAGTTTACTTTGGAAAGCTGAAGGTTGACTTGCACAGTAGGCTGAAAACATTAATTCTTTTCCTGGGTTGCATTTTACTCCTTTCCTGCTTGAACTCCAGGTGAAAGTCAGGAAAACAAGAATTTAGTAAAGCTGTGGAAACTTGTTTGTTTAAAAAAAAAAACCCAAAACAAAGCCCAGTTCCAGCAGAAATTCTTCCTCTTTGGTCTGTCTAGGACAGGCAATACCAACCCGACTGGGAAGCTACAATGCACCAGATCTGAAGAAATAGGACGTGATGTACAAATGGTCAAAAAGTGCTTTAACAGACTCAATTGCTGGGAGCCCATCAAGGTGTAGAAACAAGCTGGGAGGGAGGTGCTAGGAATATGCAGTACATTTATGAAACAAGGACAAAGGAACAAGGAGCCATGCTTTATCTCATGCTCTTTGAGAACTGGGGGAAAGGGGGACATAAACCTGCCTACCACAGGTTTTTCCAAAATGCCTTTTTTGTGTATCATTTACTCAGAGGTTTCCAGCAGAGGGAAAGGTCATTTCCAAAATGCAGCCTCTCACAAGCCCAGTTCAGTTTTAGCATCAAATCCTCTTTTAACAGGATGTACCAGAGCACTTGATGGAGATAACAAAAGGCTGTTTCTCCACTTGTGTGCTCACTCTGGAACATAAACCAGTTCTTAGGTCTCTCTGGGGTCCTCCACAGCACCTGGAGTTGGAAGATCCCACCCCCACGTTTTGGATTCCCAAGTGATCAGATGGGAAGCATCTAAATCTTAATGCTCCCTTGAGTGTCTGTTTCTGTTTCAGAAGAGCTGCTTTCTGAGTCTATGTCTGGATTCTCCTGCTGGTGCTTCTCCTGCACCTTCAGGCGGATTCCCTGCAAACGTGCTAGAAGGGACTGGTAGTCAAAGTGTCCTCGCTTCTCCCCAAAGGGGTCCTGGAAGGGAAAAAATGCAAATAAGGTAGATCTTGGTCACTGGCAGATCAGTCAGTCAGAAAGGAATTTGGACATCCATCAAGTTAACTATTCCAGCAATAAAATAACTCTTCCCCATCCACTCTAAATTATATTAACAAAAGAAGAGAGCCTGGAGGAGCTGGAGAGATACCATGTATGTAAATTCTGTGAGCAATATGCAGTTCTGGTACTAAAAACTAAATGATGGGTTGAGAATTTTTTCATTCTAATGTTACATCTTCTGCTTTGAGCTCCAATTTAGGGGCCAGATCTGGTTCCTCAGGTGCTTTGGCATCTTGATATCATATCCTTGCTCCTACAGTAGACTATTGCTGACATCCTCTGTTTATTCATGCAGCACTATCTTCTGCATTGACAATTACAATTTGTTCTGGACAAAGTGGAGAGCCGGTTTTGGCCATGCTGCCCTGCACCGAGTATCTTCAACCATCTTCTGCCTTGGCCCAAGAAAGGGCAGCTCTCCAACTGAAACCCCTGCAGATTTGGCTCTTTCTAAATTGGGTTGCTTGGTACTGTCTCCTTCTGAAGCAACTTTTTACTGCAAAGGAGAGGAAGGGAGGGAAGGAAGAGATCTGGGAACAGAGCTTTTGGGAGAGGAAAAAGTGCTAATCAAACTATGATTTACTGAATTAATTTGCATAACACACTGAACCATACAATAACCACATTAACTTAGTTCAAACAACATACTGAGCTGCCATCTAGCCAACCACACTGTAGCCTAGCATGTTGTGTATTCCCAGCCTGCCTGTACACACACCTGATGTAAAACCTCAATGGCATCATGTAAACACAAATGCAGCTTCTCTTAAGCACACTGAAACTTTGACTATATATCCAGCATGCATTTTAAGGTGCTGTTATGGTCTAGAAACAGAATTCAGCAAAAAAAACTCTTGCACTATAAATTTCAGAGGAGCTTGCATAGGAGAACTTTTAGCTGGACCACGGCCAGTGGCTAAAGCCACTAACAAACTTGTCAGTATGAAAAATGTGGAAGCCTTCATTAACATCAATATATTACAAATCGTCAGTCTACATTTAGGATCTTGTATTGATAAAAGGTGGTCAGTACAAAGAACAGTGAGTGTAAAGCCTGCGTTGGCTCTTCTGTGAGGGAACCAGGCATCTCTAAACAAACTTTTCACTAACCCCAGAAAAACACAGTGACCAGATTCTTTTAGGACTGGGGTTGAGCAACCTTCTTGGTGGGCACTGGTTCACATTTTACATGGGGGTGGGGAGCAAAAGCAATGGCCCAAAGTAGGCAGGGTCATGTCATGTATATGGGAAGGCCAAGGTCTTTTAGGTTTTTTTCTGATGTTTTTTAGGAGGTGGGGTTTTTCCTTTTTTTTTTTTGAAAGGATTGTACAGAGGTAAGCTAATTTTCAGGCAAACGCTACACTTTTGTGTTTCCTCTTCAAAATGGCTGGAAAATGAACCCCTAATTTTCAGCAATCATGCCACTGTAATTTAGCAATTCAGCCCCAGGACCCACAAGAAGGAATTTGGTCCCCCACATAGGCTTAGACCACAGGAAGTTCTCTTGTGCTTTGAAATTAACTTGTATTTGTAGAACAGGCAACTTTTACAGACTCTGCTTTGCAGAAATCCTGAATTTTAAAATAACGTAAGGCCAAATTGTGCCAGTCAAATACAGATGGGGGAATTACATGCTTAAATACTATGCAATTTGCTCAATATATAAAAACCCCACTAAACACACAGAATGTTAGCATAGCAGAGATAAAGTTACTCTAGACCCCTTCTCCATTACCTACTGACTTTCTTTGTCTAGAGATATACATTTTTTAATCTAAGGAAACATTCAAGCTAAAGCAGCATAATCCAGAAACAGATGATCATCAAGCAAGTTTGCTGATTGCATGCTTCAGCTCTTGTATCCCAAATTGGTGGCAGATGTTGAAGTTCTGACATTCAAAAAAAAGCAAACACTTATTTGGTCCCTTCTACTTTTCTGCCTGGAGGCAGGACATGAACACAGTTGTACCTCAGGTTTTGTGAGGTTGTCAAATGTTTTGAGAGGTTATCACAAAATTGTCAAATGTTTTGTGAGGTTATGACAATAACCTTTTGAGGCCTTTCCATCTGCCTTCACAGTTTTGGGGTGACATTTCAGAGGAACACATTGTGTTCTTGGGGGCTGCCCTTGCTTCTGGTACACCATGCTAATATAGGCTAGCAAAGGCATGTTTATTCAGACAATGAAAGTTATGGAGTTAGTTTTCATTTGGTGAAGGTTCTTATTGCTTACTTATGCATGGGGGAAGATTAATAAATTGTAGAGGTTTACCTTTTATTACTTTATTAGTATTTTATTTTTACCCCCTAGTACATTTGGTGGGTGAAGTGATAGGATTTACATTTAATAAGAATATGAAATAAAAGAATGAAGACCCCACAACCTAAAGAGATACAAATCTTTAAGCCCATGTTGTCCAACAAGTCAAGACGGATTCAAATTGCCATCCTTCCATTACCTCGTGGCCACTTCCTGCTTGCACTAATATACTAGCTGCTCACTCCTCTAACTTCTCTGAACACTTTGAAGGTTTCCAACTCAAGTTTTCATATTCCTGTTCAGAAAAAATTCTGCTGAATGAAAACGTTTTTTTCTCAGATGAGAAGATGAGAAATTAATCCCTGATTATTGCTATTGTTTTAACAAGTCTGTCCATGACAGTCAACATGTATACATCATCTCGTCCTTACCTGCATGGACTGTCCCTGGAGGTGAAGCCTCTCTTTGCACACCCCCTCATAAAAATCATAATATTCCATGAAGGACTTCTCCATAACTCCACTAGCAGAAAAGAAACAACAAAGTGTGAGACCACCCAGCAATAATGCCATGTTTTTTCAAATCAAGGAGCTAATGCCTGGTTTTAAGAACTGTATTTTTTTTAAACACACCGACACAAAACAATAGCTCTGTTCAACTCGTGCACCCTCATTATACACAATATTCCAAACTTCTTTAGTACAAAGGCAGACCAGCCTTTCATTTATGTTTATTACATAAAACTAAATATCCATATAGACCACACTATTTTCTTCTCTAAGAGTAAAAAATGATAAGGATCATTTTTTCATATACGAAGATCATTTCTTTCAAAAGATATCTCTTCAGCATCTATTTGTAGCTGTGTTTGTACAAATAAAAAGGTAGAATTCTGAGAACCTTGCTTTATCATTCAAAGCAAGTGCATTGCTACATGGTCCCCTATTACTCCAAGTTGACTTGAAGAAAAAAAACCTCATAGTGTTATGTCTTCCTATGTTGCTTCTTCAATATGCAAAAATCTAAAGCCATTTACTATTTTGTGCTTGTTTGGGGAGAAACAAATCAGGAGCTGATTTAGACATGTCAAGAGCTAGGTTCGAAGGACCATATGAGCAATAAAATAGGAATGAATGCATCTCCGGCTTGATTTGTGCTAATACTACTTTTATTTTGTTTTGACACAATGTGCTAATTCCATAATCAAGAGAAGAGTCTCTTACTTTAAATTAGCCTAACACACTGGAGCATTTTGCTTTAGTTGCATTAATTGGTTATCCCTGAAATCAACTTGCACCAACATTTCTCAAACTGGCAAGCTCCAGATATATTGCAACTCTTAGAATTCCCAGCCAGCATGGCTACTCTGAGTACATCTGGATAGTGCTAGTTGGAAAAGACCAACATTCCCTCTGTTTGAATTCTGAACAAGGCTATATCATCAGTGAGGGATCACAAATGTATTTCATATATAAATTCCTTAATATTTTGTTTTATAAATTGTTCTAAGTCTTTGGGGATAGAAACACAATGAAGATAATAAAGTGAAGCTACTGGTGCAGCCATTAGGAAACCAAAAAGGAACATAATAATGATTTTACTGCATCTGTATTACAAGATTGGAGTGTGGGGGAAGAAATGAACAGCTTGGCTAAAGGCCTAAGACAGTGAAGGAGAGATCTGAGCATGGCCTTTCTAATTTCTGTGCCACAGGACATCTGAACTGTTTAACTCTTGTGAAAAGGAAAAAAAACACTACCCATTGAAAAGTCAGACTCAAGAGATGGGATTTCTTTGGTCCCTACCAAACTTTTTGCCTATATCCAATCCTTTGTCCCATCTTGTCCAAAAAGAAAAAAAGAAAAAATTGCCACATCGAAATACTGCAATCTCATTACTTACCTAAGCCAGACTTCCTCAGTCTTGTACAATATGTTGAGCTAGAGCACCCATCATCCTTAGCCAGCATTCAACATAACTGGAAGGTACAAGGCTCGAGAAGCCATGTTATAAAACTGCAAAGTTCTTCTAGGGTGGCACGCAGAATCTGCCAGACTATTAACTAAGCAGCTATAAAAGGAGTGCAGATTGAACACTCAAATGGTGAATTTTACATTGCCAGTTTTCCCAGAAATGGGCAAAGCCTAGCGGAGAAATATATCTAGTTTTTCAATGGGGTACAGGAAGTGAATCTGCAAGTTAAACCACAATGCCTCTCCACACATACCGTAAAGGCTCTGGACAAGGGCATTTCCCTTCCAGCATGTCACACACAGCAATGCGGATAGTCTCATGTCGAATGCACTCATTGTAATTTTTACTGTCTCCTGGATGCCTTTCCTACAAAAGAACAACTGATGAGTACCTCTCTGCTTAAGATATACAAACAAACAAAAAAATAATTGTTTACAACATACCTCACCACCTATATAGTCCAACTATAATTAAAATAATTCAGCTAAAACCAAAGTAAAAATTGAATACAATAAAATCAAGATATATTTACAATCACCATAAAATAATATACAATCTTACATAATGTAAAAGCTCAGACCTATAACTTATTATCAGGCTTCACACATAGACCTACAACAGGATGACTCTATCTTCTAATTTTATTAACTGCCAGTCTCAACATCTATTCACAATTGCTTGCACCAATCAGTCTAGATTATTAAATAGATATGTTTTCAAGTATATCTTAAATGCATCCAAAAATTAGTGGGACCAAAACAGGAAAAGAACAGAATTCCATAGTCAGTGACCCACACAAAGGAGATAGAGCAATATAAGAAGAAGCTAGAGAAAGGAACCGCTGATCATATTGTATATTTAGCAGCATGCCAAGATAGGAGCTGGGACAGGTAATCTGAACAGCTAGCTACAGGGCCTTAAACATTTGCACCAAAAGCTTAAATGGGGTTCCAACCCTAAGAGGGAACTAGTCTAAGACTTGATGAAAAAATAGGGGGAAAATGAGGGAGATCCAGACAATGTGTCCTGCAAAATTTTGGATGGGAGGGAGGGAGGGAGGGAAGGAAGGAAGGCCCATCCACAGACACTTGCAGTAGTCCAGCCAAGAAACCCCAAGGCCTGAACCATGTCAATGGGTAGGCAGGAATGGCCAGGTTAAAAGGATATTCAATAAATGAAGATGGCAGGCCTGTACAGTTGCTGTTCTAAACAGATAAAGTGCATCTTCTAACAAGGCTCTGAGGTTACTGGCCACCAACGCTGGAGCCAGTGCAGAAAGCACAGCCTACAGAAAAGATAAGCAATGTGTCTGCAATTATATCCCTTGCCCTGTATCAAGTAAGATTATTTTAATTTAAAAAAAAAAGAGCACATGATATGCTGGAAAAACAAAGCACCAGATTTTAATGGCATCCTCCTTCCAAGAATACTTCTGGGCCCCATAGGCATCCTTAAAAAATAAAAACAGCAGATAGCTGTAACACAGTCCTTTGTTTGGAAATGTGCCCCTTTGTCCAGAAAAAAAAAGGATAAAAGTAAGCTAGGATGGTGGAGAGTATGCAACTTCACCAGTTCCTCCTGGTGAATGGGTATTTCATAGCACGTCATTCTCACCATGGTGACCACTTTGTAAATACAGAAGCCCCCCAACTCCTCTGACAGTTTATGGGAATACCCAATAATATGTTCTCAAAATTGGAAACACCAGTTCTCAAAACTCCAAATATATTCACCAATTGAAAAAGCTTGTATGATCCTGGTCTGTTACATACATAATGTTAGAAAAAAAGGGATTCAGATTATCTCTAGTCAAACTAATCAAACTGCAGAAACCAGTCAGCCACTTCATTCAATCAGTAATCATACGCATAGACACTGATAAATATATACATGAATCTACAAGATGCACTTTAAATCAGAGATATAACCTACAGATGGACAACAGAGTTACAGAACATGGCCTTTGCCTCTTGCCAACAGCCTTGCTTCTTCGGCACAGCAGTAAGTCTTAGGTAAAAGTTCCCATTTGTGCTACTGGGATCTTTTTCCTTAAGACTAACTGCGATAGTGAGAGGAGGATTTGCCAGGACTGGTGCTTGGAAAGAGTAGCCTTTCTTTTCTTACATGCTGTCAGTCACTGAACACTTACCCCCTCCACACAGTATTTTAAAAAATTGCTCTCATATGCACAAATGTGACTTTTTAAAACTAATCCGTGCTGCTGTGTAGGACTGGCCTAAAGAAGATCATTGATGGCTGAGAGAAAATGCCCCACTCACTGCTAACTCCAATCCAGCCCAAAATTGATAAGGGACCTTTCTGAGGGAATATGGTCCTTGCGTTAAAAAAGTTCCTCATCCTTTGCTACCATATGAAGGCTATAACAGCTACAGAGCTCTTTAATAATTCTTTATTTCTGTCCTAACATAACGGGCTTTTAACATAAATGGGAAGCAGATATGTATGTGGAAATCACATTACCCTTTGGGATTGGAACGCCTGTTTAGAAGGATATCTAGGCACTCAGTAGGTCCCACTGCTTTGCCAGATTTCTTTACATTTTTCCAATCCAATGGAACATTTGAGAAAAATCAGGTAAAAGGGCTCAGGACTCCTGTCTGTAAGCAGGATAACTCTCTGAAATCAAAAGACAATGGGCCCATTCTTTTGTGTTGGAGGAAAAGCTGGCAAAGGAGAGTTTGAAAATGGAATTGAGGCATAGAGAAAAAAAATGCAGGAAACAGTTCCCCAATGCACCCCTATCATAGATATAGTTCAGCAGTGGATTGCAATGTTGAGGATTCCTCCGTTCTGAAACCCACTCCACCCTCCTTCTTGGTCATGTAACCCAGAGTGGAGCTGTTGTAAAGAGAATGGAAAAAATATTGTAGAAGCCACGCTCTGCACGCTGTCGCTCACTTCTTTAAATCTGCATGTTACACCAATCTTTTCAACACCCAATGGGAGGAAGTCCCACAAGCCACACAATCCAAAATCAGGGTCCTTACCTGTTCAAAGCCAGGTTCATTGTGATAGGGATTCTCAGTCATTAAAGACTGTATAGATATAAGCACCGAAGAAATGCTTTGCGCAGGACTCCAGGCTGGACCAGTCCACGTGCTGCCAGATAGCAAGAAACAGGAGCTCATTAACAAATGGGCAAGCAAAAAATCATTTCTTAATGAACACAGATGGATTTCAGCATATTTTGATGTAGCTTGTCATATTCATGAATCCAGTTAAATAAAAAAGGTGTATCTAATGGGAACAGCCCTTGGGATTCAAGGGCAAAAAAGGTGCTTCAGAGCATTCAGGGACACATAGGTAATACCTGTCTGCAAGTCTTTAAATGGTTGTGCCTTTTCCTGGGATCATGTGGCCACCGCAGAAGACACCTACAAGATGCTAGGAAAAGATGCAGCTTTATTATAAAGAGTTCCAGATGAGTGCTATGTGAATGCTCCAAGAGGTTTAAGCACCTTTTTCTGCTTGAATCGAAAGCACTGTATCTAGGCCCATAAAATGGTAAGTCAAACTGAAGAGTTATTGCCAAGACTTGGAAACAAAGAAGAAAAATGTTACATTATGAGGTGTCTAGCAGTATGAAGAAGAAAAATGTGAATGTTATAAAGATCAATATTCACTGTCCAGTAATAAACTCACATTCAGCTCTGGGAAAGTCTTTTCTGGTTAGGGCTACATTGCCTCAGGTTACTATGCTGATTATTGCAGGCCTATAAGTAAGTTATCCAAAAGCAGCAGCAGGTAAGACCTTAACATGCATTATGCCTCTTTTCTCTGACTCTTCTGAGCCGTAGGGGAAAGGCGCCTTACCAGCGATCTGAACTAACTGCAGAAATCTTCTGAAACTAGGCCTAGGGCCATATGCAATCCTAGGACTGCAGGTTATCCCCCCTCTGTAGAGATTGGACTGGATCTGCAATCTCACAAAAGCCCCACAGCATACGCAAGTGCTCAGAGCAGGCATAGAATTCAGCATCTTAAAAACTGTTAGCTAGGATGCTTTAGTTCCTATGATAGTACAGAAGTTGGCTGGGGCACCAAAGAAAATACCCAGTGGTCAGCACAGAAGACTCCGATGTCCCACTTAGCTCCTTTGCTTTCTGTACTGGCACCGCGGAAGACTGGTGAGGAGTTAGTGGCATGGGCTCCTTTCCCCCTTTGCACATATAAGAAATAGCTGTGCTGAAAGGGTTATTAAGCAGCAGAGGCAATTTGTGTGGGTACTGCTCATTCCTCCACATGTGTACTTAGCAGAAATTACTTAGCAAGCTTTGTGGATTGCAGAATTATATTGTCAATCACTCCTGCCTGCCTCTTGTCCGTATTCTTACTTATCACCATTAAGATAAAGAGGACAACATCAGTTCCCTAATCTAACACCTGTCAAGGGGAGAGGGAACAATAGCTGCTAAGAACGTCATTCTCATAAACAAAGCGTTACTTATCTGGGGTCCCAAGGTATTCCCCAGACGAGTCATCCAACCATCCCCAGGTGTTGTCTGTTAGAGACCCTGTCTTCCCTAAAAATATCCTTGGCAGAAGTTCCACTATCTAAAGTTATGAACAAGTCCCTGATAAGATGTGCCACCAAGCCATCTCAAGGTGTTATTGTTTACATCCCCCCTCTTTTAAGAAAAGTATAAAAAAGTGCCAAAAGCCCCCAGACAGGGTGGGAAGTCAGATTTGGAGGGCCCCTAGTCCTTGCTGGAAACTATTTTCTGCATCAACCTCCTGTCAAAAGCCATTGCAGCTGAAATGTAAGTGTATAGGGTTTATTAAAGGGGAACATGGAGGACCAGGTAGCAGTCCCAGACAGGCAGTAGTGTTAAAGGTGGCCAATGCGACCATGCTTTTAGAGAAGCAGCCCACAACTCCCTGTGGGGCAGGCTTGATCCATCTGGACACCACAGTAATTGAAGCCTTGCAGCCCAGGTGGAACTCTGAACTCCTCTGTTTTTTTCAGTCTAGACCAAGACCAAAATTCAAGACTAATTTCACCATGGTGATAAACATTGGCTCTAGGTACAGAATAATTGTATCTCACTGGATGATACGGAGCTCCTTCTTAGTAAAGACATCTGTTTCTAACATTCCTTTGGCTGAAGTTACAGCCATTAGGAATGCTGCTTTTCACATTAGATGTTCTATGGCACGAGGACTAGATCCGAACTCCAGATAGGATTTGGAGTCCTAACTGAAGATTTGTGAATTGTAGCTACACTGTAGTAGAGACCTCCTCCCAAGGAAAAAGGTTCTACATTCTATTTAACATAAAAAGAACAGCAGTTAACAACAAAAAGCTTACAAATGTACCTGTGCTTATGGGTTAATAAATACTCTACAGAAAGTAATTACAGGTAGTCCTTATTTAGTGACCATTTGAAGTTACAATGGCACTGAGTGAGGAGACTTACGACCAGTCCTTGTAGTTGCAGCCATCGCAGCATCCCTGCGGTCACGTGATCATGATTTGGCGCTTGGCAACCAGTTTGCAATTACGTCACAGCATCCTGCGGTAGCATGATTGCCATTTGCAAACTTTGCTGCCAACTTCTCACAAGCAAAGTCAATGGGGAACCTGGCAGGAGATCACAAATGGTGATCACGTGACGTCACACCTCACAAGTGATGTGGGATTTGCCTAACGACATCAACTGGAACTGCCATCGTAAGTCAGCATGGTCACGTGACATTGTGCTTTATGACTGTGTTGCTTAGCAATGGCGTTCCTAGTCCCGATTACTGTCATTAACTGAGGATTACCTGTAGTTAGCTTTGGAACATTCAAACCCTTCCTCTCCAGATATACCTTGCTAGTTTGAATCTGATAAAGGCTTAGTCTCGCTAGAAGGGGTCACAAACTTAATGGTTGGAAGAGCCACCACTTTTGATTCCTGATCTAATTTTGTCAAGGACATTGACTACATCTATATTCTATATAGACTATATCTATCTTCAACTAGTTTGTCTTCTTTTTCTTAAAAAAAAAAGAAAAAGAAAAAACAGCATTGAGCACCCATAAGAACTATAATACAAAGAAGAGGCTTCTTCAGGCCTTCTCTTCTATGGCCCCACACAACCCCAAGTAACTGGGAACAAACAGGATGGTGTACAGGAGCAATCCTGCAAAGGAATGGCTTTGTGGTTTCAAAAAATACAATGTGTGTGCACCCTTTCTCTATATATACTGTATATACACCAAACATATACACACACTCTCACATTCATACAGAAGAGTTACACAGTATTCATTGCTGAGTTGAAAAAAAAGGGTAACCTAGAAAATTAAAAGCACCACCACTGGCCACGGGCACAGCTGTCTCTGTCATAGCACTGGGGGCTCTTCTTTTAACGTCCAAAGCTGATCAAAGGCTGTAGAGAGAAAGTATGGGAATTCAATTGCCCCAAGCTGGCCTCTATATTAGAAGACAGTAAGCAGCAGCTTGTGGCCATACATGGCTTACAGTTATGTGGCTGGTTTTGCCCCACTGTGCTCTAGAACTCATGCTTTCCCTCTGCCCTCTTCTGCTGAAAAACACACATCCACACATGGTCCTTGCGAAAAGAACTGCACATAAGCCTTCCCAAAGAACCCACCTGGGCTTCCCCCGGAAAAGAGCGTGAGCTGAGCTGCTCCTTACCCTAGAATACTGAGGCAGACCTTCCCATTTCGGTAGAAGTTAGGGTTAAACCTCACTGTATTATTCCCAGTTGTCATCAGTTTGACCCGTGGCGGATGGATGGGATAATCTGGAGGACAGCGAAACAGGAACAAGAAGAAACCCCCTTCGTAAGGCGTGTCAAAGGGGCCTGTGATCAACGCATGAATCTGCAAGAGAAAAGCCCAGGCTTGCGCAAACACTTCTGACTGGAGGCATCAGTGGCAGCACCTGCCCCAATGCCAATGGCTGCTGACACAAGTCAGGGGAAGCAGAGAAGGCTTTCTGCAAGTGATTAGAGAAAACTCAAACACTTCTTAAACCAGTGTTTCTCAGCCTTGGCAACTTGAAGATGTGTGGACTTCAACTCCCAGAATTCCCCAGCCAGCCATGGCTGGCTGGGGAATTCTGGGAGTTGAAGTCCACACATCTTCAAGTTGCCAAGGCTGAGAAAACACTGTCTTAAACAGTTAAAGCCTCAGACTTCATTCCTACTTACTGAGTTGAAGCAGTAAAAATTATTACTGCTTTGCAATGCAGTGGAGAACTCCATAATAGCTTCCCCAGTTTTATTTTTCTTAATTAAACTGAACAGGTACTTTTGACCTTTAAAGCCCTAAAAGGATTGGGAACATGTGAAGGATCCCCCTCTTCATTGTGCACTTGTGTGACTTTTAAGATCAGTCACAGAGATTCTGCTTGTAGGCCCCTATCAGCTGGCAGGAACAAGGCATAATGGCCTTCAGGTCTAACTCTACATTTGCAAAATTCCCACCAAGTCGAGATAATTTTTATTCTTTCTATCTTTGCTTTTAAGTGGAATTCAAAAACTTTTTATTTCACCTGTCCTTCTTTCCCCAACAGCCCATCAGCTGCAACTGCCCTATGTGGTGGAGTAAATCTATTGTGGAAAGGATAGCATCATCTTGCAACAAGAGAAGAAATAAAATGGCCATTCCAAGTTGCACTGGAAGCCTTTCTGAATAAAACATGGGGCAATAGATTTTTAAAGGAAATAAACATTTACTTAAGATTCCAAATTTGCCTGAAAATCTGAATGCTTACTAAATGTCATAAACCCATTGAGGGGGGGCTCAGTGAGAATTTCAATTTCCAAGAGAGCCTTCGGGCTATACATCAACCTTGCACTGACACACTATTCATCTGAAAGATCAATTATTATAACTGACTGGTGAAGTGATCATTATTTGACTTTAGCTGTATACTGTATATATTAAGAATATCATTGTGTGAATGACAACTTTAAAAAACTATACTGTTAGCAAAGGCTGGACTGAGGCTTGCTGCCTGCCCTTAGTCCCACAGGATTTGGGGGGAAACCCAGAGATGCAGCAACATTTTTCTTACTAGCCATCTGTTATAACTGCAAGAATGTCCAGACAAGAATACTGCCACCAGTGCGGAAAGTCAATGTCCAATGCTCAAAACAATGGATTGTAACAACTTTTTAATTCTCATTCAACCACAATCTTGTTAGGAGATATAGGCTCATTAAACACTGTTAGCCAAATCTCTTTCATAGGGCAGTTTTGAGGGGAAAAATGGATGGGAGATTATGCACCCTGAAGAGCTTTTGGAGTGAAAGGCAGAATAAAATTGCAATAAATCAATGCTATTGGCTCACATTTACCTTTACCTGTTTTATTTTATGTATTTATTATTCTAAATTAATCAGATTCACGGACTATTTTCTTTGCAGTTCTAATGGCATGCTTAGAATACTTGATAAAAGTTTGATCAGTCAAATGGCTTAACCTGGCTAACCCACGGCTAAAACAAGGAGAACTAGGTAAACAGACCCAAATATATACATAGTACATGAATAACATACAACTTGTAGAGTTGTGGAATTCATTTTTTCTCATCTGTAAGGGACTGAGATCAAAAGAGGTCTCTGTAGAGTTTGGCATATTCATGCATTTATGACCATGCCTCAGCCTTCTTTCATAAATGCACAGTAACTGAAAAACCAAGGCCACAGGACTAAGGATGACTAAGGATCTTTAGGCAACAATCAATAGCAAAGAAAAGATTAGCCCAGTTCTATTTTTATGTAAACACCTTTTAACAATTTATCTCCTCCTTATCATCAATTTCCCAACCCACTTCTCTCTTTTAGACTGCAAGCCTAAAAGGCAGAACCTGTGCCTTCTGTTTTACACAGCAATCCACAGAACATAAAAATATTAGGAATAGTAATCTAATGGTATGTACTGCTTTCTTTAATAACATCACTCTCTTTGATTTTTCTCATTTCAACCAATTTCTCAATATAAACACAACATGAGCTGGGCAGTACTGAAAAGTTACCTAAGGTGAAGAAACTTATACTTTAAGTACTCAATTTATCTTTGCTTTTTATAGCAGCTTTTCCAATACTGTGTCATTATATTATTAAGTACTTCCTTCTAAAACTGTTAGGAAAACCTTTTGCCAGAACTACAGAGGAGACATTTGGATACCACCTACCTTGGTCATATCGTGAGGGTCAGGTACGACAAACATTCCAGGAGGTGGTTCCTTATAGATTGACATAATATCCCTGGGAAAGACAACACACACACACGAAAACAACAATCAATCCAATCCATTTCTGTAGTTTGCATCCCATTAAGTTTCCTCTTAAACTATTGACAAATCACCTTGCTTAAAAAACACAAAAAGAAACCAACAAACAAAAAATGTCCAAAGCCTGCCCTAAACAGTGCCCAAAATAAATACCCTTGACCCTAAATTTAAGAATAATCTATAATGTAAGGTAAAGGTTTCCTCCGGTCACACAGTACCTCATGTTAATCAGTATACTATTTCTGCTTATTTATAACCTATTGCTCACATCTCTTCTTATATCTTGTACACTTATGGATAACCCCAATGAGGAAAGAGAAACCTTCCACAGGAAAAGGTGGGGGGAACACGAGGAATCTAACAGGAAGGGATTTATCACTGCCCACACCTGTCCATAAAGAACTGTTCCCTCATATCTTGCCATTCAGTCTGACAGTATACATTTATCAACAAAAAAATTCTGTGCTGAACAGGCTGTTTTGAAAGTTGCTGCCCACCAACTTACTTGTTGCTATGTTCTTCTCACTGAAGGATGAAATAAAATGAAAGGTGAGCAAAGTCCTGCACTCCCTAAATGTATAAAATGTATCAACAGTGCATTAAAATGCCAATGGTTTTGGCTGAAAGTAACACTTCCCTGGCATGAAAGCACCCTGCACTCCCTGGAGGCATTCAGTCACACTTCTGAGAACTACTGTAAGGCTCCTGCGAGTTGGCTTTCATTTTGATGCTCTTGTATCTGTCCCAACAATAAAGCTTTTGTTGCTGGGGTTAGATAAAACTGGGATCAACCACTGCTGAAGTACTTGGGTTTAATTATGGGAATAACCCCAAACTCTCCCTTATAGCTAGTCCTCACTTTTCTGCTTTAAGGCAAAGTCAGCGTGTGTTTGAATTATATGAGGACACACAACACTACCTAGTAAACTTTGCTTAGTAGTATTTCTGCTTTTCAGAATTTCCCCTGCAAGTCTCACCTTGTTGCCCAGACAGGAAATGGGCAAAGATTCAACTTGTGGCCTTATTTGTGCTAAACAATGTGTCAGCCAGTACCTGGGCAAATAGCAGAAGGGCTTTCCCTTCTGCTGTGCTTTTTGACATGATCTAAGAAAATTAATTAAAAGAAAACTACAGGCTTAAAAAATCCTTGTTCACCTGCACCTTTCACCTACACCTGGGTATGTATGTTGGGTGTCTTTTAAACAGATAAATCTGTTTTCTGTTAAGAGTTCTGAAACATCTGAATAAGAACAGAAAAAAAAGATAAAAGAACACAAAAGAAATAAACTGGAGGCTAGAATCCAGATATATCTCTGCCACCAATTCAACATATGCCCTTGGGCAATAACCTCCACAATAAAATAATGCTGATTGCCTGCCTTTTAAGGCTGTTGATGCAAGACAAAATGCATACACAAAAGACTACAAAAGGATATGCAATCAAAGAAAGATATAGTACTGCTTTGAACTCTCCTTCCCTGGACAGCTATACATACACAGAACATGTTTTTGGAGACTACTCATTACTACAAATTTAATTGAAGTTGTAAATATGTTAAATACCAATTGGCTTCCAAATAAGGGAAGTGGAGGGAAATCATAAGAAGGCTTTTGTAATCAGAAGATTATTACATTTGTATTTAACACATGTTTAGAGACCTCTATTTTTACAAGAAAATGCAGGAATGAAACAGATGAAGCTGCCCCAACACTGCAATCTATCATCAGTAGGAATATAAAATAATGCTTCATATAGGACTGAACTGTGGAAGCCTGACCGCACCTCATCCCGAAATACAAGGGACAGAGCGAAATGCTTGGGTGGGGAAACGGAACTAAGCACTCTGCACATGTTCAGAAACACCGCGCCCTTTCTTAATCATTCACGCTTTGCCCAGGTACTGGCTAAATTCTTCAATGGAAAGACGGGATTGCTAACATCTACTTCCTTCTTCCACTTTCCGGAGCTCCTTACCGTTTGATGCGGAGCAGGCAGGCAGCGCTCGGCCTCTCTCCGTCCCAGTCGCCACTAGTCGTGGGGTCCCAAAAGGCCGAATGTGAAAGGAGCACTCCGGCGGCGGCGGCAGCGGCGGCGGCAGCAGGGGGAATTCCGGGCACCGAGGCTCCCGCAGACCCGACTCCAGATCCCGCTCCAGATCCGCCTCCTGCCGAACCCAACCCCGCCACCGCCCACAGCTCGGCTGGCAGGAAGACGCCCGTGCCTCCGCCACCAGCTCCGGATCCCGGCCCTCCGCCTGTCGGGGCCGCCAGCACCGCGGCCGAAGCTGCCTCCTCAGCAGCCGGACTCTCCGCCATCATCGCCAACAGTCCCGGCTACGCTTCCGGGACCTCCGACACCATCGACAGAGGCGGGCAGAGCGGATCACGATGCACCACCCACTATCGAGAGCGGGACACATCAACCAGTGAGATAGAGAGTCCCAGAGCGCCCTATGTTGTTGGTTCCTTCAGTCGCAGCCAGCGGAACATTGATTGCATAGACTTCTAGAGCATTGTCCTCACTTCCGGTTCCGAGTAGTAAGTTCTTTCTATCCGGCGTGAGTGAAAGTTCTTAAGAAAACTACTGGAAAGGGAAAGCGTCTGCCACCTGCGTATGGTGTTATTGGCAAAAACACAAAACCAATTTTCTACTGTTTTCTTCCGGGATGTCTTTCTGACTCCTCAGTCTAGCTGACAGCATGGGATTTTCTCGTGGTCATCTGTCCAAGTATTAAACAGATCTGACCCTGCTTAGCTTTATTCAGAGAAGTTCGGGTAGGAAAACAATTTTTTAAAAAGCCTTCTGTGTCAGCGCATGGAGAAATCTCTGTTACCCTAAAAAACCATATTACAGCGACAAATAAGAATCGTCTCCCAGCCAACATTCTTTTTAATCTTAACGGAGCTTATGTTCGTAGCACTACTACCGAAGAAGTTTGAACTGACGTATCTTTAAAAATTAGATGCCAGGTAGAAATTAAACAAGTAAAGCATTTGATTGGCAACGCAGCGTGTGATTTTTAAATGCACCCCATTTTTAAAAGATTATGAGAAAAAAAAAACCACTTAAATAATTTCTTTTGCACGACTTTGAATAGATCGTATGTGGCAAAGTGGAACCTCCAAGATTATCAACTTTATCACGTATTCGATGTTAACTTCGATTTCCACTCTCTTGATCTGCACATGGAGGAGTCTATGGCATCGTGAACCAAATTTGAAGGGAAAAAAAACCCTGCATCCCTTTGCATATTTTTTCCCTTCTGCAGCCATGCTAGAACACCGCCCCGGAGCCGCCAAAATATCTACAATATTATACTTTTTTTTTTCGGGAGGGAGCGCTAAATATCTTTTCAAAGAAATTGCTTATCAATAAAAGTCTATCCTACGAAACTTGATGCAACGAATTCCCACCTGCCTGGAAGAATTCTTTCAACATTATTCCCGGAAATTCCCTTTACTGAGCGTAGACACCGCCCCTTCGGCTTCTTGCTTACGGTTTGCTCAGATGTGCGCAACATAAGCTCCGCCCCTCATGCTTCTCTGGAAGTGGGTTCCGCGCCTTAGACTTCCTTGAAGAGTCGTGCAGTAGTCTCCGCGCCACTGACGTCTATCTTTGCAGAACTATTGCTCTTTGATTCTGGCCTCCGCGAAAACACCGCTGAGTGGAGGCTGTTGCGATTAAGTCCGTTTTAGAAGGCATTACTTACGGTTAATCAGTCTCCACGCCTCATATCAAGGCAAGGTACTTTGAGAAATCTCTGGAAGTCAGAGTCCTGTCGTTTGTCAAGCTGAGACTAATCCTCAAAAAATACACCCTTCTCTTTGTCCAAGATCACCCTAGTTATTACTCCATTTAATAGCATGCTTGGTGTATATATCCCAAATTCGAGTCAAAACAAGATGGCTGATAACACAAAAGGAACATTAACGTACTAACTTTTAAGATTTGTAAACATAAGGCAAAACAAATGTATAGAGTTTGTTTCCTGCTTCTGCACCCTTGCTTTTACTGTGTATTTTGTTTGATGAAGAGTTCTGCGGTATTCAATGTTCTGCAACCCTTTGTTTGCACTTGTCTTGGTTGGAGCTGATAAAAGTTTTGCCCCATTAGAACCAAATAGCAAATACCAGATGGAAAAGAAACAGATATGTAAGGTTTGAACTTTCATAAACTTCAATTAAATTAAATTTGTTGGTTGGAAGAAATAATCCACTGCTCTAGAAGAGAAGTGGATCTGAAAAGTTTATCTGGTGATGGAGTCTGCAAATGTTGACTGGCACTTGATCTAAGGCAAAACTGTATTGCAACTTTGTTGCCTTTTTTTTTTAATCTGTTCAATCTTGTCCAATTCTCACAGACTGCCTGGACAAGTCCATGCAGTTTTCTTGGCAACGTTTTTCAGAGGTGGTATACCATGGCCTCCTTCCTAGGGCTGAGAGAATGACTGGCCCAAGGTCACACAGCTGGCTTTGTGCCTAAGGTGGGACTAGAACTCATGGTCTCCCGGTTTCTAGCTTGGGGCCTTCACCACCACACCAAACTGGCTCTGCAGACCTCATTACATACAGTGGATATAAAAAGTCTACACACCCATTAGTTTTTTTTTATTTTTTCACCCTAAAAGATTTGTTTTTCAATTGAATTGTACTGCTTATATGTTGTATTAAAGTTGGAAAAAATTCTTAAGTGATTTATCTTGGTCTGATTTTTTTACATCTCAAAAACCTGGCATTTTAACAGGGGTGTGTAGACTTTTTATATCCACTGTACCTTTTAATACCAATTTGTATAGACCCCCTTTTATTATGACATGAGCTTTTGTGGACTAAAATCCATTGTTAGATGCCTGAAAGATGCTTGAAATATCCTGAGATTTTCATACATTGGCAGAACAGTAATTAATGAGGTGAGGAGAAACTAGGATGAAGAAGGTTCAATATATTGTTTTAGTGGGACATTTAGTGGGATAGATTTCTATTCTAATTATCCATCAAGCATAAATCTAACATTTGAAGCAAAAAGAAAGAATGATGAAAGACAAAAAACAAAAAAACTTGAATTGTATTTATTTAAAGTTTGTTTAGATTTCTAACACCCCAGTGAGGGAAGCAGGCTTAAGCTGAGAGGACAGCGACTGCAGGGTGGTTCCAAAGCTTTTTACATGGCAAACAAGATGAGGAATGCCACCATCAAACAGAAGAGCCCCATGGCTTCCGAAAGGGCAAAACCGAGGATAGCGTAAGAAAACAGCTGCTGCTTGAGGGATGGGTTCCTGTAGGGGGAAAACAAAATAAAAGCCTGTAACACAAATTCCTATTAAATTCTCCAGAATAAAATGTTACACAATGTTTCCCAATCCATTATGGACACTGAGAAGGGTTAAGCAGCACAGATTATAGGTACTTGACTATAACACATTTAAAATGTTAGGAATGTTTGCACAGTTCTGCTCCTATCTAAATGAAGGCTATATATCCATGGAAACCTTCTTCTGTTTTGCCAGCAGCAAATAACATATTTGAGCTTTTCTCTTGGTGTCCTTGTCCCTCGAGTGAATGGAAGGGAGATATGGGAAGCTGGAATTATTCTTCTTAGAACAAGGACCACTTAAACTGAAAGACTTGGATATGATCTTGATATCCACATTAGTTAAAAACTCAGTAAAAGATGTTCTTACATTGCAAAACACTTTATCCTTTTCTTTTAAAAAGACATGCTTTTTGGTTCAAAGGTATATGAACACATGTATGTACAATATTCCCCCTCCCCCACTAAAATATCTGCATCTCGATAGCACAAGTAGCAACTCAGAGAAAGGTGCACTTAAGTGCTATACAGACTGCAAAAACAGCAGTAGAACAGAAAGTTAATTGTTTTGTGAAAGAAGAGACAATGCCCCAGATCACCAAAGCACTTGTTTAAGACATGGTATGCCTTGCATGTTTTGGAACTGTTTTTATGATTTCCTGAAAAGTGCTTCTCTTAATCAGTGGACACATCATAGCACCAGCTTCATCTCTCCTGCAATTCGATGGCCTGAGCCAGAGAAGAGCTTTCACCTTAGTCTGATGCAATGCCTTCCTTTCAGCACTGCTGGAAGGGATACAAGAAGGTATCACCACCATTACAAGTATACCCCTATGAGTCAGGACAGGTAGAATCTGTTGAGCATGCCCTCTTCTATTCTCAATTTTACAGGGAGCCTCGCACAGTCCTAATTAATCTACTTCTGAATAGTATTTCAGGATTTACTATCCAACAGTATGCACAGTTCCGGCTATCTGAAACCAACCCTGAGACAACACATAATGTACTCAGGTTCTGTGTGGCTGTAAAATTTAGTTTTTTACCTTTACCTTTTTTTTTTTAGTTTTACTGCTTTATACTTACTCAGTGTTACTTATTTTATGACCGGATGGCAACTAACAACAACAACAACTCTCATCTTTAGGCCTACTCTTATATTTGTTTTGTGCTGGTTACTGACCTCAAAAAAGATTGATATGACATAATCAATGGATCTGGGAATGTTATTTGTATAGCCCATCAGCAGGACATTTAAAAACAAAATTCCATTCAGAATCCATTACTCTCTTCTTCAGTCTTCCCTAGCTAAACTTTCTAGTATCTCTTAACTGTCACAAAGTTTGCTTCTTAGAAGATGGGTTTATTTGTGGATGGTCATAAAACAGATTCTAATACATATAAATAGTTTTTCCACATTAGTTTACCTGGCATAACCAATGATTAAGCTGCCAAACACTGTTCCAATCCCAGCTCCTGAGCCAGCTACTCCCACTGTAGCAGCACCAGCACCAATGAACTTAGCAGCTGTATCAATATCATGGGAGACAGCACTGGTTTGGAATTCCCGATGAGCCAGCTGACGAGTGGAAAAGCCAAAAGGCTGTGAAATGAGCAAATAATTAGCATAGTTTGAGCCAAACACCTGAAAGTTCCATAGCAAAAACAAGTAATCCAGCTGTAACCTAATAATGTCTTAGGACATACCCAGGACAGATGTGAGGGGTAAGGAAACAACAGCAAGGTTAATGGCTTGCCAAACTTTTAGCCAAAGGTGGAAGAAATGTAACCTTCAGGGCCTAACTCCCATCAGCCCCAGCAAACACAGCTAACGGTAAGTGCTGATAGAACTTGGTGTTCAACAGCATCTGGAGAACTAAAGGCTCTTCATACAGGTAGTTCTTGACTTATGACCATTCATTCAGCGACTGCTCAAAGTTACGGCAGCGCTGAACAAAGGGATTTACAACCCGTGCCTGAAGTTATGGCCATTGCAGCACAACCCCATGGTCATGTCAAAATTCGGGTGCTTGGCAGCCTGTCTGCACTTACCAGCACAGGGGCACTTCAACTCCCCCTACTCGCCTATCTCTCCCCACCTGTGCCCTTTTGGCCCCCTACTGCCCTGCACTCTGCTGCCCCAGCTGACCTTTGCCACTGATGAGGCATGCCTGGCCTGGCTGGGGCTTGCCTTCGCACTGCAAAAAGGAAAAAAGCAAAAAGTCCTGCCCCAGAACCGTGGCACACCAAAAAGCCCGGGGCAGGGCTTTTTGCTTTTTTTCTTCTCGCAGCACAAATGGCAAGCCCCAGCCTGGCCCAGGCCAAGCACGCCTCACCTCATCAGCAACAGGAGCAAGAAGGCAGCTAAGGGCAGCTAAGGCAGCCGAGCACAGGGCTGCAGTGTGGTCAGAGTGCAGGGTGGTGAGGACGACTGCAGCTGGGACTGGGCTGGGGTGGCTGCAGCTTCCTGGGTTGTGGCAAGAGCTGCAGAGCTGTGCGGTTCTGTGGCTGCTTGCTGTCCTGCTAGGCAGGGTGCAGGGTGGCCAAAAGGACAGAGATGGTGGGGAAGATAAGTGGGTGGGGGGAATTGGAGACAATCCCTTACCTTACTGAGGCTCGGGGCTGGAAGGGACCAAACCCAGAATGGCTTGGATTGGGCTGGGTCCTCGGCTAATGACCAGTAAAATTTGCTTAAGAACAGCAACGGGGATTGCTGCCGCTAAGCAATGTGGTCATGTGACATCTCACTTTACAACTGCATCGCTTAGCAGCTAAAATTCCGGTCCCAATTGTGATTATAAGTCGAGGACTACCTGTAGTTCCTAAGTACTGGAGGTCCATAATAATACAACACAGAAAGTCAAATGGGAGTTACTGCTGGATCACAGAGTAGAACAAAAACAAAGGTTAAATTTCCCTACTGAAAGTCTTAGAAAATCCTGACCTCATCTGTGCCTGTTTAAAGATGACAGCCACCAATAAACTACAGACATGCAGATTCTGAAAGCCTCAGTACTATACAGATACACTTATACTGTTTGTACCTATAAGAAATCCTAATCATGCCATCTTTAAGATTAAGAGGAAACTCCCAAAAAAGCAACTGAACAAGAATAGGACTATAGACTTGGTTGGAGTCAGGCAGCATCAAAATTGAATGAATAAATATTAAATGGTCCTTGAAAGTTGAAATTCATGTACCATCTAATTCAAAGTAATTTTTACACTGATAGTGAGAGGTAAAGAAAGACCAGCTGAGAAGATGGCAATTAGGACACCTTTTCAATTTTCAATGCTGTAACTGCTGAAAAAGCTGGGGGAAAAGAATCATAATATCAGGATGGGCACCTTCTTCCTTCCCATATTTGTCTTCACCTATGCTTTGGTATATGAGCCATTGCAAAAGAATTCTTTCCAGTACTACTTTAGTAACATTAAACACTCCTGATCATATGGAAAAAGTAGTTTCCTATAGTGAAGTTTCCCCCCTTCTGCGGAAGCCAACACTGATGTGCATAAGTTGTGGAATATATAGATACAGTTCTTCTCATGCTCCCAGTTTGTAAAAATACTATAAGAAGAGGCCTGTGATATCCTATAGATCCAAGGGTCAAATAGTCCATTTCTGTATTTTCAGAATATTATGTATAATACTAAGAATTGTTGTTTATACGTACCTGCAGTGTCTGAATCTCTGGCCTGCTCAGTAAAGATAGGGAAGCTGGCCTAGTTAGAATTCGAGAACAACAGCGGAGCTAGAGAGAAAAACACTTCAGTTTATATCCAACTATACAAGAATCTATACAGTAGTCTGAGCTGTCTATTAAACCTACAATAACTTTTCAGGATTGTTCGATCTTCTTCCAAATCCATCTATTTAAAATTCTTTACATTACATATATAGCTCGAAATGCTTGCAAAACGTATTATCTGACTGTCCTTACTGTATATGCAGAGAAGGCTGCATGTGACCCACATAAAACTAAACCTGGTAACCTAATCTATATATTTTCTTACTAAAAAGTATTATGTGAAAGATGTAATTGACCAAAGACATGGTATGTGGCACAGTCAATATCTAAGGCCCACCTGTGGATGAACAAAGCATATGAAAGAGTGTCACTTAAAATGTAAGAAGAATAAGTAGTAAAGGGAATGAAATGAAATAAAAATAGGCATATTGTAATCTGTGAAACTAAGAGAAAAAGAAAAGATGGAGTAATTCTGAATGAAGATGGCCTAATCTAATGGAATAGTTGATGAATGCATGCAGGAAAACAGAATACATTTAATTATGAATGAAAAGTACTAAAACATAGGTCAGAAAGTACTGTATGAATTGGTGTCATTATTTTTAATGCCCCATTTTTAATATATACAGTAGAATCTTGGTTAACCGGAACTCAAGCAACCGGCACTCTCAAGCAACTGGCAAAAAAATGAAATAATACATTAAATAAAAATTTAAATAAAATCAATTTTTAGTGGAAAGATAAGTTCAAACTTGGTGCACTGCGCCGTGCCACACCAATCCCTTTCTAGCAGAAAGGTAAGTTTAAACTTACCTTTCTGTTAGAAAGGGATCGGCGCAGCGCACCAAGGTAACTTTAAACTTGACACACCACACCACACCACCCCAATCCAATCCCTTTCTAGCTAGAAAGAGATTGGGGCAGCTAGGCGCGGCACACCAAGTTTAAACTTACTTTGGCGCACCGCGCCGATCCCTTTCTAGCAGAAAGGTACGTTTAAACTTACCTTTCTGCTAGAAAGGGATTGGGGTGGCTAGGTGCGCCAAGTTTAAAGTTATCTTTCTGCTAGAAAGGGATCGGCCAATCCCTTTCTAGCAGAAAGGTATGTTTAAACTTGGCGCGCCTATTTTTAATAGTAACCCTCAAGCAACTGGAAACTACATTTATCCGGCATCTACCAATCCCCATGGGTGCCGGTTAACCAAGATTCTACTGTATAACTCAAGGTGGTTAACATACCAAATAGTCCTGCTTCCTATTTTTTCCCCACAACAACAACCTGTGAGGTGGGTTGGGCTGAGAGAGAGCGACTGGCCCAAAGTCACCCAGCCAGCTGTCATGCCTAAGGCAGGCCTAGAAATCAGTCTCCTGATTTCTGGGCGAGCACCTTAACCGTTACACCAAACTGGCTCTCTAGATCATCTAGGTTGTTGCGAGTAGGAATCCATACACTGGTGATAGCTGCACATTATACTGCAATGGATAGTAATAATGAAAGAATCAGAGAAAATTTTGGGAAAAAAATGTGCTACATTCCAAATGAATGTGATCCAGGGAAAAAGTCATTCTGGATGAAATTTGTTATTTCTGTGACATGAATGGATGAAACAAAATGAGAGAGTACAGCAAAAAGTGACTGTGTCATACAAAAACCCAAGGATGAAAGAGGATAGTGACTATAAGTACCTTGAAAAAAGGTCTGTTTGTTTCCGATACATGTATGTCAGGAGAAGCATAAAAGTAAACAGAATGCAGTACAAATGGGGGAATGGAAAAAGAAAGAGGTAAGTTTAATGAACAAAATGCAATGTATGAAGTGGTGTATAGATATGATGGTTTGCAAAGTTAGAAAGATATGGATAGGCATAATGAATGGTATTAGTGTCTTCTCTTATTTCATGTCTTTCATTTCTTTGACTTACTATTTCTAAATCTTTCTTTGTGCTTTCATTATTTCGGCTACCACAAAACGGAACAGTGCATGTACATGCTCCCTATTACAAAATGCAAAACTTAAAACTTCAAATGTTTATATTAGATAGTTGTTTTACAAGCCTATGTGGTTAGAAATAATAAATTTCCATCCATAAATACAGAAAAACTTGATTCTCCCAAATGAAACATACTAAGAGTATCCCATATTTTAGCACATTATAATCTCTGATAACTGAAAACTGCAGGTTAATATTAAGAAACATCACTGAGCACAATGCAAACCACTTGGCACAAATATATTAAATTTTGCAAACCATTAATGTTTATAATCTTGCATTTTGTATAATTTGTAGACCACCATGAAGAAATGTTTCCAGAGTAGTTTCTAGATAAACATCAGCACCTAGAATTACTGCATTTACCAATACAGAATTATTTTTAACTCCAACTTATATCTGGATGATAAATTACTTTGTCTACCTTCATCCAGGCAGTATTTATAAATAGTTTATAAATAGTTCTAAAACAGGGATGGACAATATGCAGACTTTCAAATGATGCTAGACTATAAATGCCATCATCCTTCACTAATAGCTATACCAGCTCAGCTGATGGATATTGGAATTCAACAGATCAAGCCACACATTGTCTATTCCTATTTTAAATACAGAAATAAAACCAACTTTAAACAAACTGCAAATTAAACTGATAGAACAAGCTAGGCTAAATATTTCCTTTATAAATATACTGGGATTCTATATTCATTATTATTTTTAAGAACTCTTTATCATAAGAATTGCCCAGATAATTATTTTAGACCATCATCATCTCAGGTCCCAAAAGAATACATTCATGCAAAGCAGGGGAGGCTGAATTCATTGGACATGTTTTCTTACCCTATGAGTTTTATTCATGTTTTCAAACAAGATTAAATCAGCCCTTATTTAAAAAAAAAACTGATTAGGTCACCTTGATCAATTTTATATAAATTATCTACCAGCAGACAGAGTCACCAAAGTAACATAAACAGTTGAAAAGTTCTGCTTTTGGGCAAAAGGATTCATTAGAATACTGAATCCTCATCAGGTGGGGGTGATTTATAAGAAGGGTTAAGGTTTAGTTATGAGTATTAAGGTCATTAAGCAAAGTGGTCACTAAGTGAAACCACAACTGAGCTTATGATTTTGCTTCAGCTTTTCTTTGCTTTACAGACCTGCAAAGCTCGTAAATGCGAGGCCTGGTCACAAAGTTACTTTTTCATCACCATTGTAACTGTGAACGGTCACTAAACAAGGACTACCTGTAATCCAGTCACTCCTGAACACATCATTCACCAAAACCTCAATTACCTTACTTTTATTGCTTGTATCTTTAGTTATATTCTAGTCTAGGACCATAATAAAGTACTTTACTATTTTAACTGTAGGAAAATGGCAAATATTGTACATACAGTATATACAATATATTGTATACATAGTATATACAGTAGCTGTATATTTTCACTTCAAAACATAGTTTAGTCAATAATAAATAACCTAGGAATTTTTAATACCCAGGGCACATATTTTAGAACAGACATAATTAAGCACTCAATTGCCTTTTCCTCCTACCAAGTACACATCACTTCAATCAGGCAAGGGCACTTTGTTCTTTCTTTTCTAAATTATAAGATAATTGGTCAGTCATAAGAGATGTAGAAAACAGTTCGTTTAAACAATCTGGCTCCGGAACAGTTTGTTCTTTTCCTTGTACTTCTAATCCAGGAATTCCAGGAATAATTTGTGCATTTTTGGAAATGGGCTATTCAAGAAGAGGAAGTAAATTGTAGTACTCCAAATCCATGCTGCTTCCAAACTTGTCTGGAATCAGAAACCATTTCCTATACTACACTAACTACTTCCGTAAATGCAGAAACCACCTTTGAAACACTGATTGGCCCTTTCTGAAGGAAAGCTGAGACATTCCAAGATGGAAAATTATCAGGATGGTCCACAGCCTGATTGTTCTAGGAAGGTCCATTTTGCACATATCTATCAGTTACTAATAAGTGACAGAGACATGTGTACCAGATGAACAAATAAAATGGGAGATGTTTGTTTGCAATTTTTATTTGGAATTATTTGGAAGACTATTTTAATAAATTCTTCAGGATCAAGGATCAATTCATAATACGCCAAAATTCATTGTGAAGCCTTGAAAAAGTCATTCAGCTTTCTCTGTAATGTAGAAGTGTTAATAATAGATCTTGCAGATTAGCTGGATTAAATAATTTAAGAGATGTTTATTTTGTTTATTACTTTTCCTTTAAGGCAGGTACAAGGCAAACATTCCTTACCAGAGCTGGTGAAGCCAAAAGAGCTACTGGAGTCTGCATTCTGATTATCCTGAATGAAGGAAAAAAGCTGCAGTCAGGTACACATACCTTAAAAAATCACTGAGTAAAAAAACCAACCCTCCATTGTATAGCAAAATATTGCCATTCCAAAGGAGCAATTTTTTGTTCTTTTATCTGTTGTCTTTCCATATCCAATACAGTTTTAATAAAGTATAAATCCCAAATTAAATTCAGGGTAAATTTAAAAGAAACAATACAGGTAGTCTTCATTTAGCAACCACAATTGGGATTGGCAACTTGGTCATTAAATGAAGCAGCTGCTAAGTGAAACTGCGACTGTGCTTACTTCAGCTTTCCTTTGCTTTACAGACCTGCAAAGGTCATAAATGTGAGGATTGGTTGTCAAGTTACTTTTTCATCACTGTTGTAACTACAAGCGGTCACTAAATGAGGATTACCTGTATTAACAAAAAATCCTATTAAAAAGTAAGGAAGTACCAGACGTGACAGCTAAATTGTGTCACACTGACTCCCCGATACAGTTACCATATAAAAAAATTATCAGAAGAGCAGATTAATATCATAGCTATATTAACTTGACAGAAAATTACTTTTTTTCCTTCTTTTTTTTTTTTACAGAAGTCATAGACTCTGTTAATGATAGGAAAAATATTAATACATCACTAATAGCATGCCAATAAAACTTTTTACATACCTCAATTGAGGTATGTAAAAAATTTAGACATACCATTCATTCCTCTCTTCCCACTTAAACTCCCATTCTTTACTTGTTTTGCCAGTTTCTCAAAATGGTACAGCATAATATACACAGCCTTTAGAGAAGCCTTTCTCAACTCTTTGACCCTGGAGGAACCCTTGAAATAGTTTTCAGGCCTTGGGGAACCCCTGCACATTCAGGCTCTAATATAGGCCAGAAGCTGCAAAATTATTATATTTGTTTCACGTGTACACCTGTATATATGCATTAACAGTGTTCTTAAACTAAAGATAAAGAATGAAACTTACCTCTTTAATGTGAAGTTGCCCAAATTTGAAATAATTTTTTAAAATAAATTGTGATCTCCCAGGGAACCCCTAGCGACCTCTCGCAGACCTAGGGTTCCAAAGAACCCTGGTTGAGAAACCCTGCTTTGGAGAGTCACAGTAGAGCCACTCATTTGATTGTTCTCACCTACATCAGCCAAATATATATTTATTAAGAAGCCAATTTCACTGTGTCCAATGGAATTTACCCTCTGTTAGCATCAGGATTACACACTGAAACGACGGGTTGTAGCCTAACTCTTTTAGTGACCTCAGGAACCACAAGGTGCCTCATGTCGGGAATTCTCTAAGGATCGTCAGAGAGGAGAGATTTTAAGGCAAGGTAACATTGGTTGGTCAGAAATAAGAAGCTGTTGTGAAAAAAAAATGCAAATACCAGCTGGGGGCCTTCGTCCTATTTGACTTCCTCCATGCAGCCGTCTCTCTACATCACTATCACTACTTTCCAACGGTCTCTACCTTCAAGCACCCCGGCTTCCTGCACGGCTCCCCACCTCCCCCAGGTGCAGCCCCTACTGCCGCCTGCGCCGCCCCTCGAGGCGCCGCGCTGCTCACCTTCTAGAGCAAAGAAAGACTCCACCGAACCCTCAAAGTCGCGGCTCTTCCAACCAGCACAGCCAAGCCCCGCCCGCCCTCGCTCACCTTGCCAATGTACCACCGCGTCCTCCGCTCCTATTGGTTGACGCGACGCAAGGAACGCTGCCCGGTGGCTGACGGGACACAACCTTCTTCGCTGCTCGCGATTGGGCTGCACCCCGCGCGCTCCTATTTTCACTCAGTGAGAATTGGGTAGCTCCAAAAGCCTCCGTGTTCGCCCATTGGCTAGCTCCCCCACGTCTCGGAGGCGGGTCCGTAAGGAGGCGTTAGAGGAAGGAAGACGGAAGGGGTGGGTCACGTGTTCACCCTGGGAAGGTTGGAGGTTACGGTGTCGTGTGGGGCTGTGGGACGTGGTGAGTCATGTACGGGAAACGGACTTTCCACGCTTTGTGGTGTACGAGAAACTCCGTGTACGAAACAGCCACCCTCTTCTGTGTCACTTTTGTTGGCTGTGCGGTTGCTGTGATAAGTTTTGGTTTCTATCACGTGTAGTCTTAAAACGTTTGCTCAGGATTTGATTTCGCCGCTGCTTTTCTATCGAGGGCCGGCCTTCCCCAATCTGGTGCTTTTCGGATTCTTCCTATCTCGGCCTTCCATAGATTATAGTCTGCAAAGATTATAGTCTGCAAAATCTGGAGGTCTGAGGGGTGGCTGAGTGTGAAAAAATGTTAGGACAAAAAAAAAAGCTATATGACTTCGTTACTTGTGGTTTTGTATCTCATTATCAGCCCATTCTCAAAAATTGTTAGATGTTACAACTGTCAAGAGATCATAGCATTGGAAGGTGCCATAAACTCTGAAGAACCTTTATACTTACAATTACATCCTTAGCAATGTAAGTGTGTATTTCAGGAATGTTTAATGTCAGTATTGGTCGAAATAACATGTTGGCTTTTAATTTCTTTATTAGTTTTATGTAGTCTATTAACCAATAATCCACTATCAGCTGATCAATGACAGTTTATTACTAAAGTGAAGATTTTATCCTGTTGAGCCATGGTTTGTTTAACCAAAGTTTGTTGAATAAACCAAATTGTTTGGGTTCACATTTAACTAAAAAAATCATGGTTCATAAATTACAGGGCTGGGATTGTCCGACACACTAAGCAAAAAATCAGCGTATGTTGCCTAAATCTTATCCAACACACTGAACAATGAACTTATCATAGTGGCTGGGTTTGAGACACAGGCTAGCCAACCACGTTTCATCCTGTCTAATGTGCATAGCCAGCAAATAGCAGCATGAACTAAGCCTCTGTGTTTTCAAACAGAAGATTGACTGAAGCTTGAACGTTGGTTCAGCTCAGGGACTAGATAGAGATAGCGGACAAAGCAGTTAATTAGACAATTTTATACATGTTTATTAGAACTGAATGGGATTTAGTTCTAGGTGGAGTCCTTGGTGCTCTCTGAGCCTTGTTGTTTTCTTGCAGACATTTCATTGCCAGACTAGGCAACATCTTCAGTGCAAAGAGGGAGTGGGCCTTGCTCTCAGTTTATATACTGTGGCTTGCCCTGCTTTTGTTGGTGGGGGTGTTGTTCTCTCCTTGGGAGTTCTTTGATTGGGCTGTTGTTTGCTGCTTGGTTGATTGCCTGTTAATAGTTCCTTGATTAGGGCATATTGTGCTGTTTGATGGTTCATCTGGTGTTCTATTTTCTCTTTAGTTTCAACTGGGAAACTGTGAGCATCCCAAACCAGGCCAAATCCAAAAACGCCAGAGAATTCCTGGAAGCCTGGCACTCAGACAAAGCAGCCATCAACAGACACATAGAGGTAAACAACACGTACCATTCAAAAGAGACAATAGAAAAGCCAAAAGACCAGTACACTCCCTTGCCAGCAATTGACACCCAGATATGCAAAAATCAACACTAGGATTAACACCACAAAGGGTCCCTTTGACCAGAGCATGAGGTCATCCTTTACCAGTATGTATTGATGACAGTGCCCAGCCATTCTGCTGATTCTAAATAAATGGATTTTACACAGAAATGTATTACAATAATTAAAATATTTTCTGAGTTTGGACCACATGCTAATCCAAAATGTGATTTATCCATTTTGGGATTACTGTGTGTAATGATTGCCTTATCCCAACGAAGTCAGTCTCACCAGGGATTAGTGAATAAAACTGATTTATTGAAAGGATAGTATGCAAATACAAAGAAAGCTGAGAATAAGCAAAAGCGCGCCAAATACAAACTAAAAACCCTCGCCTCCAAGCCGATCCCGCCCCCCACCCCAACATCGCAACCACCCCCTCCCAGCATTGGCAAGCGTCACACATCTGCCTGGGAAAGTAACCTTGAATACATGTCATAACCCAAACACACATTCCTTCAGGGCAGTACAGAGATAACACCCTGGCAGGGCTGAAATTCCCCACCCCGCAGATGATAGACACGGATCAGAAACATGACATGCGAAACGTTACGATGTATGCAAACCATTGGAACGATGAACATGACATATCGCCCCCCTTAAAGAAACGAAACGAAATCACGGAGCAGGTTTATCGGGATAAGCAGCGTGGAAATGGGCAACCAGAATAGGGGAGTGAACATCGTGGGCAGCAACCCACTCAGAATGGGGGAAATGCTTCCAGCGAACCAGGTATCGTAAGACGACATCGTCGGGAATCCAGAATTTCTCTGACTTCAAAGTGTTGCTGACCATCAAGCAGGAAGAGGAGGTTGTGGATGCCAGTGGGCTGATTCGTTGAAAGACTTAAGGAGGCTGCAATGAAACACAGGGTGCAAGCGTTGCAGGCAAATCCAATTTAAAAGTAACAGGATTAATTTGAGCAACAATAGGAAAAGGACCAATAAATTTAGGTGCCAACTTTTTTGAAGGTTGTGTTGACTTGATGAATTTGGTGGAAAGATATACCTTATCACCCACTTGGAAAGGTGGTGAGGTGGACCGTTTGGAATCTGCATGCCGTTTATAAGTGGCTTGGGCATCAGTAAGCGCCTGTTGTATTGCACGCCAGGCGTGCAGCCCAATCAGCAGGTGAGGAGGTGGGGGGATGCTGGCTGAGGCAGTTCTGGGATCGGGACAAAGTCACGGCCGAAAACGGTATGGAATGGCACCTGGCCAGTGCTTTGATGAACGGCATTGTTGTAGGCAACTTCAGCAAATGGTAGGAGGTCAACCCAATCATCTTGCTGATAATTGACAAAAGCACGCAAATATTGTTCAAGTGTAGAATTGACCGCCTCCGTATTTCCGTCAGTCTCCGGGTGCGACGCAGTTGACAATGCCTGGTTAGTACCCAGTAATTTCATAAATTCCCGCCAAAACTTGGACGTGAATTGTGTGCCCCTGTCCGTCACCAAGCGGGCGGGGCATCCGTGAATTTTGTACACGTGTACAATGAAGAGGCGGGCCAGCTGTTGCGCAGATGGGATGGAGGTACGTGGGATGAAATGGGCTTGTTTAGAGAAAAAATCTTTTACCACCCAAATGACAGTTTTCCTCTGGCTAGGAGGTAAATCAACGATGAAGTCCATAGAGATCTCCTCCCAGGGGCGGGAAGGATTAGCCACCGGTTGTAACAAGCCCTGGGGCTTTCCCACTTTTCGTTTAGAAGCAGCACATACTGGGCAGGAACTGACGTATTCTTTGATGTCGCGCCTGAGCGTTGGCCACCAGAACTGGCACCTAACCAGATGAAGGGTCTTCCCAAACCCAAAATGCCCAGCCACTCTGTCATCATGGGATCATGACAGAATGGTTTTGCGTAACGCCTCAGGCACATAGAGACGATCATGCTTCCATGCAAAAGCCTGTTTAAAAGTGACCTCATTGAGGTTTGCTTGCAACCAAGTGTCAGTTTTCAGCTCGGAAAGAAACTGTTCTTGCAAGTCTGAGGGAACAGGCAAGCAAGGTGAAACTGAAGCGTCTGTTCGCTGCGCTCAAGTTTGGCTGCGAGTCACAGCTGCCAGACTCATTTGGGGCTCTGTCCAGAGAGTTCCCACTACATCTGGCACCGTACTGGCATCCTGAGGCTGGCGCGAAAGTGCGTCAGGAAGTTGGTTTTCCCAGGTATAAATTTCAGTTTAAAGTCAAAACGACTAAAGAATTGAGCCCACCTAATTTGTTTGGGGCTCAGTTTACGAGACGCAGTCAGTGCCTCCAGGTTTTTATGATCAGTCCAAACCTCAAAAGGGTGGGTAGCCCCCTCCAATAAGTGACGCCAGCTTTCCAAAGCAGCTTTAACAGCAAAAGCCTCTTTCTCCCAAACGTGCCATCTCCTTTCTGTCTCTGAAAATTTACGGGAGAGGTAGGCACATGGCTTTAACTGTCCGAGATTGTCCTTTTGCATTAACAGAGCTCCAATTGAGAAATCAGAAGCGTCCACCTGTACCACAAATGGTTTGTCAGGATCAGGATGCTGCAGAATGGGTTCGGACGTAAACAGTTGTTTAAGGGTCTCAAAAGCCCTCTGGCATGCGGGTGTCCATTTTAGCAGCGCTCCCGGATTTTTCACCCTCCGTGTATCTCCCAAACCTTTAGTTTTGAGCAACTCAGTGAGGGGTAGCGCTATTTCCGCGAACCCCTGGATGAAGGGCCGATAGAAATTCACGAATCCAAGGAGACTTTGTAGCTGCCTACGCGTGCGTGGCGGCTCCCATGCCAAAATGGCTTCAATTTTAGCAGGATCCATTTCAATTCCCTTATCGGAAATCCTATAGCCCAGATAATCAATTTGCGATTTATGAAATGCACATTTAGACAGTTTAGCATACAATTCCGCCTTTCTCAGTTTGCTCAGTACTTGTCTGACTAGATATACATGTTCTTCCATCGTTTCAGTATATATTAAAACATCATCTAAATACACCAACACCCCTTTAAATAGGTGGTCATGCAAGACCTCATTGATCAGTTGCATAAAAACTCCTGGCGCTCCCGCCAATCCAAATGGTAGCACTTTATATTGAAAAGCACCCAAAGGACAATTAAACGCAGTTTTCCATTCATCCCCCTCCCGTATGCGAATACGGAAATACGCCTCCCTCAAGTCCAGCTTAGAGAATGTTTTCCCCTTTGCCAGATGTGTTAGCATATCTTTTATCAGGGGCAAAGGATATTTATTTAATATCGATACTGCATTGAGCCCACGGAAATCTGTACACAAAGTGCCATCCTTCTTTGGTCGAAACAGTACAGGTGCGCCTACTGGAGAGCTGGCTGGTTCAATGAAACCCCTAGCTAGATTTTTGTCAATGAACTCTCGTAGTGTTGCCAGCTCCTTCTGGGTCATAGAATAAATTTTAGGACTAGGCAATTTCACATTAGGAACAAATTCTATGGCACAGTCAGTTTTGCGATGAGGCGGCAGCCGGTCCGCCTCTTTTTCACCAAACACATCTGCAAAGTCCTGGTATTGCTTCGGCAGCCCTTCCAGCGGCTCGACTTGCAGAGAAGTGGTTGCTGCCCGTCCCACCTCGTTGTCGTCTAGCTGGTCTTTAGCAGGGGCTTTATAAAATCCATCTGTGAACGTCACCGTTCGATGCACTCAGTTTATGGAGGGATTTTGCCGTACAAACCAGGGCATCCCTAAGATGACCAAAGGTCCCCCTACCGGTGCCACAATAAACGGTAATTTTTCCCAATGGCTGCCCATTTGCAATGCAACCATCCTGGTAGAGTGGGTAACTGGTTTCCCCCCTGCCATGGTCCTGTCCAACTGGGTAAAGATCATCGGCCGCTTTAAAGGGAACATGGGTAACCCCAACGCAGTAGCCACATTGGGGTGCATCAAGGACCGTGAACACCCCGAATCAATCATGGCCCACAGTTCTATAGTTCGGGTGCTGGACCCCAACTTCACCCTAACAGTCAGGGTAGGGAAATCCCCACTCACCGAAACATGGTCGCGCTCATCTTCTTCTTCTTCCACCTGCCCCACGGCGCCCTTCAAAGCAGGTGGCTGGCGTTTCCCGCCGGCTCCTCGGTCTCCTGTCCCCTCTCTTCTCCAAAGAAGGGGATGCCTTCAGGTTCCACCTCGGCCAGGATGGCTTTCATCTTCCTTGGTAGGGATGGCGATTTCCCAGCCGGTTTAGCTGGGCGATCCTCGGCTCGTCTTTTTGGGCATGCCGCCGCTCGGTGCCCTTCCTTCCCGCAGCGCAGACATTGCCCCTTAGCAAAGCGACACTCCCTCTCCTCTTCCCACAAACGCTGGCTGGGTCGTCCTGAAGAGATCAGAGCGCGGGCGCTTTTGATTGTTTTGCCTTGCTTTACCGCCTTGCGATGTGCGAAGGTTTCCAGAGCGTTTTCAGCACTGCCCGCTAGTTGAATCCACCCATACAAAGTCTTTGGGTCATCACGCCCCAGAGCCCACCGAAGGACCTCAGTTTCTAGCCCATCTTTAAACAGCTCTACTAGGGTAGACTGGGACCAATCCTCAACTTTTCCGGCCAGTTCTTTGAATTCTAACGCGTAGTCTGCCACTGAAAGCGACCCTTGGGCAAGATTCTTCAGAGCCTGTTTCGCCCTTTCTTGTGCCAGGGGGTCCTCAAAGTGTTGTTTTAATGCCCACAGGAACTCCTCGAAGTCTTCTAGCTCTGGAGCCTCTGCTTGACACAGCTGGACGTACCAATCCGCCGCCCTCCCCTTCAGCCTATTTGCAATGGCATTTATTTTACCCCTCTCGGAGCGGAAGCTCTGCTCCCAGTCCTCCATGTAGCTATTAGCATTGGTAATGAAGAAAGACAGCTTCGTAGGGTCGCCATCAAACTTCACCGGAAAGGGGGGGGGGGTCTCGCCGCCTCCAGATGTTCGGCTTTTCCAGTAACGTCTAGGGTCCTCCTCCCTTTCGCTGACTGTCGGAACCGCGTCCGACCTCTCCCCCGCGGAGATGGGGGTGGTGACTCAGGGTTGGCGCTCTGATCCCTAGCACCCTTTCGTCTTCCCTCAGCCGACCCCAACTTCCTACGGCTTTCCTTTAGCATCACCGCCAAAGACTCCAACTTCTCCTCTAAAGCCTTCATTCGCGTGGGGGTGACCAATTCTTCGGCCGCACCGGTTACCACTACCACTGTGGGTGACAATGGAGGTCCTGGTTTCTGGACCTCTTGGGCGTCCCCCACAGCGGAGTCCTCGTCCTCGTCCCCCGTTCTATATTCGGCCCCTGACGTGCCCGTCGTTTCCGACATTACCACCTGCTCGCCAGGTTGTAGACCCAGCTGTTCTCGGCGTGCCGCCCTCTCCGCGCCACCCTCACTGCCGTGGTGTCCGGCTCCTCTTCAAT
Organism: Candoia aspera; assembly: GCF_035149785.1. Classification (NCBI taxonomy): domain Eukaryota; kingdom Metazoa; phylum Chordata; class Lepidosauria; order Squamata; family Candoiidae; genus Candoia; species Candoia aspera. The sequence continues at coordinate 83,042,980 of NC_086156.1, read as the reverse complement.
CCACTCGGCTTCTCGTAGTACAGACATCGCTAGCGCTCCCCGTCACAGGTAACCTGGCTAGGGGCTAGCGGGGTAAATTTTTTGATGATTCTCAGCTTTATGTAATGATTGCCTTATCCCAACGAAGTCAGTCTCACCAGGGATTAGTGAATAAAACTGATTTATTGAAAGGATAGTATGCAAATATGAAGAAAGCTGAGAATAAGCAAAAGTGCGCCAAATACAAACTAAAAACCCTCGCCTCCAAGCCGATCCCGCCCCCCACCCCAACATCGCAACCACCCCCTCCCAGCATTGGCAAGCGTCACACATCTGCCTGGGAAAGTAACCTTGAATACATGTCATAACCCAAACACACATTCCTTCAGGGCAGTACAGAGATAACACCCTGGCAGGGCTGAAATTCCCCACCCCGCAGATGATAGACATGGATCAGAAACATGACATGGGAAACGTTACGATGTATGCAAACCATTGGAATGATGAACATGACACTGTGTCAATCCAGCAAGTGTGGTTTTTAAACCATGTTTTATTTATTCATCAAATTTGTCACTGTCCATCTCCCACCAGAGGGACTCTGGGCAGTTTACAACAAAATAATCAATAAAACAATAGATATACACTATAACTACAACATATAAAAATACACTATATAAAATGCAATTACAAATAACCAGTAAATATAAATAAAAATAAATTCCAGATGGCAATGATCTAATTCAGTCCTTGCACGGGACAAGCACTTTAGAGCACTAGCCATCCCCAGTCATGACTATTCCCCTCCCCGCCCCAAGCCAGGTGGCAGAGCCAGGTCTTCAGATTCCTCCGGAAGGTCAGGAGCAATGGGGCTAACCTCACCTGTGGGGGAAGGATGTTCCAGAGGACGGGAGCTACTGCAGAGAAGGCCCACTTCCTGGACCCCACCAGATGGAGTTCTCTTACTGATAGGGTCCACAACATGCCCTCTCTGCCTGACCAGGTGAGACGGGTTGATGTAACAGGGAAGAGGCAGTCCCTCAGGTACCCTGGCCCTATACTATGTAGGGCTTTAAAGGTGATAACCAACACTTTGAACTGGACCCAGAAGCAAACTGGTACTCAATGCAGCTCACATAATAGAGGTGTTATATGTACCCTTCTAGGGGTGTCAAAAATAGCCTGCTGAGCTGCATTCTGGACCAGCTGTAGCTTCCAGATATTCTTCAAGGTAGCCCCATGTAGAGCGCATTGCAATAGTCAATATGGGGGATAACAGGGACATGAGTGACTGTTCAAAGGTCTATGGTCTAGCATGTTATGTGAGGCTAGCAAGCTGTGGTTTATTGTACACTATATTTAAGCTGACCATGTGCCTATGCTGTCATTATCACTTAAAATCTGTAGGGAGATTTATCCTTGTTCACTGAGGCAGTACAGACAGACCCTCATGCTTAAGGCACAGGATTAGAGCAGAGTACACAACTTTCTGAGCTGTGGAACTTTGAGTGGTGTGCTGAAGGTTGTACTCGCAAACCTTGATTTTATTTCATTTACATTATATATTTTTAATTTTCTATCCCACCTTTATTATTTTTATAAATAAGGCAGTGAACATACCTAATACTCCTTCCTCCTCCTGTTTTCCCCACAACCACCCTGTGAGGTGAGTTGAGCTGAGAGAGAGTGACTGGCCCAAGGTCACCCAGCTGGCTTTCATGCCTAAGGCAGGACTAGAACTCACGGTCTCCTGGTTTCTGGCCTGTTGCCTTAACCACTAGACCAAATGCATATATGTAATAATTTTTTTGTCTACTACATTAAGATTACAATCCAATAACAACTTTTGCAGGTAGAATCTAAGGTTTTGGGAGGCATCACTTGTCTCTCTGGATTAGAAGGAAAAGTTCTCAGGCAGGTTTTTTTGTTCTGGAATGGCTCTTCATATATATGAATTGATTATTTTAAAAAAACAGCTGTTTTATGGATATACTAACTTCTGTATTTCTCTTCTGAAAGATGAGTCAACAATACTTCAGAGGATATGGTTGAATAGATGGCTGAAATTAAAAAAAAATGCTACCTGGGGTTTTACAGCTAGAGTTTACAAAGTGTAGTTCAGTATATTCTTAGAAATGTTTGTTAGTTTGAAAGTAGGGTTTCGTGTTTGAGCATATTTTCTGTCTATTCCTGCATCCCTCCAGTTCACCATGGAGCTGCAAGCCCAGTCATGCCAACTGAGTTTGAACACACTCCTCTTTCCTTTTGACAGTACCAGGAAATTGTGCCTTGAAGAAAACATAATTATGAGAGTTGGCTCTCACACAGTCAGAGATAAAAACCATGGTATCACAGCTAACTATTACCAAACAAAGGACAGAGAGAAACTGGGTTCTTGCTCAAAAGAAGGGGCAGAGTAGCTTATTATGAATACAATATTTATTCCAAAAATTTATCTACTTATTTGTGTGTTTGTGTGGGCATGCATTTGTAAGCCGAAATCAATGCACTGCAGATGAAGGCCCCTTCTTTGATAGTGTGTGTATTTACACAATTTTTTAATATTTTAAATAGCTTTTATTAATCTTTTTATACATAAAATAAAAATGAACAATTCAGCACACGCAAAAACAAAAGGGAAAAATTACACAATAAGGAAACACATAAAAACACCACCACCACCAGTAATTACAAGTATATCTCAAGTTCACCTGATTTTTATGAGGCTTTAAAAGGGGAAACTAAGCTTTCAATGTTCACGGAGCTTTCCAATTTTTTTTTTCCAAAGGGAGAGGTAATGTGACATTTTCTGATTAACAGAATAATAATTTTCTTAAAAATTGCTAAATCACACATCCCTGAAATCCAGTCTTTTACATCTGGAATTATAGTATTTTTCCATCTCCTATGGATTATTCTTTTTGCTGTTATTAGAGCATGGAAAACCCATCTTTGTTCTGAACATGTTAAATTCTAAGTAGTTGGTATATAATTCAGTACAATACGTGTATCTTTAAAAACTAGAGTTTTCTCAATAATTCTGTCAGCATATTATACTGTATAACATTACTCCAAAAGGGGTATAAGGAAGAACATGACTGTAACAGATGAGTTAAGGTGCCCTCAAATTTCTTGCAACGCCAAAACAAATATTCATTAGTCCATCATTTAAAAAACATTCTAGATAGTGTCCAGTAGTGTCAGACTCCACAATCAAATGATTGCTGAATCATCTGATCGTGTTCGTCCACCATGATTGAGTCAACACAGGACAAGCTGGCAGGTGGGAGGGGGGACTTGCCAGGAGTGAGAATCTAAGCTGTTTGGACTACAAGGGAAAGAGCCAAGGTCACAGCACTGGAGATGTCTGCAGCTTGCATGGCTGACCATTAGAACATGAAGGAGAAGATCTAGGAGTGGGGAGTGCTAGCTACTGGAATGTTTTAATTAACTGCTTTTGGCGCGCTTTTGTTTAATCTCAGCTTTCTTCTGCTCTGCATATCTGATCTCAGTCTGAATTCTGCATATTTCAAATGTGCATGAGTCAAGTTGTATTTGGGACTAATGGTGTCAGTTCTTACAAGTAGAAACAAAACACAATCCTTTCATGGATTACTTTCAACTTTAAATCACAGGACATAAGCTTAGTATTCTTCAAAACTTGAGTCCCTTGGTTTGAAAGGACCAGAGTTTCCAATTCTTGATTCCAAACTTCTTGTATATTTGTTACAGATATTTTAAACTGTTCATTTAACATTTGAAAGAAAAAAAAAGTCGGATTCTGAAATTGAATTCTTCAGTATTAATTAACATATCAGGTATTTTAGAAACTGCTAACGTATCAGGTCCATATTGAGCTCTCATCTCCTTTCGTGTCAAAATATGTTTTACCTGAATATATCTTCATTATATTGTAAAGATGGTAATGAAAATTCTGTTTGCCATTGCTGAAAAGATTTAAAGTAATCATTTAACAATAATTGAGCTAGTGTTATTATACCCTTTTGTGCCCATTTTTTGTAGTAACAAGTTTTACCACTAATTTGTAGAGTTAGAGATGTCTTCATGAGATTCTGTATCAGAATTAAACCTATCACCTAACAGGGCCCAAATATGTGTTACTGCTAGCAAAGTAAAATTTAAAAATGCTATAAATATGAGTTAGGGTTTTATATGTGTGTGTTTGTGCGTGTGTATATATATCTTGAAATGCCACAGTTGCTGGAATTCTTTCATTATGGTTTTATATCTTTCCTTCAAAACTGCATACTAGAATTTTTTGGATTCTTGTGAGCTTGCCTAATTGTTCTAATGCGGTCTGCCAGCTGAAGCCTGGCCATAACGGGGTCAAAACTGATCATCACTCCAGAAGCAAAATGTACCATCTATTTGTACAGTACATGTCCTATCCAGAGATTTCTTTGTATCAAGCTCATCTGCAGTTCACTCAGATACCGGCAGGAGGAGATATTTACCAGTATTATGTTATATTTTGGAAGGTTCACGAAGTCACTGTGCGCGAGAACAGCAGCAGATTTGTTTTCCCAACAGATGCTGGGGTAGCAACCCAATACATGCAACTAGGATGGTACTCATTGCAGACTTATAATGACAATGCCCAGGACCAGTTTTCACTTCATTCTTTCTTGCTTTTTGTTTTGGTTAATTCCCAGGGTAGAATTGAAATCTGCCCAGAGCAATTAACGAAAATGTTTGTGAGATGCTTTAAGGAAAGCAATTGGGTCTAAAACTTCTGCTCTGCATCTGAGCACACTTTTACATGACATTCTTCAAGCCTGAGCGTTTTTCATAAGGAAAAAACTGAGGAAATGGTCTCCTTTATCATTTGTATTTGAAATGACCTAGTGATTTGACAGGATTCAGCTGTCAGTCAGTTGATCAGAAACAAAAAATTAAGGATCTGCTAAAAGCTGGCCCTCGAGCCTTCCCTATCCTGGACCCCAACCGCCATTATCTCAGGGGATTATAGGTGTGCTGCAGTCCCACGCCTCTGGAAGGAAGGTCAGTCCCAGCCTCTGGAAGAATGCCCGGAAGAAAGCCTTTTTTTTTCCATTTTGCGACAGAACTACGTCTCCCAGTATTCTTTGCAACGTCTTCGGCTGTAGCGTCCCACAATGGGCGTTTTTTCTTCGTAATCTGGGAAGGCATGGGGAAGGAGAAATGGAAGTGCGTCATTCTTTTTGAGGCGTTTGCAGTTCGCTGATGAAGGTCTTCAGTTCCTGCTAGCCTCCGCCGGAGCGGTGAGTAGGAAGTTAATAAGGAAAGTTTGGTTCTAGCAACAAATTAACCCTTTCGTTAGCAATATTCTAACCGGGCATGACGAAAAAAAGTGACTGTAAAAAATGGGGGAAAAGTTCAGGAGGGTTATTATAAAGAAAGGGGCTGGTCACAGTGTTGTACTCTAGCTTTGTACTGTGCTTCTCTGGTCCGCTGCCATGTTCTGGGTTGACTGTTCCCCTAGTTCCCTAAGACAGTCTCCGACTTGAGGCCCTTCAGATGGATTCCATTTTGACTGTTCAGGCCAACACATCTAGAGGATATAGTGGTAATTACTGTGTTGTTCTGATTTGTACCGCGAATTATTATTATTGATTGGGAAATGTGATTCGACGAGTACTGGCTCTCAGAAAGCAAAAGGCGTTAGCCGTCACTTGCTGTAACGCGAAATGGTCAGGAGTGCACCGGCGAACAACGCACCCAAGCGCGTGTTCTGCAGCCGCTTTGATTCCTCCCCGGGCATTCTACGCGCGCGTGCAAGCGAAATCGTCGAAGGCAGCTCCGGAAAATGAAGTATATTTGCAAAATACAGATAAGCCGTGGAGAAGATGCATGTTAGAAGTCTTGTGATGTATATCAGGATTATGCTGCAACCTTTGCACTTTATTGCTTCTATTTTAACTGGGCTAGGTTCCCCCGTAAAAGTAACCAAAGGGCTGAGACGAACCTTTGAGACAAAGGTTACATAATACAGCGTTTGCTCTGTGCACGTATTAGAGCCCTGTTTAACCTGCTGGCTGGGAAAGACTCGCCTCAATCAGTAGGAAACTGCTATCTGTCGGGATAACAAACTAGGTGAGTCTAATTGCTTGAATCGATAGAAGATGGCGTCCTCATAGGAATGGGGTTTGAAATGGTACCTTGGTCAATCCTGCACCAAGTTTCATAATTGCATAGGTTTATTTTGCTTCTCTTTAATCGTGCCTAAGCATTAGAGAATGTTCTGGGGAGAGCCTCAGATTGGACTTGTTGGCTTCTATATTTGTAGATCATTGGAGTAATGAATACTTTGCTCATCTTCCAAGGAGTTCTTGCTAGATGGTTCAGTGTTTCCCTGCAATAATCTTGAAGGCTGCTTAGGTCTAACTTTGGCTCCTTGTCAGCTTTTCAGCTTCATAATGAGTGAACAGGTCTTGTTGCCAAGTCTCCCACCGTAGGTATTTGTGTATGACCAAAGATGCCAACATTTCCCTTGCCCTATTCTTTATTCATAGCATTTACTCATGGAGAACTTGTTTTCCCAGCACTCTTCCCTCCATGTTGAGAAAAACATTCCATATTCTCTATTTACATATTAGGCTAGTGTACTGTTTAATAGTCCAAGAAAAGAAAGGGTGTTGTTGAGGGCTGCGTGGTGGATAGGGTCCATAACACAAGCAGGTGAGCTGGGTTTCCAGGGAGTTTAGGTTTTCTTTGTATTTTAACTGTTATGACTGTTTTAAAGCTTATGCTTCATTTCCCATGTTCCCCACTCAACTCCTGTACCTTCAGTTTTCAGCCATCATAGTCAGAGGGGACTCCAAGGACACATAAGTAGTTCTTGGCGGTCATAGGTTGCCCATCCCTGCTTAAAGAGAAGCCTGGAAGAGAATGACCCTTAATGTAAAGCTTTGAAAACAAATTTAAATCCTGGCTTCTCTGCAGTAAACAACCAGCTGTATAGTACATATGAACTGTTATTTGAGTAACAGTGCTTCAAAGTGAGATTTGCCATTCACCTGAGTAAATATGTGCATGCAGATCTTTATTTGAGTGTTCTATCAAATAAATGATACATGTGGCAGCACTTTGGCTGATCTGGTTTGAATTTGGAAGGGAGACTACCAGGAAATCCCAGGGCTGTGATTAGACTGACCAGGAAATCCCAGGGCTGTGATTAGACTGGAAACTTAAGCTTGTTATGCATTATTATATCATTGCACAGAATGTGTTTATATAATTTGCAGAAGTTGCAAAATGTTATATCTTACATAAGAAATTAAGTTGTGACGTTTGCCCTCCCCAACTCATGGCTGGAGTGGCAGAAAATCAAAGTAGATATTCATATCAACACCAGATTTGATTTCCATAAATAGACAGCTTTTTTTTAAGAAAGGAGAATTGAGATATCTGCTAATTTTTTTTTTTTAAAGAGAGTTGGGGGTAGAGTGATCTGTTCTAAAACAGGGAAGGTTCATTTACTAAAACTTGGTTAAAATGTGGCTTATTTTTAACAACACAGCCACAGAACAAATCAAAATTAACTGAAGCATTTTGAATGTTCTCTTGTTTTTTTCAATTCACAGTTCCAACAATATCTATTAAGCTGTAGCAGCTTTCTGTGTTCTTTATGTAAGTGTACTTTTTTGGTCAATGACCATGCATTTTAGTTCATCAGTTGAATTAAAGTTGTGTAGTCAGCTCTCAGGCTAAACTCTCATTTTTGTCACGAATCTACTAGGTAGCTGTGCATTGTATGCTAGCCTCTTGCAGCTTCATTCCTTCACCTGCCATCAGCTTCTGCAGTTTGAGGATAAATAATTTATTTGAGAACTTTAAATGGTAGCAACTATAATATCACAGTCATGTTATTGTAGTTGTTAGGTAAGACAAAGTTGTCATTCCAGTTCAACATTATTGGTGAATCATGGGCTGCATTTGCACATACAGTAATAGGCCAGGTTTGTACATCATGGGTTCTGGAAGAAACTGAAGTCATTCTTATAGAGGAGCGAAATAATTTTGGCTTATTTATACAAGATGCTATCCCTCCATCTCTACCACCAGCAATCGGATGCTAATCCAAGCAGTCTAATATGGATAAATAATTGTTTCTCCTGTAGTATTGTGGCAGTTCTTTTCTGTTTATTGAAGGGTTTGGATTTTAGGCGGTGGTGTCTCTGTGTGAGTACAACTGATGTCTGTATTTCTTTAAGTGTTCTTTGCTTCAACTCTATTGTGTGGACTTTTTATGTTCCTGGGGAGAGGTATGTAAAGGTCTTGGGTTTTTATGAGGTGACAGTTTCATTTAGATGTTAAATAATCTGGGGGAGAGAGCTGAATCCTGTAATACCTCACATTGCTGCAACCATAGACTTGATTGCTCCTCCCCCTTTCAGATCAGGTCTCCCCTAGGTTTCTACCTTCGAGATTAGAAATGAAGACAGCTTTTCAGGGATTAAAGAGTGGAAATTGTCGTGGTGTGGAAGTGCTCCCATTACCTCGGTGTTAGGGAATAAGAAGTAGACTTCCTCAAGGATCTCTGTTGGAACAAGTGAATTTAAATTTGTTAATTAGTCAAACTGACTCAGAGCTAGCAAGGGAACCGGCTGAGGTTGTAGATGATACCAAACTAATCAGGGTGGCAGGAAGCTCCAGAAGGAACTCTTTAAACTATGGAAAAGGTCAACTAAATTGCAAATGTGGTCCAGTTTAAATAAGTGTAAAATGATGCATGCTGGAGCAAAATCTTGATTTCTCATAGACACATATACTTCACTTAAAATTTATGAGGTCTGAACTGTCTATCTGTCAGGGAATTAAATTTAAATTTAGTACTGAAGCAGAAAGAACAATTAACATACAGGTGTTAAGGATGAATGCTTAACACACAGGTGTATGAAGAAGTAGCTGAGTCAAGCATGATGCAATCCTAGTTGGGATTGGATAGGGTTAATATAAATGGGAGAGTCTAGAAGCTTGTTCTCTCTCTCCTGTGTCCCTTACTTGCTGCACATCATTTTGTAAGTTAACCTGCTGTATACATATATTTGTAAATAGACTGTGTGTAGAACAAGAAGAAAAGGACTGTCTGTATTTTTCCTTGCGAAGACTTATTACCACGACAGTATCTAACCAGGAAAAAGATCTTGGGGTCATAATGGATAGCAAAATGAAAATTTTAATTACAGTAAATTTGCAGTAGTTGTGAAAAAGGTAAATTCCATGCTAGGGAGCATTAGAAAGGGGATTGAAAATAAAACTGCCAACACTATAATGCTCTTATACAAATTTCTGGTTCAGTCATATCTGAAATATACATAGGTTCTAGTCAACTCATTTGAAAAGGGATATATAGATACAGGGGGAAAAAGCAAAGGAAGACAACTAAAATTATCAGGGGACTTGAATGCCTTCCTCATTAGAAAAGACCCTTTAGCTTTGGAAAAAAATATGTAACTGAATGAGGACATGGACAAGGTGTATAAAATCATGCATGGCAGGGAGAAAGAGAACAATTCACACGATGCATAATTAACCTGTGGAATTCATTATGACAAGATGTGCTGATGTCTACTAATTTGGATTACTTTATAGGGGGACTGGATTGGATAGATTCATGGAGGACAGGTTATCAAGTGCTACTAGTCTAAAGACTCAAATGTTGCTTCAGGGATAGGACAGTCTTTTTGTTGTTTATTCATTCAGTTGCTTCAGACTCTCCATGACTTCATGGACCAGCCCACGCCAGAGCTTCCTGTTGGGCGTCGCCACCCCCAGGTCCCATAAGGCTGAGGGCAGGCTACCATCATATAAATGCCAGTTGTAGGGGAATTATTTCTGGCTTGTGAATACCCTAGAGCTATCTGGTTAGCCACTGTGAGAAGCAAATCACTAGACTAAGATGGGCCTTTGGGTGAGAGCTGATACTCAGGTTGATAAGGAGTGTGGTAACCATTCTAAAACAAGCAGTAGGTGCAGACTGCCCCACCTTCACAAAAGACGCCAGCTTCCTTCCCTTTACATTGAAAGAGCTGAGAAGAAGAATCAGACATATGTCTCCTTAATTTGCCTACCTATAGGTTTCTCATTTGAAACTCAGTAGAATTCTTGCGTTGTTGCTTTAACCTTCCTTCTAATAAATCATCTTAATTAGAACTCAGAGACTTGTTCCATGTATAGTCTGTGTTCATACAAGAGAAGTCTGGTGTCCCATGGGGTATGACTGCAACAAAGACAGCATGCCTCCTGGGTCCCACTAGATGACATTGCTTCAAGGAAGGGACATGGAATGTGCCACTGTAGAGAGTAAAGATTACCTTGACAGAAATATGCAATAACTGTTACCTAGGCAAAGAGTCCTGAAACATTCTTTAAGTCTTGGTAAGTAAAAAAATATTCCAAAGCAGCTCAGGCAGGAACCTCGCTGATTCACTGGGGCATAAGGAGGAGGAGAGGGATGGCGCAGTCAAATTTGCAGGATTCTGTTATTACAGCCTATCTCGAAGTATAGTTCCAGTCTTCCTGTGGAGTTGATTTTCTGGCCTACCTAAAGGGGCTGACACCCACACTGTCAGATCTGGTGGTACAAAGCAGAAAAGGTTGGAGACAAGTGATTCCGTGAATAATCTGGCCCTATGCCATGTAGGACTTTATAGGTCATGACCAGTATCTTGAATTCCGCCTGGAAGACACTGGGAACCAGTGCACCTCATACATCAGAGCTGTTACGTAAGTGTGCCCTGGTGTGTCTCAAACCACTTGCACCACTGCATTCTAGACTAGTTGTAACATCCAAATGTTGTTGCTTCGTAAGAATTTTATTAAGTTTCAAGCAAAGATAAAAACTAAAGAAAAACAAAACTACAAAGAAAAAGAAAAAACTAAAAAAAAGTGTAGAAACACAAGAGAAAAAAATTTGAAAGTTACGAAAAGAGGTGACCTCCTTTTATTTATTTAATTTATTTAATTTTTATCCCACCTTTATTATTTTTTATAAATAACTTACGGTGGCGAACATACCTAATACTCCTTCATCCTCCTATTTTCCCCACAACAACAACCCTGTGAGGTGAGTTGGGCTGAGAGAAAGTAACAGCAAGGATATACAAAAATTTCCATAATCAATCCCTTACTCTATATTAAACCAAAATCATATTATTTCTATAAATCATTCCATTGGCACATTGTAAAAATCACTACATACAGTTACTCCCTCCCCTTATATTAGAAGAGAAAAAAAAAGAAAAATGTATATAAACCTCCTAATCATCTCCCCCACAAAGATAAGTTAATTATTTCCTTACTACTACTATTCTATACATTTCTGCCTACTGTAATAAAGATCAAACTAAAAAACATATAAATTGTCTGCCATTGTACTTGATAATACAAGAATTTTAATAATCTTAATCATATTAAACCCCAAACCATCCAAATAAACATTATTTTTATTATACCTTAATAATCTGGTTATTTTGTTAAAGATAAATGAAATCAGCCAAACCCTAAAAGCAATCCAGATAAATATTCTTTAACCCTTATCCCACTTCAAAATAAACCAGAGCATTTACATATTCCTGCAATGTACACAGAGCTTTTTTCTTAAAAAAAAATCAAACAGCCCAACTGTCCCCCTCAAAAACTCTGATTTCTCTTCAGGAGACCTCCATACATAATAATCTTTTCCCTGGCATTCCACCAGAAGATCAATTTCACTTGTGGCTTGCAACTCGCTCTCTTAAATTTCTCCAACTTGGCTATCCAATCTTCATCCAGCATTTCAACAGAAATCCTGATCTCACTCTTAGAAGAGACATTTCTGTCACTGTTAAATTCCTCAGTTTCATCCATAGCATCCCCAACCAGATGACACATTTTAGACCTCATATTTTCCACAATGCCCTGAATGCCTTGCATAAAAAATTGGTAGGAATCAGAAAAAATCTGTTTAAAATCTTGGTGGAAGTCAGAGAAAGTCTTCTTAAAATCCTCCATGTCTCATGTAGTAGATTATGGCACCCCCTAGGAGCTTAACCAGTGAAAGTTGAAGATATGAAAGAACTCTGGAATATGTTTACACAAGTGAAAGTGAGATATGTAGACAGTTTCCCAGGGAAAGTAAAAGCAGAAAACTGAAAGTTCAAAACAGCCTATTCAATGTGTAGGAAAATTTATTTATTTAACTTTATTTAATTTATTTTATATCCTGCCTTTGTTATTTTTATAAATAACTCAAGGTGGCAAACATACCAAATACTCCTTCCTCCTCCTATTTTCCCCACAACAGCAACCCTGTGAAGTGGGTTGGGCTGAGAGAGAGTGACTGGCCCAAGGTCACCCAGCCAGCTTTCATGCCTAAGGCAGGATTAGAACTCACAGTCTCCTGGTTTCTAGCCCAGCACCTTAACCACTAGACCAAACCGGCTCTCATGTTAATATCTTCAAATTTAGTACAAAAATAGTAACAGGGAGACAATTATTTACTCTCAATCCTTCTTAATATTTGGAGGGAAAACAAAGCCCAAAACATAAAAAGAATTTTTTAAAAAAAATTAATCCCAAAAATAACGATAAGCACCAAGAGAACCCACTTCTTCTTGCTGTAGAAAACCTCTCTTAAGGTATATATACTTAAAAGAAATATAAATTGGATGATTTAGAAATAGGGTGGCCGGTCTTAGTGTCCCTTTAAGGCTACAGCACGGCTTGGAAATGGTGACATCCCAGCAACCTGGCTAGCTCTTACCAGTTGAGCGTGAATGCTGTTTGCAATCTTCTGGCTGCAAGCAGCCCTCCAGAGGACAGATGGGGTGATTCCAGGTGTTTTCATTTTTCTGGAAAACACTCCTGGGCTTCAGGAAAAACCTGCCTGAGCCGGAAAAAACTGCCACATCAGTTCTGCCTGCTGAGCCCGCGGGCACAGCTGTTCAGTCTGCCATGTCCCCACCAGAAGTCTGTAACATCCAAAAGTTCTTCAAGGGCAGCCTTATGTAGAGGACATTGCAGTAGTTCAACTAGATGGCCTGAGTGTGAGTGATCATGATCAGAGCCCTCCAGCTCAAGAATGGGCTCAATTGGTGCACAAGGTGGTTTTGTGCAAAGCTATCCTAGCTGCAACTGCTGAGATCCAAGAGGATCCCAAATTGTGCACCAACTTTGGGGAAGTGTTACTACTACATGGATCCAACTATATCACTTCTGGGAAGCACTGACTAACGAGATATGGATCTAAGACAGACAGGATCCCGTTCATCAGGATTAATAGTTTCAGACGCTTTCCCACTAACCAACTCAGTCAGCTCCACAGGATCTCCATAGCCAGAGTTTAACTTCAACTCAGTCCAGACAACTTTATCTAAGAGATGCCTAGACTAGTCCCTACAGCTATGAGGACCTGTAAATATTTCACTGGTTTCTCTTTACCTGGGAAGGACCAGGTCACCTTAAAGAGAGCTACCACCCAGTTCTCTGCAGATGCATATTCCTCCAGCAGCACTCTAGGCGTTGCATGCTGCTTCACTACCTGGAGTTCCTCTGAAAACCAGGAGATTCTCTGGGATACACACACACAGAAGATCCACATGGGTGCAATTCAGTTCAAGGCTGCTGTTGCCCCCTCATTTAGACAGCATCTAAAGCCTCAGTCAAACTGTGCACCAGAGCCTCAGGAACAACCCCAGCTTGGTGTAGTGGCCAAGTGTGATGGGTTAGAAATGAGACTGTGAGTTCTAGTCCTCCTTTAAGCATGAAAAGCTGACTTTGTACCAGTCGCTTTCAGCCCAACACACCTCACAGGATTGTTGTTGTGGGAGCATTAGTTATGTACTCCCCTTGCGTTGAACAAAGTAAAGGTCAGGTAATAACAACAACAACAGCAATTTCTGAAACCGAGCAGGATTCATTAAGCACTTGGGGTAAACTGATCAAATAGGACATTGTCTGCCCAGAGTAGCTGGGGAGAATTCCAAGGACAGCAGGGAATGATCTGGCCATGACAAGGGACTGATGGTAAGATCCCCCAAATTCAGATCATGTCACCACCACCTCAAAATAGGAACAGATCTAACATGTGACCCCCGCTGTGAGTCAGGCCCTGAACAATCTCTGTCAGATCCATAGTTGTTGCCATGGTGGCTATGAACTCCCAAGATACCTCTGACTGCAATTACAGAAGGCAAGTTGAAGTCCCCCAATACCATAAGTTTGGAGAACTCCACCACCAACCTGACCACAGTATCAAGCAGTAAAAGTAGGGAAGCTGCTGTGCAGCACAGAGGGTGGTATGCTATAGCAGTCCCATCTGATCCTTAGAACACAACTTCACCAACAGGATCTCATATCTGGTTATCTGTAGAGCAGTGCCCCTGGAGTCTCTTGAATGATAATCAGCACACCACTGCCCCTACCCTGGGGCTGTGGCTGATCCTACACATAAAACTTCAGTGGGCACATTTCTGAGAGGAGCAACCCTCCTCTCCATGCCCAACCAAGTTTCAATAATATATGCAAAGTTGGCCTTCTCATCCACAATTAAATCACAAATGAGAGGACCTTTATTATAGGCTGGCTGGGCATTCAACAGCAACAGCTGAAAATGGGCCACTGGGGCTCTGATGACCAGGCATTGGGCACATTGGCTCTAAATGGTGCAACCATCTTCCCATGAACAGTCTCCCCCCCCCATCTCCCACCATATCTGTTTCTGAGCATCACCACCATGATCTTAATTGCCTATCCTCCCCTTCCCCAACCCCCACCTGGCACAACAGTCTATGGTTCGTTAAGTGGTTCAGGTGCTAGATAGGAATGGGAAAACCTGAGTTCCAGTCCTGTCTTAGGTACAAAGCCAACTGGGTGGCCTTGGGCCAGTTATTCCTGCTCAGCCCTGGGAAGAAGGCAATGGAAGATCACTTCTGAAAATGCTGCCTAGAAAACTGCATGCACTTGTCCATGTAGTTCCAGAAATCAAATCTGATTTGAAGGCAAAAAAAAAAAAGTCCAAGTTAGTCTCATAGTCTCATAATTATGGATGGAAGGGGCACAGATTTATGTAGCTGTGATTGAAAGCTATAACTAAGTGTTTTAGGTTGATTGGGAAAAATACCATTTGAAGTAGGAGATTGCAGCGAAAGTTCTAGGCTTTTCAGCCCCATAATGAAACAGACAAAGCATCAGATTATTCATACTGCACTTGCTATCTGCCTCAGCTGCCATTCCCAAACTTTCTGATGTTCATCTGTAATAATATTATGGCTGTACTGATTTCCATGATATCCTTTTCAGATAAAAGTACACATGTGAAGGTCCAAAGAGGAAATAAGGGAACTTTAGGAAGGGACAAATTGGAAAATTCAGGGACTTCTTTCTGATCTTTTTTTTTCCCTTCCAGGGTTCCCATTTTGAGGGGGGGAAAAGTATATAACTAACAACTAGATGAGGAAAGCATAAAAGTTCTCCAGTTTGGTCTAGTGGTTAAGGTAACGGGCTAGAAACCAGGAGCCTGAGAGTTCTAGTCCCGCCTTAGGTATGAAAGCCAGGTGGGTGACCTTGGGCCAGTCACTCTCTCTCAGCCCAACTCACCTCACAGGGTTGCTGTTGTGGGGAAAATAGGAGGAGGGAGAAGTATTAGGTATGTTCACTGCCTTGAGTTATTTATAAAAATAATAAAGGGATAGAAAATAAAATAAAATAACCTCACCCAGGATCAAGATAAATACATATTGTATGACCTGTCAGGATGTAGCATCCTTCCAGTATAATAGCAGAAGTGTGGTGAGGGGTTTTGTAGTATTAAGATTAGCAGGCTTGTAGTGGCATTTGGTCTGGGAGAAAAAAGGTTGTTGAGACGGCCTGAGGTGACTGGCTTATCAGTGCTGGTTAGCAAGGAATTGCAGCTGAGGTGGAGAACTGTTAGATGTTAGAAAGGGAGTAGAGGACAGTTTGAAGTTAGAATGGAATTTGACTGTTAGGAAATATCCAGCATATTAGGAGGGGCTGTGGCAAGGGGGAATTTAGCTGTTAGAAGCTGTAGGGAGAAGTAGCGTTTAGGGAGGGGTTGGAGAAAGAGGGATTTTTATCATAGCATTTGTGCGCTCTGTTCTTAAGACTTGATATTTGACTTGGACTTGGACTGAATACCTGTATTAGTAAAGAACTCATCTACCTCACCTGTTGGCAAGTGGCTGTGAGATTCTGAATTAACAACAGAGTCTCTGTTCACCACATGACCACTGATACTGTTCTTTTTAGCTGTAGCTTAGCTGCCATGCTCAAGCACACTGTCACTAGAGGTTTGTTTTGACCAGTATCTTGATTACATAAATGGGAGTTAATATTGGTGAGTCCTTTGTTTCGAACATGTCTAATCAGTGCACAGATTAACTCCTTGTCTAGCACCTTAGCCCCTGCATGACATTGGCTCTATAAGTAGGTGAAGCAGCCCGCTATCAGTGATAGATTGCCAAGCTGAAGAGGAAGAGATGAGAAACTCACAGGGGAAAACCAACAACAATGATTTTCTGAAATGCTTTCTCACTGTGCAGCTAGCTCTTATCTATAGACAGTTATTATCTTACTAAGCTCCAGTAGTTTGGGGGCCATTTCAGCCACGGGGTGGTGGTGGTGGTGGTGGTAGGGCTGCCTGAAGGAGTCCAGCCAACATGGATCCAACCCACAGGAGGCACAGCTCATGCTGGCAAGATCCCTTCCCGCTTTCTTGGATTCCACAAGGTCAAAAAGAATCTTACATTACCTTGCAAGGCTTTGCCCTGATATCTTACTTGCTCCTGCCAACATGGAGTGTAAGACAGCATGAATACAAGCGATCTTGTCTGCAAAATATTTTGCAACCATATCTGAGTAGCCTGAAGGAAGATTGTCCTGCCCTCCTTCCCAATAGGGTACATGCCTGAGTGCAAGAATGCTACATGTTTAGTTTTAAAAGTGGCATGAACATGCTTGGAAGGCAGGTAGCTCCTGTGCAAAGCTCTTATCGTTGACTTGGCTCTCACTCTGCAGAGGGAATTAGAAGGAGGGGAAGGGAGACGGGGCTTTGACACTGTAGGGAGGAAGCAACTGCAAGAATAAGGTAAGGGGTTTACAAACACCAAACAAAATAAAGAATTGGAGATGCAGGGAAGCAGTAACAACGTCAGTCAGATTTCCTCACTCCATCCTGTGAAAAAATTAACATTAATCGTTGTCATTGTATTTTCTTTTCAAATTAAAACAAAAAACAGAAATGCAAATGTATGATTGAATTAAGGAGTTTTTCAATACTAAACTGAAATGAGGCATTTTTGTTAATTCTTGATCTCTTTTCTGACACCTCCTTGAAAATCAGAAATCCCAATAATATTGCTTCCTGAGTTCTGCACTTGCTGCTTTAAAAAGCATATACAGTTAGAAATAAATATGGAGCATGATTGGCAATCTCAAACTGAACCTCAAAAATTGAGCAATGCAAAGCAAGCCTGCTCTTCTCTTTAAAATGTGCTTATCTAAAAGACTCATAGAATAATAATGTTTGAACGGACCATAGAGATTATCTAGTTCCATCCTGCACTTGGTGCTGGATCCACTAGCCCAGTGTTTCTCAAACTTAGCAACTTTAAGATGTGTGGACTTCAACTCCCAGAATTCCCCAGCCAGTCCACACATCTTAAAGCTGCTGAGATTGAGAAACACACATCTATACCATCTCTAACTGCTCTGTTTGAAAATTTCTATTGAAGTGGAACTCACTATATCATATGGCAACCTGTTCCACTAGATGACAGCCCGCAGAGTCAGGAAATTCTTCTTTATAACTAGCCTTAACCCCCTTCCTTGTAGTTTTAATGCATTTGCTAATGCATTAAAGAATTAAGTTCACTCCCCCAAAGATTCCTATTGTATCTCCTCTTAGTTGTCTTTTCTATAGGTTACTTGTATGCAGATCCTTTAATTGTTCCTCGTAGGGCTTGGTTTCCAGACCCTTCACCATCTTGGTACCTCTTCTCTGAACTTGTGCCAATTTGCTACTGTATTTTTCAAATTGTGGTGCCCACAACTGGACATAGTACTTCAATCTGGTTTAACCAGGGAAGGGTAAAATGGAACAATTACTTCCTATGATGTGGATTCTAATATTTCTGTTAAATATTAGAATCCTAATATTTAAACACCCTTAAACAGCATTTTTAGCAGCTGCATCATGCTACTGATTCATTTTTAATTTGTGGTTAGCAAGAATACCCAAATCCTTTTCACATATTACTACTGCTGAGTCAGGTCTCCCTCATCCTATATGTGTCCTTATCAGACAAGAAAAATGTACATCACCCATAATGTAGCAAAGTTCTGTGTAGCTGCTGTGAATGTGCTTTAGGTATAAAAGACTCCTTCTCTTAAAGTAAAACAGGAACTAGTCATCTAAGTAGTAGAAAAAAAGGAGAACATTTATGTTGTTTACTATTTGCTAAAATTAGTAACAGCAGCAACATTAAAATAGAGCGCGCTTGCTTCAGTGAGGGTTGTGTGTGTTGAGAGGGGGAAATCATAAGGAGGGGCTGTTCCCCAACTCTTATGCAGCCCTTCCCAAACCAGTTGTTTCTATTGCCTGTTGAGCACAGTCCCGCAAATCATCTTTCTTGCTGGCCAAAAGGCAAACCTCCACCCACCAGAATATGGGTGTTAAATTAGTGCTTTTTTTCTTCTGTCACCAGAGTCAGAAGAATGACTCCGGTGATGGGAGCTGAGTGAAAAACCACAGTGCAGTCCTGTGCACTAATGAGCATCAGGATGCAAATCCATGGGAACTTGTACAAATTCTTATTTATTTTAATAAAAAGGAAAAATAAACAAGCATTAGCTTGTTATTTAATTAAATGAACAAGCATGAACAAGCATTAGCAAACTTTGGCAGTAAACAACTTTGATCTGACTCTTCTTTTGCTACTATTAACAATTACCAACTTTTTTTTAGGCTGTTTAAGAATTTCTTCTCTTTGTAGGCCACTTCTGTCCTCCTCTGCTAATCATTATTAGAAGGACATTGCTCTTTACTCCAAATTCCAGGTGCAACAAGGAAAAGGACTACTGTAATTCGGAAACTTGAAACCTAGTTGAATTGATTGGGAACTTTTCCTCCTTTCCAGATTAGTGGCACAGGTTCCCCTAAACATGTCTCTTGTATGTTTACCATATTTTAGATTTCTCCTATAAATAACTTCAATCGGCTACTTTTTACTTGGGGAATTGGAATTTATTTCTGGCAAGCTTCATAGACTTGCTTAATTTGATATGTATGTTGCTTGGAGCTATTGTGTTCTGGGAAAATGATAAATGAGATCTTGGTAATCCTCATTCCCAATTGCTGCATCTCAGTTCCATCCAACCTTGCATGCCTTCATCCATTATTATTAGTTTACAGAAAATCATCAGAGGGTTTTGCAATTCTTTAAAGACTAATAAATAGGGCTGTGCTATGCTTTGAATTAGATTGTGAAGAGGTGCTTTGGAACTCAGACCAACACTTTCTCCAATACAGATATAAATCCATTTACAAATACAATCTCTTACCATTAATTAAACCATAGTAACATTATTTCTATTAAAACAAACCATTTAATCACTAAAACCCAAGAACAAAACTTCATTTTTTTCTGCCACAAGCAAGTACTCTAAAAGTGGTTGCCAAATAGATATAAATCCAGAAACAGAATGTTCTCTTACTAATGCTGTTCAGCCATTTGTGCTAGGCCATTTGGAAAGGAGGGGTTTGATAGAAGATTTTACATATATAGAACTTAAATACAAATATATTTCATATTCATATATTTTATATTTAGTATTAATATATTAGAACACTTGCACTTTTAATATGGCTCTGAAACCATGTTTTATTTCCTTGAAGAGTTTTGCTGACTTTCTTATTCTTCCTTTCTCACAGGCCTACAGGCCTTGATAGATAGCTGTGCCCGTAGAAACAAGATAAGGTGTACATTCCAAAGATAGCTTCTCCAGAGGAAAGGTATTGTTTAATAATGGTCAAGGGGCCCTAGCAAGGATGGAAGTTCCTTATATGGAATGATGTTAAGGTGGAGTACGGGTAACTGAGTAAGGGGTGGTATTCTAAAGGAGGAGTTGAATGGAATGTATATAATGTGCTGTAAGGAGGGGGTCCTGCACGATTGCCCACCTAACAGCTTGCTGTCATTGCTTTTGCTTTTGGGTGAAGAATAAAGAACTTAATTTCATGCCACTGCCTGTTTCTTTGATCCCAGCTCTGAAGTGAACCTGGTAAGGAAATTTTAAAAATTCCAACAGGTTAATGGGGATTTTGTGGCTGTCAGTGGTAGCTCAGGTAGCCTTTCATGAAGAGGATGTCTCCTGAGGTTTATTCATTTTGTGGGTACACGCTCAAAATTCCAAAAGTGCTCCTAGTCCAAAATGTTTATCTACCATAACTAATGACTTAATTGGCCGAAAGAGACTAGAGACACTTCTTTCACTTCACAGCTGGAATCCCACCCTAAGGAAATGTTGCTTAAATGTGATAGAATTGGATAGGAAGTTGTAGCTTTGATTAGCTGCTAACTGGATTCCTGCCCTGAAAGCTCTCCTCTCTCAAGCTATTTTGGGGTGGTGGGAAATACTGAAATACTGCCTTTATTCCCTGAGTTCTTTTAAAATTATATGCACATTTGCAAATCTTGGGTTTGCATGCTGAATAAACTTCCTGATTTGCTGGGATAGTGTTGTTTTGGTAGTTAAGTATCAGCACAGCTCGAAGGAAACAGGGGCAAATATTTGACAGGAGCATTTCTTCCTAAACTTTTGTGGGGGGGGGGGTGCCTGTGTCTTCATCACAAAATAGTACATCATATAGGAAATGTGAAATGCCCTTCTTGGCTATAGCCTCCCCATTATTCAGTGTTCTTTCCAAGGAAGCTATGTTGACACCAATATTGTTTTTCTTTCTATGCCATGTGAAAACTAGGCGTTATTCCAAGTTATTCCTTAGTGGACCTGACTTTGTTTTAACCCATCCTTTATTTTGGATCGTACAGGATGCTGCATTCATGTAGCTACATTTTTATTTTTTCTGCTTTGTTTTGATTGCTTTTATTTTGACTGCACCCTGAAATCTATTCATGTAGGTTATAAACATTTTAGATTTATTAATGCTGCATCCTGAATGTCTCAGTCCGCTGTGTATACCTCATTACTGGAGGAATGTAAGTAATAATATATTGGCTTGCTAGGTAATCTCTAGGCAGTCTAGTTATCACAGAATAGTATAACCATGTTGGGAATAAACTGGACTGTGGTGCTTGTGGCATATTGGCCAAAAGGTGCTCAAACTGAGTGGCACTCTTACTGTTAGCAGGGAATGCCAGATGTGGCACAGGTGCAAGAACAGGTAACTTAGGCTACACTTTATTTTAGTGAAAAGTATCTCATGAAAGTTTTAATTTACTCAACCCATTATGGACATCAGAGATTAATATTTAGAGGCCCATCTAATACGGCCAGGAAAAATGCAACTTGGAATGTAAGAGAAGTAAATGGTAAAGGGCAAAAATGGAATGAAAAAAAAATAGGAGTCTGTAAAACTAAGAGGAAAGATAACAGATCTGAATGAAGGTGGTCTGATCTTGTGGCGTTGATAACTATATGCAAGGAAGTAAAAGTGTAAGTTTAATTATAAATTAAAGGGCTAACATTATGGCAAAGTAGGAATCACTGTCATCCATGTTACTGATGCATATGAATATCAGTCTAATCCTAGGTTGCATGTTAGGCTCTAATGAATGGGGGTAATAAAAGAACCAGAGTTGAATTTTAGGCAAATGAAATTTTATTTAATTTCCCATTAATTGTTTTTTGCACGAGATTGTGTAAAGTTAAAAGGAAAGTTTTAGGTTTTTTTCTTGTTTTACTAACATTGTTTTTAAATGGTAGATTTATGTGTTTTTTTTTATCTTACTCCTAAAGAAGAGGGGCTGATTTCTCTAATCACACTCTCTAAAAGCTACAAGGTCAGGAGCTGGCACTACAGAGTTTAGTTTCCTTTTTCATCACTTATGATATCCTAATTACTTGCAAGTAAGACCATAGAGAGTCCTGTCGCACGACAAGGCCAGGAGCTGGCACTACAGAGTTTAGTTTTCTTTTTCATCACTATTATTCTATTATTATGATATCGTAATTACTTACAAGTAAGACTGTAGAGAGTCCTGTTGCACATGCTGGAGATAAGGGATGCCAGGTAAAGGTATCTCCAAGAAAGATAGGTATAGGCAGCAGTAACTACCAAACAGCTACATCAAGACAGGAAGGTGGGTGGCCGGTATAAACCCAAGGGGTTTCTGGGAAAGGAGGTTTGAAAAATTCAACCTTTCACTTTATGAGTCATGAAATAGAATGTTGCAGTGCATTTGCTCCATTCAGCCATGTCTTCTTCCCTGATAATCTTTTTTAGGGCAAGCAACATGGAGCTGTTAGGAGTACTGGATTACTACATCTATCCCTTGCCATTGGCCATGCTGGCCAGGGCTGTTGGGAGTTGATCCGAAACATTGGAGGCATTCAAATTCATTTCATTACTCCCTCCCCTTGCGTTTTCCATTCCATCCCAAAATAACACATTCTGTTTCTGGTGACACTGATTTCTGAGCCTGCTGTTACTTCCTCCTTGCGCGTGTGGCTGGTATCATTCTGACTGCATAAGGAGTGGCTCTTATAAAATTGAGTTTCCTATTAGTTTTAGAAGGATTGATGAGGCATAATTCACTGGGATCTTCTCCTATGCAAGTCTCTTTTATTGGATTATGTCTTATTAAATCAAATCTGCTGCCTCTACTTTGATGTTGCCGCTAAGAGTGCTAGAATTTGCTACCACCCCATCATATTCCATAGGAAGGTCACTTCTATGCACTTTATCATGGGACAGTTTTGATGGTCAGAAATTGTTCGAGCTCACTTTAATGCCATTTAATTTCTTAATCAGCATTTTAAAAATGTTAGTAATACATCATTAAATGGACAGCAGGGGTGGCTAACGCTTCAAAGTCCCCTGTGGATTCATCTTAATATGAAGTACAGTATCTTGCTCTTTTCAATAATTATAGCCAATAACAGAAATTTAAGATGTTCATAGACTCCAAGAAAGGTGGGGTTGCACAACTTTCCATCATGAGATCAAGATTGATGAGAACAGTTTTTAATTGTTCTTGCCTTTGTTCTCTCTCTCTCAATTTTGGTTTTTCCTTCTCAGGACTAAGGACTTCAGTATGGAGGATATGTTATGTGTATGTAATAATTTGGAGGAACCACCTACTTCTGCTGTCTTCTTGGAAAGCTGCCATTTCTCTCAGGTCGTCTTTGCAAACATAGAGAAATTCTATGTTCCCGGAACAGATATAACTTGCTATTACAACCTTTCCCAGCACTTCACACCTCGCAAGAAGGACTGGGTGGGCATATTCAGAGTAAGTTTGGATTGCATAAACTACTGATGTTTGGGTTGTAAAACATGGCCATTGGAACTGATGTAGGATGATTGATCTCTTGTGATAAAGGCATCAGGAGAAAAGAATTCAGATTTTTAGGAGAAATGGGAAAACATTGGTGGTTTTTAGGTTTCTCTGAGATCCATATCTTGAGG
This sequence comes from Candoia aspera, assembly GCF_035149785.1. NCBI lineage: Eukaryota > Metazoa > Chordata > Lepidosauria > Squamata > Candoiidae > Candoia > Candoia aspera. Next base: position 83,019,351 of record NC_086156.1, on the reverse strand, counting down.
TCAACAAGAAATTATACAGGAGGGAAACTGTTTTTTTTTTTCCATTTAACTTTCAGTTGCTGTAAACTATATACCTTTTGCAGCATGTAGCGCTTGTGCCATTTTCAGCTGTTTACTCTCCCAACTGGTACCAAGCCAATATTTATGTTATGCCTCCCCCCCACCCCCCCAAATTCAAGGATTTATAAGCTGGTGAAGTGCTGAATAGTCCTTTCCCAAAGATTGTGAACGATATTATTATTAAACCATCTTGAGGGAGAATTCCTAAACTAACCCAGAGACCAAAATAAGAAACCTAAAGTTCTAAGTGCTGCCTGGAAGATGGTCTGTCAGCAAAATGATAGGTTATGCCACTACAGTTCCCTGATATGCAGACTAAACATTTTGCCAGGACAAATGTTTCCCAATGGTGCTGCAAAAGCAGAGGAGATGGAAAAGATGTGTTAGGCCTAAGTTTGTTCTCTGAAAGCTCTATAATTTTCCTGATACATCTTCAAAACGGCTGGGACTTGATTCAAGTCCTGCTGCTAGTGTAGGTAATTCCTTCCTATTCACTGTAATTTGAAAGATGAAGGCTTTCCCCCTCCTTCCTTCCTTGGATGCAGCAAACCAACAGGGCCATATGGATCATTTCTCCTTCCCTCTTCCAACATAAACTTCACGTACAATTGCTCTGCCTGAATACAGTCTAAAATGACTTCACCAAGTAACCATTTATTTGATGGCACTATAAGGATGCAAAACAAATAACTATGGCATATCTAAAACGTTTAAACAGTCTTCTCCAGCTGGCACAACCTTGAAGATGTGCTTGGATTGCAGTTCCCAGAATCTGCAGTTAGTATAGCCTAGTCACCACCCATCTCATGCAAAGAGTGACTCTGGGCAGCTTACAAGCAGTTCCAGCAGTTGTGGAGGGCCCCAGGTTGGGTAATGACTAGTTGAAGCAGGAACCAGAAGCCTTCACATGGATTTTCCTGTTGCTTACAGGTGGGATGGAAGACAACTCGTGAATACTACACATTCATGTGGGCCCCTTTGCCCAGCAGCTCTGAGAGCAGCAGTGCTGAGCAACAGAAAGTGCTTTTTAAAGGTCAGTGATGGGAGAGGAATTGGTGCAGCTTTGCAACAGGAAAATTGTTGTGTCAATAACAGTCTTACCTGCTGATATCCAACCTTGCGTATAGTGTCACTGTGGCCTCCAAAATGGGTTGTCTGAAATCTAGGCTTCATTCACTAGCGGTCCCTTAAAAGGAACCTTTTAAACCAATTACTGGGTTTATTAATTTTATTAATTATTTTTATTATTTGCCAAATTAAGAGTTGGTGGCTGATAGTATTGTGAACCATCCTTGACAACCCTGGTAGTGTCTGTCATCCTTTCTTCCCTTCCTGGAGGAGATAAAAAGTGTGATTTCACACAGTGCTGCTAACAGAATTAGTTTGTTATACATGGTTATATAGGTGGTATTTCCTGCTTCAGTAACTCATACCACTGGAAGGAAAAAAGAAAGCTGTTTCTTGAGAAGTGATTATAGTTCAGCGGTAAAGTGTATTTATTTATATTTCAAATTTAGTCACCACCCATCTCATTCAAAGAGTGACTCTGGGCAGCTTAACAATAAAACAAGAATACTAATTAAAATACAATAAAACAATGTTCTCAAATAAGTAATATATTCTGAGGCATACAGTAGATGGCAAATAAGTTCTTGATCTATGGGAGCATCTTCAGGGTGCTAACCACCCCCAGGGTTGGTTACCCCTCCTCACGACCCATGCCAGTTGGCAGAGCCAAGTCTTCACCCCTTTCCATAAGGCCAGGAGAAAGGGGGCCTGCCTCACCTTTGGGGGAAGAATGTTCCATAGGGCGGGGGCAACAGCAGAGAAGGCTTTCTTCCTGGGCCTCACAAATCGACATTCTTTCATGGACGGGGTCCATAACATGCCTTCTCTGCCTGACCAGGTGGGACGGATCCATGTAATGGGGATGAGATGGTCCCTCAGGTAACCTCAGGTATGCTGGGAACTCTGGTGATACCACTGGTTCCCCACCTCAGCTATGGCTATGATGAGACATCAGCCTGAAATCTGAGAGAGCTGTTGCTAAGATCATGAGACTGAAGAAATGAAGGGAGGGAGGGCTGGGGTACTAGGCTTAATTTCATTTCATTTAAGTGCTAGGCTTAATCTGGGTCTGATTTCAAAATCCTTATGCAAGGGACCCATTCAGATACCTAGTTAGAACTGTCAGCTCTGCCACTTGGCAAAGAGAGAAATTTTAAAAGCTGTCAGCCCTCCTGCCATTTGGCATCCAGCAGATGACCTCTGAAGGATAAGCCATGACTAGGTGTAAGACAGTCAAGTTCTGTATTTACTCTGAATGATTGAGACTCTAAACATGAAATGTGGCTTTTTGTTCTTTCAGCCTACTACCTGCCAAAGGATTATGAGTATTACCAGTTTTGCTATGTTGATCAAGATGGGAAAATCCGTGGGGCCAGTGTCCCCTTTCAGTTCCGTACTGAGGTTGAGGATGACATGCTGGTGGTTACTACGAAGGTTGGTTTCCTTTCTTAAGTCCTGAACCGGATAAAGGCTTGTAGGAACGTGCAGAATGTTCTGTCTTCCAGATGTGTGGATCTAAGCATGAAACAGCTGTTTGAGCATTTTGGAAGTGTTTCAGACTTGAAATGTTTTGGCCTTGAAACACTTCCAGTCTGCTCAAAACAGTCCATTTCACATTAGAAGCAGCTGTTTCACGCTTTAAGTGAGGCATTTCAAACTCAAAACAGGGTGTTTCAAGTTCAGAGTGATTCAAAATCAACACATTTCATACTCACGTAATGGCTTATCTTGAGATACGTTGAACCTGCACCAGCAAGCTTATGCCTTTCTCACTTTATTTTATCTTTTTTAAAAATACTTTCATAACATCCTTTTAGGGAAAAGAAAATCCTCCCCAATATTGCTTCCATTGTAGCTTTTTCGATCTGAAGGTTGATTGGTAGGTAGGGGACTGCGTGCACCCATACTTACACATATCTGTACGTGTACCCATACACACTCACAAAGGCTTTCTCTTTGGCTGCAGCAGAGAAAGGTTGCACTTTTTCCACCTTATCTGCAATCTGAGCAGCTTGACTAGCAAAGAACTGGCAAGCGTCCTTTTGGCTCTCGGTGCTGAGAATGAGACATTGCCATAAAACCATCCAAGTCAAATACTGACAAGAAACATCCAACCTGGTGAAATTTTTTTTAAAAAAAATTAGTCAAAATTAATACTAAATATATCCAGCAACTTGATGAAATAATTTTAGGGGAAAGCAACTGAACATATGGTCAGAGCAGAATACATTAATGTACAGTGAATTCCCACATGTTTGTCAAGAGAGCAGCATGCTAACATACTTTTCAAATGGGGAAAGGGTTATTCCATACTAGCCCCATGACATCTTTGGTTAAACTCTTGCTAGTATGTATTTCCATGTAATCCTTTATTTAGATACCTGGGAAAGTTTATTGAACACTTATTAATGAATACTTGTTTTTCAGATATCCCCTCAACTCATTTCTGAGTGCAAAGGAGATGGAAAAGCAGTGTTTAAAATAAATAGAATAAGCCATCAGGCACCTCTTATGGTTACGGCTGTAAGAGTTCAGATGCTGATGGAATATTTTAAATACTTTTTTTAAAAACTACCTTTTAGAGCAAAATTTTGCATTACCAGACTGATCCCAGTAGTGGTTACTTATCGTATAGAATGCCAACAAAGAGATGTTAAACACTTTGCTGAGATGTCTTAGTAGTTTCCACTGTTTGCATATATAGGGTGACTTGCTTTAAGTTGAGTAATCACCCCATTCTAAAAATAAAATCTTAGGAGCTGATCTTGAATTATTCTATCTGAGAAATGTCTGTGTCCCAGGAATTCAAACAGCTGGTGCTTCACCTCCAATGGATAATAAAATGTGCAAATAATGCTTACTGAAGTACTGCAGCATAGGCAAGCAAGGTGGCTAACCAATGACCATGCAGGGGTGCCTACACAAAAATGGCATTCTATTTTTCAATTCTCTTCATAATTCAAAAAATGAATCAGAATTGGTGAGACCAAACTAGTGACATAGAAACCGTCCTTAATGCACTGTTTCTACTGATGCAGTTAGCATTACATCTGATTAAAGGATAATGGACTCAGAACTCATTACCAAAAATATATAACAAGCATTTGATCTGAAGAACCAGTTGCATCCTGAAGGATCTAGCGTGCCTTTCCAGAACATGTTAATTGTATAGAACTTCGGTTCTTTTGTTTTGCAGGAGGAAGTGGAGGAAGTAGAGCAGCAAAATGTAACTTTGCTTCAAGAAAACCAGAAACTGAAGAAGGACCTGGTAAGTCTCCAGGAACAGTACACGCATCTACAGGAAGAACTAGTGGCAGCTAAGGTAAGAGTCATCTCCAAAACATAACGAAGCACAATCACAAAAAGAAATCTGACTACACTTAACTAGCCTTTTCTTTCTAGAATGATGTAGAATTTACAGTCTCCTCAGGCTTTGTTCTCGGACTAATGCAGGAATAGCTTAATAAATGTGTAGATTCATCCAGTTTGCCACTTTTAGTGGACTGCTAAGAAAACATTCCACACAGGGAGAATGAGGAAAGTCCACTGTCCGTCAGTATAGATGGTGTTGAGTCTGGATAGGTATAAAGCAGGTATCTGTGTTACTAAAAAGGGAAGCATGGAACACTGCAGTTCCTTTTAAAAATGCCAGTATAAAAAGTGGGAAGGAGAACCAAATTGTGCACAGATTACAAAAAGTGGCTTGAACATCAGTCACCAAGATATTGACATTAGGACACCCTGGATGGGGAGGTGGTTATGTGTGTCCAAAGAAAAGAACAGGAACTTCAGAAAAGAGGATCTTCTGAAGACGGAGACCGTGCAGCTTCAGAGTTCTCTGAATTTAGAAGTAAGTTTCCTTAGTCAGATTTGGCTGTAGTAATGGAAGCTGTAAAAAAAAAAAAAAAAGCAAAATGAAAATACCCCAAAGCAAAGAGAAAAAGAGTCCACTGAACATCTGCTGTAGAATGGCTAACAGATTGGTCAAAATTGTAATAGGGAGATGAGGTTAAAACATAACTATATGTTTGGACTTCCGGTGGGAACATGGCAGACTGAACAGCTGTGCCTGCAGGCTCAGCAGGCAGAACTGATAATGTGGCAGTTTTTTCGGGCTCAGTCAGGTTTTTTCTGAAGCCCAGAAGTGTTTTTCCAGAAAGAGGAAAAAGCCTGGAATTACCCCATCTATCCTCCAGACAGCTACCTGCAGCCAGAACATCACAAATAGCATTTGCATTCGACTGATAAGAGCTAGTGGGGAGGCGGGGATGTCACCATTTCCAAGCCGTGCTGTAGCCTTAAAGGGATGCTAAGACCGGCTACCCCATTTCTAAATCATCCAGTATATATTTCTTTTAAGTACATGTACATTAAGAGAGGCTTTTTACAGCAAGGAGAAGCGGGTTCTCTTGGTCCTTATCGTTATTTTTGGGATCAATTTTTTTGAAAAAATTCTTCCAACTTAGGTCTTTTTTTCCTTCCAAATATTGAGGAGGATTGAGAGTAAATAATTGTTTCCCTGTTATTATTTTTGTACTAAATTTAAAGATATTAGCATTTTCCTACATGTAGTATTGGCTGTTTTGAACTTTCAGTTTTCTGATTCTACTTTCCCTGGGGAACTGTCTGCATATCTCACTTTCGCTTATGTAAACACATTTCAGAATTCTTTCATATCTTCGACTTTCGCAGGTTAAACTCCTAGGGGGCACCATAATCTACTGCTTGAGACATGGAGGAGTTTAAACAGACTTTCTCTGACTTCCACCAAGATTTTAAACAGATCCTTTCTGATTCCTACCAAGTTTTTATGCAAGGCATTTAGGACATTGTGGAAAACAAGAGGTCTAAAATGTGTAATGTGGTTGGGGATGTCGTGGATGAAACATCTTTTGATGGAACACCATGGAAAAGAAGGGGTTATTATGTATGGGAAGTCTTCTGAAGAGAAGTCAGAGTTTTTGAAGGGGGGCAGTTGGGCTGTTTGATTTTGAAGTAGGATAAGGGTTAAAGAATATTTATCTGGATTGCTTTTAGGGTTTGGCTGATTTCATTTATCTTTAACAATTTGGATTAAGATTATTAAAGTATAATAAAAATAATAAATGTCTGGCTTTGGGTTTAATATGATTAAGATTATTAAAATTGTTGTATTATCAAGTACAATGGCAGAGAATTTATATGTTTTTTTAGTTTGAACTTTATTATAGTAGACAGGAACGTATAGAATAGTAGGAAGGAATTAATTAAATAACTTATCTTTGTGGGGGAGATGATTGGGAGGTTTATATTTTTTTCTTTTAATATAAGGGGAGGAAGCAATTGTATTTAGTGATTTTTATAATGTGCCAATGGAATGATTTATAGAAATAATGTGATTCTGGTTTAATATAGAGTAAGGGATTGATTATGAAAAATTGTTGTATATCCTTGCTGTTAAAAGTCAGAAGTCACCTCTTTTTGTAATTTCGACAATTTTTCTTTTGTGTTTCTACACTTCTTTAGTTTTTTCTTTTTTTCTTTGTAGTTTTTTCTTTTTCTGTAAGTTTTATCTTTGCTTGAAACTTAATAAAACTCTTAGAAAAAACCCCATAACTATATGTTCAAGTAAGTAAACTGAAATGCTAATTGCTCCTTAGTTACCTATGAAATTATAACAAATGGTAAGCTTTATGATCCCATTTTGTTTTTCTGCTCTGACTTCAGGCTCTTCAAAGTAGTGTGAATACTTTAGAGAGCAGATGTGAGAAACTGGAATCCCAGAAGAAAGATCTGGAAAAGGAGACGTGCGCCATAAAGGCAGAACTGACACTGCAAGTATTTCTTTTTCTTCCTGGAGAGAGCTGGTTGAATCATAACACTAAATAAATTTTAGTGCTGAAGTCCAGGAGAGCCTTGTGTTCATGAAAATCCCTGTTGCCTTTCCAATGCAGCCATAAAAAAGATGTTTGGAGTCCCTTAATTCTGTTTTTATTACCTGTGTGGAAACAAATGCAAGGCCATAGTTTTTATGAAACTAGCTTGTTTTTAGTAGATGTAGTTAGCTATGGTTAGCATTTGAATAACAACAACAATAATGATAATATTCATATTGTGCTTAAAAACATTTTTCTCTAGGTTCACCTTAAGCGATAAATACCATATTTGCATATTTTATAGTTCTAACCTTTGTTCTGTAAATTATCCAGAGAATCTGTTATTGGTAGCGTATAAATGCCATAAGAAAGTAATAATAATCTGTTATGCCTGTTTCCAAACAGGATCAAAGAAGAGAAAGAATCCATATTATCTGAGAAGGAACAGCTGGGAAATCGGCTGAGAACCATTTTGAGTCAAATAGAAGAGCTTCAAGTGAGTGAGCAGCTCTGGGATCTTTTCTTAGGGGTTTATAATCATCATTCCTGACCATGTCCCCTCCAGGGATGTTGGCATTGCAACTCTGAGAAATCTCAGCCAGCATGACCAGCAGTGTAGATTCTGGGGGTTCTTATAGTCTCAACACATCCAAAGGCCATCACACTGGGGAAGGTTTGCAGGAGTGAACAGCAATAGAGAAATTTTCAAATCCCTGTTTTGGAGACTCAGAAACAGAATTTGTGCTTGAATTGACAGGACCAAATATATCCAATTACTTCACATAACGTTCTTGCAAATTGGCACCAACCGCAAATGAATTGCTGAGAGATAATTTCATTCTTGTCTGAATTTAGGAACAACCTTCTGTTCTATTTGTCAGAGTGTGCTGGAAAGCTTTTGGCCCGAGAGATCAGAAAAATCACACACCAGGCATTTCTATCAAAATAAATGTATTTACAGAAAGCACAAAAACATATTTTACAAGCTGTGCATTCACACACGCTCAGAGAACACTGGGAAGAGAGGCTGTGTGTAGAAAAGGAAACAAACTAAAACAAGTCCAGGCAGGTTCCTCCTCCAGGCACCCAAATTGAGGACAATTAAGTTCGACCTCTTCACCCTGCCAATACTTAAGAAAGTACTCAATTACCATGGTAACATCAATTTCTGTAGCAGAAAACAATATACCAACACTGTTACTAGATACTGCCTATTTATATGTCACACTGCATCTACATGCTTAACATATAACGTCATAGAATTTAAAACCTGATCTGAGTTCTATACATTAAGCTGAGAGTACACAACTTCTCTGGGGCCAAAAGCTGTACTCAATCTCTGAGTAGCATCCTCCCTGCACTTGCAGTTGGACATGCTGTAGCAGCAAGGGAGACAGTAAAAATGTAAGAAACCTTGTTATTTTGTAAAATATATTAATAATTTCTTAGGAATTATACACTATCATGAAAATGATTGTGTAGTTCCAAAGAAACTTTTCATAGCTTGCTACCTCTTGGATAGGGAGTAGAGGATTTCTGAAAAGTCTATACATACAAGATTTTTCAGATTTATTTTCTAGTTACTTGCCAGCTATAGAAAGAACTTGATTGTTTTGTGCCATTAATCAAAGTATATGTCTAAAACGGTTAATTTTTCTTAGCTTCCATATCTCTCAGGGATTATAATAATTTCACAATTATCAAATCTGGAAATCTTACAAAACTGTTCTAAGACTACCTTTGAACCCAATTGCCTACTGGTTCTTTTTCTTGATCTGCACTTGGGGAATCAGACATATCTCCTCCTTTTGTTAGTTACAAGTGCAGAGTCAACAGAAGGAAGTTGACAACCTGCAGAAGACAATTAAAGACAAAGCAAGGCACCTGGAGCAGTTGAAGGAAGAGAATTGTCAGTTAAGTGCCACCTTGCTTAGACAGGTAATTTTTGAACATTTTTTCTTTTCTTCCTGTATAGTTTTTAAACTAAGTACTTTTAAGTTTTCAGTCTTCATTAGCAAAAAACCAGTTTATTAAGCATGAAGATAGTTTACTAAACATAGTTTATTAATCTTCATTACTAATCCTTTTGTACAGGGGGGTATAAATAGAAGGGAGCTAGTGAGGTCACCATGTGGGGCCGTAGGAGGGAACGAGCCCTTCGGAGGAAGAGACCTGAAGGTAACATTCACTGGGAACCCAAGAACCTAGCTTATTTTCTGATCCATGTAAGCGGGTTTATGGATGAGTCTGAGGAAGTTTTCCCCACGGAAGATGCAAAAGTGCAACATGTCTCCGCTCAACTCAAGGGGGAGATGGCAGAATGGCTTGTAGAGTTGTACAACACCCGGTCACCAGAGTTGGAGGATTTTGAGAGTTTTATGACTGTGTCAGGATGGAGCAGTCCAGAAGCAGTAGTTAATGGCGTCTGGATGCCTCAACTGAACATGGGTTAAGTAGTAAGGGAAAAGTAGAGCTTAGACATGTATGTAGATTAGAAGGTGGCAGCCCAGAGCACTGAAGAACAGAGAAGGGGGGGTGAAGGCATGCATTCCAACACAGCCATTAAAGAATGTTTAGATTAGAGTGCAATTCAGGGTCGAGTGCCTGGCACGTTCTGGGACATTGTGGAAAAGTGATGAGAGCCTGAAATTGAAAGGGAATTTTACCAGACAGTAAATCATAGCAAAGGGGAGGGGGAAGTAGGAGAGTAACTGAAATGCTTTTAAGAGACGTTTTGGGCACAAAAAGACATTCGTAGCTTTGAAAGAGCTTGGAACCACATCCTAATAAAGAACTTTATTAGGAGCATGAGCCAGCACCCGAGGCAGCAGCTGAACAGAGATGAGTGCCTAAGGAGGACGAGAAGAGTCGGGCAAGATTAGTGGTGACTGCTACCCAGAGAGAGAAGAGCCAGACCTACCCGAGGGATGGAAGGAGCCGAGCCAGGATGAGCACAAGGCCATCTGTGTCATGGGGTGACACCATGCCGATGGCCCGGAGTACGAGCCCTGGTTAGCAAAATGCAACTCGGGGGAGGACTGATACATTCAGAGGCAGAGACCTGACCATCAAATTCAGTGGCAACCCTAAGCAACTTGCATACTTTCTAAACATCAGTGAATTCATGGATGAGTTCAAGAAGACGTTCCCCTCTGAGCAGGTGAAAGTGAGGTATGTCGGCTCCAGTTGAGGGGCGAGGAAGCGGATTGGTTCGTGGGGCTGCATGACAAGGAGGCAGCAGAACTGGAAAACCTAGATGAGTTTACGTTCGCCCTAAAAGAGAGATTCAAAGATCCCTTGTTACAGATGAGAGCAAAGACGAGCCTCCAGCACATTAAACAAGGGGCCAAGTCAGTGTCGGAATACACTATGGAGTTTCAGGGTCTGGCGGGGAAGTTGACTGACTGGCCAGAATCCCTCAAAGTGGAATATTTTAAGGGAGGCTTGCACCCTGAAATCCTAAAGTGGTCATTAGCCCGAGGGAACCCCAAGACATTGCAAGAGTGGATATGCCACACGGGAGAGGTGGAAGATAACCAAACCCGGATTAAATGGCAACAACGGATACACGCAATGGAGAAGCGCCCAGCGGCCCCTAGCACCCCTCAGGAGATGAAGAAAACCAGTAGACCATGGGACAAAGAAAGAGAGTGTTGGGTAAAGAAGGGATTATACTTTAAACGCGGCAAGGAAGGGCTCCAGGCCATCGACTGCCAGCAACCCATGGCCTCAACAAAGCCTAAGGCAACCACAAGTAGCACAAAGACACCAACCCGCAAAGCCAAAGGAACAGCTGCTTCAGTCATGGAAGGGAAGCTTCATGAACCTTTCACCAAGTCTGCAGACTCGGAGGAAGAAAAATTAAAGCCAGCAGGAAATGGAGAGAGCCTGTTCTAAGCGGCGCCGAAGGGCAGGCATGGATTAATGGGCATGAAGATCCAATGGTGAGTGGAAATTGCCCTGCAATGCTGGCAGGTGTACAGTTAGAGACATTGAGGGACAGCAGGTTTGCAGAGTTCGTGGGCTTACTAGACTCTGGGTGTACCCAAAATTTAATGCACCCTGCAGTAGTAATTAGATGGAGACTGAAGGTGGGGAGGTTGAAGGATCCCATCATTTTTACCCAACTTGATTGGACATGAAAGGGGGCCCAATGGAATACTATACTGAACCAGTGAGAATGTGGATGGGAACTCATGAGATACTGAGATTTATGATATCCATGGTTGCTAGACAACCCATAATTCTGGGCCTAGCCTGGCTGCGAGAGACAAAGGTGGACTGGAAATTGGGGCAGATGGTTTTCTCTGATGGGGTTTGAAACCAAAGAGACTATGCACTGAAATGGAACTAACGGGGCCTTTAACAGAGGTGTGGGGCGGAGTGGCTACCGAAGAGGAAAACTGTATTCTCTTGCAATACCGGGATTTAAAAGAGGTGTTTGGGGAGGCGGAGTCGAAACAACTGCCACCCCATAAAAAGTTGGACTCTGCTATACAGTTGATCCTGGGGGCAGAATTACCCAAAACAAAGCTGTATTCCATGTCTCAGAAGGAACTTGAGGTGCTATGGGAGTTCATAGATAATTTGGAGCAGGGGTTTATCCGGTGCACTTTATCATCCATGGCTGCTCCTGTCTTATTTAGAACCAAGACGGATGGGTCATTGAGATTATGCACTGATTATCAAGGCTTGAATGCTGTATGTACCTCTAAAAAGTATCCCCTTCCTTTAATGAAAGACATGTTGGTGCATCTTTCAAAGGGAAAGATTTTTACTAAGCTAGACTTGAGGGAAGCGTACTTCCAAGTTCGAATTCGGGAAGGGGATGAATGGAAAACTGCCTTTAATTGCCAGTTGGGCTTGTTTGAGTACTTGGTCATGTCCTTCAGCCTGCAGGGGGCACCAGGAGTGTTCATGCACCTGATAAATGAAGTCTTGCATGATTTCTTATACTGAGGGGTTTTAGTCTATTTAGATGATATATTAATCTATACAGAGACAATGGAAGAAGATGTGCTGATGAAGGAGGTATTAAAAAGACTGTTGAAGAATCAGTTGTATGCAAAGCTCTCTAGATGTGAGTTTCATAAAAAACAGACTACCTGGGGTATTGAGTCTCCAGTAAGGGAATTGAAATGAACCTGGCAAAAGTCCAGGATGTTGTAGGTTGGGAACCTCCAAAGGCTAGGAGGCAACTGCAGAGTTTCCTAGGATTTGCAATCTTTTATTGACGATTCATTCCTAACTTTGCCCAAGTAGCTTTGTCCCTCACTGATTTGCTTAAGACAAAAGGGAAGGGAGACCCCAGGGTAGTGAAGAGGCTGGGATGGTGCTGAATTGCCCAAGTAGCTTTGTCCCTCACTGATTTGCTTAAGACAAAAGGGAAAGGAGACCCCAAGGTAGTGAAGAGATTGGGATGGTGCTGAATTGGACAGTGGAGCGTCAAGAAGCTTTTGATTGGCTAAAAGCGCTCTTTACTTCAGAGCCGGTGTTAAAACACCCCAATCCTGCAGAGCCTTTAATTGTCTAAGCCGATGCTTCTGATGTAGCTGTGGGCACAATTTTGTTGCAGAGAGACCAGGAAGGAAAGTTACGGCCATGCTCCTACCTTTCCTGTAAATTTATGGAAATGGAGCAGCGCTGGCTTGTTTGGGTAAAGGAGGCCATTGCAGTGCTATGGACATTGGTGACTTGGCAACATCTGTTGGAAGGGGCTTCTTACCCGTTTGAGGTCTGGACTGATCATAAAAATCTGGAAGCCTTGAAAATCCCAAGAAAACTGAACCCCAACCAAGTTAGATGGGCGCAGTTTTTCAGAAGATTTGATTTCACCTTGAGATACTTGCCAAGGGGAAAGAATTTTTTGGCTGACTCCTTATCTTGGTTGCCTCAGCACAACGGTCAGAAGGAGGAGGTGGTGGGTTCCGTTATTTCCCTTCACAATTCGGGATGGCAGTGGTCACCCAAAGCCAGAAAGCTGTTGCAGCTACAAAGGTTGAGCAAAGCTTACTAGATGAATTAAATTGGCATTGCAGAAAGATGAGTGGTTGCAAAAAATAAAACTTTTTAAATAGAAAAGCAAGGACTGGTGGAAGGGTGAGAGGTTGTATGTTCTAGAAACTTTGAGAAAAAATCCTAGAGAGGTGCCATGATGCAAAGTCAGCTGGTCAGTTTGGCTTCCTGAAAACCCTACATCTGGTACAGCGGCAGTTTTGGCGGCTAGCCCTACGAAAGGATGTAGAGGGGTATGTAGGTAGTTGCCCAACATGTGCAATAGCGAAACGTATTGGGGGCAAGCCTAAAGGACTGCTACAAAATGGGGCAAACCCTATTAGACCATGGAAGTAGATTGCTATGGACTTTATAGTTGAATTACCAGAAAGCAAGAAAAAAACTGATATTTGGTTGGTGACTGACTTGTTTTCAAAACAGACCCATTTTATCCCATGTGCTAGTCTATCCACAGCTGGGCAGCTGGCTAAGATGTTTATACACCATGTTTATCACCTGCATGGGGCCCCTGAAAGTGTTATCAGTGACTAAAGGGTTCAGTTCACCTCCGAATTCTGGAAAGAGTTCCTAAAGCTGATTGGGGTAGAGCAAAGTTTAAGCTCCTCCCATCATCCAGAAATGGACGGAGTGTTGGAACAACAGAACCAGGTACTAGAACAATACATGAGGTGCTATGTAAGTTATCAGCAAGACAATTGGGTGGACTTGCTTCCGTTTGCAAAATTGGCTTATAACAACACAGTGCATCAAAGTACAGGTTTCACCCCATTCCAGGTGGCAAATGGTCAAGACTTTGTGGCCATTCCTGAATTGCCAAAAGAGCAAACAAAAATTTTGTCTTTGGATGAGTGGATAAAACAAATGACAGACAGCTGGTCAGTGATTGAAAGGGCATTAGAGGAGGTGAGAACAGATTACAAAAAATATGCTGATCCCAAAGTATTTGAAGTCTACCCAACCTTCGAAAAAATTAGGACCTAAGTATGTTGGTCCATTCCCAATTTCTAAAGTAATCAATGACATGACTGTACAGCTGAAATTACCAAAGAACTTGAAGAAAATCCACCCAGTTTTCCATTGCAGCTTTTTTAAGTCTGTTCGAGATTCAGAGTGCTGGCATCCGGAGGTGCCTCCACCAGCCCCTATGATGATCGAAGGGGAGCAGCATTTTGAAGTTCAAGCCATATTAGATACCCGATGACATCGAGGGGGGGTTGCAGTACCTGATACAGTGGAAACATTTCCCACAAATGCACAGCGAGTGGGTGGACAGTAGACATTGTGTGTGTCAGCTCGTGAGGCAGTTCCAAGAGAAACATCCAAAAAAGCCAAGATGAAGAGAACTTATTTCAAATGCAAATTGATGGTTTCACTGACATGTTATGTCTTCTAATGTTCCTGTTCACATTTATACTTTTGTTGGGTTGGTGGGAGGTTTCTTTTCAGGACGGCAGTATGTCAGGATGGAGCAATCCAGAAGCAATAGTTAATGGCATCTGGATGCCTCACCTGCACATGGGTTAAGTAGTAAGGGAGAAGCAGATCTTACAGTAGTTATATAGATTAGACACTGGCAGCCCAGAGCACTGAAGAACAAAGAAGTGGGGTGAAGGCATGCATTCCAACACAGCCATTAGAGAATGTTTAGACACTTGAAGGTCGAGTGCCTGGCACGTTCTGGGACACTGTGGAAAAGTGATGAAACCCTGAAATCGAAAGAATTTTACCAGACAGTAAATCATAGCAAAGGGGAAGGGGAAAGTAGGAGAGTAACTGAAATGCTTTTAAGAGAAGTTTTGGGCACAAAAAGCTTTGAAAGAGCTTGGAACCACATCCTAATAAAGAACTTGTTATATATCCTATATGGCGTGTATTGAGAGTTACTGTTGTTAGGATTACAAGGACCAAGAACCTCAGACTGCTTTGCAGATGAGATTTGAAGGCCCCCTTTGTAGATTGAGGGCCAAGACAAGCTTGCAGCATATCAAGCAGGGAACTCGGTTGGTGTCTGAATATGCTATGGAGTTCAGGAGGCTGGCCAGAAAGTTGGTAGACTGGCCGGAGTCCTTGAAGATTGAATACTTCCAAGTGGGGTTCCCTCCAGAGATTCTAGAATGGTCTCTAGTTAGAGGGGACCCAGGAATCCTGATGGGGTGGATCTGCCTCACAGGTGAAGTGGAAGACATGAGGATATGCATCAAGAGAAACCAGAGGCACCAGGCAGGAGGAAGGGGACAAGCAGCGCCAACCATCCCCCCAGCGAGGATGGGAGTGTGTAAATCATGGGATGAGAAGGAGCATCAGATAAAACAAGGGTTGTGTCTGAGCTGCGGGCGAGAGGGCCACCGCATCACCATTTGCCCACAGCCAGTGGCTGCCAGGAGAAGCAAGGCTGGAAACAGTAGCACTAAGTAAGACCCCGGTGCCAAAGGGCAAAGGAACAGTGGCCGCCAGAATGGAGGAAGGAATTTACATTTTCCTTTTGGGGGGGATTCGGCTGAAGGAGAAGCTTAGCTGTCAGGAAACGACAGGAGCCTGCTCTAAGTGGCACCAAAGGGCAGGCTGTAGAGGATGGGTGCATGGATCAGATGGTGAGTGGAACCTGCTCAGTGATGTTTGTGGGATTGCAGATAGAAATGCTGGGAAACCATAGTAGCATGAACGTGGTCGGAATGATAGACTCAGGTTGCACTAGGTGCCTCATGCATCCTGTAAATGGATTGAGCCTGGGAGTGATGAAGCTGAAGGACCCAATCCTTTTTACCCAACTTGATGGGTTGGAGATGCAGGGGGGTCCAGTGGAACATTACACAGAAAAGGTATGAATGCGGATAGGGACCCATGAAGAGACTAAGATTTGTGGTGGCTCCTATTTTTAATCAACCCATAGTATTGGGGTTAACTTGGCTATGGGCGTGAAATCCCCAAGTGAATTGGACCATGGGACAAATAACTTTTGCTGATGGGAATTATGGAGGTCTAACCCCATGGGAACCAGGGGCTGAACTGATAGGGGCATTAACTGAGATCTTAGGAGGTGAGACAGCAGAAGATGATTCATTCCTATACAGTACAGGGACTTGAAGGAGGTATTTGGAGAAGTGGAATCGAACCAACTCCCGCCTCAGAAGCTCACTGTGCTATAGAGCTGGAGCCAGGAGCAGAGTTACCCAAGACTAAGTTGTATCCTGTTGCTCCTAAGGATCTGGTGGCTTTGCAGGAGTTTATTGATAAGAACCTGGAGAGGGGATTCATCCGCTCTGCCACTTTGTCATTGGCTGTGCCTGTTCTGTTCAGAACTAAGATGGGTCGTTGTGATTGTGCAGAGACTATCGGGGTCTTAATGCCATTTGTATCTCCAACAAATACCCCTTACTGCTAATGAAGAACATGTTGGCCCACCTGTCGAAAGGGAAGATTTTTACCAAATTGGATTTAAGGGAGGCGTACTTCTGAGTGTGAATCTGGACTGGAGATGAATGGAAGACAGTGTTTAATTGCCAGTTGGGGTCCTTTGAATATCTGGTGAAGCTGTTTGGGTTTAAAGGGGCCCCTGGGGTCTTCATGCATTTGATAAATGAAGTTTTACATGACTTTTTGTACATGGGGGTATTGGTTTACTTCGATGATATTCTGATTTATTCTGAAACAATGGAAAAACATGTAAACCTGGTTAGGGAAGTATTGAAGCGGTTATTGCAGAATCAACTGTATGCCAAATTGTCAAAATGTGAATTCCATAAACAGTTGGATTATCTAGAATACTGAGTGTCGAGTAAGGGAATAGAAATGGATCCAGCAAAGGTGCAAGATGTAGTGACTTGGGAAACCCCAAAGACTATGAGACAATTGCAGAGTTTCCTGAGGTTTGCCAATTTCTATTAACAGTTTATTCCCAACTTTGCTCAGGTGGCTTACCCCTCGCTGACTTGTTAAAAACCAGGGGAAAGGGGGATCCTAAACTGAATCCTAAACAGATTAGATGGGCCCAATTTTTTTAGTAGATACAATTTTACACTCAAATATTTACATGGAGGAAAGAATTTTTTGGCCGACTTACTGTCTCATTTACCCCAGCACAACAGTCAGAAGAGGTGGATTCGGTATTTCCGATTCAGCAGTTGGGAATGGCTGCAGGCCAATAAATCCAGACTGGAAGAGAAGTAGGGTTATGGTGGATTGGAGATCGATTGTATCTTCCAGAAACTTTATCGGATCGGGGGAGGAATGGAACGGGGAGAGCAGAAACGAGGGTGGAAGTCGGTTTACTTGCTCATTTGGTTTATGAAGAACGTTGTGTAGTATCACTGTAGTCGTTTCGCTGTGTAGGGCATGGTGAAAGAGCCACCACGGCTTCTCAATCTGTAAGCCGCACTGAGAATTGATTGGTTTGAAGGAACGCTGCAAAGTGTAAAAAACACTCTCTCATGCTGAGCAATGCTAGCCTCAAGAATCCTTGCCTGCTCTGTCTCTCTGCAGTGGGTGCTGCTAGTGAGGAGGTGCCAGGCATGGACAGCATGGAGATGAGATTTGGCCAGATGAGATGGGATTGGAATTTGGGTCTGCTTGGGGGAGGAAAGAAGGCAGTGACCAGGGAGGAGGGTTGGGACTCACAGTTCTACCACAAGGGTCTTTCTGCTGGGTCACGAGTGGGAAGGACAGTAAGCAAGTAAGTTCTAAGGGAAGGCCACGGAAGTAAACAAGGAAAAAAGAAAGAAGGAACTATTTGCTTGACAATAAAAGAAAAAAAATATAAGCAGGACTTGGGCAGCCCTTAGTAGAATGAATGTCCTAGGTTATATCCTAGATATCAATTAGTCCTCATTCAGCACCTATGACAATTTGAGTTTGAGGCTCTCAGTCTATCCATTATCATTCTTTCCTTCAGGGCCTAATCAAGGAGAGGAAATGGGGATATTCTAAGGCAGAAGTTGAGAACTATGTTCCGTTGGGGTCCAAATCTGGGGGATAATCCACATACTTTGATTTTCTCTTTATATGCTGTTCTTTTATTCTCTCCCCCCATGCCCTATTCTTGTGGAGAAGAACCCTTTAATGAACTTTATTACTCCAATTTTGGGCAGAAATATTTCTCCATAGCTGTATCATTCTGTTATTTGCCCTACATCGAAGCTTGTCCTAATCTCTGTATGTTCCATTCCCCTTGACTCAGTTAAAAAAAAATGTTACCTGTCCATCCTTCCCTCTACCTGTCCATATATAAAGATCTTTCCTTTCGTATCCAAGTACCTGTTCAGTTATAAGTTAATTTATAATAATCCTACTATAACAGTGTCAGTGCATGTTTTAGACTGGGCCAGTTCCAGTGTCTCTGCTGCCCACTTCACCCATTTTATTTGTGCTGTAAAAAAGCAAAGTCTCCTATCAATGGTTTAGAATTATACAGAGATTATTTGGTTAGGGCACCTGGTATGAGTGCTGTTATCCTTCTGGAAGTGCTGGCATGGTATAGTGATTAGAGTGTTGGATTTAGATTGAGGAGGCCTAATTCCTAGTCCTGAGGCTTACTGGAAGATCTTGTGCTCCTCCTCATCTTCTAGCCTAACGTTACTCCACAGGGCTGCTGTAAGAATGAAATGGATGTTAACCCTGAATTCCAGAGGAAGAAGTATGGAGTAAAGATTTGAAAAACAATAGACAGATGTTTCTTTATAACATTGGCTCTTTGGCTTCCAATTATGCTTCAGCTTTTCTCTTTCCTTAGCAAATGTTGGACAAGATCAAGGAGGAACAAACACTTGCACTTCAAATCCTGAAGAAGGAAAAGGATGAAATAGAGCAAGAAAATCAGGTACAAACTTTGTCATGTGAGGTGTGTTGGATTGTTGTGGATTGGGCAGTATTGTGCAGTTAGGGACAATTAAGTTGTTTGGGGCAGCTTTTCTCAATTTACTGGCCTCCTTGTGGCTGAGAATTCTGGAAGTTTTAATCCCCAAACATCTCAAAAATAGATTGGGTAAGCCAGTGTACTGATAATGCCAAAATTCCTAGTTAAAAGCAGAGGAGATCTGTCTTTATATCCTATCTGTGGATCTCCCAGGAGTATCTTCCTGCCTGCCTTCAATGGGCAGGACACCTGTGTTTTCCAAGAGAGCTGTATTTGGGGAGAATATTATTAACTATAAATATTACTGCCCTCAAAGGAAAGCTTGTAAATAGCTGTTCATCTCTTTATCCTGCGAGATAAGAAATGTTTCAAAACAAGGAAACTCTTATAATCTGAAAGAGTGTGGCATTATCTTCCAACTTTTCGGAAAAAAACGTTAAACAATTGTTCCGCCAAGTATCCAAGCAGTGATCAGGTGCTCAGGCAATTGGTTCTTTTTGATCCAGAGACAATGAGCACGCCAGTGGATAAAGAAACTTTAAACTTTATTATAAACTGAAGCAAACAGATTTAAACAGAAGCACAGTTCAGGCAGATTATACAAAAGCATAAGAAGCATAGCATAGCATAAAGAAAAAAAGAAATACATACCAAAGCAAGGTGACACTTTTGTTCCCTTTTGCTACCAGGAGCTCCTGACCAAGGTAGTGAGAATAACCCCAAAAGGATGGCTGTTGTTCTACAGCACCCAGCGTCCTGAGTCTGTACAGAAGCTCCCAAAGTTGAAAAAGATAAGCCTTGGAGTTTTATCAAAGTCTGGCCCTTAAACCTCATGACCATGTTTCCATGGTTGCAGGCTATGAGACCTGACCTTGACTAGGAGGCTTCTCAAGGCCCAAAAACACCTTTCTCCGAGAGCTTGGGAAGCGTTACAGATAAACTGACAAAACAATCTGGGGGGTTTTCCCTTATTTCTCCCCCTACTCCAAACAGAGAGATTTTTTGGAGGGCTGTTTGGAGGAGTGGACTTAAACTTTCAGTCTTGTGGTTTCATCTTCCCCCTCATGCAAACAGAAATAAAAACAAGCCAGCTAAACAGTAGCATAACTCAAAATAAACTGTAATCTTCTTTGTGTGAGGGAGGAAAATTGTCACTAACTCTTCAAAATAACAATGGTCTTCTGCGTTGCCACTACAACAGTAAATTCACACCATTGTTATTCTAGAAAGCACAGTAGTGATTCGCAAACTATACAATTTCCCTCCTAGCATTTCAGTATTTCTCTCTGCCACTACTAATTAGCCTATCCTGGTATTAAAAACCTAAGTTTCAAACGGCTTTTCATAAAATGTGTGTTGATAGAACATTATGCTCTGTTAACAGTCTACAAGTGAACTGCATGCATTCTTAAAAAATAATTCAACCTTGAGCACCAAGCCAAATCAACTGCCCTTACAGTATTGTGTATATATTGCTGTGCACATCTTTTTGAGGTGATTTGACTCATTTTCTTGACCTGCACTTGTGCCTTGAGTGGGGGCTTCTTGGAAGTGTTGTTTGTGGCTGCACAGAATTCTTTACCCAAGGTGCTGCAAAGCATAGGATCATTGGTCAAGGCAAAGTTGTTGAGTCACCTCTTCAAAGTTTTGCACAGCTCCTACAACTTCACTGAGTCAAGCAAAGGATGGCCAGGTAGAGGCCACTGAAGACTGCCAGTAGGATGAGTAGACAAACACACCTGGCACCTGCAGTCAACCATCAGGTAGCACAATCAGCCCAGTGGCCTAGTCTGCACCCAGTGCCTTAATTTTTAGAATGAAGCCTCCCTGCAAACTGCACCTACTAGCTAGGCCTATCCCAAATCCAGAGTCTGAAGCTGTGTTCTTCAGGCTTGGCATCTAGCTTGTCCTTGCATAATTCCCACACACTTTTTTTTTAGGAAGCACTATTTTGTTTTTTTCATGGCCATGGAACACCAAACAAACATTGATTTGAACATGAGAACCAGATTTAACAGCTTCCTCCAGCCTACTTTTCCTTTTTCATGAAAGCTTTACACTCTGAATTGCTATTTAAAAAATACTTATTTTCTCATCGATTGATAGATTTTTCAACCTTGGGCACTTCTATACCACACAGCTTTTATTTCCCAATCCCTCACAAAACAGGCTGAAGTTGACCTGCGATAGTTCTCTATTCTGTAGATCTTGAACTGCTGAGAACACAGGAAATTCTATGAGTCAATCAGTGCTGAACAGAAGAGAGGGTTAAAAAAAAAGGTGCCCTATCCTTGAGCTAACACAGTTCCTGGACTAAGAAGAACCCCTGTGATGATTGAATGGTAGAACTGCCAATCAAAGCAGCAATCAATGCAGAGTACCTTTTTCCAGGTTATTTTCTAGTAAGATAATAAAAGAAAATTCTCCCATGGCAAGGAGGGTCATCCCCATCATACAAAAGGGAAATAAAACCAATTAGTGTCTATACACATTTTCAATACATGTTGTGTCCATTTGTCTGATGATTTGCAAACAAAACTAAGTGGTTGTTTTGAGGGAAAGTTCCTTTACTGCAAAGTGCTATTCTATTGTATTTAAAAGTTGTGTGCAAATTCTAAAAGGTCAAATAATGGTATTCAACATTTTTGTAGGCAGAGACTTTACTCACTAGTTATAACCATGGTTGCATGTTGCTTCAGTGGCAAGTGCATACTAAATTTTATCTGTAGACAGACTCTAGGAATAGGACACTGATGCTGTATGATGGGAGAAGAAATAGAGTGTCATGTGAGCTTTGACGCCAGGAGATGGGATAAGCAAAAGATTCCAGTGATGGAAAAACAGCCTCCTACAAGCTCTGCAGTATTGCAAAGGGGGACACCCAACTTTGCTCAAGTTTCAAATAAATCAGTACAGAGTCAGAAATAAACTTTTCAAGCTCCCTAGGCCAACTAATAGTACAAAGTGAGAAAAATCTACAGCTTCTTCTGAACTGCTCCAAAACCTTTGTGTGGAGGTTCCCACTCTGAAACTGTATTATGGGGCTGATGAGAAACCAGTCTCCATGAGCAAGTAGGGAATTTTGTTCCTATATTTCAGATGGAAACAACTGTTTCAGGACCCAGCTACCTATAAAGTTACTGATTTTGTATTTTGCCCCCCCCCCTTTTTTTTTTAACAGAAATTATGGCAGGAGAATGAAGAGTTGCGGGCACGCCTCCCTGAAATAGGCAGTGCATCTGCTGGAATCCTATCCCAGTCACCACCTAATTCAGTGGGTTCCAAACTCCTGTTTGGAAATCCATATTCTGGTGAGTGCCCTTGGACATCCATTTGGGAGCTTCAAAGTAGCAGCAAAAGTATGTTAATTGATATTCTGATGCTCAGTTGTTTAAAAGCACATCGCTGTACCCATAGTTCCTGATCTTGTGGTTATAGAAAATGCTACTTCTCCTTGTAGCATTACAGAAATGAACAAATTGCTGTAGTGTTTTCAACAGTATTCTCATTGGGTTTTGGGGAGAGGGGTTAAATAGCAGAAAAGTGATGGAAAGAGTGGAGAGGCTGATTGATTGAATGGCATGTTTATGCCGGTAATTTTATCACACAGCGATCACAGGTGAGTTTATTTGTCTAAAACTCTACAAATGGGAGCTCATTATACTTCCCTCAGGAGGTAATAGCATTATTGGGTTGCCAGCATAATAGAGCCCCTCTCCAGAATATGCAAGTGTTCCCAAGCATACTTTTGAGTGCATGTCTCCCCAGATACAACTATTTTGATATGCTATTTGTCCACTGATAAATATTTTAAGACCGGCATTGGCAGATTCTATGAGTTGTGCACCCAAATAAGATGCAACAGATTATGTGTTGGCAGATACTATTAAAATACACAAACTCTAGGATTGGTTTCTGACACCACTGTTCACTACCACCACACAGTATTTTAAAGTGTTACTGATGCTATATATTAACTAATGTCAAAAACATTTTATTTTTCTTGCTATGGTTTGTCTTACAGCATCGCCAAAGATTCTCAAGGTGGACCTGGTGAGTTTTCTCTTTTAATGTCTTTTTTATTGAGCATAATACAAAAAAAATTGAAACCACACAGTAAAGATAGCAATACAATGAAATAAAGTCAGGGACAACAGGGAAAGGATACATGATCGTTGAAGTTACAAATGTTTAGGCTTGGTTACAGTCACTATCCTTCTGTAATGGTCCTTTGGTGCCTTAAACCAGCATTGTCTGGGATTGAGGGAAAGGCGGATTAGTGCTCTGGGGCCCTCAGTCACTTAATATTTTGCACTTGCTGCTCTGAAGTATCCATCTCCTTTTCTAGCTGCACTTCCATTTCATTGCTTGCCAGAATGCCACAGAACCAAAGCTTGCCCATTTCCTGTAACAGAAATCTATATCATGCAGTTGCAAAACAATTCAGATTTTTTTTTTGCATCCTCTTCTCTTAGGTCTCCATGAAGAAATGTCCCATGTGCCAGGAAGTCTTCCCTAATGACATTGGAGAACAACAGTATTTGGATCATGTGCAAAATCACATTCTTGACTGTCCATATTGCAATAAAACTTTCGACAGCTCCAACAAGCAAGTGTATGATGATCATGTGTTTTGCCATCGCTTAGACCAAGCATAAGCCTGCTTGTACCACCTAAGTTACTACAGCTAATGCCTTTTTCTTTCTTTCCTTTTTTCCATTTCTTTCTTTGTATGATCTGGCAGGGATAGACACTTGATATGCTAAACCTGATATACCAGACTGAAACCTGCTGTTGGGCCTGCAGTACTGATCACTTTAATTTCTTCTGATAACACATCTGTTTAATTAAATATGCACTGTACTTCTGCTTTGGAAGCAGGAATTTCCATATTTAAATCTTCTTATAGGCTATTTAAAAATAAGATGCTGCTTTCCTCTACCCTAAATCTTCCATTAATAATGAATCATGTTTGTAACAGGAAGCTAGAAATTTCTAGCTATATCTATAGTAAAGAATAGAAATGCTACCTTTTGCTTGCTTTGTATCTATTTTATGCTAAAAGAGGAATAATTGCAAAGCAAACAGCAAGTATGGTAGCAGCCCTATCAGCATCTACCTTTGTATTGTTTAGGTGTAAGACTTAAATCTATGGTATCCATTAGGGCTGTTCAGTGCTTCTGATTCAAAAGCAAAACAGTGTTTTAAAAAATCTGAGGACACATGTAGCACCTGTCTGCAATTCTTCAGCTGCAGAGAATGGCCATGTGATCCCAGGAAAAGAAATAGTGGTATTTAGGATTTGCAAATATGTGGTTTGTAAGCATCAGAGCCTGCCCAGAGTTGCTGGGAGTTAGGCAGTGTATAAATTTAATAAAATAATATTATTCTCCCTCTGCACTCTGAAGTACTTTTTTTTTGGAATTCAAAGTGCTTCATAGCCCTGCTATTATCCCATCTTGCAGCAACAACAACAAGCCTTTTTTATGAACTGTGAGGGAGGATAATTTAAAACCTCACTGGCAGGCTCCTTTTTTCCAAGTGTTTCCCAGTAAATGTTAATTATAATAGGCTGCTGCCAATCAGACTGAATGTCCCGACACGCCCTCAGCCATTTAATTGGGGAATTCTTGGTCCTCAAGAGTATTCTTCCTTCAATCCAGCTTTAGGAAAACACAGGAAGGTGCTTTGAATCTTCTAGCCCAAAACTCAGAAATAAGCTTGTGCAAATCCTGAAACACAAGGGGGCAACTGTGTAACATACAGTCTTGTATGTGGGAAGGGTTTAATGAGAAATTCTATTAAACCAATGATACCAAATTTCAGGATATAAGAGTTCATTACTGTGAATGGTTGGAGAGATCATTTGGGAATAATAATAGGATGTTGCTAAGCAAGCCTTCCTTCCTTCTGCCTTTCATTTGAGCGCTATCCTCAGTTTTATAGAATGTGGAGGGTAACCAAGAAGCAGCCTGTTTAGGCAAAGCAACAGTTGCTCTTCCCAATTAAAAAAATGTTTCATGTCATCAGGGAGCTAGCTAACTAGCATATCAGAAAATGATCTGAAGGCTTGACCCAGTTTCTTAAGACTGTGACTGAGAAAGGCATTAATAAGTTTTCACCAGTTGTGTCACTGTATAGAAAGGATTAAACAAAAAAAGGCTTTTTTGGAAACAAAAGATTAATACTTTTCAAGACTTTCAACATAGAGTCAATTTATTGGATGCTTTAGATTGCACTGTAGTGCCCTACCTCCAAAAATAAGGAGTTGTCACAATTGTATAATCAGAATGCAGAAATGTGCTGCTTTGTTGAAATTTCTCTAAATATATGGCTGCATTGTCAAAAAGCCATATTCATTATATAATCAGGATTACTGTACTAGAAAAGATGTTTTTCTAGAAAAAATTTTTCCTGAAACACATTGGAAATACATTCTTTTTCTTGAAAAACCACTATTTTACCTTTTAGTTTCTGTGATATTGACCATGCACTTTCTCTTGTATAAGACTGAATGCTGTAATAGAGATCAGCTGCTTACCTACAGATTTTATACCACATATTGGTTAGCTAAATGGTTAATACTATATGTAGCAGAAACTATTTTAGTAGCATTTTTCTCTTCCATGTTATGTTTGTTGCTTTAAAAACTCTTGGGGAAACTGTTTTCCAGTGCAGAAAACTTAAAATTTGTAATGATGGACTACTTACAGATAACTAAATAAATTTTGGTTTATCCTTTTTCAAGCACTTATTGATTACTTATTGAAAATATATCAAATTCTTTTCAGAATGGAGGGTGATATGTGCATATAAGTATCTGATAAATCCTGTGAGGGTGTGGTGAATAGTGAATTCTAAATATTTACTTTCTAGCAGTGAAGTTAGTCTTCATGATTCTAAACTGAGGCCATTTTTTCACCGTAATATGTCAGATCAGATAATTAAGCATACCAGAAAAACAAGTTTAGGCTAGTTTCCAGAGGACAATCTGCCTGCACTCAGGAATCAATAAAAGACCCTGTCTTATTGGTTGTAAAAGTAGTTTTCCTTTATATTTATATTTTCTTTATGTATTATGTGGCATATGTTTCTTTTGATGAAGCTCTGTAGCTACCTTTCAAGTTTATTTTGGCCCTCTTCACACTTGGCTCACTGTTTTTACCAAAATAAAATGATTGTCTGGACGCTCTCCAATTGTTGGTCTTCCTTGGTGAGATTTCTACCACAGGAGCTGTATAAAGATTGTAACAGATGTACTGTGTAAGGCTGCCTTAAGATGTTTTGCTGCCTGACGTAATGCCCAAGACTTTATTTCCCTTGTCTCACATACAGAAGCTGAATGGATTTTCAGTTGAATCTTTCCTGAGTGGTGCACAGATGTAAAATGGTGCACTGTGCACAGTGGTGCACAAATGACACATCCAGCTCCGATTTTTATCAGCTAGCCACTGCTCTCTAGTTCCAGGGTTTGTCTAATGATAGAGCCAACACTGCAGCATCCTGTTAGAAAACCATACCATGGTTGCAGGAATGGAGAAGGATGTAGATGAGAAAGGCAGTTGAGTATTCTGGCAGGCTAGAAGATAATGACTTTTTTTTTTTCAGTGTACACTGGGTAAATTGCTAAGCCATTGTTTGCCAACCTTTGCAGTAACTCAGTGTATCCCCACAACATTCTCACAGGAGGTCTATGACATCACCCCCCCAATTTAAAATGCAGTTTTAAAAAATGTGTGAAAACTCATAAATTGTCAAATTTTGCAGTTTCAGTATTCCCATCTGAAATCTTAGAAGTGTAAGAGAACATTAATAACTTGATATTTTGTTTGAGATTGCTGAGATACGGGGCATTTCAAAAATGATTTATTATGTTTATAACCTGCCACCACACAAAAATCTCAGCACCAGAAGATTGCCAGCCTTCAGTCTGCAGCAGTGATAGCTGTGCATCCTAGCATGTTACGAAACTGAATGACACTATTCTGCAGGGTTGTCATATACCACTGTCCCCTCCAAAGGGAATAACAAAACTGGGTTGCCTGCAGGATTAGCATAGCTCATAGTGTGATGACTGGAATACCCAACTTCCCATTAAATCAGACTCATAAGTAATTGCTTAGAATTCTTTTAATGGTGTGTAGCATTCAGTACCGAAGAAAAAGTTGCAAATGGAAAAGCCCGCACTTTTTCCCCATTAAACATCTTCAGTGAGTTCAAACTCCCCTCCCACTCCCCACTCAGGTATACCCCCTCCCTCTTGTGCCAGTTAGTGAAAGCATGTGCAGCTATCTCCAACATTCTGTGCAAACGACCTTGGCAGTCTAAGATAGCCAAAGATAGTTCAAACAAAATGATTTCACACTCCCAACGATGCTCCCCCGTGCCTTTCCTTCAACTTGCAAGAAGACACGTGTTGACCGAAACATGCATGCGAGTCCAATCAAGTGTTCTGAGAACATTTGATGTGAGAGCATGACACACAGTCTCTGAGCCACTATCCTAGTTTTTGTAACAGGTATATAACAGTGATGGGCTGTATCCTCATGCATTGGTAGGGTAACTTCCAAAACTTAGAAACTCAGAAAATAAATTTAAAATAAAACCTGACTTAGAAATATTAACCTGTCCTTGTTCCCATCTAGTATACTGTACTGGTATCTAATTAAACTTATACATAATCCTGGGTTTCTGAATTATTTTAATGAGGTAACAATTTTTCACTATGGAATAGGGTTGTTGTTTTTTTAAAGATAGTCTTTTTTCAGAGAACGGCTAAGCTCACACAACGTCTTTAATTTGGTTACTAAAACCATAGTACACTGAACCATAAATTAACTAAACAGGCTGGGTTCACACAACACACTAAGTCACACCAAGTAATCATGGTTCATATGCAAGAATACAATAATCAGAACTTTAACTGACCAGGCTAAGTGTGTTGTGTAAAGACAACCAGTATGTATATCAACCTTTGCAAGCACAGTTCACTCACTGGCTGCAAAAACAACAGAAATAACCCTTTGCTTTATGTGTGCAGAACAGAGACGTGCTTTCCCTGATAACTTCCAGAAACTCTTGCTCCCCCTTGTGGATGCCATTTATGTAAAATAAGAAAAATGCACCATCGTAGAGAAGTACTGTTAAATCTGTTATACCAAAATCATTGTATATTCTAGGGATATATTTATGTGTTGACATAAGCCAGTATTCTAGAATCATTAAATAAAAAGTGGTTGCTCAAAAATGAGCAGCTGCTATCTTTGCTTATTTTTTTGATGGATCTCTTTCACCTAAATGTCTATTCATCTGACTGAAACAGGAAAATAAAATGAGTTCTTACAGAAATGTATTAGGTTGTTTGAGCAAACATGAAATTAAAGTTTGATCTGGGAAAGGGGGTTAGGTTAGGCAACTAACTAAATTGATCACTTCCCTTTTGCATCTAGAGAGCAGGCAAGCAGACAATTAAGTGTAAAAGAAATTACATTTCAGCTTGTCTTGTGGGAACTATTCTACATGAATATTTGCCTGTTTTGGCAGAAGCAAGGAAAATACATTCCCAAATGCAAGTACTCTTTCAAAAAAAACTGTTATGTTACTAGCTCATGCTGAACTTGAATTCATTTGAACTGTATTGGTAAGTTACTGATCTTATAAACACTTAACATTCATTAATCAAAAAAACTTGGATAATAGGTGACGTTAAATGCTCCCAATTTCTACTCATGTTTCAAAAAAGCCAGGAAATTGGCATATAAGCATAGGTGTGTGCAGGAGGGACAAGGAGAGAGAAATGATGAAACACAGCATGATGCCCTTAAATGCTTGTATCAGATGTCAAGCTAGAGTTTGCATCATAACATCACTGCATGTCTATCATCATTTTGATGCAATCTTGATCTGCTGCAAATGCCTACAAATGTAAGGCATTTCAGCATCTATGTAAAGTTGCAAAAACTTGATCCAGTCTCCCATGCTATGATGGTGTTACCAGTCACCATCTGCCTACTCACCCTTTGCCTTACTCTTTCAGGATAATTTTGGAACTTTAGAGTGATGTGCCCAGGCAGACATTCAACAAATGTAGTTTCCCCTGTCACTTGATACAAGAATTTATCCCAGATGCATCTCTACATGGGATAGTGCTTCCCCCAAATTGCATCTACAGAAGAAATCAATCAGACATAAATTCAACAATTCTAACAATGGACAGTCACTTCCTATACATCTAATAGATTTCTGTCTGATACTGTTACTTAGAACTGGAATGGTATGGACTACAATGCAAGTATAAAAACAAGACTAAAGAACTAAATTTATCACTAATGTCTTACACCTGAACCCTTTCTCCACAATTTACTAGAATGTAATGATTACTGAATATAATATACTATTTCAGCCTCCTGGTGCTTTCTTTTGTCACCATTGTTTTGAGGAAGAGTCAGGAATTAGGCCATTGAACTTCTTGGATATAAAAGGTTGGAAAAAATATGCAACCTAGTGAAAGATAGTGGGAATTCTGTACTGAAATGGTTCTACGACAGCCAATGTTCATCAGCCAGCACTCGTTTTTTTTAAAAAATGCATACTGTTTATTAGGGCTATGCACACTTCAAAAATGTTTGAGGAAGCCTTTGGACCTTGCACAAATGCAGCACCTCACTCCTACTAATTAATCAATTTTTTCAGGTTTCCATAAGAGTTTGCAAAAAAGATACTGATCCTTTAAGGAACCCATTAGCTAAAGTTAATGCAACTCTTAAAGCAATGTACTTTTTTTCAAGCTCACATAGAAGTCTAAAAAGGGGGGAGGACTGTTTTAATGAACAGCAGGGATGTCTTTGAAGGTAAAATATTGTGGAAATTTAATTGACATAAAATAATCCCTCTCATTCAAAATAACTAGGATCTTTTAAGAACTCATGAGCTAGGGAGAGAGGTAAGATGCCTAAGACCAAAGGACCACAAAATAGGTATTTTTTTCCCCACAAAAGACACTAAACCTGGTAGTACTCTTCTTGGAATGCTCCAGCGCTTAAGGAAAGTGGAGAATGAATAGTACATTTGACCCAAACTCTGAAGAAGAAATACCAATTTTAATAAGCAATCTCTTCATCATTACATAAGTTATTTTTTATGACATGAAGCAAAGCATGGAATTTCTTAATACAACTAGAATTATCAGCAATACATAGAAGAATTAACATAAGTTACTGATTCAAAATACAATTGGCCTCTGATGACTAAAGATCTAGCCCTCATGTGGCGCAGAGTGGTAGGCAGCAGAATTGCAACCGAAAACTCTCCCCACGACCCAAGTTCAATCCCAGTGGAAGCTGGATTCTCGGGTAGCCGGCTCAGGTCGACTCAGCCTTCCATCCTTCTGAGGTCAGTAAAATGAGTACCCAGCTTGCTGGAGAAGGTGACAACTGGGGAAGGCAATGGCAAATCATTCCGCTATAGTCTGCCAAGAAAATGTCGCGAAAGCAGCGTCCCCCCCCCCAAAGGGTCAGACATGACTCGGTGCTTGCACAGGGGACCTTTCACCTTTCACACACAACTAAAGATCTAAGGTTGATTCTTGTGGTCTGATTTATTCTTAGAATTCTTAACTTGGTTCAGTATGAAGATGGAAAACTCATTTTTTAAAAGTCTGTATTTAGTCCAATAAGGCTTTGTAGCCTGCTCAGTGTTCAAAAGGCAGTCCCAATGTTAAAGAATTGTTTTTTCATAAGGCCCATAAAGAGAAGCAGGAATGAATAAGATCCAAGAGGCCTTCTACAAGTATCTGCAGCAAACAGAAGAGTTAAGCAGAATACCTTGTGTTCTCCATCAAAGATGAAAGACTTCCTGTGTTGAACTCAGATGTTTCCCTTAGCTTTGCGATACGTCTTGACCATCTCTGATAGCTTCTCCATAGCCTCAGGGATCCCCTCTCCGCTCTGAGCAGAACAACCCTGAATATGCCATTTGTGCCCTAATAATTTCCTCAGTCCCATCTTTTCTGCCACATCCATGGGAGGCCATGCTCCAAGCAAATCTTGTTTGTTGGCTAGCAGCATCAAAGGGACCCCTTGCAAATCTTCAGCATCCAGTAATGCCTCCAACTCCAACCTGGCTTCTTCAAAACGGTAACAGTCCACGCTGTCCACCATGAAGATCAACCCATCTGTGTTGGTATGGTAGTATTTCCATAGGGCCCTGATACGCTGTTGTCCACCAACGTCCCACATGGTGAAAGTGACATTGTTGAAGGGTTGCACTGTCTCCACATTGAAGCCCACAGTGGGGATGGTTGAAATTGTTTCATTCAACTTCAGCTTATAGAGCAGTGTTGTTTTGCCAGCTGCATCCAGACCCAAAAGGAGAATACGAGCCTCTATCCCATAGAAACTCTGCAAAGCATTGTAAATCCGGCTGAATAAAAGCCCCATGGCTAATTTAAGCACAGGGACAGTGTAGAACAGAGAGGAAATGTTTTCAGTCTTATACTCAGCCAGCCTTTATTTCATTGGCTGAACTCTAGGGGGAGTGGTGTGGAAATTCCTATTACAGTAGTACTGTCTTGTTGGCAGCTGACATGCTGGAAGTTTTGCCGCCTAGCTATTTGACACAACGGTTTGCTGGTAGTTAAAGCCCAGCCATGTTATAATGACATTATGAATTGCTGCTTAGACTTTATCAACAAAACTGCTTCATTATGGTTGTTAACATGCATTGGGGAAATACTTGGCAATTTGATACTCTTCACAATTTTCCATTACATATACCTATACACACAGAGAGACATTTTATGGCATATTATTGCTATCTGAGGTGTGGGAGTTCTATTTGGTAAGGGTTTTTCTTCCTAAAGATCTTTTATACTTTTGCAAACTTTGTCCTCTAAAGACCAGTGTCACAGTTCTGTTTTCCATGTGAATAAAGCCATTTTGGCTACATAAGGAAAAGCGCTAGGAAACTGATACAATAGCTTATCTAATACAGAGGCAAAAATCATGATGTAGCAATGTAGATAAAACATGTTTTAGAACAAATTTGAATTGTACTTTTTTATAATGCTTTAAAATATTGATAATAGTGCAATGTTCCTGTTTAGAATTAAATCTGAATTTCAGTGAGATTTACTTCCACATAAGCTTGTATAGTACATATCTCTTTTTTAAAATTGTATTTTTAATTTAGTAGTGAGCATTAGTGTCGAGTTTGAGGTTTTTTTTTTAAAAAAAAGGTAAATTAAGCAGAAAACAGGTAAACATGGGAACATTTATTCAAGGCATTTAAATCACAATGCTAATTCTTGACATCTCCCAACTATGCCATGTGTCTTTTAGCAATAATTGTTCTGATGCTAAGAACTATTCAGTTGCTCATCTCCATGCATAACAGGAATATTTAGCTTGCCTGTTGTGTGGTGTCATGGACGGTGGAGAGAAAAGAAAAATATTACTGAGCACATGCATCCCAGTTCCTAGCCCTCAAAGGTTTTAAAGGTACCAGGATTTGGTTTGTTAGAGTATTTAGCAAAAGTAATGCCATTTTAGAATGGAAGGAGTAGAAACACCATCTGTTTCTTCTCTGTTACCAAAGATAGTATCATGATAGCTCCTATAGAGCTACCAAACTGGGATGCAGAACTCCAATTCACTACTACCTGAGTTGACATTTTCTGAACAATGTTGCTGCCATTGTCCAGATATTTGCAGCCTAGATCCCTAGTGAAGCAGAAATGCTTTCTCATCCATTACAAATTGTCAAAGGTTTTAAGTCATGGGTGCACTATTAATTTCTGCAGTTCAGCCTTATACACCTTCCCTCATTTCCTTCACACTTCACTCCATGGGGAGTACATGACTACAGCAAGTAGCAGATGATACAATTAGTAGGACACAGAGCAATATGGGTGGTGTGAAACTTTGAGGGGGTCTTCAAAATTGAAACAGCAGTAGGAAAACTACTGTTGGATGTTATGTTGCCTAGAATATTCCAGGTAACAGTCACACCCTTCTTTACTTCAACTACCAAGGGGAATTTTAAAGAAAATAGAATTATCACAAGGATTGATGCAGAAGGGAGGCTGAACTACCAGTCTGCACTGTCACATTCCTGAAGGCTTTTCAATCCTTGCAACCACTTAGCTTTTTATACCATAATTATTTAAGCTTTTCTCCTTTGCCCCCTGTTATATAAACACTGGTGTTTTCCATGGTGTCTTTCTGATGGCTGAATGAGATTATGAATATAACTGCCCAGAGAGAGCCCGTTTGGTCTAGTGGTTAAGGTGCTGGGCTAGAAACCAGGAGACTGTGAGTTCTAGTCCTGCCTTAGGTATGAAAGCCGGCTGGGTGGCCTTGGGCCAGTCACTCTCTCTCAGCCCAATGGGGTGCAATATAGACTAGCCTCCTTGTGGTGCACCCCGAGCAAAGTGACTGGTCACGGCTAAGTAGTGTACACATCTGGCTGCTGGACCTCACAAGGATTTCCCAGCAAGAAAAAGCAGCATGAACATGAACTGCTATGCCATACGATTAAAAAAAAACCCGCCCAGAGTTGCTTGGCGAGATGGGCAGTGAAGAAATGTGAGAAATAAGTAAAATAAATAAATAATGACCAAAATACAAAAGGCCTCAGGGGTTTACATGAGTTTGGACTATTGAAAGAGGGATCTGTTAAAATAAATTTTCAACTTTTTTTTTCTTTTCAACAGTAGACTCATCTGTAGACTCATCAACTTATTTTAACTCCCCTCCATTTCAAAAGAGTGAAAGTAAGTTGCTTACTTCTATGAGTAATACATCATTCTAAGCTGGGGCTGTCTTAAGCACCTCTGTTCCTCTCTGTTGAGCAAACGATAAAACTACAGCACCAGCAGACCGGGGGTGGGGGTTGAGAATTTACAAATATTCAAATTAGCCAGCTCTGGTAGCCCTGATTGGCTACGTCTCCAACTGTGACTAGCTGACAAGGGAAGAGAGGAGGCAACCGTTCATCTCGCGCTAATTTTCTGCACGGGGAGGATGGGTAGGAAAAAAAATGGGAGAAGATTCGGTTGGAACCACAAGTACGCATGTGCGGGATTGGGAACGGGGGCTTGATTGGGGGAAGGATGGGAGTGGAAAGCAAGAGAGATAGAATGCGCGCGCCGCCGCGTTTGCTCTCGGGATTTGTATTCGCTACGGCAGCTCGAACCATCTCCATGACAACCCTCCCTGCTCCAGCCACTTTTCTCTCCACATCCGCATTTCCGCTTTGATGTCACCTAATTAAAACAAAGAAAGAAAAGCACCCCGAGATTTAATTTGGACCAATGAGAAAGCAGGATGTTTTGTTTCTCAAATGAATTTAAGGAGGCGGCGTTTATCGGGGCTCGGATTCAGTTAATCTCCCGATTGAGTTGGAGCAGACGACAAGTAATAAATTCGGTTGCTTATGGTTGGGATCGGTACAAATTGGGTTGGGAAAGGGAAAAGAGAGGAGGTGGGGGGCGCGCCTAGAAATAGGCGAATACAAGAATGGGCCTGGAAGCCGCGCCTTTTACTGAGCCAGACCTTTTGCACCCCTCCGCTGCCCCTCAGGAAAGGAGGCGGAAGGGTCTCGCTTCTGCGGCCTCAGTGGCCGGAAGGGGGCGTAACGTTGGCGGCAGCTGCTGCTGGAGGAGCAGCAACAGCGTATAGAAAGTCCCCGGTTTTCGGTTCTTCGTTGTCTTTTCGACTGCTACCTAGTTTTCTCCCACAGACGCTGGAGTATGTTACAATGAATATCAAGTGTGCATTCAGAGTGCTGAATAAGAAATCCAGTATTATGCATATGTACTCAACAATGAGTACAAAGTACAATGCATGAGCTCATTCATTCCTACCGGTCTCCAGCTGGTAGTAATCAATCCACCCCAGGCTGATCTCAGATAACAGAAACGCTTACTCTTTTCAGACAATGTAATGTTTGGCCACGCTGGCTGGGAATGGTGAGAGTTGTGGTCTCTCCCATCCAGAATGCACTGGGAAGGAGGAAACGAAGCTGCTGTTTCCAACTGCAACTCTAAGCCTTTGCCCCTTTTTGTTCTCCATTGTCATTATCTTTCTTCAGTCCCCAAAGCAAAGCATTCTGCACTGTTAATATGTAGTGCCTTTCAACAGAGTCGGTCTTCACTCATATTTCTTAGGCCCCTTAAAAAAGGGGGCATTCCCTTTATAACAGCTTCCCACATACAGTAATCATACCACCTTTTCTGTCCCCCCAACTCACATATTTCTCTTTTACTGGGGATGAAATTGTATCATTTCCCAACAGTCTCTTCAGTGGGCTCAAACTGAGTTATAACTTAGCTAACCACATTTTAGCCTAGCCTGCACAGGGCCCTCTCATACAGCTGGTTTATGGTTTGATACGTTATGCAAGCTTCAGTAATTAGATTATTTTAATAAACCATATTTCAGTTAATCAAGGGTTAGTGTGCTGTATAAACACTGCTGTTCGCTGCTCCTTAGCAACTTGAATTTCAAAAAACCCTCCTGGTATTGTTTCCTTTATTCATGCTGCTGGTTCATGTTCATTCTTTCCAAATGAGAGTTTCATAACAACCCTTATTATTTTTAACTTCCTAAGTCTACCAACATTCAGCATCAATTTTCTTGAGCACAGTTAATTACAACCACTCTTCCCTTTGTTGAAAAGCAGGGCATAAGAAAAACTCATTAGACAAAATAGCAACAAAAAACGGTGGCTGACATGGTTACTGCTTTATCCAGGAGCAACGTTATTACCATTGTTGCTTGCTGTCATGAATTCATTTATTTAGTTGTATAGATAACTATAGTTAACTATGTTTTAAATAATTAATTTGTGTTCTGGGAATGTGCAGGGAAGTCTGTAAATAAGCAGCTGGAGAAACTATTCTAGCCTTTTGTGTATGGACAATATACCTCATAAAAGATCCTCTTATCAGTCCCCAAATCAGTGTCACAGATTTCTTACTTATTTTTTCGTTAAAATAGTGAAATTAAGTATCTGGTTTTGTACAACAGCTTTACTTCACTTTAAAAATTTTCCATGGACAACCTTGGCATATTCTGTTAAAGGAATAGAATGTATTTGTTTATGTATTTACTAGGCTTATATTAATGTCTCAGAGTGGCATGCCTATTTGACTTACATAATTATGTTAAAACAAAAAACAAAAATTACACAAAAATCAAAGTACACACACACACACCAGAAATATCAATTACATTATACAAATATTCAAAAGACCAAGGAAACAACATTAAAACTTTCTAACCTTCAGGGTGTGCTGGAACAGCTAAAAAACAATAGGGAGGAGACATTCAAATTTCTGGGAGAATGCTGTTATACAGAAAGGGGCAGGAAGCTGAGAAGGCTGTTGATGACATTCTGAGAGAAGAGACACCAAAGGAATCCACTACCAGATATTATTAGATGGGAAGATACAATAGGGAGTTGGCAGTCCCAAAGATACCCAGATCCTTACTGTGTAAAGCTTTAAAGTTGACAACCAGCACCTTGAATTACTCCTGGAAAGCAAAAGTCAATCAGTGCAGCTCTCAAAATCATATATGGGCAAATCAAGATATGCCCATGACTACTCAAGTCACTGCATTCTGGACCAGCTGTAGCTTCCAAATGCTTTTCAAGGGTGCCCAATGTAAAACACATTGCAATAGTCTAAGCAAAAAGTAAGTAAGGTATGAATGACTATAAGAAGAGCCTCCTGTTCCAGGAGGCGTCAAAATTGGTAGAGGATGGAGCTGTGTCCTCCTAGCCAGCTCCTAGTCTAGCTAGCTGTTAGCCTAGAGGGAGCTATGAGTTAAGGAGGACTCTCATATTACAGGCCAATTCCATACCAGAATTAAATATGGAGTCACCTTGGAATCAGACAGCCTCTGAATCCAAACCCTCTTCATCTTGCTGGGATTGAGCCTGAGCCTGTTCTTCCCATCCTGACAGGCACCAGAATAGCACCTCAACAACATTACTGTTCAGCCTAGGTTGAAATGTAAAGTTGAATATCATCTGCATACTATCAGTATTAATACACAGGACATCCATCCATGTTGATGGATGACCTTGCCTAAAGGCTTAATTTAGATGTTAAATTGGAGCTGAGAGAGCGTGGAGCCTTGCAGCACATGAAAATGAGGAACCTAGGTCTTGATCTCCTCCCACTGGAACCACCCCTTTAGGAAGGAGGAGAACCACTGTAAAAAAATGTCCCCAATTCCCAACCCTTGTTGGCAATCCAACAGGATACCATGTTTAATGGTATCAAAGGCTTCTAAGAGGGCAAGCAATACCAGGAGAGTCACACTCTGTCCTGATCTTGCCAGAAGTCATCCACAAGTACAATCTAACTGGCATTGGACCAGATAGTCCATTTCGTCTAGGGCTCTCTAACTGCAATCCTACAGCCTTCTCAAAAACCAAAACCTCTCTTGCAGGTGAGATCTCCTTATGTACACCCATCCCTCCTGAGCTATGCTACTGCAACCCTCAGTGTGCCACATTATGCCTCTAAGGTGACAGTGCACATTTGATTACAGTCACTGTTCTACATCATGTTCATTTGGCAATAGTGTAGTCAGCTTAATGGAAATTAATAGGAAATGGCACAATCCATGTGAAAGAAAAAGCAAACAGTTAAATATTCCAAAATCCCATTGTGTGTGTGTGTGTTCGTAAGGTTGCTGTTGCCACATATATGAGGTGAAGCCAGGAGTCCAGGTCACTCTTTTTAAAAAGAAAATTTGTTGAATCTCCATGTTTTGGGTTCACATTGTACAGCAGAATTAATGTATGTTGAATGTGTAGATTTTTTTTCATTGTTTTAACTGTTTCATGAATCTATTTTTATAATATGGCAGCATTGGTGGAAAACCCACCACAAAAATATAAATACACCTAGGTTTTAAATTAAAAACATATTTCTACTGAAGTATAATATACTTCAGGACTCAGGGTTTTAAAAAAAACTCTCCACATTTTTATCATTTGCAATTGTGTATGCATACATAGAAAGACATGCTCAGACAACTGTGAATGAAACAAACAAACCTTTCCCTAGTGACGGAAGAACTGATTCATTGCCATAACAGACTGTACTGATGATTACTTCAAAGTAACCAATGATTTATTCAAGAATCTGCTGTGATTTTAATTCTATGGTGTAAATAGATCAAGTATTCAAAGCATAGTTTGGCATCTGATCAGCTGAGATTTTACTGCATTATGTTTGATTTTTATTCTGCTTAGAGATATCAAGATGACAACTGCAACATATTCCTTCCGTTATGAACAGATCTGGGAAGAGCCTAAAAATCCTTCTAAGGAATGGAGCCAGAGGATCAGGTTAGTTTTAATAAATGTAAGAATTAAATATACAAGATAGGGCCCCAGAACTGTATACAAAACCTTTTTCTCTTTTTAAAAATAGAATTATATATTCTTAAGTGTTAAAAATGTCAGGGCTTTTTAAAATGGATTTTAAGGTTTTGGAAATCCAAACTAGTGTACAGTACCACTTCAGTTATTAGGTCTTTAACTGTATAATTACTGTATACAGTGAGATTGACATGCACAGACACACACACACACACATACACACACACAAATGTATGTTTTCATCAATTTTTTTATTCTAACTTTTCTAAATGCCCTCTCACAGTTGTCTTGATTTCATTGGCATTTGCTTCCAATTAATTATGTCTTGGGTTCCATTCTGTATAAGATTACTTAGAAGTAATTTCACCTGAGCCCAGCACAGTGGAAATGTAAAAGATTACACTGTGAGGTTATCATTCTAAATATGAATACCTAAAAGTATGCTGCACTGAATGCAGTGGAAAATTTATTTTCTGGAATGTTTTCAGATGAGGGAAAACCTGGAAAAGGAGGCTGGGAGATTGCACAATAAAAATCTAATTTGGAAACTCCCTTGGAAGAGATGGGGTTTTAAAATGCAGTTGAATAAGCGCTGCTTTCTCATCTAAAGCAAAACCCTATTGTTCCTAATTAGAGCTCATTTGAGATACCTGTATTTGTAGCTAATATTAATATAGTTTTCCCATAGATAAAGAGATACTGAAT
The DNA here is from genome assembly GCF_035149785.1 of Candoia aspera. Classification (NCBI taxonomy): domain Eukaryota; kingdom Metazoa; phylum Chordata; class Lepidosauria; order Squamata; family Candoiidae; genus Candoia; species Candoia aspera. The sequence goes on along the minus strand of NC_086156.1, from coordinate 82,980,402 downwards.
GTTAATATATTTATTTGTATTTAATTCTCTCTAGCTTTTTTCCAGCAATTTTATTATTCAAACATTTATTAGAAAGTTCTTGCTAGTTAACTTGGATTCTACTTTTTTAATTCAATAGGGTCTATCTGTATAGCATGAGATAATATATTTGATGGGTTTTAACAGATGTTAACCCCTCTCAGGAAATGCATTGTCTCATATAAAGATTTCTTGTATCTCAACTTTCCCTTGAACTGCATACTTACAGGAAATCCTGAGCCTTTTAGATTCAGGTTTTGACCCAAGTTCTCTTATTCGGTTTATTGGGTATCAGTACTGAGATGGTATTCAAGAAAGGAGCATGTTCTTTTTGAGTATAGCATTGTATTCCAAAATTTAAGGAGGGGTAAGCTATAAAAGAAGCACTACCTGTATTGAAATAGATATCTAAAGCTTGGATGTCCACAACAGGTTAAATTCACAATATATTGAAGTTAATTTATAAAAGGATTGAGAATCAAAAGTGTTTTTCCTTTAGCAGAGGAGGATATCTGATCACTTAGGTGTAATTATTAATGAAAAGAGACTTGCTAGAGCAGGGTTTCTCAACCAGGGTTCCGTGGAACTCCAAGGTTCCGTAAGAGGTCACTAGGGGTTCCCTGGGAGATCACGATTTAGTTAAAAAATTATTTCAGATTCGAGCAACTTCACATTTAAGAAGTTTCATTCTTCATGTTTATTTTAAGCATGCTGTTAATGCATATATACAGGCCTACCCATGAAACTAATATAATCATTTTGTAACTTCTGGCCTATATTTGAGCCTGAATGTGCAGGGGTTCCCTGAGGCCAGGAAAATATTTCAAGGGTCCTCCAGGGTCAAAAGGTAGAGGACGGCTGTGCTAGATGGTGGCAACCCTTCTGACAGAAATTCATCCAATTAATAAGTGTAGCAAAGTGGTAAGACAGGTTATTTCCTTTTGTAAGTTATTTAGTAAATAAATGGTCAGACTCACAAATAGATGGACATGAATAGTCACAAATGATGGATGAAATTTGCTTCCTTTTTCTGACAGAATGAGGATATCAGATGAAGCACAAAGATACGCGTTTCACAAAAAGAGGCAAGAGTTGGGTGAGAAGGATGTGTCTGAGCTTGACTTCTTTCCAGGTGAGCTGGAAATAGAGGAAAGTACACTGGATGCCGCTGACCAGGAAATGGTGATGTGTGAAGAGAAAAGCAGAAAAGACACCTGCTCCAGTGCTATTGTCAAGAAAAAGAGGAAGAAAAAGAGGTTAGAAATAAGCACTGAAAGGCTTATGAAACCTGATTTTATTTACTAAAAGAGCAGGAAAAAGAGTGAGATTAATAACAAGCACTGAGAGGAAATACCGTAGTTGAACTAAATAGCTTATATTTCTAAACTCCCTTTCACTCTCCAACGCCCCCTCAATGTTTCCAAAAGCCATAGGATACATCCCAATATATCCCGAATGACTTTTTTTTTCATTTTTACCCTGAAACACATAGTTAGGATGAAAGATAGCAGATGGTTCATACATTATATTAAAACAGAATGTGTGATTTGTTTGGTTTTGGCTTAGCATAACCAATTGTTCTTTACTAAACAAACCACAGTTAAGCAAGCATAGTTAATATAATGTGTGAACTGAGTCGTTAACTTCACAGGACTTCCCTGTGAGATTCCTGGCAATTGAACATAAGAATTTAAGATAAGTAGAGCTGGGCGGGATCAGATAAAATGCCTTTCTAGTCCAACACCTTCTGCCTTCAGCTAGCTCACAAGCAGAATTATTCTCCTGTCAGTACTTCCCAGCACCTGGTATGCTGCATGCTCCTTTTGGTTCTGGAAGTACACTTTGGTACAGGAAATAAAAATTCAGCTGTGTTTCATCATTTTTATAAGTGTAAAACAAATATAAGCTATTCTGCACATAAGACAGCAGTTTCTATTCTGCTTGGGATTGACGGTTGGTAATTCTGCTGCATGACTTAAGGCCAGGCAGGTTTTATGCCTCTCTCTGTCGAGTGAAGCATTTTGTTTTTGGTCTGACACCTCATGCAAAGCCATGAGAGCCTCACCTTCATTTTTTCTCTTGCTGATTCACAAGCATGCACATTTGAAAGTTTCTTTGAACATTATATTCTTTTCAGCAATGGTAGGTGAACCAAGCCATGATGCTGTACTTGTGCAAGAATGCAGAAGCATGGGACAAAAGACCGAAACGGGTTTAAGAGCAAGAGCAATGTTCTCAGTCTCTGAAAACAGTTAGTTAGTTTCTGAATTTGATTTTAAACCTCCTAAGGATGCTATTCTTACTAAAATATCATAGATTTATGCTGCTCTTCCTTGAGTACCATACAAAATAAATTGAAAATAAAATCTCTGTATTAGAGTAAGACATGGCAGGATCCATATCCAAATGCTGATTTAGTGTGTGATTTGTGTTGCTTAGAATTGAATTTTGGTTATTTTTTGCCAAATTACTTCTACTTATTACTGCTTTTGATTAAAGTTTAAAATTGTACACAATTTCTGCTAAAAAAAATCAGAACAAATTCAAATTAGGGTTTGTATTTCTCACAATCCCGGTATACCTCCACCCGCCTACTGCCACATAGTTTTTGCTTCTATCACTGACTTGGGACCCCAATCATCAAATAATTAAACCTATGTAATATCCAAACATATTTGATTTTGTAGGTATTATTAAATAGTTAATAATATCTGTTAAATAATTATTTTATGTAGGGTGGTCTATTATTGTGCCTTGCGCTTTAGGGAGCATGATGTGGCAGGGCCCTGTCTCCCAGGAACTTATAATTTGAAACAATTTTCATATATCCTTCTAGCCTTCTATTAATGATTTATAGCAATTGCAGAATGTTAAATTCAGAATCCCAAACAAATTGTAAATGTCGTATCTTACTATTACAGCTAAAGGTAATCAAAGCATGGCTTATGAGTTAATGCAGTTGTAGAGAACAAATAAATGCAAGTAGCATTAAACAAAGAAGTACTTAGTATGCATGTATATTGGAGCACAACATTGTTTGGAGCATTAGTATGTGCTTTATCCTATGAGTCATTCCTCCTGAACAAGCCCCCATTCAGCAACAAGGTGTAAAATTACATCAACTTGTAAAAGATTCAGACAGGAGCTTGTAAAAAATTTACAGCTTTCAAACAGGAGATTGGTCTACTCATCACCAAAGATGCCAGGACATATTCATTAGATTCTGATGTCACTTGTGAAGCCGCATTGCATATTAGAACACATTTCTAATCAATGTCTTAAATTAGATATACTGTATCATATTTTCTCAGTTGCAAATTATGCACCAGCAGGTTTATTTCTATGCTGCTTTCCCAGGTGCTGCTCAAAAGCATCTGAAAAGAAAAATCCACAGATTGTCAGTATATAAGTATAACAAAATACATAGAATCATAGCATATGAGCTTCAGCATAATGATATTGTATCTGTATTACATCCTAAAAAGACATTCAAAGCATTCAAGTTTCCATAAATCCATCCATTTGATTGTTGTATCAATGACTCCCATAGGATTCATGGCAATTTGCAATGGGTATTAAAAGAATCCAACAGTAACAACAAAAAACAAAGTAACACATTAAAATTACCACAGAATACCCCCTTCCATTACATGGTATCTCCTCACATCCATGATTCAAACCACAGAGCTTGATACAATAATTTGATCTTTACTGTATTCCTGAATATCAGGACATACAAAAGCACATTTCTTTTATAAAGAATTATTACATAAATATCTTCATTCACAACAATAAAAAAATTGACTAATTCAAATAATTGATCACCTTCCCCAACATGGTGTACTCCAGATGTGTTGAGATCATCTCCCATAATCCTGCAGTCTGACCTGGTCTCTTGGGAAAGCAGAATAAGGTGTGATAAAGCGATCTGGTGGGAAGTACCAAAGTACAAATGAGATTATTTAGAATAAGTGAGTAATACCAGAAGAAAATCAATGGCCTGAATTAATCTGACATTGAAAAACACATCAAGGTTTTTATATGAAGGTTTTAATAGTTTTGCTGACTGGATAACTTTATATGTTATGATCAATCTCATGTTTCCTTGACAACATATAGAAATGAAAGAGCATTTACAAGGGAAGAAGCATTCACAAAGGTAGACACGGGGTATGGAAAAAAGGTTCAGAGGAAAGGGTACGGATGAGAAACAGGAGCCATGGAAGAGACTAATCAGAACTTTTGCTTGTGGGTTCCCCCTTACAAATATTCTACCCCATCTTTGTAGTCCTGAATAAGTATAGGCTTGAGAATGTATACTAGCCCTCTTCAAAGTGCAATTTAAAAAAGCATAATTATTATACATAATTTAAGTAATGTTTAATACTGATTTGGTAATCATTTTCTTGTGGTGTATTATAAGCTAAGATTCAGTCCTTCTGGAAGCCCATAACCAAGGTGGGATTTCAATGAGCTCTCTCAATTCTCCACAATAACACTCCATCCATGGTTGGAAGAGACACAGAAACCAGAAGGTTCTTACATGCTTTGCAGTAAGCTATGAATTGGTTTTGCCTGTCTGCCTCTGTCTTTCTTCTTCTTTTTATGTTTTCCAGATGACCAGTGATAAATCTGACCAACTGTAAATATGAGAGTGGTAAGTGTGGCCTACAATTATGAGGTTGAGTGTATTTCTCGGTTCGGTAAGGAAAAAGCCCACAATTTTATTTAAAAAGCCATTTCCAGATAGCTCTAATGAGATTTTGAGGAGCCCAGCTTTTGATTTAAAAAATTAAAAATATTTTTGAATCTAACATTCAACTTCAATATTCACATGTATATCTCATTTTTTTTCTTTATTATACTCCCTAAATTTATGTATTGATGCTTTTCAAAGCTGTCTCATATTATCCAATGTGAGAATAACAATTTGAAGATAAGATTGTAGAGGAATTCTAACAGGTTCACCAACTGGAATTTGGCACATGCTCATCTTAAGCCAACAATAATCTGGTATATTTTTTCCATGTGATTAAAATGCATATCTTACTCATTGTAATTAACTTATGATATATCCCTCTGAATGGAACTTGTTCCTCCATTTCTACATGAAACTGATGTGATCGTCTCTCTTCCTATCACACAGTACGTCGGGCTGCCAAGATGTGTGGGCTTCGGGAAGCAACCGAGATTGATGACTGGATCTTGTATTGGACAGATTATTCTGTCTCTCTGGATCGGGTAATGGAGATGAAAAGTTACCAGGTATCTGCTGTTACCCTGAGATGGAGCTAAAGGATCTGTTTTTATTTGTGAAAAAGATGTAAAGGTTTAGATTGCACTGAAGATTTAACTTTGATCTTGTTTTCTAGAAAATAAACCATTTCCCTGGGATGACAGAAATCTGTAGGAAGGACCTTCTAGCCAGGAACATGGGCAGAATGCTAAAGCTTTTTCCCAAGGAATTTAACTTCTTTCCCAAGACCTGGTGTCTTCCTGCTGAGTGAGTCTTTATAAAACTCATGTCCCGTATTTTTCTCTTCATTTGTTTCTCTTTTTCATTACAAAGGTTTAGAAGATGAACATTGATATATGCAAGTAAATTTGGGCCAAATGATTTTAAAAATAAGTATATAAGTTTCTTTGAGAATTCTAACCACTCTGTTATTTAAATTCTAAGCACCCTAATTCTTTAAAAATTATATCAGTTTTCTGTGACTTTCTGAGAATACCACCCCCCACCTCCAGTAGGGGTGACTTTGAGAGGTAGCCTTCCCAACTGAATATTATCCCTTATTGGATTTCAGGTCCCATAATTCCCTGTCACTTAGGAAGATGTCTGATGGTTTTAGGGCTGTTAGCTTGGAGTATTCTTAGGCTAATGTACTATATATCTTTTAAATAATCTGTTTTTGCTTTCCTCTTCATTGTTCTCAGCTATGGTGAATTGCAGGCCTTTGGTAGATCAAAAAAACATAAAACCTACATCTGTAAACCAGACTCTGGTTGTCAAGGCAAAGGCATTTTCATCACAAAAACTGTAAGAGATATCAAGCCTGGGGAGGATATGATCTGCCAGCTCTATATCTCAAAGGTGATCCTCTTGTATTGAAACAGGCTACCTGTGTTGCTGTGTTGCTACCTGCATTTTTAATTAAAACTTGCAGATATTTAAAAGCAGTCTGTTACTGAGGAATTAAATCATTGTACCAAAAACCATTGACAGTGAAGCTGTTCTGTAAGAGAGAAGTACGTGGACTAAAGTGTGGGAGCTCCTAAACGGCATCTAGAAATAGGAAGAACTTCATGCTGTCTGCGTGAAAGCATTCAAAAATCATGGGAAGGCGGGTGAGGAGGTGGGGAAACTCACTGAAAGGAGAGACAAAGAATGAAGATAGCTAAAGGGAGCACAGTTAGGCAACAAGTTGAGAGGGGCAGAATCCTGGGGGAAATCAGCCAGACTTTGATTATAAAGTTCCAGTCTAAATTAATTAGCAGATCATTAAAATACAAGCTGCATTATAAAATCAAGTAAATTTAGAGCTCGTTAGAAAACTGGTTTCAGACTGAATTCTTCATCAAGTATATGTACACTACAGTATCTTACAAAGTAGAATAACTATGGCTGAATCTGTATTATTCAACATTTTAATCAATACTTAGATGGAATCATTGTCATAATTTGACAATGTCATAATCTGAAAATGTCATAATTTGCAGAAAAATAAGTAATACCTCCCAAGTAGGAAAATATTTAAAATTATTTTGATACAATAGAGAATTACTAAAATAAAGAAAAGCAAACAAGCAAATCACAGGTTACAAACAAAAAACATGCATACATGGAAGAGAATGGATTTTAGCCTGTTAGTAGTAGATTTGAAAAGGATCTTAAGATTTCAGTCTGTCACAGTCCAAACATGAGTTAATATTATGATGTAACTGGGAAACAATGATGAATGAAATGTTAGATTGCAGTAACAGAATCAGAGTTTCCATATCATGTGAAGTTAATCATTCAACTTTATTCCTCACATATCCAATTACATCTGGAATGCTGTGTCTAGTCCTGGGCAGTGTAGCTTAAGGGGACATAGATAAATTGAAATGTGTTCAGAGGAGGACAGTGAAGATGATCAGGGGTGTGGACAACAAGACAAGGAAATCTATCAGATCTTTAAAAAGTTGTGCATCAGATGCAGAAGATAATGCCATCTCCAAGTTGTGCCTACTGCATGTCATTTTGCTCAAAAGATCCAGTTCTTGAGAACCTTAAATAAAGAATTTTTTAATTTTGGTGCAAGTCAGTCATGGCTAGAATATGTTCGTGCATTTTTGCCTGTTGCCCCCAACAACCCTGATCACACAATGGAGAAAGTAGGAGTAACTTCAGTGTAATGGACACCCAACCCCCATGAGCTCCCTGGTTGTCTGACATGAATAAAGCTCTGTCAGGGTGATATCACTCTGTTATGCTGGTGGCCTTTGGAACTTAGTGAGATTCCATGAAGGAAAGGCAGAATGGGGCTAGGAGTTGTTGGGGATGATTTTAGCACAGTACAGACTGCGGTATGGCAATGAATATTTGGCCTAGAGGAGTGAATACTTGGAGGGGTCATAAAGGTGCTATTCAATATCTGTTTGCTGCTACCCAGAGGGCAAATTTTAATTTAATGGACTTAAGTTACAGGAGATGGATTTTAATGAAACAATAAGAGAAACTTCATGCTAGCAAAGGCAGATCAACAATGGCAACTTCACTAGAGCAAGGGTGGGCAACTCTCTCTTTTAACTGAACGTTGCATATCCTCAGAAACAATTCCAGGGGCATCTAGTAGTCAGCTGAAATGAGTGGGTGGGGCTCAAGCTAAACATAGCTGAAGACCCCTTTCTGTTTCTGGCACACTTTTTTTTTCTTTCTGATACCATTTTCTTTTTCTCCAAAGCAACAGGCTATTGGAAAGGACAATATACTTTACTAAAAGTTTCAGTACTTTTAGAAAGTACTACAACTTCCTGCAGAAATTAAGCCAATGGCCACATGCAGTCTTATGGCCACGGATTGTCCTCCCAACTCAGAAAAATTGTAGGCCCTTTCTTACTCAAGATCTTAAAGCACTGGTTTAGATAGCAATCTGTTGAGTATGCAGTTAAAGTTGATTATGTGCAGCATCATTCAAGAGGTTTGACTAGATGGCTTACAAAGCCCCCTCTATCTCTATTAATCTATGACTATTTAGCAGCCCCCAGCCCCCATGTTCTTCTGTGCTTCTAGAAAAAACTCAAAGGAGCTTTAATGAATATCTTCAGAAGGAGCTTTTCTAGTTTAGGAAGTCACTAAGAATGGTCTTACATGTGTCCTTTTCAGTACGTACTTGTACTCAGTCCCATCACATGAATGAGACTGAGTACAAGACATTCTTCGTAATTTCACATAGTAAAGAGCTTTTTGGATTCCCTTGATCAAAAAGTACATGTGGATTAATTTTCACTAGACTATAAGAAATTAGCAAAAATTCTGAAGTATATATAATGCCCAGTGTATGGTTTTCTAGATGAAGTTGCATTTGTAGATATTTAATTGAAAATTTATCTTCTTTTCTCAAGCCATTTATTATTGATGGTTTCAAGTTTGATCTTCGGATTTATGTGTTGGTGACATCATGTGATCCACTACGGGTATTTGTTTATAAGGAGGGTCTTGCACGTTTTGCAACATCCATGTATTCAGACCCATCACAAAGCAATCTGGTGAGTCAAAAGGCAGAATTCTGTTGACATAAGTAGTCATACTAAAATATCAATGGATTTCAATTCAAGCCCCACCATTTTTTTAGTGGTTTCTCAATATTTTCCAAAAATTAATATTTAAATCTCACTAGATCAGAGGAACCTTTGCTACTGAATTACACTGATATATGATTTTTTTTCACACTGGTAGATTGACAAGTGTTAGCAACAGTCCCCTTAAATAAGAATGAGCTATTCCTCTGTTTTGAATGAAGATTAAATCTGCTGATTTCACACACAAACACACACATCACAAACTGTCAACAATTTTTTCATGTAAAGGGGCATCCAGACAGGGGGAGTGTCACCCAGTCATGCCCACCATTTTGTATGCTGTTGTACCCCCTTGCAGATGTTTCTGACTGTGTGGTCTTCCATGTGTCCTCCCCTTCCCACTTGGAGTAGCAAGTGCTTTCTCTAGTTGTCCAGTGAAGAGGCATTGAAAATTATCAGCTAACTGGTGGTTCACCCCCATCCTTGTTCTTACCTGGCCATATTTGCTTTTTGTGCTCAGGATGTGGATGAGGATGAGGATGAGGATGACGACAATTAGCCAATGTGTGGGAGCACAGCAAAACTACCCTTCCTAACAGCAAACAAACAGAAGGAAAATTAGTGCCAAGCTGTCTTAGTGTCTTTGTTTCAGGAGGGCAGGGCAAGCCCTAGGAGCCAACAGAAGGGAGAAGTTAGAAATTCCTATCAATGGGGAGTGTTGCCTTTGCTGTGTTTCTCTTGAACAGCAGCTGAGGAGCTAAAAGCCACGGTCACATGCCATGGTGGTGACAGTGCTGGATTAGCATAGCCATTGCACAGTATATGGAAGGGCCTATAATTTACTTTGCATTTTCTGCTTTTGAACCTAGATAGCTATCTCTGTCTCAGGACTGATTTTTGTAAAAGACAAACACCTAGGTAGGTTCAATTTAGAAGAGAGAAGCAATGCAGGGTAGAAAGCGTTTAACCCTTTCTTGCCCACCACTTCAAATCACTGCCCCCAAACACTTTTACTGCTGCAAGATTCCAGATGTGTATTTCTGTTATAGATGTTTGTGTGAGACATAGACTAACATCATACAGGCAAGGTAAGGCTGCAGAATATGTAACTTTTCAGATGTTCCTGAACTACATCTCTCAATATCCTTTACTGTTGGCTAGGCTGCTGGAAGCTATAGTTCACCAATATTTGGAGGATCACACATGGTTAATAAAGTATTTTATCTCTCTTTATTCATTTTGGTACAGACCATGGAATAGTCATCAGCCTTTATCTGAAGCAGTATAATTTTTCTTTAATATATATTTCTTATTTGTTTTAGTTGTGCTCTGAGTGTCTCACAAAAGTACTTAGGTAGATTTAGGTTTCTTTCAGATCTATGGTTATACAAATCTCATGTTGCTTTCCTAAATAATTTATTTTGATCAAGGAATTTAGAGTACAGAAGTTTCAGCTTCTTCCCACATACTGGAAGGGATTTCATTTTTATGTTCTTGAAATCCCATCATCAAAATAAATTAAGGAAAACTATGTAAGATAAATATAATTGCACATCTGAAAGGGATGTAAAGCCAGCCAGTTTAAGCTTCACTAGCATCTCATGAAGTATGGGTGTTTCACACACCATCCTCTGCCCCTCCAGTCTTGAGAAAAGAACATAATGCGGATTAAAATCTCTCTAGCCTCATAACCTGCTTGTTGTTTAATTATTTACAGGACAATGTCTGTATGCACCTGACTAATTATTCAATTAACAAGCACAGTGCTAATTTTGTACGAGATGAAGACTCTGGTAGTAAGAGGTACAGAATGTTTTCTAAAATAATCATAGCTGGGGGAATGCTGGGAGGGGTCGCTCTCATGAATCTTTGCAGCCATTTTAGACTTGTTTAGGAAACAGTTCTCCAAATTCAGCTGGCATGTGGCTCATTCTCTGTCATTAAGTGATGTAAATCATTTAAAAAGCTCAGATGAATAACAGCGGGAGTCTGGAGGAGGCGAGAGGAGAATGGATTTATCCCCCCTAAAGGAAGTACAAATGAATTTGTTGAAATGGAACTGCTGGGTTGCTGCCCCCTGTTTTATTATTTTTCCTTCTAAATCTTACACAGAACGGTCAGTTTGATCTCATTATTGCCACCTCCATTTTTCTCTCCCCTCCTCCTGTCGCCCCCAGGGTTCTTTTTGGATTTTCAGTTGATCACTAACAACATTTTAGTCTGCTGGCTCCTATTCTTCTGCAGTGTTCTACCCACTGCAGCAAAAAGTGGCTTGCTTTGCATAGTTTTCCATAGTATCCTCATGGTTTTCCAGTAAATGGGTCAAATACCAGCAGTGCAGTGCTTACTTCTGCAGTGCAGTGCTGCTGTCCAAAACCAGGATCTGCAGTGTGCCAGATCCATAAACAAAGAAGAGCAGATGTTCATGTAACTCTAAGGCCAAGAAATTATTTCTAACTTCATATCCAAGAAGTTATTTGATTCCCACCCAGATTAATAACTAGGCCAGAGAGTAGAAGGGCGTTCCTGGCTTACGAAAAAAGGAAATGTTAAATTTGAACTATAAAAGCTTTTAGATCAGATATATGCAATGTATTTTTAAGGCAATGCCTATTAGATTGGCCTTCATCATCCAAAAGTGGAGGAAGGAATTAAGGGATCAGCTATGCTGGACTTAATACTTACTAACAGGAAAAAATGGGTGAGGAAGTGGCAATTGTAGGAACTGTGAGAGAGAGTGACCATGTAATCATAGAATTCACCATATTATTCTACATTTCAAGAGAGCCAACTTCAAAAAGCTAAGGGAAAAATTAGGAAGGATTCCACAGATGGAAATCCTAAAAGGAAAAACAGGAGGCTTGGGAAATTCTGAAAAATGAGATAACTAAGGCCAAAACAAATAATACCAAAGAGAAAGAAAAATGGGAAATGAAACCAGTGTGGTTGCATAGGGAACTTTCTGATAAACTCAGGGGGGGGGAGGACAAATTTTAAAAATGGAAAGAAGGACATATAATAAAAGCAAAATACTGAGAAATAGCACAAATCTGTAAGGTGGAATGAGGAAGGCCAAAGCTCAGAATGAGCTGAGGTTTGCAGTAAATGCCAAAAATAACAAAAAAGGATTCTTTGGATATATGAAGAACAAAAGAAAAGTCCAAGAAATGGCCCAGTGGTGGAGGAGATGGCAAAATGGTGATAGACAACAGGGAGAAGGAAGAACTAGTTAGTTCCTATTTTTCATCTGTCTTTTTGCAAAACAAAAAAGCCAAACCTTTCAAAAGCTGCATCCTGGAAATGCAGTCAAAATAGGCAAGGAAGTGGTAAGAGAACACCTAACTGATTTGAATTAATTCAGATTGCCAGAGCCAGGTGGATTACATCCCAGGGTGCTAAAGGAACTGACAGATGTGATCTCAGAACCACTCACTATAATCTTTAAGAATTCGTGGAGTGCAGGGGAAGTGCCAAAAAATTGGCAAAGAGCTAATGTTCCAATATTTAAAAAGAGGAAAAAGTGGACCCGGGTAACTACAGATCAATCAACTTGACATCAATACCTGGGAAAACCCTAGAAAAGATAATCAAGCACTGGGTCTGGAAGCACTTAGAAAGGAAAAAGGTGATTACTAGAAGACAGCATGGGTTTGTTAAAAATAGGTTGTACCAGGCAAATTGTACAGGTACTCCTCACTTAACAAGCACAATTGGTTGCTAAGAGAAGCGGTCATTAAGTGAATGACCTGATTTTATGACCTTTTTCGCGGTGGTTGTTAAGCGAATCCCCACAGGGGTTAAGTGAATCACTTGGTTCCCCATTGATTTTGCTTGCCAGAAGCTGGCTGGGAAGGTTGAAAATAGCAATCATGTGACCACAGGATGCTGTGACGGTCATAAACGCGAACTGGTTGCCAAGCATCCAAATTGTCATCACGTGACTGTGGGGATGCTGTGATGGTCGTAAGTGTGAGTACCAGTGTAAGTCAGTTTTTTCAGCACCGGCATAAGGCTGAACCATCACTAAATGAATGGTTGTTAAGTGAAGACTACCTGTACTGCTTTTTTTTTTAAGCAAATAGATAAGATTAGTAGACTGCTGTGGGAAACTGTGGATGTAGTGTACCTAGGCTTCAAAATGGCATTTGATAAAGTTGACCATAGCCTCCTTCTTGATAAAATGGAACCATGTAGGATAGATAGTCCTACTGCTATATGGATTTGTCATTGGTTGAACAACCATACTCAACATGTCTACAGTATGTCTACATGGAGAGGGCCCAGTGCTCTTCATCAGTTATAAATCACTTAGACAAAAGGATTGAAGGAATGCTCAGCAAATTTGCAGATGGCACAAAGCTGGGACAATGGGGAGGGGCAGGATTGCTAACACCTTAGAAGACAGGCTCAAGATTCAAAAGAATTTGATAGACTTGAACCCTGGGCCTTTTCCAATAAAATGCAGTTTAGTGGTAAGAAATTACAATTCTGCACTGAGATAGGAAAAATCAGATGTACAGGTACAAGATGGTACCTGGCTCAGCAAAGCTACTTAAGAGAAGGATCTGGATGTCCTGGTAGACCCCAGGTTAAGCATGAGCTAGCAGTGTGCTGCAGCTGCCAAAAGAGCCAATGTAATATTGGAGTGCATCAACAGAAGTATAATGTAGAAGTCATGGGAATGTTAGTTCCTTTCTATGCTGCACTGGTCAGACTGCACCTTGAATACTGTGCCCAGTTTTGGCTAACTCAATACAAGAAGGATGCTGAGCAACTAGAAAGAGTACAGAGAACAGGAATAAAAATGGTGAGAGCTTGGAGTCTAAATCCTGTGAAGAATGATTGAAAGAGCTGAGTGTGGTTAGCCTAAAGAAGAATAGACTAAGGGGAGACATGATAGTAGTCTTCCAATACATGAAGGACTGTCACGGGGAAAAAGGTCTTGATTTATTCTCTGTAGGGCTTGAAGGTTGGGCAAGAACTAATGAGCAGAAGCTTTACTGACAGAAATCCAAACTCAAAATAAAGATAAATTTCCTGTCAGCTTTCCCAGGTAGACCAGACAGGAAACACAACCAGATGACCTAATTCTATTTTATTGTAAGGCTGCGTTAACAGAATCTTGCAAGTCTGAAAATACAAATCTCCCACCATCTCCTTTACAGCCCAAGAAGCTAGGGAGGGTCCCTTCTGAGCCTCTTGCTCTGCCTACTATGCAGCTGCGAACTATGCCCTCTTTTATCTGACCATTCCCTAGGCAACATCTCTTCACCCCATCTTGCAAGGTCTTTCTCACATACGATTACATTTCCTGACTACAAGAGTTATTAAACAATGGAGCACCCTGCCTCATGGAGTCAGGGTGCTCCATCAGTAGAAGTTTTCAGAACAAAAATTTTACAGTTATTTGTCTGGGATAGTCTGAGGATTCCTGCCCCGAGCAGGGGATTGGATTAGAACACCTCCAAGGTCCTTTCTAACCCTATGATTCTATGCTCTGTCTTATCCATCTAATTTGTAATTTCAGCTGTGGGGTTGGTTTATATGACAAACTATTTCTGAGGTTATCCATTGAACTAAGCCGTAATATGGGTTGCTTGGTTTTAGTGTACAATATGAATTCAGCCAGCAGTGGGTTATTCAGGAAACCATGGGTAACACAATGTGTGAATCCGGTCACTTCCAAGTGTTAATTAGTATTTGTTTTAGTTATTGTAAGAGCTAAACTATGGACTGCTTGCTGTTCTAAATGACTTTATGTGAAATAAAAAGGTTTGCATGTGGTTTAGCAGATGGAGTTAATTTGTGGTTGATTAAAAAGTGGAAGAGAGAAGTAAATCTTTCAAATACATTGTCTGGCTTGTGTTCCCATTCCACCTCCCTCCCCTTTTTTTAAGGAAGCTGTCCACCTTTAATAAGTACATGGAGCAAAATGGTTATGATACAGAACCAATATGGAAGGATATTGAAGATGTTGTTATTAAAACGCTGATATCAGCCCATCCTATTATCAAACATAATTATCTCACTTGCTTTCCCAATCACACCATGTGGAGTGCTTGTTTTGAGATTCTGGGATTTGATATCTTGCTGGATCGAAAACTCAAACCATGGCTGCTTGAGGTATGTTCCTTCCTTCAAAACAAATAGATCTCTATCTTTGACTGCTTCCACAGAAAGCTTTTATTAGACAATTGCCCTACCTTATTCATGGAATTTATAAAAATATTTGCAACTCTCTATTTTTCCCACCACTTCTGCTTAATTTTTCTTAGTGTGAACTCTACTGTACTTCCTCATTTGTAGCAGCAAGAACTGTCTACTGGAAAGTCTCTTTGATTCAGAATCTTTACCCCTTTTTATCTCCTTTGGAGTTAAGACAACTGCTGTTCTCCCATGCCTTTCTCAAGCTCTACTGTAACATTTTCCCTTTCTATCTCTTTGCTTCAACAATGGGTGCCTTGTGGCAATACTTCCAATCACATGGACTACCAGCAGAGGGCGATAGACAACAGAGAATGTTGCTTTAAAATTAAATACTGTAACACTCTGGTGTTTGGGAATTACCAGTTGGGAAGACTCAATTGGTTGCAGAAGAAATCTGCTAGAAGAATTAGGGTTATAGCAATAGTTTATTTAGCTTTTTTTTTTTCTCATAGTGTAACCAGTCACCTTCTGAGAGCTTCATATGCCAGTCTTGGCAGTGATAGCTAACAATTACTTTTAATGCTCTGTATCTGGTAATTTAGAAAAAAAAAACCTTGCCTCTTGAAATGTAAGTTATACTCTTGGTTGTTTGGATCTGTCTAAATATCCTATGGTGGGATTTTTACAGACTGGTTACACTTTGTGCACTGAAATATTTATCTTTATTTTGAATCTGTTGCACATTAATTGTAATATAATACAATATATTTCTTGTGTTTTATATATTTAGCTTTCTAACTTGTCACAGTAGGAACTGGGGTGATGTCAATAAAATAAAGACAAGAAAATAATACTATGTATTAAGCATACAACATTTATACAATTGTATTGTTAAAATGAGTCGTAAACAACTTGACGACAACTAACAACTAACTGAGAGCAATACCAAACATTTTACATCATGAATTCAAATATAAATGTAATTATGAAAGCATTGATATTATCTAATATCCCTTCCAAACATGTAAACATTTTATTTAGATCATGGCCCCAGACTTTTATATTAAAATTGTATTATCCTATACCTATGTAGAAATTTAAGTAGAAAAAGGATATAGTGGTATGTCCTTCACAAAAGTCCCAGCAAAGACAGTTACATTTCCAGTTCAGAATTCTTCAGTGTTCACTTAATTTTACTCATAATGAGCAAAGGCCACAGAGAAAGATCCTGCATCCCTCCTTAGGCTCTTTGGAGGATAGAGGGACATGAACATGTAATAAGTGAACTCAGTACTTGGGAAAAATATTTATTAATATTTGAATCTCTACATGCCCAGGTATGCAATATGATGATTATCATAGCTGATAATTCCAAACATCTAACTGGACTTGGAAGGTCATAGCAACCCAGCTGCTAATCATCAACTCTAGAAGCTTTTATTTCTCCTCTGTTCTCCCCAGAACGCTTGCTTTTTATTGCAAAATTGTAGCAACTACAAATGCATTCAATTTCTGTGATTGTAGGTGAATCATTCTCCAAGCTTCAGTACTGATTCATGGTTGGACAAAGAAGTGAAAGACCAACTATTATATGACACTCTGGTATTGATCAACTTGGGAGCATGCGATAAGCGCAAAATCTTGGAAGTAGAGAAACGGCGAGGGAAAGAAAGGCTTCTCAAACAGTGCCGTAATCGCGAAGCCAGGTCTGAACTTTTTAATCCACTTTCTGGGACAGTGGCAATGAATGTTTGTAATCCACTTGCAAAGCATCTCTAAATACTATAAATTTGCATCTCTGTGGCAAATCACTGTATTTATATGCAGTTTTCCATTTAATTAGTAGTTCTTGTTAAACAGATATTACATATATTTTAAAATTAAAATTAGGATTAAACCTTGGGCAGAATTGGATGCTGTGCTAGATACATGGCTGGTGCCAATAAAGCAAGCTCCTCTACTCACTTCTGTATTGTCTGATACAGCTTAGATACATTCTGTGACAACACATTGTGCATTTCCTCACTAAGCTCAGTATTGCTGGCTGTTTTTCGTTTGTTTTATTTTGTTTTCTGGCTTCAACTGCATATATATAATCTGGTGAGCATGAATTAGCAAGATGATTGTTGTAGCAACAGATAAGAAAGAGGAAAAGGATAGGGGACTTAAAGCAAGTTAGGTTTTTTTTTTTAAGGAAGAATATAAGAAGAAATTCATTCATGTATGTTTTGGGGAGAGTATGTCAGTCACACCCTTAACAGCACAGCCAGGCCAGAATTGTGCTTCAACTCATCTAAGAGTTATAAAATATACAGGTGTGATTAAGAACAAATTACACATTGCAACTGAAAATGTTAGTATTTAAAGATCAAGCAACAACCCAGCCTTTTTGTACTGTATAGCCATATGAATAGACATGCAGTAATGCCTCCTTTCGTTTAGCCACTCAGACGTAATTTGTGTGAGTCCATTGCCCTTTTTGTGCCTATTTTAGTTTTCTGTGGAATGCAAGAGAGCTTTGCAGTACCCATAAAGGTAGAAAGGTAGTCCCCTCAGCTGCAGTGTCAGTGTGGCCCTTGGACCCCCTGTAAAACATGCCACCTAACTGTAGCTTTTAATGTGACAGAAGAACATGATTAAGTACGTGGAAAATAATCGTGTTAATTGTGGTGAATCAAATTAAAACTAAGTTTTGTTCTGGCCCCACCTCTCTCTAGGCGTGCTTCCCCCTCAGTACACTACTTAATGCTCAAGTGTGGCCTTTGGCCTGAGAAAAGTTGCTGTGGAGCAAAACCAGAGGAAACTCGCCATTTCTGTAAGCTCTGCAGAATGGGTTCAGAATTGACCAGAATCAGTTTGTACAGAACTGTGCATACCATACCTCCTTTTATTTATATATTGCTTTAATATATGGAAAAAGAGAAAAAGAAGAGAGAGAAAGAAGAAAAAAAACACAAAACAAACAGATAAAAAAGGAGACAACAAAAATATTTTATGCATAGGAAATCATTCAACATAATTTTTAAACACATCATTCAACCTTTATCAACTAAAATAATATTAGTCTTTTCATTATATCAATAGAGAGGCAGTTCATAAATAGAAAGCAAATGTATATTGGTGATCCAGATCTGTAAATCTTGGTCTCACTGTCTTTTCAGCATTGAAAAGTAGTATTTTTTGCTACCTTTATGCTCAGACACACACACCACAATTCTTCATATAACCATAAATTCCAAGTTTTTGGATGTGCATTTACACAGTTAAACTCTTGATCATTGCAGTAATATATTAGAAAAGCTACAGATATAAAACAAAAACAGCAATAGTCTAATTAAAGTTTTTATCAGAAAGGTAAGTGTCTCTTGCTCATTTTACACTTCTAAAATAATAGCCAATCCTTTTAAAATATGTTCTGGAGTATTCAGTAAACATGAAAAAAGAATCTTTTACTGAATTAATCTCATTTTGAGATTTTAATAAATATATTTACTATACATTAATATGTTAGCCATTGATTTCATAATATGGGATATTCAATTCTTTTCAATTCTTTGTTTCAGAGTCCTTGCAGGTAATAATATTCACCTTAGTGATACTCCTTAATTATTTAACTGTACACTTACAACCATCCAAAGCACATTCTATCAGGTTTGGAATTTAAAAAATTATTTGGATAACATATTTTAGATGCTACCAATGCATCCAGGCCAAATTATGAAATCAGTAAAAGTTTTAAAACAAATTGAACTCAAGATAAATGCTCACTGATCAGACTAAATGTCAAGGAAGTCACACACCCCCCCCCATTATATAACAGCCATAGTTCTGATAAAGAAAATCTAGGCAGTTGTCCTTTCCATTAATTCTTAATATCTTCTCATCAAAAATCCTGTATTCAAATTTTTTAGCATAATCAAATATACATTTGTATTCATCATTTTTTTTAGCAATCTGGACTATGTAAAAACGACACAGTTATAAATTTGGGTGGCATGCACATAAAATGTACTTGAATCCTGTTGGGGCTTCTGCTTACTAAAAAATAAAAGATTAAAAAAATTGTGTTGAGGTCTTCCTTAGGGCTTAGAAAGAACAAACAGCAAACAGTTGTGTAAATTTCTGCCACAGACCGACAGCATTCAGTTTTCCTTTTATCCATCCTACCTTTTAAGGTGGAAGAAATAAGGGACAAACAGATTAAGCTCCTGTCCTGTAGAGGGACTTGCTAAATTAGGCCTTTCCTACCTCCTGCCCTTGTTTTCCCCTGGAAAGGGAAAGGTGGAAAGGGTGAGGCTAACTATCCACCTCTGTGACTGACAAATCTCTGTCTGGTAAACAAGACCAAAATGATTGGGGGAGAATATTTTGCATGATATTTACATGCTTAAAAGGGAAGTGAAAAAGTTTTATTCCAGCACACATAGAGTTCATTGTATAAGATTTGGGCAGCAGAAAATCAGAATGGAAGAACTCCCACTCAGAAGTTTAACAGTTTTATTTGGGTGATTTTATCAGAGCCGAGGAATTCAAGAACTGCCAGGCTGTGTGGCTCCAAGAAGCAGAGACCTATGAAGAAAAAAACGCAGGAGGCTATCGCCGAATATATCCCTGTTCTGATTCTGTCAGATATGATAAGTTTTTCCAACACAATAATTCACTTTTCCAGGAAACAGCAGCTTCCAGAGCTCGTGAAGAGTATGCAAGGTAAGAAAGAGCATTTCTTGACCTATTTTGTCTTAAATAAAATTACAGGGCCTTGATTTTAAAAGAAAAAAAATGTTGCTAAGTTTAATGCCTCATTTGGTCTTTTAACAATGCTAAGTAAACTGGCAAGAGTCTTGTTGACTGTGGCAGATATAAGCAAGTAGGTATGCGAGAGAAAAAGAACAGTTTTTTCCCCCTTTCTTAAAATGATCTTTTAGTTTTCTTCAGAGATTGTAGTGCTAAAGTTTACTTTGTAGCAATATGTTATTTATTTATTTTTAAAAATTCAGTCCTATCTTCTAATGCATTTATGCCACTCAGGGAAATTCATAGCAATCAATACTAAATGGAAATCAGTAAAAGGAAAGAAGGAACTAGGCAGAAAAAAAAAGTCAAACAAAAGCTTCGATGGAGAGCTGGAAGGGGCCTCTATCCAGGGTGGAAAACGCATGCGTAGTACTGAGGAATTAAGCAGCCATTCAAAGAGACAGAGATCAGACCTGCCTTAACTTTTGGGGTTTATCTGTCTGGGTTTTTCCCACGCTTCTTCAGTTTGTTAGGATTCTGTTTTATGTAGCAGTAATAAACACTAGAGACCTACTCCTCGTTTCAGCGTGATTTCTGACTGTTAGGACACAGATAATGTATTCAGGTAACATCTGCACTGCCTTGGAAACACATGTTTCTAAACAGGAAAATCTTAACCAGTCAGCAAAAGACTGTGGAAGTCAACTTGGAGCCCTGAGGCAGGGAGTTTAGGAACAGCCCTTGAGAAGGTCCTTATTGTTTAATCAACAGTATCTTTGTTTACCCCATGTGTCACCACTCTGCACAAGCTGCACTGGTTGCCAGTTGGCTTCCAGGTGCAATTCCAGGTGCTGATTATCACCCATAAAGTCCTTCATGGCATGGGGCCAGGTTATTTGAAAGACCACCTGTCTCCAGTGGTTTCACTCCTTCCAGTAAGACCTGGGTCCTGTCAGTTAAACGATGTAATCTAGTGGGACCATGAAGCACACTTTCTCCGTCATGGCGCCTGCCCTCTGAAACATCACCAACCCCCCAGAAATACACACAGCTCCCACCTTATAAGTTCTCCATAAGTCTTTGAAAATGTGGCTTGCCTCCCAGGCCTTGGATTGGGTTGTTGTTGAGGCCCTGGTGTGTTGGGATTGAGGATTTTTTTGGTAATTTAAGGCATGGTTTTGTCCAGGTGCACAAGTTCTTTTCCTTCAAAATGTTTTTCTTTTGTTTTAACTATGTAAGCCATCCTGAGTCATTTGGGAGTCAGGCAGCCTACTAAATCTACTTGAAAAGTAATGTTTTAATCTGCATCAGATGCACAGAGTATAGTTCTGAAAAAAAATTACACTTATACCTACAATTATTTTGAGGTAGGAGAAGAAGGGAAGGGAAACAATGGGGGAAAATTTGGTTAGAAACTAAATGGATGGTATTCATTTATCAAGCAGACTTGACATTCTTTTACACTAAATAGCTGGTCTCTGTTTAATCTGCAAAAAATTGTTTTAACATCTTCTAATGAATAATAAGTTGAGCAGCTACTGTATTCAGAGAAAGTAGCAACACTTCTAGGCCTTAGCACAGTGCAACCTTCCAGAATACAGTCTAACCCCCACACCCCACATTTCTAGCCTCCTTCCCCATTCTCCATCAGCAAATCCCTTTCATGGAAATCTCTGAATATTTTATTCCTGAAAAAAAAATAGTAAAAGGTTTTCACATTAGGTTTTTGGGTAATTGTGTTGATTTTAAGATGGGATTTTAAGAGGAATCTAGACCATGTTCTCTAGTATCTTGTAAGAAGCAGTTTTGGAATTGATTTCTGTCTTCTTTCTTCTATCCTCTCCCACACAACTCTGTCAAGAAGGGGAAAAAACAAATTAACTCCACAATGATTTTTTAAATTGTTAGCATGAGTACCTTTTGGTGTAGAAATGGCTCTGTGTGTGGTTGTGTATCTGTGTGCATGTGTGCATTTATGTGCCTTCCAGGTGGCTTGCTGTCAAGGCATGTCAGGTTAGCATTTGGGGTACCTACTGATGCCACAACTCTGCAAGGAGGTTCATTCAAAAATTTTATTTTCTCGCTGCGTATTACTTCTTCCTCTGTAGGCAATCAACCTGTGAAGAGATGGAGCATCTTCATCCTCTTAACTTGCACTCTCCTGCTGGGTGATTTTATAGACAAGGCCCAGAGGAAATGGGCTAGTAGTGAACGGAGAAGTTTCCTCGGATTTTGAGACCACCTCTAAACTTCAAGCCAGCATTGCTTTTAACTGATCATGTTACAGTTGATTGCCCTTCATTCAATTCTTCACTATCCCTTTAAATATGTATTAAAATTATTTGTAACCTGCCTTTCAGGATAACAATCCTCCTAAGTGTCTTACAAGCAATTTAAACAAATGTAAATAAAAATACCACAACGAGTACTGAAAAAATGGCAGGACTGTTGGTGGCCATGGACCACGTAGGAGGTCCACGCTGAGCAGACTTCCCTCCCTGCCATCTCCCCTCTCTCTTCAAGGATTCCCACTGGGCAGTTGGCAGTAATGGACCTGAAGAAGGGAGAGAAAAGTCTTTAACTGAGCATGATAGATATAATATGATAGATATAATATAATCTTCCTTTCTCAGAGATTTGGTTCTTTTGTGTACTAGACCAGAATGAGATTAATGTACAAAGCCAATCATCATGATAATAATGATGTCTGCCATCTAAGTCATGTTTTGCATCATCATCATCATCATCATCATCATCATCATCATCATCATCATTTTATCCTGCCTTTTTGATTGATTGATTGATTGATAGACAGATAACTCAAGGGGGTGAACATATTTAATACTCCTGCCTCCTATTTTCCCCACAACAACTCTGTGAGGTGGGTTGGGCTGAGAGAGAGTAACTGGCCCAAAGTCACCCAGCCAGCTTTCACCCCTAAGGCAGGCCTAGAACTCACAGCCTCTTGGTTTCTCGGCCAGCACCTTCCCCACTACACCAAACTGGCTCTCTTAGTGCCTATAAGATACTAACCAAAGATCACAGCTGCAAACTGATTCTGTTTCAGTTGCCTTCCAGTTTTCACTTTTGTTTCTTCCAGTCCAAGGAAGGCCAGGAGCATATAGTTACTGCTCTGCAAGTGTTTTCTCTTGCTGTATAAAGCCTGATCATGAAAGGCAGTATATTCTACATATGCTTTCTTTGTTCACTAAATCCTGACATATTAAAAACCAAACCAAACATAGTGGGCCTGAGGGCTGCTTCAAGCTAAGCTCACTGATCCATTTGTCTTCTTGCCCATCTTTCTGACTGCTGGAACTGCTAACTTGGCCTGCTTATTTGATCAAATCATTTACTCTGACATTGCCTAAACCCAGCATTGCATTAAAAAAGGAAATTTGCTCATCTCTGATAATACATTTGGTATATTGTAGGGGCAAGGTCTGTCCTTTCTTATCCTGACTCTGAGCACCATGGCCCATTTTGGATGTTTGAGAAGCCACTGGCAGACAAATTAATTATCATGAATTGACAGCAATATTTGGTATCCCTGGAGAAGATGCTGATGCTAGGGAGAGTGGAGGGCAAAAGGAAGAGGGGCCGACCAAGGGCAAGGTGGATGGATGATATTCTAGAGGTGACGGACTCGTCCCTTGGGGAGCTGGGGGTGGTGACCACTGACAGGAAGCTCTGGCGTGGGCTAGTCCATGAAGTCACGAAGAGTCGGAAGCGACTGAACGAATAAACAACAAATATTTGGTATTCAGCCTTCCTTCGTAGTGCAATTGTTATAACCTTTTTTGTGAATTGATATCGATAGGCATCAACTGCAGGAGCTGCGTCTCAAGCAAGAACAAAAAATGGTTACATTGAAAGAAAAGAAGGCTGAGTTCCCAGGAGAGTCCAGTGGAGAAAAAATAAAGATTCCTAGGCAAAGGATGGTGAATAGATCTGCTATACTGCCAGTCTCTGTCCAGGTATGAACAACAGAGAAACATTGTAGCTGGTAAATTCTTTTTCTGCCCAGGAACATCTGGTAAATGAGAAAACAAATGGGAAAAAAGGCTTTAATTCTGTGATTTAATTTTTAATAAAACAATTGCAATGAACAAAATGGAAAATAAAAATAGATGTTATTCTCAAATTAAGTGACATCTTATAGCCAATTAAGTTCACTTGCAATCCTGAATAAATTCAGTGAGGCTTAATCAGTGCTTGTTTTCATAAAAGAGTGAAGTTGAAAGCCAGCTGACCCATTATTTAGTATGGTAGGTTGTCCCTCCACTTTCCAGTCCCAGTAGGAATCATTCTTCCCCCTCTACATGCTGCTAAAATGCTCACCAGTTGTTTAGCATTTTGTTTATTTAGCATTTTAACAACATTCTTCCCTCAGGGAGTTCAAGATAACATAGATGAAGTGCCTGCAGGCTTCATCATTAGTTCCTTAACTCAGTGTATAAATCCTTGTTTTGTAGTTCACAAGCTCAGCTGCTGTTGGCTGCCTATAGAATAAGATTTGAGCACTATGTACAAAATGCACATAACAGCATTTACAGGTGTTTTCTGTTTTGTGCAGACTTCTACTACAAAGTCCCACATCTAATAAATAGCATATAGGACCTGGAAAACTTTCTGTTTGAATCTTGGGAGAGAGTCACTGAGATTAATGCCAACATTAATTGGTCAGCACCTGTCTTGATATAAAGCGACTTCCTATATTCATAGCTTTAAACTGATAGCATTAACAGGAAAGGATTCTGTTTGGTCTGCATTTTTAAATGAACTTCTTCAGTTTGCACTTCCTGGGCTAAATGCAATTATCCTTTGGGTTAATGTACTTCACCAAATTTTGTGACATGGTTCTTAGTTTAAAGCATATTCTTCATACTTACATATCCATCACATTATTCCCTTTTGGGATAAGCAGTATTATACAAAGTGCAGAAAAGAAGTAAGATATAGTAATTAAAAGTTACTGAGGAGAGAAGAGGAAGTAAATCTAGTTTATATCATTACCATTCACTGTATTTCTCCATATATACTTTTGTATTTTTTTATTGTTTTTAAATTGTTATATCATTTGGTTATTGTATGTTGTCTTAACTTTTGTAAGCCACTCAGAATCATATATATGAGATGGGCAGCTATATAAATTAGAATAATAAATAAATAATCATCTTTAGGAGAGCTGTTCAAAGCCCTCTCATATCATTCCCACACATCTATTCATATCACCTAACAGAATAACTTTTCCCACAGATTGCATTCATTCAGAATGTTTCATAGCTCAAACCTCATGCCTGATTCTTTCATTAGAAATATTCATTGGAGTATAGCATGCAGCTATCATTAGTATATGAATTCCTATTTTCATATGCAGCCACAGAAATCTAGATGAAGTTGGTTAATACCTTCTGATATATATTTTAACCCTTTAATTAATTATTAACCTTTTGCCTTCTCCTCCACCTATGTATTCATCAATTCCATTCCAAAATATCAGACCACCTTCTTTCTGATCTTTTATACATCCTTCCCCTTCCTCTTAGCTTCACAAACATGTAGTGTATTTGTCTTTCATTTCATTTCATTCATGTTCTTTATCATTTACTTTCTGAAGTTGCAATCATTTACGTGTCACGGCTATCACCAGATTTGTCCACAAATATTGACCTCTGCCACCAGTCATAGCTTTGGTCAGTTGAGGCTTTTATATACTATATTTTGGCAAGATAAAGTGTCATATGGCACTCACATGCAGCATCGCTGGTAATAGTAAGGACATTTACCAGGTATCTTTAGCACATTTTACCACATGTGTAACCAAAGCATTCTCATACAATCTCCAAACTAGAGACTACCTTAGTGTTGCCCCATCCCACCAGCTAGGAGTTAGTGTTGTATCCTCAGGATACAACATAAGATCTTTTCTTATTTTTAAATAAATGCTGAAGCTCATCATCAAAAGGATACAACAGCTACGCACACATCAAAACTCAACAAAGCAGCCAAGTCAATTTTTGTACTTCTACTTTTTTCAGTTACATAACTCCAACAGCATTAGCAACACTCAGGTGTAAAACACAGTATTACATTTATATACACATACCATTGTATTGCTTGCCTGCCTGCTTGCAAAATAAAACAAAGCAAAAATACATGCAACCCACCCATGTGAACTCTAACTTCTATAGCAAAGAATGTTTAAAAACAGTATTTTACCAGGTGGGCTGACGTGTTATAATCACAAGCCACAAAGTAGCCCAGTAGCAACTGTCGGAACACAAATCATCACTGTTTTTGAAACAGCCAATTTTTGAAGCATACATATTTTATTTCAAGCTTGGACTACTCAAAATAGCTGTTTCATGATAGAGCATCAAAGGATATGAATAGTGGTATCAGCCCTTCCCCTCGGGAGATAAACCAATCTCACAAGAAATAAACAAAATTAGACTTGAACAGGTTTAATGATTAAGAAGTCAACAAGAAAATCAGAGCAAAACTTTTTAAAATTTACATATTAAAATGCAAGCAATCAACGCTGGAAAATATTGATTACAGAGTTGTTCCAATTTATTTTTCTATTTTTACTCCCAGAAAAGTAGCAGGGTGTAGGAACCTTATCTCTTTTACACACACTGAGGTTAGGGGAATGATGCCAGATGAGGCACCCCATAGAAGATACATGGTATCTATAAGAATACTAAGCTATACCCCTAGGGGCAAGAGGTGAGGCCAGGGTATGAGGACCCAGAAGACTTCTGGGAGAGAAGTTTGAGAGCTCTACCTTTCCACCCTATGGGCTCAGCTGTGCTGTTAGAGTTTCATAGCAACATAGATTTTGAGGAGAACTCTTGGCCTTGAACTTAAACTGTACAATGTCTAATCAAGAATTATATGATCTCTATAGTTTCCACAGCCTCTTGCACTTTTGTTAG
Organism: Candoia aspera; assembly: GCF_035149785.1. Taxonomy (NCBI): domain Eukaryota; kingdom Metazoa; phylum Chordata; class Lepidosauria; order Squamata; family Candoiidae; genus Candoia; species Candoia aspera. Next base: position 82,953,778 of record NC_086156.1, on the reverse strand, counting down.
TGCCTCCTACACATAAAATAATAATAGCATTAAAGTTGGGTGTAATAAAGGTTTAATCTGTAGTATGTCAGGGGCTAGGGAATGTTAATTCTATCTTAATCCATTCTCTGCTTGGCCTAAAGTGCATAAAGTCTTCCCTTCACAGCCAGTTAAATCTCATGAAAAACGATTGCTTTTTTCCTGCAAGAATGAGCAAATGTGGCCCTCCAGATGTTGCTGAGCTCCATCAATCTATACCATTAGTCAGGCTGGCTGGGGCTAAAGCATCTAAAGAGCTTCAGCAAGTAAAATTAGGCTTTCTCTATTTTTGACCCTTGTACTAAGTTGCCCACTGTACCTTCCTTGAACTTGGAATTCAGGACGGTGATTTTTGTTTTAAGCAATGAACAAAAATAATGTGGCAAACTCCTCATTCTTTTTTCCAAGGTATGCAAAACAAGAAGTGTTTTGCAGCCTCCATTTCTACTTAAAGTTACACACTAAGCTGTTTAAAAAAATAAGTTTGAGAGCTTGTATGTCAGCCGTGCGGGTAATTCTTGGTGTCCCAAGGGTGGCACGCACAACACCTTTACTGCGCGAGCTGCACTGGGTTCCAGTTTGCTTCCAGGTCCAATTCAAGGTGTTGGTTATGACCTTTAAAGCCCTACATGGCATGGGGCCAGGCTACCTAAGGGACCGCCTCACCCCCATTACATCGACCCATCCCACCTGGACATGCAGAGAGGGCATGCTACAGATCCCATCTGCCAGAGAGTTCCATCTGGTGGGGTCGCGGAAGCGTGCCTTCTCTGCAGCAGCTCCTGCCCTTTGGAACATTCTCCCCCCAGAGCTGAGACAGGCCCCATCACTCCTGGACTTCCGCAAAAACTTAAAAATCTGGTTTTGTCATCATGCCTGGGGCAGGAAGGAGAACAGCTCCTCGTGGGGATGGCTAGCTCCCTAGAATTGCCCTGTTTTACTTAAGGATTGAGAGAGAACCTTGCCATCTGGATTCTATTACATTTTAGTATACTTATATTTCATTGTTTATTGTTTATTGTTTATTTATATTATATTATTGTATAGTATTTATTACATTGTGGTTAATTGTTTTTTACTGTAAACTCCCCAGAGTCCCTCCTTGAGGGGGAGATGGGTGGTGATAAATTTGACAGACAAATAAATAAATAAATTCAAGCAATTGCATCTTTGTAATTTAGCAGCGCTTAAGTCATATCATAATATTTTTGAAAACACATAATTTTATGCTTTTTCTGTTGTTTTAATGTGTAAATTTGTGCATGTTGTTGATGATATTGAGAGCCCCAATGAAATTCAACCTAACCAAGCAGACTTGACTCTCTCACACACATAAATGGACTCTCGTTGCCTGAATTTATTGACCATCATTATCATACCTTAATATTGTTTGGGGCTGCCTTTTCCTCTTTACACAGCCTCAGATTTGTTCAGAGTCTGGACCTGGGACTGCTCTCCTGCTTGAACATTTTTCAGATGATCAAGAGGCCAAAAAAGAAGTTTGTGAATCTTCAAGTATTTTCCCATACAACAGTCTTGAAACAAGCAGCCCAGAGAGTTCTGAAAAGCAACCGGTGAGGCCTTACAGCTCTGAGCCTGATTTGACATGGCAGAATTCATCCAGCACTCCAGAGCAATCTAATTCCAATCCAGAACTGAGGGATACCATTCATAGTCACCATTCTGCAACTGACGTGGACAGTAGAACAAAAGTAAGTAACAAAGCCCTAGGCTTTGCAGCATTATTGCTGCATTATTTCTCAGATCTCAAGGCCACACCAGGCAACAAACACAGAGCAAGTTTTTGAGCCATGAATTGCTCAGGATCTTTTTCCTGTCTTGGCTTTATGTTGTGAAAGCAATAAAGTTGAAAAATACCCTCATCAAATATAAGAGGACTATATACATTTCACTTTGGTTCTAGGCTGTTCCTTTTTTATTAACACTGTGTCTCCTGGTATAGATGAATATTAATATTTAGTAGACTGGTAATAGCCACCTTGATTTAATCACTGAGATAAAACTTAGTCTAGTCTCATTATATGTTTAAGGTAGACATGGGCAACTTATGGGCCATATACAATCTTCAAAAAGGATGGAGTGCTGTTGTTTTGCATCTCTCTGTCCATGATTGTACCACCAAAATTGATGGCCCCAAAGTTACAGATTTTTAAAAAGAAATAATAAAATAATGTATGAAAGTTTCACTACATTTGACATACTTACTTTACTTAAATCCTACATGCATCCCAAAAGTTGGGAGTGGGGGAAACTGCCAAAAAAATTTGGGCCTGATTCTGTGATGTTGTGTTTTTACTGGGTCTTCTAAATCTCTTCGGTAATCTGCCTCCCAAAAAGTGTGGCTCCAACTGGAAAGAAATTGCCTATACTTATTCAAATTTACCACATTCTCTGGATCTCTAACAGCTGGGTTATCAACCAGGTTATAAAGCAAGTGCATCCTTCTCTTTCTTACCAGCATCAACCACCCAATGAGCTTGCAAAAGCATGCAGTAAACAAAGCCTGTGTCCTCCTGACAAACATTTTCCAGCAATGATCAAACATCGTATGAGGAACAGAACTGCAAAAGACATGGGTGTCTGTGAAAGTCCAGCTGTTAAAAATTTCCGCCCATTCGGTGAAGTGTCTTTCCAGTTTCATGTTGGAGAAAAAGTTTCATCACGCTCAGCTGTCCAGGCAATGAGAATGAAATTTTCTGAGAATGACAAAGAGAAAGGAACTATCCTTGTCTCAGAATTTTTCAGCAAGATGAATTTTACAGCATCTGAGAAGCATTTCCGGCTTCTCTCTCAACACCAGTCTCAACATGTCACCAATCGAGCACGTGAGAGCCATTTTCTTGGCTATTCTATTAATTAATCAACTTTGTCTTCTCTAAAAAAAAGGGGGGGTTAATTACAGCATTTTGATCAAGATATAAAAGCTTTTTCTTGGGCTTTGAGAATGCCAGTTCCGATTTAGTACTTTCAGTCCACAAGAAAGAATATGGCATAAGACAAATACGAATTGTGAATTTTGTCTGCAGAAGTCTCCCAAGGGAACAGACGTTTACGTCCCTTGGTTTCAGGGTCCTAGGAATAGTCATCAGTTGAGCTGCTGACTTTTGAGGAGTCTTATTAGGGCCATCAATTAATTATTTATTAGGGACTTCTCAGATACAATGTAAAGCATATTGAGGTTTAGACTTGCAGGCTCCCTCTCCTTCTGTCAGTAAAATAAGAAACTTACATTATTTTTAAAAACTAAGTAGCATTTCCAGTTTTTCCAATTGCTGGCACATTGTTTAGTGATTTGTTAAGATTTTATGAAGTTTAGACATAGTGCAGATACTTTTGATTTCTGATATTATAGCATGGCTACAGGAGGAAAAGATTGAAGGAGAATATGTGAGCCAAGGTTTTTGCTCATAACATTAAAACATGGTTAATGTTCCATCTGAATTGCATGAGATTTTGGGCACACAAAATCTCATGCAATTCATTTCAGGTGAGTATGCTAAACTCCTGCAAGATTTCAGGCAAAAATGACATTTTGTGAGATTTGTGGTTAAGAAGGCCAAAATTATGTAAATTTTGGCAATATTTTGAGATTTCAACCATTTTTGATTTATTTATTTTATTGATGGGGGCCACATCATCACACAAAATCGCATGATGATGCTTGCCACCTGGAAAGGTTGTTGGCAGCTGCTGTAAAACCAAGCTTGATTCTAAAGCAGCCTTCCTTAATTGGGCAATTCACATGTTCTGGACTACAGCTCCCATCACTCTTCAACCTTCATGGCTCTGATGGTAGATAGATGATAGAAGCCATAGCATACACATCTGGAAAGCACCAGGTTTGGGAAATTTGCTCCAAATCTTCTTATCAGAATGCTGTTTGCAAGGAGAAGTGGGAGCTTGGGGCATAGGCTTGTATTTTTTTAGCCTGTTGTTTGCAGGGACATATATTCTCTCTTTTTCTTTGGAACAGTGCTGAGATTGAGGAGGCACACCAAATATCTTTTAACCGATGCCAGTCTTGCAGATAATTTTAGGAAGGAAAGGGAATGAGATAGGCTGGTAATAACAAAGCTATATGCTGTATTGATTCTTGCCCTAGCATATGAACGATAAGGCATCCAGAACAGAGAGCTCACATGCTTCCACAGGCCTTGCAATAGTAGCCCCACTTACCTCCTTGCCAGTTCATTCTTCTTGACTCCTGCTTGAATCCAAGAAAAGTGGGCTGGCATCTGGCTGGATGTGATCTATCACATGCTTTTCTTTTCTTTTCTTTTCTTTTCTTTTTCATTATATTACACAGAAAGTGCTTCCCTCCCAAGAGAAATCCTAGGGAGCAGAAGTGCTTCTTGCAGGAAGCCAGCAAAATACTATAATGTTCACCTCACCATGCAGAAGCCAATCATTCAGCAACAGAGCTTGCAAGATTTGCTGGTGATCTCACGGATGAACAGCCAGACCAAAAGAGCCAATGACCCAAGAATAGGAAGTAGTCCTGTGAGCAGGTAAAGAGGATGGCTGTCTGGTAATCTGTGGTGGAAATTTAACATTCTACACACTGGGAGGGACTGGAGGTTGAAGAGAAGACGACCTCATTACATCAATCTTTAGGCTCTGTCTCTGTTGCATTATTTTAAAAACATATGCACCAAGGCAAGGAAGGGTAAGATTGGAGTTTACATTCCTTCACCTACTTAGTGATGTTTATTTGTTTGTCCTTTCCATGGGGAAGAGGCAAGGGCCTTCCAGGTATTATTAAACTACAACTTCTACCATTTAACCATTCATCCTGGCAGCAGTGAATTCTAGTTTAGAAACATCTGGAGGGTCACAGGCCCCTGCCCTAGTAAATAAACGTAATTCAGCTCTGACTTCACTGTCATTAATTTCAACAGCCCTGTATCAGATATTTCTACATTTTCAGGTACTAAAGAACTGAAATTTATGATTTTCTGAATATCAAATTGAGATCACTAGGATGATGCAGTATCTGTGCCCCAGAGTGTTCTTTGGAAGAATTCTTTTATAATGCTAGGAATGTAGCTATTCTAAAGGTTTAACAATTAGGGCAACTAGGCCTGAAATCAGATTGCATCTACATAATCAAATCCAAGAGACCCTAGAATTACTCAATCATCGCACATTCAAAAACCTTTCCCAAGAAGAGTACCGGTGCAAATGTCTAATAGATATTACCAAGGTTAAGCTTTATTTTGTGGGTTTCCCAAACTGAAAGGCAAGGTATAAATTTAGTAATTAAATAGGATATTTTAAAGTAAATAAATATATAATTTCCTTCTTTTTCTTTCAGGGTCTAAGTGGATCTTTCACAAGCACTGGATAGTGCTGGAGCTTAGAAGAAGCTTTTTTCTATTAAAGAGCACCCAGAACGATTTGGACTATTCAGCTGTACATTTTCCAAGCACACTCCTATGTAAAGGAGCTTCTATGCAGCTAATGAAATTTGACCTGTAAAGCAATAGGGTCTTTTTAGAGTAAGTGGGTCTTGAGATAGTAGAAGCTCCTGATTTTTCTGTTCCCTGAAGAAATATGCAGCTGCCTGGAGCTTTCTAAATGAGAAAGTCCTCTCTTATAAATTTCTAAGAAAATGAGTGCTGCATTAAATGAGTTTCAAATATAGAGACGTGATCTTCTGTACTACTCCCAGTCATGTATTTCTGTACATCTGTATGGAGTCTTGCACTGTGTGCTGCAGACTGAATCCTAAGGACTGAACTTGATCTGACATACCGTGGCATGTCTTTTTTTCCTGATTTGTTTTTTGTTTTTTAATGAAAAACAGCCTTGGAGATTTTGGTAGGAAACTGAAGGACTGCTTAACCCTTCCCCTCTAGTTATTTGTGCATTCAAACATTTCCCCATTCGATTATTTTACCTATGGGGAAAAACATACAGGACTCATATATTTTTCCCCATGGTGAAAAATGCAGCTTAAGAGGAAAAATTTTGAGCTACAGTTCTGCAGCAGCTCCTGTTCCACCCACCCTTCTGTTTCCTATTGCAGCTCCCAAAGCTGCTTTTCATTTTTTAAAAAATCAGGGGGAAGAGCTATGTGACAGTGCATAGATCTAAATAAAGTTCTTAAAATGGCAAAGATTCATGTGCAAAGGGACATTGTATTTCTCAGTGGAATAAATCCTGAATCTCTGTATATGCAGTCACTTTAATTGTGTATCATTTCCTGTGGTCCTTATGCTTTTTCCACTGCATGTTTCATATTGGTCATACATCTTTGCTATCAGTATAATTTACCTTATTTCTCAACTTGTGCTCATCTCCGTTTCAAAGCCGAAGGGCCGGCATTTGTCCATAGACACTTCCGTGGTCATGTGGCCGGCATGACTACACAGAACGCTGTTACCTGCCCGCTGAAGCGGTACCTATTGATCTACTCACATTTGCATGTTTTTGAACTGCTAGGTTGGCAGGAGCTGGGACTAGCAGCGGGAGCTCACCCTGCCGCGCGGATTCGAACCACCAACCTTCCAGTCGGCAAGCTCAGCAGCTCAGCGGTTTTCAGTCCATCTCCTAAGGCTTAGATGAAGAAAGTTTTACTCTTTTCCCTAAAGGTGGAAAGAGTGAAGACTAAATGTAAATCCTGATAGAATATGTTCTACAGTTTGGGAACAATGCATATGAATACATGTCCAGTCCTGTGTTCTATTATGCCCTTCCCCCAGAGCAGTACTTGTTCAAACCAAAAACGAATTCTGCCCCAGAACTGAGAACAAAATATATGCAAGTTTGGCTTGATTGATGATCATATATTCTGGTTGTAGAACTCGAAATATTCAGATTACAGAAATTGCTTTCCACTTCTCAGCAGTCTAGAATTATTGGCCAGTATATTTTTCTTTTCAGTTGAAGAATATGGTTCCATCAGTCTGGTGTCCTGTAAATGTGTTTAATTTCAATTCCCATGGTTCTCAGGAAACATGGCCTTATTGATGTCCATATCTGACAATGACAACACAAATCCAAATAGATCAAGCAATTCTTTTTCCAGTGATAATGTACTGTTGTGAAAACTAGACTCTGAGAAAGAGCAAGACAAGGAAGAAAGATGCCTTCAAATTGTGGATTTGAAGATAGTTACAATGAGTACTATGGACTGCAAAAAGAACCAACTACAGGTAGTCCTCGCTTAATGACAGTAATAGGGACTGGAATTTCTGTCACTAAGTGATATCATAAAGCATGACATCACATGACCGTGCTGCTTAGCGACAGCAGTTCCAGAAGTCCCCAGTTACCATCGTTAAGCGAGGATGTCACGTGATCACGACTTCCAACTTCCTGCCAGCTCCCCCATTGACTTTGCTTGTGGGAAGTTCACAAATCGTGATCATAGGACCATGGGACACTGCAATGGTCAGAAGTCTGGGCCGATTGCCGAGTGCCCGGATAGCGATCACATGATTGTGAGGGTGCTGCAATGGCCAGAACTTCAAGGACCAGACATAACTACCACTCGTTCAGTGCCATCACAAGTTTGAACAGTCACTGAATGAGTGGTTGTTAAATGAGGACCACCTGTAATCCAGGATCAAATAAGTGCTCTTTTGACCATGGCAATGATCAGCAAGCAAACTCACATACTTTAAATGTATGATGTGATTAGATAATAGAATTAAAAATGGTTATGCTTCTCAGGTTTGAGGACTCCAATAAGAAAAATAGAAGAAAGGGAAGATAATAGGTAAGGCAGACTAACAGACTCAAATAGATAATTGGAATGTTTTTGGAAGAACTACAAGTTATTACTAAAACCAGGTCAAAATGGCAAGCCTTTGGGCATACAGGCACCAGCGTTGAATCTGACTTGATAGCACATTACTAAGACAACCTGGAATGCGCCAGATGTTTTGAATTGATTCCCATCCACTCCAGCCAGCACTGGCAATGGCAAGAGATTGTGCAATTTGTGGTTCAAAGCATTTGCTAGGTACCACATTGCCTATTGCAGAGCATAACGTGTTGCATTGGTGGGCTCAGTATACTCTACTCAGTACAGAAATACTCAGTGACTGTGATTTGCTGGGCTGCCCAGCAAAGGGACAATTCCAGCGAAAGGGACATGGTGTGATACATGGTGTGATATTGCCATGTGATCACTGGGACCCAGCTTGATGGTACAGTGGCTGATGCAGCAACATTATAATCTTTGGAGGGTTGGTTGTGTCACAGGTTTACAGTACAGTACCAAAGTTGGACAAAAGAATTAACTCTCTTTCCTAATGCTTAACATTGAACAATGGAGCCAGAACGCCAAATGTGACTTCGTGTCTGAATAAGCTCCAGCAACTCTTAAATCAATATATACACTTGAGGGGTTGGAAACACACCAAGAAAGAGTATTCAGGAAATGAAGGCTGCCGTTGCATTTTTAGAGGACAGAGAAATCTGTTCATCCCCTGGTGCCACATCACCACAAAATGGAGGGAGGATCAAATGCCAAGGATGCTCCATTTTTAATGTTTTTAAGTAGGAAAAAAACAGGCATTGTGGTCTTGGGTGTTTTCTTTTTCTAAGACTTCATGGTGAGATAAACGAAATGGCTGTCATCCATCCATTTTTGATCTGTGTATTTTAAAGGTTTTCTGGCTCATAGGCTTTCAGCCTTCACTTTCATATGACCAATGGCTCTGCTGGCCGGTCAACCAGCCTTTATCCCTATTATGTAGCTGCTTCTAATAACTCCTGTTAGATTGTTCTGAACTAAAGGAGGAAAGAGAGTGCATTTGTGATTTTTATGTTCTGCAGGAGCAGTCAGTCTTACGAGGCAGGTAGGCACACACCTGGGATAACCATGTGGATGTTCTCACAGAATGGCTTGCCAGGCTGGATGTAAGTATGCATTCACCAGAAGACAAACTGGCCAGGTTGCTCCCCAGCCACTCCTCCCCAGTTTTGTCTTATATTTCTGAGCATATTGACATATTTTTAAACAAAACACTGCAGTTATGACTCTCTTTTATTTTCTAAAAATGCATTTCAGGTCCAGAGACATTTTTGTAAATAAGATGGTATTAAGAGCTAGTGTTTTACTCTGCAGCACTCCAGCCAATCTCTCTTTCTCTCTCTGTCAAACATTTTTAAAAATACTAGTTGAGGCAGTGCAGGTGTCAGTGAATGTATCTGTTGACATATTGATGCCTATGGATAATATAGGATTTAACCCTGGCCTACCAGGTAGGCTGCCAGAGATGTTGTTCATAGTTCTCAGAGCTCCTAAAGATTGCCAGATAACCCTTTTTAATATAATAGGGTAGAAGTATTACATTTGTAGGGAATATTGTTATTAACTGGACTTCATTAATTTCATTAATTCTACCAGGCTTAAAATTTAAATGTAGTTCTTTAACACATAATTTGTTATATCTAATTCACAGAGTTCAAAGTATAGATATCTGCAAAAGTATTAACTATATAATATAAACCCAAAATTAATAATCATAACAAGTATAAAAGGGCAAAGAAAAGATTTGGAAAATTATGTTATGAACAGAACTCAAAAATATTGACCATACTGCTTGAAAGTTTTCCTTACCCTATCGTTGGGGGAAAAAAATCTAATTCAAATACTGAGAAATTTGACATACCAAATTTTTTTGCAAATCAATAGAGATTTCTTTTTCCGGTGAATTCCTACAGTCAGTCCCAAAAGTTAACAATTGTTCATGTCTTCAAAATTTTAAAATGCTAGGGATATAGCCAAAAGCACAGGTACCAGCAACAGTAGGAAAAAGATGAAATGTACAGTGACTTACATATTTCCATCCCACATTATGAGGCAAATGCAAAAGGCTGTGATTTGTGTCACAATGTCTTAAAACACATTTCAACATTTTTTTCCATTGTTTAAATGCCTGTGGCCAAGAAGAACATACGCAATGTGCAATGATCAGTTGAGAGTAACGTTGACAGTCTTTAAAAGTTGTTCTAGTGAAATTGTAGACATAATAGTTCATTTGGAAAGACTGACGAGACATTTTACTCCAGCAACCCAATTCTAATCTAGCAGCACCAGACCAGGACGGCCCCAACTTTTTATACCTCACATAAACATCTCACTCTATCTCATAGTGGAGCTGACTCGGTAGCAACCTGCCATTCAGTGGCCAGTCCTTCTATGCTTTGAAAAGAATGGCAATGAAACAAAGGTGTCTGTATTCCTACTGCCTGAAGTCATCCCATACAAGGAACCACCACCCTTAATAGCGAGTCAGAAGATGCCATTCTACCGGCAGTTTAAAATGCCCTTTGCATGGCAATGTCCTTGGCTCTGCTTCAATAATAAAAATGGTGCTTGAGGCATAAATGTAAAGATGTGTTCCAGTAAAATTTTGGACAACATCTATACTTGGAAACATTTTTGAACTTGGATTCAGAAATGCACATATTGAGACTCTAGTTTTGGACGGCAGTATGGGAACTCTTCTTTGGCATTTAATGCAGAGGTTCTGAAACCCTTTTTGATAACTAGTGGTGGTCCATAGAGGTTCATAAACTGTGAAAGTCCAGTGGATTCAGTGTAGTTCATACCCTCAAGTATAAGCCTAAATTCCATAAAATCCACATTTATATTTATTATTTAAATGAGGTCGATGAAATGAGTACCCAGCTCGCTGGGGAAGGTGACAACTGGGGAAGGCAATGGCAAACCACCCTGTTATAGTCTGCCAAGAAAACATTGCAAAAGCAGCGTCCCCCCAAAGGGTCAGGCATGACTCAGTGCTTGCACAGGGGACTTTTCACCTTCACACAATACTGTACAGTAATTCTTGATTTATTTAGCTCACTTTCTGCTAATAATATCTTAAGAATTTGGAACCCGAATTTGAAATTGAAACTGAAATTTGAAATTGTAGACAAAGGCCTTACTTCTACTTTTCTGCCAGCTCCCATTAATCCCTGACACAGCTAAAAAGAGCCATTTTAAGATACTGTGATTTTGATATATTTTCTGAGAAGGTGAATTCTTGGAGGAGACTTTGGGTCATAATAGGATTCATGTGTGGGTAAGTGTCGGCTTCCTGAACTTCATCGCCTGCTTCTGGGCTCAGACTTCACATCAGGAGACTGTCTTACATTTTACTAGTGCAGGAAAGGTAAGGGTTTTTTTCCTAAAACTGTTTACAACAAGGCATCAAGCCAAATGAAATACCATCCTAAACTGTTCAGCTTGGACAAATGTTCCCAGATTTTTTTTTTTCTAAAGTAGAGATTGTTCTGGATTGTGAGCATCATCCTGAAACTAGCAGTTTATTGTGAGGTGAAAGCATTTCATAAAATGCAAAACTCACCTCAGATCATTAAACTGAACCCATAACAATGAAAGTCTCACCAAAGGTTCAGCCAGAAATGGTTTTCAGAGTTGATGTACAGCTCCCAACATATATTAAGCAATATTTGTACAGAAGAGCATGGTTCAAGTGCATGTAGAACATACTTCACTACAGCCAACTTCTATCCTTTCTTTCCTTCGTTTCAACACACCTGTGTTTAGGGTAGAAGACATTTCTGTGGCAGAGAAGCAGCCTTGAACATCAGCATCTTTATTTTTTATACCCTCTCTCTCTTCATATAGAGTTGTCTCTCTCTCTCTCTCTGTGTGTAATGGATTTAGATATTTAGGTATTTCTGAATAAACACAAGATCCTGACTCCTGGAACTTTAATTACACTAGGTTAATTCTGAGGAATTTTTCTGTAAAATTCACTGACCCTTCTGTCATAAAATTTCTGTGAAGCAGAGATAGGAGATGTTTCACACCACAGGCTGCATTTGATTTTTTAAAAATCCATTTATATTTTAAGAGGGTTTCCAATCCCACCTTTCTTCTGTACAAAGAGTGTGCGAGGTGAATAAACATTACCACTTAAAAAAAATCATTTTAAGAGCAAAGTCGAAAGTAACACGAGCCATTTACTGCTTAAGTGGGACACCTGATTGTCATTAGAGGCGCGTTTGCCTAAAATTAGTACTGGAATCGTGAACGTGGACGACCGTCACACTACAGCCCAAATGAAGTACTTCTACTTTCGTGCACTTTCGATCGCTTTAAGCCCACCGAACGACGACTTCCTTCTGAGAAGAGACTCCCGTTGGTCGATGTTGCAGCTCTGTGCTACGTCCGAATCCCGAACATACGGCATTTGGGAAAAAGAAGCGGAAAAAAAGGAGGGATCTTTTATGACGTGCCGTGAACCGCTCCGTGAACAAAACGCATTAAGAAATGTACGTGTATAAGGTAAGGCTTCTTTAAATCGAAATTCTTTTCTTCAAGTTCACGGAAGCATTTGCAAATTGTTAAGTACGGTTTTAATTGTTTCGGGTTGGTTTTTTTAATAGCCCGAGCCGGCTATACTGGAAAGAACACAGATATAGTGCGTGTGTGCAAATTGTATTTAAAGCACGATTTAAATAGCAAGTAGGCGGAAGGGAGTTAAACAGCAAGAAGCGCCTGTTTTCAAAATCCGCCGCCGGCCCACCCGTCTTTCCTCCTCCACCATCCGACGTTTCCTGGCGGCTCGCAGAGCAGGCGGCCGGGAGAGTTGCGCCGGATTTCGCGTTTCAGGCAGAGGGGGAAGGGACGTTCCCCGACACCCCGGAAAAGCCGAGACTGCTGCCCGAGCGCTGCGGATTAAGAGGGAGACCCACTGTCCGGAGGAGAATTGTATCGAGGGCAGCCCAGTGAGCAGGATATTAAGGATAGGAACTCCTATCAAAGGATAAGCACTAAAGAAAAAGTGAAAGGACTAAAATACATTTGGTTAGAAGACGTTATGTAAAACCCATATTGTATTCGCGAGCCGTTATGGGGGCGTGATTTAATTGCCTTAAAAAGACATTAAGCCCAACAGCAGTAACACTCCCCTCTGGAAGGTCGGTGAGAAAGCTTGAGGCGGACTGGCAAAGAAACGCGAACTTTTCTTCCAGGTCGAGTCTCTGTACTGGAGAAAAGCAAATCGTTTTACAAAGTCCTTCTGGGGCGGAGCAGGAGCGGCTCGACGGGCCTTGTCCTGCTTTCGGGCCTTTCTGTCGGGGATCTGAGCATGCTTCCAAGAGCACCAGCGGAGGCCCTTTGCAAGAAAAACCCTCGCTCGTATTATTATTATTATTATTATTATTATTATTATTATTATTATTATTATTATTATTATTATTATTGCAAATGGGGAGTGAAATGCAACGACTCGCTCGCAGGAAGAAAAGAAAGGAATTTCTTCGAAGCTCTGCTGGTAGATATTGATTGTAGCTGGGAATTTTTTAAACCGCAGCTCTCTACTTTTCAAGTCACGTTTAAGGCAAAACGCCCAGAATCATTCCTTGCTGTGCAGTAAATATTTGAGACAGAAGACTTCGAAGTGCTGGGGCGGGGGTAAGAGGTAGTATTTTTTTCGCTCGATAGCGATTCCGTTTGCAGTAAAACGCCCCGAGACTGCCACGATCACACCGTGCATTCCAACCTCTTCGAAATAAATTTAAAGGGGGAGCGGTATACAAAGATTTTAAACAAATACAACTAAAGATGTACTTATCACAGCACCCACCGATCGTTGATTCTTCTTAAAATAGGTGTAACAGGGCGTGATGGAGTAGAGATTAGTTTTTCAGAGGGGAACCGTTTATTTTTTCACTCGTCATAAATATGAGTAAATTGGAAGCGAAACACCCAGAGGACACACTACATAAAAAAGTCCCGAGAAAACAGGGATTCCCGCTTCCCCCTTAATTTGTTGAGAAACTGTTACGTGGAAAGGCACCTTTTTCAAAGATTTCTTTCCCTCCTTTTTTTTTAATTTGGGAAAACTTTCGTTAGCCTCAGGTCCTTTTCCCCTCAGCTTTATTTATCAGGAACGGCTCCTAATTCAGATAAATTATCCTCCACAAGAAATTAAAGAGAATGGCAAAAGCACTCTGACTGCATTGCCTTGAGATTCCACCCGGCCCCTGCATCCCAGTGGCATTGGGTTTGAACAGGAGAACTTCCTGGTGCCTGCTGCTGCCTGCCTTTTATTGCAAAGTGCTTGGTTCTGAGCCCTTCTACAGTGTTTCTCAGCCTCAGCAACTTTAAGATGTGTGGACTTCAACTCCCAGAATTCCCCTGGCTGGGGAATTCTGGGAGTTGAAGTCCACACATCTTAAAGTAGCTGAGGCTGAGAAACACTGCTCTAAGCTACAAAACTCCATGGGGATCCTTTGCAATAGAAAAGAAGGCAGAGAGCAGAAAAGAAGAGAAAAAGGTTGAGTCTCTCCAAATGTCAAAATCTTCAACTCTACAAATGCATAAAAAAGGAAGTTTCCCCTGAAGAAAGAATATTTATAACCAGGCTAGCCCAGTTCAGGATCAAAGGGCCACACCTAACAGAAAACATCCTGAAATCTGTACCTGCTACTTGCCATCTCCAGGAGTTTCCTATGATCTTTCCCCACTTGCACTCAACCATGGCCCAACATGTGCCATGGCAACATCTTTTTTTCTGTTGTGTCTCTAGAACTTGTCTTCATCTCTCCAGCCGGAGTGAGACAGGTTTCAGTGGGCATCATTCAACAGCAGCCACTGTTGGGTCAATCTGTTAGGTTGGGTCACCCATGACCTTGGAGGTGACTTGAAATAGAGGCAACAGTGGCAGGATAGGGGTCAGCAATGGGGAAATAAATATCATCCCAATATAGATGGCATTTCAGCTTAGTAATGGGAAAGACTTCTTAGAAGAACTACCATGTGGTTACTTTGCTAGAACCTCAAGATCCACCAGCTGGAGCCACATGCAGAAAATTAAGACAAATCAGAGGACATAGACTGGCTATCGGAGATATCCACAGGCTGTGGCCAAAAAAGTCAAGATGGCAGCTACAATGGGCACCATCAAACTTCTGCCTGTTTTTATATGCATCACATGTGTGATTCACATAAAAATAGGTGGACCTTCTATCACACCATCTTGACTTTTTCGGCAACACCCTGCAGACACCCTTGCTAAATATAAAGAAACAGTATGAAGGACTGTTCAGCTCAGGAACTTGTGATGAATACTGCAGTCAAACATACTTGCTTTTCCATGCAAAGTTTATTTCAGGCCTTATGCTTCCAGCTCAGCCAAATTGTTCTCAACGGGAAGTTCTTCAATTTTATTGTCAGCTTTTTTGATGGTGTAATCCTATGCACACCAGCATATATCTGACCAAGTTGAATGGGGTTTATTTCCAGGTAAGTGTTTAGGATAATACACTTTGTTAAAATGTTCATATTGATTTTAAATAGGTTTTATAAAGGAGATATAAGATGCCCTCAAATTGAGCTTGGCCCCTGGTGATCTCATGGACAGATCCATGCAGTTTTCTTGGCAGCATTGGAGAAGAATTTGGCTTCTTCTGAGATACTTTTTTTTACTTCCCATCTAGCCTATAGTGCTGGAATTCCCTGACAATCTCCCATCTAAGTATCAATAAGAATTGATCCTGTGGGCCATAGTAGGCTAGATGCCACTTGCTAAAGCTTTAAATGTCCAGCTGACATACTTGAGATTGACACCAGTCCCCCACTGATGTCAATCAAAGCTACAAGATGCTTGCTTTAGCAACAGAGTAAACTTCAGATGCTTCATAAAAGCAACAGGGCATCATGGGACATCTCTGGTAGTCCCAAGCAGTCTTTCGCAGGCTAGAATGTTTCTGCAGAATTGATCAGATTTTTATCTTAAGATCTACAAGCTATAAAAACAAGAGATCTTGGAGATCCTAACACTATTTTCTCTTTTCACTCCACTTCCCTCTCAGTGACTAAGTTCACATGCTAACCATGCTTTTTTGAATGAGCCCTAATTGACTTGGTGTGTACACTGAGCCATAAACAAGGCTTCTGAAGCTGCAATTGCTGGGTTTTCTAAGAAGTAAGGTCTCCTGACTCCCAGCCCACCTTTTCCTATGAGAATCTACTGGATGTGAAGGACTACAGTACAATATTCCTTATCCCCAATTAGCATAACCAGCCACAGTGCATGATGGCAATAGTTCCCCAACCCAGATGAAGGTCCCAGATTAGGGAAGGATAGATTAGTACAAAACCACCACTGCTACATTTTTACATTATTTGCAAAATATAAAACATGCTTGTTTGGCAGTAAATCCTGGCATTTAAAATTTCATTGTTGGTGTGGTTCCTCCAGTCATTGTCCAACTTTAGCACATTCCTAGGGAGAGAGAGATAGTCAACTTTCACTACTTTACAGTCCCAATAAAAGAAGGAAAAGATGCCCTCGATTCAAGCTTGATGCCTGATAATCATGTGGACACATCCATGCATTTTTGGGTTGGGGGGCAACAAGACTAAAAATTTGCTATTGCTTTCTTCTGGGATGTTTGTCAACTCCCACTCTACCCTCCAATTCAGGGATTCCCTAGTGGTCTCTCATCCAAGTATTAACCAGGACCAGCCCTACTTACATTCTGAGATCAGAAAAGGATGGCCTGGTTCTGCCACCTGCTGAGACTTTTGTTCCAATAGATGCCCTCAATGATAAATACTTTAGGGTCTTATTAATATCTTGACCCCAACTCTTAATTGGATGCTGGAGAAATACTTCTGTACTTTTAGCTGTCTGTGACCTTGAGTCATTCCATCCACCACATCACTGAGCTTGTAAGTTTCTGTGTAATGTTTCTCTATGATAATTTCTAAATTATTAGAATTTTAATATTCTTTTGTGTATTGACAATAAATGTGCTACAGGAAAAGAAAAACAGTCATAAACCTTTCTCCCCATCCTCTTCCTGGCTTTACATTCTCCTTTTTATGGCAAGGGACTAAAAGGATAAAATTCCCATCAGGCTAGTAAAATTTAGGCCACCTGGCAATTCTAGGTGAAAATTGCCTTGCTTCATCAATAAATAATCACAAACAGTGTTTCTCAACCTTGGCAACTTTCAGATGTGTGGATTCAACTCCCAGAATTCCCCAGCCAGCAAGGAGAAACTGATCACAAGCAACTCATTAAGGATTAGAGAGACTATGAGGGCGGAAGGCAGGAGATCCTGGCAGGGCTGTGCTTGCCATCTTCTAGAGCAGTGTTCCTCAACCTCAGCCGCTTTTAAGATGTGTGGACTTCAACTCCCAGAATTCTCCAGCTAGCATGAGAACTCTGCAAAAACTTTTATCTGATGAAATAAATCATTTATGAAAGTGTATGCCAAGTCTGAAAAGATGGATAGTTGTTTTTCCTGCAACTGACTAGTACAATTATCCCTCAAGGAAAAAAAAAAGTAATACAAAATGACAATAGAGCAATAACACAGGTCAGATAAAATAGAAGACCAACAGCTTAATAAAAGTTCTTGCATCCCAGCACTAAAGATGCAAGAGCACCAAGGAGCATTAGGCCAGTCTCTGTTGGGGATGCTCAGTCTTACCTAGACTTGTGCCCTCAGAATTCTCTGGGCTAGAATAATGGATCTTACATGATTTCTTCTTTTTAAATGAATTTTGTTATTTTTCTTTTCTTTTTAATTCAGAAATTTAATGTTTTACACAGCTTTGTGTAAGATCCATAGCACTTTGGCTACTTGGCAGAATTGCAAGTACAGTTCTAACATGACATTAGTGGGATGGGGTGAGGCAGCAGCTGTGTTTTTCCACTGCTGCCCACTCCTTTAGGAGATTTGCTTACATTTAAGGTGGCTGTTAAACTAGAAGGGTTTTTTTGCAGAGACTTTGATATGAAAGAGCTTTTGCCAATACAGCATTTATAGAGATCAGGTTGAGATTGTTGAGTTTTACTGTTTATGTTTTTAGGTGTTATTTTAAGCCACTACATTTAAATCTGCAGCAGTTACCTGCAATCCAGCAGTACGTAAAAATTATGAATAAATGAATAAATAAATAGATAACCAACGTGAAAAGCACATGTTGGAAAAAGCTAGCAAAAGGAGTAACAATCTTGCTGCCTCCCAAATAGCTGTAACTAAATTGATCCAGAGCATGATTGGGTTGGCATCAGACTAAGTCATACTTTGCTTAAACTTCCTGAATAAGTTACAATTGGCTGGTTTCACACAAAGGCTAAGTTATAAGCACTGGTTTATAAACCAAAATGGCTAGAATCATACAATATACTAAGCCAAAGTCCAAAGAAAACCACATTATAGCTTAGCACAATTGGTGAACTCAATCTGTGTGACATTCTTTGTCAGTCACATTTCAAACCAGTCCATAAGGGACAAGTGAGGTCATTTGTATTATGATTTAATCATGTAAATGATACCAATAACATACTTTATTTCATTTGCACAATGACTTCATGATAGTCCAAAGTTTCCTTTTGGTTTTAGTTGCACACAAAGGTGATTGTGCACATTCCCATATAGACATGAATGTGGAATTCTTCTCACCTCTTTTAAAATCCAGGAGCTTTAAGGCATAACATAACTCAAATATGTAATAAGCACTAATTCATAATAAAAGCTTAGCACATGAATGAGATTACATATTCATCATCACCTGATAGCGAAAGCACCACAATGCCTTGACTGCTATGTGATCCCTTGGAGGTCTTCGGCTTCAGGAAATGGTGTTCCACATCATCATCATTATTATTATAAGAGAACATGATACCAGTCCTGATCCTGGCTCCTTATCCTAGATAACTAGGGCAAATTTTGATCCAAGATTTGTCTAGTCCAGTATTTTGTTTCTACATATCCAGACAGATTCCTGTGCAAAGCCCAGAAGCAAGACATGCCAGCAACTGATACTGAAAAGGATTCTGTGTCATCCAGAAGGCTACCTGTTGCCACCATGACTAAGGTATTGATTATCTTATTGTAGAGGACATAGGGAATGGCCTTGAAGGACAGGAGGAAAAGCTGCTACCAAGGCAACAGTCAGATAAGAGAGGCTTGAGCATGGTCCAATAAAATAACTTGAAAAAACAACTCAGACAAGCCTTCCCTAGTTCAGACGAAGCTTAAGTGAGGGAGAGGGGAAGTTCATTCAGACTTAGAAGACTCCATTACTATAGCTGTTACAATAAAAGTAGTCCTGACCTATATGGCATTGGTTTTTTAGTCTGGTCTACCTTATAGGGCTGACATCAATCTTGCAAGTCTCTATGTAGCAGCTTCTCTTTCATGAGTTTACTTCCCTTTAAAGCCAGTCAAACTGTGGCAACACATTTCATTATTTGATTCTTAAGCAACTGCATTTTACCTGTCCTGAATCTTCTATCATTCAGCTTCATTAGAAGTACATGGAAACATCTTCCTCAAGTTGAGCTTGCTTCCTGGTGATTCTATGAACACATCCATATAGTTTTCTTGGTAATAATATGAAAGTAGTTTGCCACTGCCTTCTTCCAGGACATTTTTTCCTTCTTATCCAGCCTACAGCTTCTTTCCTGGTCTCCAGTCCAGCTTAAATTTTAGAGATTAGCCAAATTTGGCTATGTATTTGCTCTCATTTGCTGACTTGTCTATTTTGAAAGATTGAGAAAAACTTGGCATCCAAATTTCTCCCTAGTGCGTAATTTTATATACTTCTATCAGGTCCCCACAGCTTTTTTTCTTAGCTAAGATCATGGTTTTTCACAGAGGGATTGCTCTGCCACTGTGATTACTTGGGATTTCTTCTGCTGCATCTTTTCTACCTGTATGGTAAGCCAAAATACTTGGAAGTACAGTGACCCAAATACTGTGTAGAACTCCATTGTCTTGACTACTGTTCAAATCAGGGTTGTCCACGGATTAAATACTATTCATGCAGTTGAGCTTGACAGATTAATCACTTGGTCAATAAACATACATCTTACCACATCCTAAATATAGTGGTATGATGCATGATTTAAGGAAGCTTGAGCCTAAGCTGGTGTCACACCATGTGTCTGCACTTAGCTGATCTGGAAAAAGTTAAGCAGGATCACCAAGCATCCATCACTTTGGCCTACATGGCCAAAATAAAGCCCTGTTTTTTAATTTACAGTAATACATTTATGTTTAGTGGCATTCCATTATATTCATAACTTCAGGGTGTTCTGGGAGGGGGTGTCAAAAAAATCAAGTTGGTGGCTACGGCAGCGTGACTGACTTTCTATGTGTGTTGCTTATGCAACCACCATTTTCACTTTCTTTGACTCCCCTCCCCCCATGCCCTTGCTTCACTTTCTTCATTTTTGACTCACCGAAGACTTTTGTCTCAATATATAAAAAGATTCCTCCTCATACTCCTCATGCGGTTGCTGTGAGTTTGTGATTTCTGCATTTAATTGTCCATCTCTGTTTTTTAGATCACGCCTGGCCATTTCAGTTTCCTCGGCGAACCTAGGCCTAAGGTTAAGACACACCCTGACAAAGTGTAAACTTGGCCTATTTTTACAGCATGAGGTGCAAACAGGAAAAAGGTTGATTTTCTCTCTCTCTCCCTCCCTGAATCTCCATTTCAAACAAACAAGGAGTCACGTGATGGGTGTGTGCACCTTCCAGGGACTGTCTGAAAGCTTTTCCCTTTGACCTTTTAAAATTATTATTTGGCTGGCAGACTAGCTGCTGGTTTTATACCTACACCTCTCTGTTGACATATCTCTAGCCATCTCTTTTAAAGAACCCTGCAAACAGACCGAAACCCTTTTCAGCTGATATTTGCTTAGCACTGGTATTTGTGTTTGTGTCTCTGTGTTAAGCCAAGAAAAAGTACCTCTAAAATACTGTTATTTTTCAGCCTTGTCTTGTAAAAAAGAAAGCTAGGATATGCTTTGTCTGTTGAAGAAGGAAGGAAGGAGGGAAGGAAGGAGGGAAGGAAGGAAAATCAGCTTCATGGAGTAGTAGACTAATAGTTAATTATACCACTGTTTTTTGTAGATCTCTTTCATGATGAAATGGGCTCCATCCTACAAAAGTTCATGTTGCAGTCCATCCATTTATATTCAAGGAGTCTCTCTCCTCTTTGGGCTAGAGCCCATTATACAATAAAGAGAAAACATGCCCACTGGTTCCTATGAGTTGGTTGGCTGCAGAGATAACCCAAAATGTGGAGAATGAAGCTGCCATGCTTGAGAGAAAGGGAATTTCCTTGGGCTACCTGAATATTTTGTTTATGTTGCATGATTCATATCTTTTAAAGACAAATGTATTTCTGGATGATACTCTGCTGAAATACATTCCATGTTTTTATTGCATTTGTTTACAAAAAATAAGGTGACAATGAACAAAATTTTAGAAGTAGAGTGCAGTTTTATGCCAGGCAGGGGGTAAGCAGACTAGATTATTTCCTCTTCAGCAAGTCATAGAGAAACATATGAATGTGAGAAAGGAAGTTTATTGCAAGTTTATTGATTTGGAGAAATCATGATAACACGAAAGCTTGAATTATGGAATGTTCTGTGCGAATGTAGAGTTGAAGGTAGATAGCTGAATGCACTAAGAGTTTTATTATGGAAATTAAGAATGTGTAAAAATAAATATACTGTTTAGTGAATTATTTAACACTGAGCAGGCAACAAGTCAAAGATGTGTGATGTTTCCTTAGCAGTTTAATTTATTTAGAGATAAACATATAAGGGATGCTTGGGATAATGTTAGAAGTGTGTTGTTGAGGAAAGTGAACATGTGTATATTTTTGTATGCAGATGATAAGTGTCTTTGGCTGAGAAATTGAATGATTTGTAGTGATTGTTCGCTAGGTTGTATGATGCAACAAGGCATACGGATCAGAAAATTAAGGTATCAAAGAACAAGGCAGTTATGTTTTGACATGGAAAATAGAGTGACTGACAACAAGTTGCATAAAAATGCTGAAAAACTAAAGCAGGTGAATGTATCTGTGTTCCTTACAATTGATGGAAAAAAGATGTGCAAATGCTGGTAGAAAAGTCATGGGTAGCATGTGGTCTGTTGGGAAGAATGAACATTTGTTGATGAAATGAAAAGAAATGAAATGAAATGAAATGAAATGGCTGTGTATAAGTATGTGCTTCTCTTCACATTGGTATATGGAAGTAAGAGTTGAGTAAGTCAGAGAAACAAAAATAAGTTGCATACAGCAGGAATAGATTATTTAAGAAATGTTTGTGTGTAAAACAAGAACAGATGGCAGCAAGAATGGAGTGGATGAATGAGTGAGTGAGTGAGTGAGTGAATAGGGATAGTTTTTCAAAAGTGAATGGCCACAATTTTCAGGTAGCTTGGAAATATAAAGAGAATGAATGAGGATTAAATTGCAAAACAAATATATGAAGGATGATTGAATAGGAAGGAAAAGACCCCAAATGTTCTGGTTCAATTGAGTTTCATGTACAAATAAGCATACATAATAAAAAAGAAAGATAAAAGAGAGGATTCAGTCCAAATTAAACTATCTGAGTTTAATTCATAGACTCAGACATATATCTAGCCACCTGCCCATATTAATAAGATACTGTATCATCTTTGGCTATGTGTGAAAGGTATTTTTTACTGCCTCTCCGCTATATTTGTTTAGTTCAGTATACCAATTGTTTAAAAAGTATTAGCACCATTCAGTTTTACTGGGGAGCAAGAATAGCCAGTCCTGCAGCATTAGGTTTGTTAGGCACCAATTTTTACAGCTGCACCCTTATCAAACTGTTAGCCATTAACAGTGACTGCTCCATTTGTTGCAACAGAAGAAGCTGGGATCCCCTTTTGGAAATGGGCATTGTATGTATTTATTTCCAGATTTCTAAAGCTGCCCGACTTCTCAATTACTCTGGACAGTGTAAATATTGTAAATACCAGACAACAGAAAAGGAAGAAGGTCATTCTAGGGAACAGATGTAAGAACCTCTCATAAAGGAAACCTCCAACCCCTCCTAGCCCAAAGTCTGGGGAAAGAGCCAAGTCTTCAAGGCCTGTTGAAGGAGAAAAGGATGGGGGGAAGCTGTTCCAGAGGAAAGATCCCATCAGATGGCATTGCTTAATGGGTGGGACCCAGAGCATGCCAACTCTGTCTGATTTAACAGAATGGGCAGAAACAACAGAGAGAGTCAGTCCTTAAATAATTAGACCCTCATCACCTAACTAGCACCTTGAATTGCACCAAGTCTACTGGTAAGAGTGCAGTTCCTGCAGCACAGCTGTTACATGGGCATAATGTGGCATGCCCATAACTGCTCTCGCTGCTGCATCCTGTACCAACTGAAGCTCCCGAATGGAGGGCAGCTCCAAGGAAAGTGCATGGCAGTAGTCCACACATGAGGTATCCAAGGCATAAATGACTCTGAGAAAGCACTCCCAGTTCCGGAATGGCGCGCGGCATCAGTCTCAGTGAAGGTCTTCCTGACTACAGCTGTCCTCCGCTCTCTGAGCAGGAGCTGAGAATCCCAACCTGTGCACCGGTTTCATCTGGAGAAGTGCAAGCCTACTGAGGACAAGAGAAGGAAGATTCCCAGATCTGGGAGGTCCATATCAGGGCAAACGTTCAAGACTCGGTGCCGCAGATGAGATTTGCACACGTGCAAGAAGGAAAGCTCGCAGCTCGCATTTTGAACTCGGAGGGAAGCAGCACCTGTCGCTAGCGAAAGCGCGCCCTCGCTGCCCGAAGACGCTGTCGCAGTGCCGAAGTCGAGCGAACGCCGCGCCTTTCCTACTACTTTGCGCTGAAGGCTGCAGTGCGGAAAGGCCTCACTGACTGATACCGAGGGCTTATTTCGGAGTAAATATGCAGAGGATTGAGGCCGTTCTCTGCATATTTACTCCGAAGTAAGCCCTCGTTTTTTGTATTATAGTATTTAAATATTTGTATCTGTGCCCAGACCGTTGGCGCGGGAAACTCTCAGGAGTTCCAAGGGGGAATTTTTTTTTCAGTTTTTGTGGTTGAAACTCCAAAAAATAACGGCCTTTTCTGAGTTTTTCTCTTGCCTTTCGCTCAAAGCCAGATGGAAGATCTAATGTCCACTAGATCTAATGTCCGAGACAAAGGATAAATTGAATGTAGGTCTGAGATTCTCTGGATAATTTGTTCTGCGACTCGGTTATTTAGCAAGAGCAGATTAAAAAAAATAAACAAACTTCTCCCTTCAGGACTAATTCGTATTGTTGAAAAGAAGTACGTCTGAGCAACCCGGAGTGAAGCTTGCGCGTGTGTACGAAACGTTCTGGCGCGCGCAGAGCAAGTTCTGGGCTCCGGGTTGTGATCCAAGTACATTTCCTTGGCTCCGGTTGGTGCCGATGAGGTTGTAGCAAAATCAACTATTGAATAAACCAAGCAGAACTGGAACCTGCTCATCCCCGGGTTGGTCTTCGTTTTCCGTGTCCCAGAGGGCGAAGAGTACCCCGCCGCTACCGCTGTCACACCTACTGGGTACCTCTCGTTCGCCTGTTCGGTTTAAAAGAGCCCTCGGTGAGTGCGTAAAGGAGAATATTCAAACCTTTCAGATGTTCCCATCGATTCCAGCCAGCATGACCAATGCTAAGGCAAAGGCTTGTCTAAACCTTTGGAGCATCCCATATTCCCTGCCTCTAACATTAATGGTATGACTCTGTATCAGTTTTGTCCAGTAATCTGACTTTTCCGGAAGGTCAAATTGTATGAGTAAGTTTATTACACTTTCCATTTCAACCTGACAAAGGAATATTACATTAATATTGATATTCATATTTCCCCACATTTTTTAAAAAAAATGGATACAGTCTGGTGTGGGTTTTCCATCTTTTCACTGTTTTTCTACTGTCTTCAGAAGTCTGCCTACTTCAGATATCATCTCAGGCATCTGAGTAAGCAAATGTGAATCCACAAAAACTTCCATGGCTCCTGCTTACTGTAGTTTTCTAAAATGTCAGCCTCTTGCCTTTCCTTCCTTCCTTCCTTCCTTCCTTCCTTCCTTCCTTCCTTCCTTCCTTCCTTCCTTCCTTCCTTCCTTTTTTGCAACAGAGCAGATTTCACAACCTAATTTGGAATCCAGAACACAAATAAAGAATGTTGTTTTGATCCCCCAAATCTCTCCTGTCTAGCCTGAGCATTTAGAATTTTTAATTTTAATTCCAAACAAGCCCCCAGTCAAAAAGCCAGACCAGAAAAGTTTTAATCTGATGTTTCTTAAAACATAGATTAGTTGCATTAATTACTTCCCCTTCAGGATAGATGCATAGTGAGCTTCTCCAACCCGGTACAGGCCTGTTGTGTTGGATGACAACTTTCTTTCTTGCTGGCTAGGGAATTGGGAACCTGTTGCCCGACCCACCTGGAGGGTAGGAGGAGGTGGGGGCTTGGATTATAATGTTTTTAGCTCTCTTTCAAAGGGGAAATTAAATAAAAGGGTCCTTGTCTGTCTTACTTTTAAGCAATCAGACTGGTCCAATATGGAGAGAAAGTTACTAAAAAAAAAAGATGATTCCTACTACCCACCTCACCCCACCCTGCTTCATCCTCCTCCTCCTCCTCCTCCTCCATCACTTCCTAAAATCTAATCCATCTCTTACTCGGAAATAAGAACGATTAAATAAAACAAGAGTTTTTACTCTGTTGCAGGTGTGCCTAGGGGTTGGTGCCAATGGATGGAGAGATGCATATTGAACTCAGGCCTGTTTCAGCAGCAGGGGTGGGAACAACAGCTTAGTGTCACCACAGCAGAGATGTATTTATTATATTTTTTGTTTTGTCAAATTAAAAAGAATACACACACACACAATACACACACATACAAACTAGAATTAACAGTGTAATGTAACATCGAAATTAATATGGAGAGAAGGAAGGCAGAGAAAATGTATAACATAACACATCTGGAATCTGCAGCAAAACCTTGTAGTTTAGAGGGTCCCTGTCCGGGGTGCTAACCTGCCAGCTTGCCCTCTCCTACAATATTCCATTCTGATGGTCCTTGGACTTCTGTTCCTCCCTGCTGCCAGCAGTTAGCATCTGTGCCTTCCAAACATGTTCAGTCCTCATGGCACTTTTGTCTTTCTAAACCAGTGTTTCTCAACCTTGGCAACTTGAAGATGTGTGGACTTCAACTCCCAGAATTACCCAGCCAGCTATGCTGGGTTCAGCCTGCTCTTCATATTCAGCAGGGACAAGCAACTCACCCCAGGAGGCACATGCAGCCACTTGGTATCTTCAGGCCCCACCCTTCCAGGATTTGCAACACCAATTGTCTCTGCAGATTTTTACCTGGAAATGCAATGGTTCATTTTCTACACCGAACAAAATTTCCAGATAAGGTTAGAAACCCCTGCTCCCTACCAAATAAAATTAAAAAGAAAATGGCTTGATGTCATTGCTTCTTATGGCTCTTGCAAAAATAATAGAAAAATGCATGCAGTTCCAAGGGATTGCTCATCTCTGATGTATAGAGTGGGCTATATAAGCTACAACCTTAAAGGTGGGACAGATTATGCCTTTCATAGAAGTACCCTGGCCAGCTGTTCATCCAAAGTCTACCCAATGCATTCAGAGGCTTACATAGGGGGTTGACAAACTGGCTTGGTTTAACACTAAATACAAATTATCTAAATATCATTGTTGTGTTCAATAATATTTCATGGTTTATGTCCAACAAAATAAACCATATTGTGGCTTAACATGATGACTCAATTCACATAAGATGCTAGGTCAGTAGATGGGTTCCCACAATATGCTGAGCCACAAATAAACCAACCCCATTTTAGCCTAGGCTATAATACTGTGTGAACCTAGCCAGTGTTTTAAGTCAATGAGGTTATCCAGCTATAACTTAGGATGTTTTATGAACTTAAGATTTCAGTGCCATTCAAGGTGAAGATCCTGAACAAGCTGCTTATCTGCAAAGCATATTCTTTGAACAGTTATGACTGAAAGTCATTTGCTCCTTAAGATTTGTGTGTGTGTGTGTGTGTGTGTGTGTGTGAGAAAAGATATAGCTGGTGAATTATCATGAAATTATTGAGGCATTCACTCTAGCCCTTCTACAAGCATTTACCTATTTATTTTATCATTAATTTGAATATCTTCTCACATTCAAAGTAACATTCTAACTTTATTAGAAATTCCAGTTGCATCACAATGATGGGACTTGGGATGGGTATTTTTATTTTTTACTGATTTCAAAATAAAAGTAGATTTACAGAAAATATTTAAAAAACGTAATCAGTCCCCCTTGATAGTTGGAATGAGCCCTTTCTGCTGCCATTTCTTCCACAGCAAAATGAAACTTACAAGTGAAAGAATGGAAGGAAAAGCACATTTACAAGGTACTGTAATTGCTAGCTTTGAAGCTTT
Source organism: Candoia aspera (assembly GCF_035149785.1). Lineage (NCBI taxonomy): Eukaryota > Metazoa > Chordata > Lepidosauria > Squamata > Candoiidae > Candoia > Candoia aspera. The sequence goes on along the minus strand of NC_086156.1, from coordinate 82,926,510 downwards.
GAAGACTGCATTCAGGGATGTGTTAAAAAAAAATCTGGTTTGAGATTCCCTATTGGTTTTCTCCAAAGTGTGTGAACTATTTTTAAAAACCTTCAGAGGAGGAGAAGTTCTATGCCTAATTTCAACTTTCCCAACCTAGACTATAACTGCTATCATTTCCATGCTGGTTGAGAGTGACAGATGTTGCAGTTTTACAAGCTAGAGACCACCAAGTTTTGTCTGGCCTGAACAAAACATAGCACAACCCAACAAATCTTTCAGCTCAAGAGTCATATATAGAAAACACAGTCTAGAACTCTATTTTGAGAAGCACAATAAAAAGCTAATTCAGATTCAGAAAACATGCATTTTCTTCCAGGTTTTGCATATTTTAAATCCAGCTGGATTTCTGAACAGTATGCAATCAACAGTTGTTCATTCCTTGAGTTACTGAAGCTAACTTAACAAAGGAACATAATTCAGAGATTAATATTGCTTGATTTCATTGCTAAATATTAATTTGCCCCATCTTATTAGGGATAATATTTAAGGAAGGTATGTAAATAATTACAAATGAAAATGCTGTTGCAGATGCTGACTTTTCCCCAGCGGTCTGGTCAGGGCCGCAACTGGGGGGGGGCAACCGGGGCATGTGCCCCGGGCGCCGCGCTGGTGGGGAGCCAAAATGAGTGCTGGGGGGGCGCCAAAATGGGCGTGGAATCCATGTTCGACCTGGGTGACACAGACCCTAGTTGCGGCCCTGGGTCTGGTCAGCCATCCCTAATGTTGCTCTGCCCTTTATTCCCATTATTAGTAAATCACTATTTCCGAGCATGCAAAGTATTAATTGCAATTTCTGGGAAGTACCAGGTTTCCCACTCCCACTCCCAACCTCTGTAATTGTCAAATCAAGTCTATGTTAATATGTGGGCATTTATTAAATGAGGTCGTTGCTAAGTACATCACTATCTCCTGTTCTGCCCATCTACACCACTGACAATACAGCCTATCCCATCTTTCTTTCTGTCCAGGTAGGTATGTAACTTAGCCCTTCCTTCCTTCCTTCCTTCCTTCCTTCCTTCCTTCCTTCCTTCCTTCCTTCCTTCCTTCCTTCCCCTCCCCCCTCCTCATTCTTCTAATGTTTGTATTACGGTACATTTTTCCAAAGATAATTAAGATGACCTGACTCTGACCTTCCCAACTTGGACACCCTCCAGACTTAACCCCCAGAATCTTCTTTCCACTGTGGCTCTCCAGTTAAGAGAATGTTGTTCTCATCACTCCCCATGTAATAAAAGTATTACTGTTCATTACAGGAGCCTTATTTAGATGCATGTATGGAATAGCCTGCAAGAAATAATTGTCTTAAATACAACTGAGTAAAGAACTTTTTTCTTTTTTTAATTTAAAGGATGTTTAAATTAAATGAGTCCCTGCTTGTTGGCCAGTGATTTGGCAAGTCCAGGGACTGGGTCTTTTCAGTGATGGCCAACACTTTTAGAACTTTCTCCACATAGAAATAGATGATTATTTTACAAGAGATTTCTGAAGGCACTTTTATTTCAGTTCCTATTTGGATATGGTGCAAATCAGTTCATGGTGGATTAAAGCAACTCCTCTTTTCACAGTTTGCTATATTTAATTGGGATCCAGTGTAATGCTTTTTTAATTTTTAATTTTATTTACAAACTACCTCATAGGGTCAGGGAATCATGAAAGATGTGTTGTCCTTCTAATCAGTTAATTGATGAATTGAAGCCCTTTTTTATGCCCTGTAGGTATCTCTAGAGCAGACAAGCCATGGCTCTGTAGATGCTTTCTGGATTGCATTCCCATCACACCTGATTGTATGCCATGCTGGCCGGGGCAGACAGAAGTTGGACAACAGCTATGTCTGTGCAAAAATAAATGAATGCTTTGGAGAGGAGGTGTCCTAACAACCAGGAAACACACTGAGACAAGGAACTGGTCTCTAATATTTATTGCTAGTACTTAACAGGAATCCTAACAAACTGAAGAAGCGTGGGGAAAACCCAGACATATAACCCCCAAGGGTTAAGGCGGTCCCGATCTGTGTCTCTTTGAATGGCTGAACAATTCATCAGTGCTACGCATGCGCTTGACAGTCTGGATGGGAGCCCCCTGCTCGCCATCCTTACTCATGACAGGAGGAGGAGGAAGAGAAATATCTTCCCAGTTTTTTAAAAAAATCCATATCTTGTAACACAATGTTGCTAAAAGCAAATTCACAACCTGAAAAAGTCAAAAATCAATTGCAATTATTTGTGAGCAAGGGTCTAAAAAAAGACAGTAGTGATCCGGAAATTTAAAAAATCTGGATTGGACTTAAAGGGTGGTGTGTGAATGAGAATTTTCCATGAACAATTCTGCAGCCCAAAGCCAGCCCTTCTGCAGTGGGCACTCTGTGAGCCACAGAAGCATGCATCTTCATCCCCCCAGTTTGCATCCCTGCCCAAGCACTGGGGAAGGAGGGCGCATGCTCCTGTCATGGATTGCCCACTGCAGAAGGGCTGGCTTTGGGCTGCAGAATTGTTCATGGGGGGAAAACAAAAATAAATGAGGAAATAGGTCTGTGAGGGTCTGGGCCACAAATTGCACCTGTTATCGTCTTTGAATTCCACTAACCCCTCCTGAAAGAGGTCCCCCAAAGAGCCAGACTTTTCCACTCTATTCCTCAGCCACCTGGTTGTTCCACCATGAAGCACAGTCCTTTTGGTCCCCAAATCCTTGATTAAATAAAAATAGAAACAAAAATTGCATTCCACTGCCACTGAAAAACCTCCCCACCTGATTTAGATAGTAAAGCATTTTTCTGTTTGAAATGTGCTAAATGAACCCTGCTGCATTTAAGGGACCTCTTAGGCATTCCACCCACTGGGGCTTCTGGCTCTAAGTCTTATCCTGATAGCACAGTCGGGAGACAACTTTTCATTGCGTGAATAAGCCCTGATGCGAGATCTGGACTTGCAGTATTTTGTACCCCATGAATAAGGATCTGTATGAGACTAACAGATGGAGATTCACTCCCATTTGGTACAGACCTATGGGATTTGAATGTGAGATTTTCTGATTTCCAGGGCATACATTTATGCATCCCAGTCCAATGTGTTAATTCAGAAGCACAATTGGTTTAGGTAGTGTCTACACAGCACAGGTCATTCCACGACATTTTGCTGCTTGAATCAGACCAACAAACAGCCTCTCTCTGGCAATTAAGCTGTATAATAATCCAAGCCAGCCTAATAATTTTGGCATGTGCGGCATCCCTCCCTCACAGTAAATTAAATAGCTAACAATATGGTTCTTTTTCATGGCAAGAGAAATCTGCTACCCAAATCTGTTGTGTGAATCTGCCTGATGGTAGAGCTGGCCCATAATAATTCCACAAATGAGCATATATAACAGTGTAGCCTTAATAAACTACCTCTGCTTTACAGTTGCAAAGGATGGAATGTAAGAAATGCATTATTCCTCTTACATGGAATATGAAATGTACCTTTCATCATAAAAAAAGCAAAATAAAAAAGCTAAATAATTTGAGGAGCTGATTAAGTAATTTATACAACCAACCCCCTTTCCCATGGTTAAAAGAAGATCTTACCATATTATCTTCTCCTCCTCCAGGCGTCCCATTCTTGGGGGTTGTTGGGACCTCTATATAAGGAGCACTTCCGGATGAGGTGGGTTCTTGAACAATTCCTCTTCCATGTTTGCAGATTTTATATAAAATGTATACCCTTCCCGTTTTCTACTTTTTTCCCATCTTTTTCTTACCAAATAATTTTTAAGGAAGGAGGACATGCTGGAATTTTGACTTGGCAGAATTCCTCTTGAAATTATTTGCTCTCATCTTCCCCAAATTTTAGTCCTGTTAGCTGGAAATTCTGGGAATTGCAGTCCCAGAATACCTGGGCACTAGATTGAGGAAAGCTGAATTATTGAATAGGACCTGGCTGCATTGATTATGATTCTGTTACTTTCCTTAGATAGGAAGGAGGTTTTTTTTCTGAATCCAAAGGCTAGAACAGATGTTTCAGACTATAACTCCTACCAACCTTAGGTAGCAAGCGTAATGGCTGAGGATTTTGGAAGTCTGGATGACACCAGATTGCTTGTTTGGGATAGAAGCTATTTCTTTCATTTCTTTTTTTCTTTTTAATATGCTGAATATTCAAATGCTCCATGATAATGGAGCAAATATTTCATGATTGGTATTTGACAACTATTCTTTTTTATTTTATTTTTTACTGAAATTTGTCAATGTTTAGTAAATATTTTATTTAGTAAATATTTATTTAATAAAATAAGGATTTTGAAAAAGAATACATCTCAGTGTCAAAATTTCCAGAGGATGTGAGGAGACATACATAAATGTCTAAATATTGCTGTCAGCCTCTAAAATTGCTCAGCTTAAAATGGTTTCCAGAAGACAACAGTATTTTATCCTTTACAATAATTCTTATTATAACTTATAACTTTACCTCTAAAACACTGTCTGAATGCATCAATATTAAATATCCTTTCAGAGTACAGTTCACAACAACCTGTCAAGATTGTTTTTTAAAAAGGTAACATTAAGATACTGTATATTGTTTCTGTTATGAAATATTGTTATATTGCTAGTATTATTATCACCTATTTTTTAAAAAAATCCAGGGAGGTTTATTTTTCAAAACAAAAAGTATTTTTAAAAGCAAAGCTTTGTTTTATTTTGATCCCAGCAGAGCCCTTTGATTTTAGGGTCCAAATCATTTTCAGTTTGCAATTCATCATGAACAGGTTATTTTACTTCACAACCCAATCCTACATATGTTTACTTGGAAGTAAATTAGAGGGATATTTGGAATCCCAGGTAATTATCTTCTGTTTGCATCTATAAGTAGGCTAGCTCATCTGTCTTTCAAAAGCTGCTAAAAAGAATCATGCGGTTTATGTTAGAAAAATTGTGAACAGTTCTACCTTTGAGGAAAGACGCATTTATTTCAAAAGACATCAGTGCCAAGTAAGAGCTGTAAACAGGGCTGTAGTTGACCACCTTTGCCATAAACACATAACCTGAAATCACAACTCCATACCAGCAGACATTCAGGTAAGGTCTCAGTCCAGCATCCTGAGTCCAGTTGCAGACTGTTAAGTGTGTGCTGAGCGTTTTCTGTTGAAGCAACTGGGAAAGCTGAATGGTGGGGAATCTCAACCAGATTGCTGAAAACTGGGGAAAAAGCTTCTTTTATGCCAAAAACACCCCGGTTTCAGGATTGGCATTTACAACACTTCTGGACATCTGGTTTCTCATCTAAATTCACTTGGTTGGTTTCAGAGATGCTGCCCAGTTCTGTAAAGGTTTACTGAAAAATAAGTCTCATTAGTTACTTCCAGATGAATGTGTGTAATAGGACTGCAGCATTAATTCTGTAAAATTAGTCCAGGAACTGCATACAGGTTAGATAGCGAACTTAAACCAACCTCACTCCCAGCACAGCTTTAGTGAAAAATACTTGCTATGCATACATCATCTGCCCTGGCTTAGAATTCTGGAATCTGCTTTACCACCTAGAATTTTGCAGCTTCCTCCTCATTCATTCACTGCAGATTTTTTTTTCTTATGAAAACCTTCTAGAGATAGAGATAGATAGTGATAGACACATACACTTTAAAATAAGAAGAAATCTGTACTCCCATGAATCCTTGACTATACACCATACTTTCCCTTCCTGATTTCCATATATGTGTGGTATTCCAAATGGCATCATTTCCATCCAACAGTCACACTGCAGTCCAACATATTGGATCAGACTGGGGAAGGAAGGCTGTTCTACGTATTCTCCAATAAGTTTTTACTTTGAATACTCAGAAATTGAAAAGATTGTGCATGCTTTGCAAACCTTCAGCTAAGAACATCGCTGTTTGGAGCAGATTTTGGAATGAACTGGAGCAAGCCTTCTCAGAACAGTGCTGTACCACGGTTGCTATGCACAAGTACTTGGGGAGCGAGTACAAAATATCTGACTTTCAGATTTAAGTACAACCCTATTGAAATTAAACATGAACAGCCAGGTGTGTATATGTGTGTGACAGATTGTTACAGTGGCAGGAAGAAATTAATTAATTTAATTATTAGGCTGTGGAAATTGCTCTGATAAATCATATATTTATTTCCGGTTAATTTATTATTATTGTCAGATGGAAGAGCCTAAGGGGAAGACTCTGGTTCTCACATAAACTCTGTATTCAGTAAATTTAATTAATAACAAGGTAGCATGAAGACAATTAGGAAACACACAGTTAATTTCCATTAACTTACTGTCCAAAGCACAGATTGATTAAAAGGGAGTCGTAAGATTTAAACTGAAAGCTCTTATGAGGCAGAATGCGAAACCGAGAACTTTGAACATTGATTTCATATTCTATTTTACATTATAGTCACAGTCTTTAAACCTAAACAAACACACTCAGAAATTTCTCCAGAGCACAGGGTAAGTAGTATTCTGCATGGAACAACTTAATGGGTGTTTTTATTTATCAACTAGGTATTTTTTAAAAAAATTGTAAAGAAAATATCTACCTCTGCAGAAGCTCACCCATGTGTTACAGACAAATGAAAGCACTTCCCTTTATACTGATCTGGCCATTTAGGAATAGCATTCAAGTGACCTATTTTCAGAATTTCTCAGACTGCGGTTGTCTCACTCCTCTTTCAACCGGATCCGAAGCTCTTTTCTTTTTCTTTTAATCGGGGTAAACGGCATGCACGAAGGTGCTCCCTGTCCAGCCTGGTGCCTTTTGGATTTCATCTCCCATCCTCCCCAGCCAGCACGACCTCCTGGTGAGGGATGGCGAAGAAGGAGAGGGACACCGGATGGGGGAAGGCGTTTGCTTTCCGCATGCTTAGAGTTTAGATCTATTACTGTCCGGTGGATGACCTTTCAATGGTGGGTACCTAATTTGTGTAGGGACGCATCATTTTTCCGAATAGGCAACGCGACCGGGCAGCTTGCTCTGGGGAACCAAACCGCATACGTACTGCAAACTGGAGAGTAACCCACAAATTTCTGTGCCTCTTTTCCCGAGTAAGTGGAAGAGGGCTTGGGACTTTATGGTTCCTGGTCGCAGCCTGATTTTTATTTTTTTTCCCAGATACCTCACTTCTGATTTAAACTATTTGCATCTGTGTTTTCAACGTCGAAGCGGGATGAGTCTTTTACGACCAGGAAGATAACTTGGCTTGGATTTTTCACAACTGCATCTCAAAACCCTAACTTTTCAATCCGAAAGAACCCTAACGGCAACTCTTACACTACCAGCTTCCAAAGCGATCTTGGACGGAGGCGCGTTCATTGCCCAACAGGTGGAGACGCCTGCAAACGCTTCCCCTCTCCAGCTCAGCTAGGAGAGCGTTTATTAAAACTGACCTTCGAGATGGCCTTTTCCTCTGAGAAACCAGTAAAATAAGAGTAAGCGAGGGAAGGCTCATAACATGAACACAGAATCTGTAAACCAAAAAGATCGCCAAGCCTATCTCAAATGTTTATTTTGGCATGGCTATGCAGAATGGAAAGATCCAGTCTTAATTTCCTGAGTCTGCTCCATAATTCTCCCTTCGTTCGTTTCCTGCCTCCGTCGCCCACCTTCGCAAGTCCAAGTGCCGGCCAGGCGTCTCAGCCAGCCGAGCCCCTTGCTTTTCATGGGGCTTCCTCCCTAGACAATGCGCGCGGGTCGTAAACCTCCCCTCTGTCGCCGTTGCATCTTGGAGCCCCTGCAAGTCTCGGCTACTAGAATTAGGGCATAACCGCAACCCCCTTCCTCCTCTGGCGGTCGAGGTGATCTTCTTTTGTGCACATCGCGCCACCCCGACTTCTTTCCAATCCACGAACTCCTTCGCTTTACAATAACCCCATAAAACCACTTCTGGGTGTTGCGGCTGCCCCGAACAGATGGGGAAGGGGGAATCTTCAAAGTGCCCGGAGAAGCGCCGGATGGGACTTAATAGGCAGCCCCCGACGGGGGGAGCGGATGCAGGGGAAGGCAATAGACGCTTGACTTTCAACTTGACCTCGAACTCCCCTTCAAGGCTGAGCCTGCTGGGGTGGCGCCTCTATAGCCTTCCCATTGCCTTCTAACTTGATCGCCTATCTGCGGGCTCCGATCAGGTCTCCGGTCCCGAATATCTGACTACTAAAAATGGCCGCTCCCAAACAAGGGAAATGTCCAGTTGCTGGGCGCTGTTGCGTTCGGCCCTTTAGGGGCAAATGCAGCGCACACTTTTGGGCCAAGACATTTTTCGTCCTCAGTAATGTAGAAGCCACCGCCGAGGGAAAGTTGGCTTAACGGCCAGCGAGCAGGAATCCATGCGGTTTTTCTACTACAAGCCACAAGGCTGGGCTGCAAAATCCGGAGGAGCAGTAGGGGGCAACAAAGAGATACAGAAAACTCTAACTCTTCGTTCCTATCTCCCCATTTATTTCTGTTGGACACCAAATGGATAAGAACGGGCGTGGCTGGGTCAGAGAAATAGCATGTCTTGTAAAAGACAGTATTTTGCATCTGATTTGTACAAGTTCCCCTACCGATGCACATTGTCGTACTGCAATCCCATCCGCATCCCTGGGATGAGGGCTGCAGTCAAGAGTACATTTACCTGGGAGTAAGACCCGTCCATACAACGGTTAACAACAGACAAGGATAGGATTGCAGTGCCAGGCTGCACACCCAGCAACCTTGGCGTAAGCATAACTGAAATCAAAGCGTCTTCCTTTTGAGTAGACGCACTCAGGATTTATATTGTACAGTTCTACTTTTGAAATTTAAGAAAGGAAAGTCTTGCCCTAGGACTTTGACATTTTTCAGAGACATGCACAGCACTGTTCCGCGACTGGGAGTCGTGTGGAGACAGACAGAGATTATAATTTTGGAATGCCTTAAATTGTTACAAGTAAGGAAAAATAGCAGTGAACTATCTTTGTAAATGCTCATGGAGGATTCAGGAATAAATTTTACTTTCATCCGTTTGCCCAGAGAAAGAAAGAAAAGTATTTTGAGTCTACAGAAAAGGAGCTCACAAGCACGACGTTGGGAGTGGCCGTAAATTCTCCATTGTGAATTTGCAATCTTAACAGACGGAGCTTATTCCTGCAACTGAAGCTTTCCTTAACATGTTGCAAATGAAATGCAGCATGCCAGTTATATATCAGTACAGTGATGGAAAGATGAAGCTAGAAGATTCTATAAATCACCAGTGGTCTAGGTTTTGCTAAAACGAACTGTTTTGCTAATAAACCATTTTTATTTTTTAAGAATCATTTGGTTCAAATGAATTTTTTGCCTTTAAAAAATGAGTAAACCAACGGTCTTGCAAGTGTGGATGATGCTGGTACAGTAGGGCAAACACCTGGTAAGACCTGGCAAAAATGAATGTGTGTCTGAGTCTCAGCTTGACCCCCTTTCTTCATGCAAACAAGTGCCAATGACCACCCAAACCGTTTTGTATTTTGCCTTATTCCCTGGAGTGAAGAAGGTCTGCCAGAATTATTTAGTGAGCTGGGAATGTGTTTGCTGCCTTCCACAGACTCTCAATCCATACGTTATGATTCTGGCGCCAGGAGCATTGTGGTAGAAGCTGGTCATTAATTAAACCCTCTCTGTGTGCCTCCGTTTAGAAAACGGGTGCATGATGGATATTCTTGAAAGGATGAGCTAGGGAAAGATGATACTGGAGTTCAGTGTTCATTTATTTGTTCGTTTTAAAAGATTTATATAGTCACCCATACTGTAATACAGCTCTGTTTATGGTGCAGGGCTGGATTGCATTTGCCATCCATGAGTAAGTCTTTATGGCCTGAAACTTCATTTTGATTATAATTTGGTTGTGTGATTGATAGAGCCAGGCAGTTGTTGTGGATTCAGCAACACTTACCAGTTCAGGCAAATTCAGCAGCCAACTCTTGACGTTTATATAACCCTACAATGAGTCTCTGCAGGTGGCACTCTTATCTATTCTCAGTATGTGGGTAGACTTGCATAGGATTGTAATGCAAACTTATTTACAATGCAATTCTGTACATACTCACTGAGGGGGAAAAAAGCTCCTTTAGAGCTTTAACTTTGCACTTCCAAATAGCTTTATGGTGAGTGTAATATTCAGGGTTAATGTCTTTGGTGTACAACCCATGTCCTTTAAGGAAAAATAGCAAAGAACTGTAGCACCTCAAAGACTAACTTTTTTTTTAATCTGTTCAATCGTGTCTGTTTCTCAGAGACTGCCTTCACAAGTCCCTGTAGTTTTCTTGGCAAGATTTTCAGAAGTGGGCTGCCATTGCCTCCTTCCTAGGGCTGAGAGAGAGTGACTGGCCCAAGGTCACCCAGCTGGCTTTGTGCCTAAGGCAAGACTAGAAGTCACTGTCTCCCAGTTTCTAGCCTGGTGCCTTAACCACTAAGCCAAATGGCTCTCAACCAATTTATTATCTCATATTATTGCCTCCAATAGATTTATCAACTGCTGTGGACATTTGGGGTGGGGTAGGGGGACCTGATTCTTTCTCCCATCATCTGCCTGATACAAGATTTCTACCACCTCCTTTCCAAGAAGAAAATGAACCTCAAACAACTGTCTCCTGCTCCTGCTCCTGCTCCTGCTCCTCAATATTTTATTCTCTGCCAATGCCAAAGTTGGTTAGCTAAAAAGTCCATTGTGTTACCTTGGCTGGTTTCTCATGGCTTGGGAATAAACTGTTTAAGGCCTTGGAAGAGAAAGATGGAGAGAAAGAGAGGGGGAGAGGCAGATAGACAAGCAGAGGAAAAGCCCAAGCAAGCTCAAGCCAATAGTTGTAAGGGAAGGCTATTGTCTAAATACAATCTGGAAATTGAAAGTTACAGGTTTCAGGATACATGACTGATTAGTTGTATTGCTGGAGGTAATGGAGCCCTGATATTACTGTTAATGGTTTTACACTGACAAGACTAATGTCATATCCTCCTTGACTGCAGAAACAGAAATCTAATTGTTTCTGACTTTCTACTTGGCATGTGCATATTTTAATGCACATTCACATTTATTCTATTACACAGTATTAATTACTATGTTATGGACTTCTGATTATACAAATGTGATGCATCTATTTTGCTTAGATGTGGTACACCTATTTTGCATGGGAAGAACTCTGGAACTTCCACGTAGGGCTGGAAAAGACCCTTGCCTTGGTCTAGCTTTGTGCCCACCCTCATAATTCCCAGAAATAAGAGCAATGCTGGCTAGGAATGCAAAAATGGTAGTAAACCAGCACATCTGGAGGGCATGGGGCTACGGAATTACTCTAGCGGGTCACTGACAGCTTTCCTCAGCCTGACACCCTCCAGAAACATCAGAGAACAAATCCTGCAAACTCCAGCCAATACTGACTGGTTAATAGAGGACATCAAGTTGAAGAAAACAAGCACATGTCTTCTGTACATTTTGCAACAAAACATATGTCTAGAGAATATAATCTTTTTGCACCATTTCCTTATAACATGAATTTAAATAGTTACATTTTTTTTGTAATTTTTTTCCAGCAACACTGCAGTACAATGTACTGTATTAGCCTGTATGTTACACTGTCTGTGAATGGTAAAATGAATCATTCTTCTCCCTGCATAACATTTGTTATCTATTTGAAACCTGAAAAGCCATCCTAATGACTTGTGGTATGTATATATTCAAATAGAAAACACAAATAATATTTCCTTCAGCTGATTGGAAAGGAAAATACATATTCCTTGCTTCTATTTACTGTTTCTGAGGCTGACTTTGCACAACACACTCCTGGTTATCAAATTAATCCTCTTCTGGGTTCACAGAAGACACTGGATCAATTAACAAACCATTGGATTTGGACATACTGTATTAAGACGGAAAGGAAAGGAAAGGAAAGGAAAGGAAAAAACAACCAAACATAATATACTATAAGAATGCAGACTCTGTGGCTTCAAGCAATCTGGTTAAGCATCTGGTGCACTCTCAGCCCAACTGTCCAAGAAGACATGACAACTATCTTCCTCTTACAGGTAGGGGACCTTGTCTGGAATCAAATGCTCTGTAGCCACCCTAAGCATGTCTACTTATAAGGATAACCTATTGGCATCAGTTTTAAAGGATAGTCATGTTAATCTTTGACAAGAAAAATAACAGTTTGGGGGCAGTTTAAAGGCACACAAATGAATTGTCACAGCAACTGCACATCACTGAGTTTAATGGGGCTTACTTCTAGGTAACTGTGCACTTCAGCCTAATCATAGCCTAAACTCTTTGTTGAAATGCACTTCTCCTCCTCCTCCTCCTCCTCCTCTTCCTCATCATCCCCTTCAGGTCTTCAAGGCAGAGGTAGGTAATCTTAACACTTGTGGCATCCAGCCAGAAGAGCAAGGCAGGCAACAAACAGATGCTGTTGGATGTTGCCTCTTCCATATGCCAAATTCATTTTAAAATTAGAAACCTACAAGCCAGCATCCATTTGCTGTTTCAGCCTCAAAACATGACCGAGTTTTGCTTGGCAATCTAAAGGCAGCAAATACTGTACTTTGCAAGCAAGCAGTTGGAACTTGTGGGGCTGCTATCATTTTAAAGTGGTTTTAATTTTAATTTTAGTTATTTTTAGCCTTATGTTTACCTTTCAGTTGGTTTAGGCACTGTGGGTTTAAATGAATTGTTGGGAATTATGTTTGATCTATTTGTGAATCACCCAAATCTTGTGAATTTGGAGGCAGAGTATATAAATGTTGTAATAAACAAAGAAATAAAACATTGCCTGCCAGCTGAATTCTTTCATTTACATCTGAAGCTTTTCATGGAGGAGTGTGCTTAAATAGTATGCAAAGTGCCAAGCAAGAGTGAAAGTACAAGGAGAGGTGTGTTAGGATAGTTACTACGGTTTGCTATTATCTTGGTCTTTTTGCATCTACCTATTCTGGTATATTTAGGTCTTTGTGTGTGTTTGTGTGTGTGCACACACATCTCTGTGTTTGTGTGTGTAATGAGGGCTCCTCTTGCCCACAATTTTCTCTGTACATCACTGTAATAGTGATATTGTATAGAAATGGAACAAGTCCTAGTTTATTCAGTCACTCACCCATCTTCTCACTGAGGACAAATCTGAATCTGGGTTCCCACCAGCATCTGGATTTGGCCCACCTTGTGCCATTCATCAGAAAGCTTATTCATGGTAGAATATTTCAATAGGGCAAGTGAAAGAAGTTTTTTTGGGGGGCGGGGGGATAGACAATTGAACTCTACTCCCCCAGGGATTTTTTTGGGAGGGTAGATTCCTATCCTGCCTTTCTTCCAGGAGCTCAGGGAGGTGCATTGTGCATTGTGTTACCTCCAGGGCCACCAACCTCTCTGGTTGGGTTGAGAGAGGATGACTGATCAAAAGTCATTCAGATTTTATTGCTTTTTGAGTGAGATATAAAGAGGGCAAAGGGGAATATATCTGTCCTGAGCGTGTATTTCTGTCCCCTCCCCCCATGGCTGCAGCCAAAAAAAGAGACAACAGCAGTGCAGATACATAAGGAGATATCTTCCCATCTGGCTTCCTGCAGTTTTTAGTTGCAAGAGAGATTAATAGAAATCAAGAAGACAAACTGCCCCCCCCCGGTCCCCCATGCACACAGATGCTTTGGTGGGAAAAGAAATGTTAGAGAGGGAGAGACAGCTCTAGAAATCCAGCGGGATTTGCAAGGCGTGGGGAGTAGATTGATGTGGATCTAGAAAGGTTGCCCTGACCTTCCTTTTTATTACTTAAACATACATCAACTAATTACTCTGCAAAGTCAGTCTGATAGATTCTAACGCGTTGGCAACGCAGAGGAAGACCTTCGACGTGAAGGCGTTATTTGGAGCTGTAAAGGTCTCAGCTGCTAAATAAAAACCCTAGACCAGCACCTCCCCGCCACGTCGGTCGCCCAAGAACGCTCTGCCTTTTAATTTCAGCGCAACCAGGTATTCATTCTCCCCCTCGGCCAGCTGGGATGCGGTTCCGAGGCTGGTTCTTGTGTTGTTTGGATTTTACACCCAGCACTCACTAGTTCACAAACGAGCTCTAAACGTGTCAAAAGGTTGGCTTCTGAAGGGCGTCTCTTGAGGTGGGACTTCGGCGCCTGTTTCCTTTCCATCCCTCGGCGGCCAAAGCGAAGGCCTGATCCCGCGGGACCCTCCGCGGGATCCTCCTCGATTAAGAACAAAAAATGCAAACCAGCCACCCACCACCCATCATCTCTGTCTGTGTCTGTCTATTTATCTATCTATCTATCTATCTATCTATCTATCTATCTATCTATCTATCTATCTATCTATCTATCTATCTATCATCTTCTATCTCTTGCAAAGTTATAGCCGGGAGGGATACATCCCCAGGGGAGCCAGAATCAGAAAGTACCAGGGAGCTGTTTGGCTATTTGGCCAAAGAATTAACAGTTAAGAGGGAAGGCTGAACGCGGTACTGTAATGCAAAGGACCTCAGTCTAAAAACATCTCACAAGGATCCGGAGGGAATTTAAGGGTATCAAATACGATGCTCAGCTCTCCCCTCTCCTCTCCTCTCCTGCGCTGGAGTGGCACCTTCGGGGTTCGCCGTCGTTTCTCCGCCTCCCCATTGCATGGTGCCCATTCCCTGGGGGGGAGGGCATTTGCGTACGCTCCCCTCCCCAGAAGGGAAGGCGCCGCCACCGCCACAGGCCGCCCCTTTTCCTAAGAGAGGTCGGTCACAGAGGGCGCTGCCCTTCCCGCTCTTCTCCCCCCTTGCCAGTAAAGCATTTTCGCAATGGTTGCCCCCTCACGCCGCGCATCTTCTGCCAAGGCGCCTCAGCCAATGAGCGGCCTGTTCTGGGAAGCCACGCCCTTCGCTTCGGGGGATGGGGGTGGGAGAGGGCAGAAGCGCTGCGGTCGGGCGCCCGGGCGACCCTTCTTCGGTTGCAGCCGCCTTTTAAAGCGGTCCTTCCGGCTAGCCCGCCTCCCAGTCCTCGCGGCCCTCTCGCTTCCATTCCCCGGCCAGAGCAAGGCTAGCAGCAGCCGCCCATGTGCCCTCCGGCCACCGTCTACTCTGGATGGAGCCCGAGGCAGCCTTCGGAGGAGTCCGGAGGAGCCTGGACGAGGGGCCCGGCAAAAGCCTGGACGGGCTGCTGAACTTGCCTCCCTTCCCGGCCGGCGGCCCCTGCAGGAACGCCGCTCTCTCCGGGGCCGGCAGCGGACCCAGCCCCCCAGTGCACGGTCCCTCCGGTTACGCGCCCCTGGATGGGCCCCTGCCTTCCCTCGGCTCCGCGGAGCCCTCCTTGGCCAAGCAGGGCATCCCGTGTCCGGCCGTCTCGCAGGCGTCCTCGGCCAGCAGCGCCTCGCCCTTCCCTTACGGCTGTTTCGGCGGCGGCTACTATTCCTACCGAGTGGCCCGCAGCGCCCTTAAGCCGTGCCCGGCCCCGCCCCAGGCACCCTACACAGCCGAGAAGTATTTGGAGGTCTGCGGGGCTGCCACCAGCGCACCCACCGCCCCGGAGGACTATCCGACCCGCCCGGCTGAGTTCGCCTTCTATCCGGGCTACGGCGGACCTTACCAGTCCATGACCAGCTACCTGGACGTTTCTGTGGTTCAGACCCTCGGGGCACCTCCGGGCGACTCCAGGCATGAAGCCCTCCTGCCCGTCGACCCTTACCACGACTCCTGGGCCTTGGCCGGGGGCTGGAACAACCAGGTGTGTTGCCCCAAGGAGCACAATCCGGCGGGGCCCTTTTGGAAAACTGCTTTTACAGGTAAAGCTTGGCGCCTGGAGAGCAAAGGAACACGCCGTCACTCTCGCGTCTCTGCCAAACTGGGGGTGGAGGATGGTTTGGGGGGGCGGGACTGAGCTGGTGGGTCTGAAAAGTGCTGCGGGATCCGATTCTGCTTGGAAGAACAGGGATGTGTTTTTTGCCTTGACAAGTAGCTTTGCAAAGTGCAAAAAAGTAATTTGGTTTGGTAACACACTTGCCCCTTGGTCATTTTCTACAGATTGGGCAAGGGGGGAAAAAACATACTTTTTTTCAGTTGCTGGCAACAGTTAGGGAGTAATTTGTCCAGGACTGAACCCAGTGCCTCTATGAACTAGTGCAGGGTGCCCTTCCCCTTAGCATGAACAAGTTCCCAGCTAGAGAACAGGAACTGCAGACAGGTTAACCTCAGCAGGTGCCTTGATATTTAGTTAGCCCTAATAAATCGACTGCGTAAAGGAGCTGCAAACTAGAGGCATTACTGCGGAAGTGACATACTGTGTTCTGTATTTTCTATGCACTGGTTTCTCTCTGGATGCCTTTGGGCTTCTCTTGATTTTTCATCTATATCTGAAGAACCAGCTCTCTTGGAAGTAGGGCTCATTTTCTCCTCCCAAAACATGGGTATGACAGAGTAGTTTCAACATTTTTTCAGTAGATGCAGAAAATTCTTGGCAGGATGCCTCAATATTATTACTCTGCCCCAGAGACCAGCCCAAATGTAGGGCAGGGGCATGCAGGGTGGGGTATTCATTGCACCAGGAGGGGCTTAGTCCCAACCCCGACCATCAGTGGCCCAGAAAGGAAGAGAGGAAGGAGTTGGGGAGCTGTCCTGCACAGCAAGGTCTGTTGGGTGTTTAAGCACTACTGGTCACACGTCCCCCACCTGATGCAACAGAGGAGAGGCTGTAAAAGCTACAGAGCTGTAATAGCCCACAGAACTGCCTTCCCCATCCTGGTGCCTGATTGGAGTACAACTCCCATCATCCCCTGCCAGCACAGTCTGCTGAAATGTGCAGAGATTTATGAGGAAGGAGGCAGCCCAGACCAATAATTAAAAAAACAGCCAAGACTTTCCTTGTGTAAACTGTCCCCCACAACACCCTTCTTCTGCACGATATCCTGAAGATAATAATCCTCTCATTTAGGCCCCCCAGAGTTCTCCAATTTTGTGAATGCAAAATGTTTTCCCCTATCCCTATATACTGACCCCTCCCCCCCCTTCCCTTTCTCTCCCAGACTGGATGTTTAAGAGGAGTATCAAAACAAGGCAGAAAAAAGAGGAGAGATTAAATGGTGTTTTTTTAAAGACAGTTTGCAAGTTTTTCTTATGAAAAGGAAAATGAGGGGAGAGAATTTGAGCAGCAGCCTCCCTAAACATCATCCCCCACCCCAGACCACGTTTCTCTTTGTGGTCCATAAGTGACCAAGGTTGGGGGAGTTAAAATTCTGTCTGACCTGGCCATAAGAGGATGTGGGACCTCCTCCTTCCTGCTAGTTTTAGTGCTGTCTCAAGGCCAGGCCACCACAATTTAGGGCTGCAACGCATCAAGCCATTACCGGCAGTTTAAGCCTGTAAAATTTGGTGAGAATTCTCAAGGAGTACATGTGCTTCTCCAGGCAACCCTGATCAGCAGTCACTGGGCAAGAGTTGGCTTAGAAGTTAATTTGTTGTTTTTGCTGGCTATTCTTGAAACAAATCTCCCAAGCCTAACTGGGCAATGAAACAAAATAGAACAAGAAATACAAATCTTCCTGTGAAAAACCCTGTATACCTCTAAATTTTGCATGCTTCTACTTAAATTACCTCTGCATTAATTTTCTAATAATGTCAATGCATAAGAATATATGTTTGCCCCAGCTCACACTTAAAAGTTTATCACCAACTCTAGCCCAATATGGTTTTGTTTTGTTTTTTTGGTCAAGGGGAAAAACTGACCTATAACGCAATAAACATTTTTATTTGAAAGATAATCAGTTTATTTTCAATGTTGGTCTGACCAGTTACAGCAAATCCAATGATGCTCTTTCCCATGTTGCTTTATTTTTATGTTTTTTAATGTTGCTTCCCCCCCCTCCCCCCGCTCCAAGTCAGTCTTGACTCCTGGTAACTACATGGACAAATCCATGCAGTTTTCTTTGGAAATGGTTTGCCAGTGCCTTTTTCCTAGGGTTGAGAGAAAGTGATTAGCTCAAAATCATCCAGTTGGCTTCTGGGCCTACAGCAGGACCAGAAATCAGGTCCCCCCACTCATAGTCCAGCACCTTAACCACTAGACCAAATGAGCTCTCATTGCATTATTAACAACAGACACATTTGAAAGAGTCTGCCCAAAATGCAGTATCAGGAAAGAAATTTCCCTGTTTATTCAGAGCTCAGTGTTGAAAATTCTTTCTAAAGGTTTAAATTAAGACTGACAATTCCTTAAAGGAGTATTTCATTAATGGGTATCTGTTCCAAGCCATCTCATAATGTTAATTTTGTTTTAGTAGTAGCAAGAACAGCATGGTGTATTACCCAGCCAATATTTAAATATACACTATATGCTAATATTGTCATTTAATATTGCATCCTCTCACTTTTATTTACTTACATAAGTACAATTTTTTATAAAGCTTATCCAATACAGTTTACGTTTCTTGCTGCCACAGCGCAAGATATGATAGCATAGAAAAATACTGTGACAGAAAAATTATACAGATCTCACACATTAAACTCAGTATTGCTGAATATATATCATGGTTGTAGGTCACAACATGTTGTACAGATTTACACATCCAATAGCATACACCCCAGTGGTTTCAGAGATCACAGAATCAAATTCTTTTAAAACTGTTCATTATAAGGATATGGATATCCTTCAATTATATGTTACTTTGATTCGGTATTTCAAAATAGTTACTGTATCTATTATTTCAGCAAAAATTAAGGGTGTGCCTTAATAATGGGCATTGCCTATTAAATAAAAAAATAATGGGCAGTGCCTATTAAAAAAATTCCATCAAAAAGAATGGGACCAGCTAAATGGGGCATTTGCAAGAGATTATCCCTATTGATTTGTCCAGTGGTGGAATCAGATAATTTTAGAGTCAGCTTATTCATTTTATGAGGAATGAAGAAGCTTCTTAAATAGTGTGTTACTTTACTTACCTGAAAAATGGTTGGCTGGTTGGCTGTTGTGAGGTCCTCTGGCTGATTTCAGGTGAATTGAAACCCTCCCCCCCTCCCCCACGCCAATACTGGCTTCTGCCACAAAGTCTTAGTTTGAAAATATCAGTGAGGGTTTTCCCCCCCCCCCTAATTCAGTTAAGAGAACATAATATTGATACTATTATTGTTACTTTGCCTTCAAGTCAGTGCTGATTCCTGGTGACTGCCTGGACCAGTCCCTGCAGTTTGCTTTGCAAGGTTTTTCAGAAGTGGCTTGCCACTGCCTCCTTCCTAGGACTGAGAGCGCGCAACTGGCTCAAGGTCACCCAGCTGGCTTCGTGCCTAAGGCAGAACTAGAACTCACGGTCGCCTGGTTTCTGGCCTGGTGCCTTAAACCACTACACCAAACTGGCTCTCATTATTGTTAATTACAGTTGCACAATTATGGGTAAATTCAAAGCTACTGACATTCAGTAATACACAACAATTCATACTGTACAAACGTGCATTGCTTTTTACCATTACATCACACCACATGTAGCTCCCGAGAAGCATCCATATTCTGCATTAATATTTCAGTATTAAACATACTACCGTGCAAGTATACCCACCAGCATCTCTCTGTAGTTGCAGGAAAGAGCGTTACTCCAGACAGTAAGTAGAAACAGCGGAATATGTATTAGAAAAAAGTGGTCCTTTAATACAAATATAAATCATACAGGCTTTAGTCAAACATTTTCCAATATATTTATGCAACATTAAGCAGTTTTAAATCCAGTGGGTTCCCATGCTTAAAGGAGAACCAGTGAAGTTAGGAACATTCATTAGTTCTGAATTTTAACTGTAAAAAAATATGAGTAACGATGTTCAATTGCCAAACTCAGTATGTGAATTTATGCCTTTCACTGAAAGTACAGTACATCATGCCCACATTAAGTAAGTGGACAATACTATGTTTTAAAAGATTCAACCAATGATCTAAATTGCATATAATGGCAATAACACATTTTATTTTACTTTATATAAGTTACAGCTAAATTCCTAGAATGAATAATTTTATACTAATGGCCAGATCTGTATGGATTCTTTTCATGCACTGACCATGGCCATATGGTGATTGGAGGTAGACATCTGAAATAACATTTCTTTGTTGAAATTAACAGAAATAATAAAGTTTGAGTAAAATGTTTTCGCATTGCATACACCACGAAGATATTTAGATTTTGCGCAGCAGTTTTATTTTTCAAAAGGATTGTATAGCTGGAAATGACAGAAATAACTCCTATTTTGAATGTATTTTCTTTCTCCTACTTTTAAAAAAATGCATTCTGGATAGTTGATAAGTGTAGGTTGGTGTGAACTGTCATGGAATGTTAAGATGGTCCTGATTTGTTTGCCTTGAAATACCTAATATCAAAGGATTCTTCGAAATATACATTTATATTATTTTTTAATTTAGTTCACTGCAAAATTGTACATTTCTGGCTATGGAATTTGCATTAATTGTTACAGCATTGCAATCCGCTGCCTGGGGCCAAGATCTGGCTTGTTCGAGTATCTGGCTTTTTCCTCGAATTTCAGTGAGAGCGAGCAATTTTAGTAACATTCACTGCTACAATACACTCTTCGGAAGAACCAAGGGGCAGTATTGTTTTCCTTGAGCAGCAATCATTACCGCAGCCCGCACCGCCAGCCTTGTTTAAATTCCAGTGACTCGGTACAAGAAAATGGGGAGCGGGTGGGCTATTACTAGCATTTGCAGAAACACCGAGGAAGGCACACTGTTAATACACAGCCCACATCCCTTGTATCTGCAGGTTTGTATGAATTAACGACTCCAACGCCCTGGGAGCACAGGAGCGTCGCTAAAACACAAAGCCGTGATCTTGAGTACTGTAATGGCCTAAGGCCTATCCTGCCTTAAAAGTTCTACCTGGAGCAAAGTCTACAGAAACCGATCGGGCTCCACATCAGAGCTTAATTTCAAATCAGTTCGCTCGCAAAGCGGTGGAAAGGCTTGAGGCCGCAACAAGTAGTACTGCCTAATCGGGACTCATCTGTGATTTTGTTCTCTCCCATTATTGTTCTTCAGAATAAATTAAGCCCTACGCGCGGACACGTGCTAGCTTACCTCAGGACAGAGGAGGTCGGAAAGATCGGGTTTAAATAACGTGATGGGATAACTTAAGTCCCATTGATTACCTGGACCAGGGCCGGGAAAGGGAGTGGAAGCCACAGAAATTCCTTCCAAACAAAGCAGCAAGGCGGAAACACTCGTTTTCCCCAACGCTCAGGCCTTCTTCGGTCACGTTATCCGCCTTGCTGCATGTTGCGCAGATGATCAGACGGAGATTTAACATAAAAGGGAGCGGGATTCCAGACGCCCAACCCCGATCTTCGGAGAACCGACAAGGAATATGAAAATAAAGCAAGAGCAAAAATGGGGCAGGGGATAAAGTGAGGGGGGGGGAGACAAGGCAGTGAGCGTGGGGGGAGGTACTCCGAGCCTCCACTGCTCTCTCCGGGCTCCTAGGGAAGCGGCCAACGAAGGCCTCGAGCGTAGAGGGGGCCCGCTTCGCTGAACATTTGCCCCGACCAGGCTGCCCGCTTGCCCCTTCGCTCGCTGCTCCTTTAACCCCCGTCTCTCTCTCTCTCTCTTCCCTCCGGCCAGACGCTGTAAGCCAACCGCCCGCCGAGGGCTGTACCTTCCGGCGCGGCCGCAAGAAGCGAATCCCGTACAGCAAAGGGCAGTTGAAAGAGCTGGAGAAGGAATACTCCAACAGCAAATTCATCACCAAGGACAAGAGAAAGAAGATATCCGTCGCCACCAGCCTCACCGAGAGACAGATCACCATCTGGTTTCAGAACCGGAGGGTGAAGGAGAAGAAGGTGGCGGCCAAGGTCAAAAGCGCCGCCGCCAGCAGCAGTATCGGCGGTGGCGGCGGCGACACCTCTTGAGATACGCGCGAAGGACGGAAGGAAGGAAGGTGGCCTGGAGGGAACAGGCAGGGGAAAAAAACGGGGGGAGCAAGAACTCCCGCGGGGTCGCCCACGTGGGCCTCCGAAGGCTCCCGCCCCCACCCTCCTAGGCCTTCTGCTTACTGGCGACGGCCCTGTCAAGGGTCTCCGCTGATCTCTCGTCACCTTTAAAATTTGTTTTGAATAATATATATTTTTAATTATTATCGTTGCTATTGCTGCTTTGTTTCCCCCGAGAAGTTAAAAACTCACTGCCGCAGGAGCCGATGATTTTAAGAACCGTGCGTTAGCCGCCTCGTTCTTTTCCTGATTTACTAAGGGCGGGAGGAGGAGGAGAATACACCGTGTGCAATTAATTTTCCTTTCTGTTCCTTAAAAAGAAGGTGTCTTAGGGCCTTTACTCTGCGACCTTGCTTTCCTCGTCTGACATTCAGTAGTTCAGAGCTGCTTTAAGGGGCAAGGGGTGGGGAAGAAGCGAAAAGGCATCCAAGAAGACGAAAATCGCCTAGAATCGATCCGAATGTAAAATAAATTTTCAGTGACTTCGATGGCTCATTTGCTGTGGGATCCACTCGTCTCCGAGTTGAAGATATAAAACAGAGGTGAAAAAAATAGTTCTCTCTAATCTGTATAATATAGTAGTAGTATTGTATTTTTATCGAAATATACATACGTATGTGAAACATGTTTGTGTGTTCTCACCTATGCTCATACATACATAGCATAGTCTGCTTTTTGGAGGGGACTTTTACATATGTCAGATAATTGCCTATTCTATAAGATCACTATTATATATTCTATTTTAAGACTTCATGCCGCATATGAGGGCCGACCACCGCCTGAAGCTTTTGTTCTTGATGATGATGAATCATACAGTATTTGCATACTACCAAAAATTCATTAGAAGTGCCTTTGGAGACACCCGAAAAGAGGCGTGAGGGAATTTACAATGTAATAAACACAAGTTACTACACACCGAAGGAAAAGCCATCTTTAATGTTTCATTGTTTTTCATCCACCCTTAGAGGAATCTTGTTGCATAGTTCTGGGATCAAAATTGCCCTGGTCATTCTGGAATCCTAACTTGCTTGTCTATATATTTAAAATGGGACATAAAAACGTAAAGCATATGCGCGCTTGCAAGCCGTGGGTTCCGCAAGAGGCAAATTTTACGGCTCCTGTTTTCTGTTGCCTTGAATGTTTGCTCAGAGCTACAGACAGCTGGAAGCAAGTTCCTTGAAATCCAGGCGCCTTCTCTCCTAAGTGGGCGTCTTCAGAATTCGGGGAGAAGAGCTTATACAGTGTCCGACAATTTAGGCGCGGTTCGATTGGCGGCGTCCTCACTATTGATTTACAAGGTCTTATGGCGTCATCCAACCGCCGCGGCGCCGACAGAACAGCGATGATGTCATCGCTAAAACATCCAGTCGAGTGTCTCCTGGTGACCACATGGAGTCTCCAGATTGCCTTGTGAACAGGCAGGCATTGCATTGCCGCAACGATGGCTGGGTGACGCTAGAAGATGCTATTACTCGTACACCAGGAAGTGGCCTTTCAGAGCAACTGATTTTTTCCGGGCGATATAATGAGGGAGATTTACGTTTCGAATATCTAGTGTTTGCATTGGATCTGGAGGCCGAGACTTCCACATTGCCATGCAAAGTGGCGCAGCGGGCTTGGTTAATCCTCCGATCTCCGCAGTTCCCCTAGAATCCACGAGCCGCCCGCCGAAGCGACCCTATCTCTGTGGGAGGAGCCTGGGAGGGGAGCGAGGTGCTGTCCTAGAAGCGCCGCTGAACAGCAGAAAATCTTTGCTGAAGTTCTAATTTTGCAGAAGTATTTAGAAACGTGTCTGGCGCTCACCGTGATTCTGATTCTATGGGAAGGGAAGCCCTGCTGATCTTACCGCAACTTCTCCAAAAAGCATGGTGTAAATTGTATATTTATTTATATATTTTTGTATTTTCATAGTACATTATCCAGAATGAGACAGAGATTGCATAAGCAGTACTTACTATTTGACGCGATATGATCAACGAGAAAAAATTTGAATAGATACGCGATATAAAACGCATGAATAAACAAATACAAGACCGTGAAAAAGACCGTGAAACTTTCTTGCCTTCTCTTTTCTTCGCTCCTTTCTTTTTCTAAAGAAACCTTTGAAACCACAAAGCAGCAGAATAGAAATGGCTTGTTGGTTTACAAAGTTCACGGACTAGAACAGACTAGTTGCTCGCTCCTTGTTTGGGTCCAACTTCTGCCATTTAATCTGTAACGGGCTGACGGCAAATGACCGCGTCTTTCCCCCTCAGCGCCTCCACAGAGTCGAAGCGGATCTTAAACCTCAAACAAAGCGTCCCGGTTTTATTTTAGGCCTCCCGATATTTCCCTCTCCGTGGCAACTGCACCCTTCAGCTAGCAGGCTTGCCTCGCCTCTGCCAGACAACGTCACGTCTTTCTGAGGCAGCATTAAATGCGTAAAACTCAGCGAGAAGTTCATGATCAGCGCGGCACACTCACAGAAAGAAAAGGCATCGGGGCCAAGTTCAAGGATAATGTTCTTGCTCTTGCGCCGTTCCCTCTCTTAGAGGCGAACCGCAAGACCCAGCGAGGCATTTGGACATTTGAAAATGACTTCGCCTGTCAACTGATTCTGATTTTACAGCCGGCAGCGTGTGCTATGCGCACGTCGGCGCGTACTTCGGAATCGGTATTTAGTCAGGAGATGGGGGAGGGGACGAGGAAAACTCCGCCGTGGCTGCTCTCTGTTCTTTTTGCTAACCGTATTGTAGGAGGAAATATACGTGCAGTAGTTTGGTTAGAAAACAAAGGGGTGGCCAAGTCCCTATGAGGGAAGCCAGGGTTTTTTCTTCAACCTTATGTACCTCTAGAACTCGGGGAATTCGTACTGTTTACTTCATTAACCTGGATGTGCCTGTCGATCCACCGATCGAAAGACTTGGACATTTCTCCCCACATGCTTGCCGGCGATCAGCTAAGGCGTGATGCTTCCATTGGTTGACCCCTCGGCCGTAAATATCTAAAAAAAAAGAGATGCGGGAGTGAAAAAGGGAACCCGATATATTTTGGAGACGGAGAATACTGCCCCTCTCCCGCCCCCCTGCTTGGGGTGATCTCTAGTTCTGCGTCAGCTGGAAAGGCCCTCCATCTGTGAGCAGACTTCCGCCCTTTCCCTTTTGCCCCGGGTGAAAGAAGATGCGCGTCCTGGGAACCGGGGGAGAATGGTTGGTGGACTAAGGCTTGTTCAGATATGCTCTCGCAACCAACATTTACTACGTCCAGTAGCCAGGCAGGGGGAGAACAATTTTCCATCCATTTTAAATTACGATTTAACTTTCACCCGAGAAGTCGGGACTCGGTTTACTCCCGGCAGATAGGTCGTTTTAACCTTGACTCCGGTCTTCCAGTCCCGGAAGGAGAGGTTCCTAAAAGCCGAATGAGTTTAAGAGGTTTCCCATGGAAGAGAAAACAGTATATGTAGCTCAGGATTGAACTGTGGAGTCCCTGGTGCTCTCTGAGCTTGGTTGTTTGCTTGCAGACGTTTCATTAACCAACTAGGTAACATCATCAGTGCTAGTGAGTGTGGAATTTGTATACAGTAGCTTACCCTGCCCGTGTTGGGGTGTGTGTGGTTTTTAAGAGGCTTGTTAAGGAAACCATGCTTGCTTCCAAGAGGAGGTCACCAGCGCCACCTTCCGGTTGTGGGCTTTAGCACACTCGACCGTGTTTCCCTCCCCCTCCCATTTTTTTCCCTTTCCTTTTATTCCAGCTAAAACATGTGTCCCCACGGGCGTTAGCGTACGTGTATGTCTCTTCTCCTGTATCTCATCATTTTTGGAGGATTAAATAAGCCATTTTAAAAAATTACACAAAAAAGTTGGAATTTCCTGTTTTGTAGATCTTATTTCAATCCTGTAGAAATTTTTCCTAAAACCTCATTTGGACAGATCAGTTTTACGAAGCGTGGAAGTTGAATGGCCAAACCTGCCCCCGCCATACGTCGAACTTACAAAAAAACAACTAGCGAAAATAAGGAAGTTGCATGTTCAGTAATGCTCTGTGATGTGTATTCTTGTCTCTCTCTTTTTACAATAAACCTGTGTGAATACTTTTGCGGGCTTTCATGTGATAAATCCCGTCCTGAATCATCAGGTGAAAAAGAAATATATATGAATATGAATATTATATATATATGTGTATGTGTGTGTGTGTATGTGTGTGTGTGTGTGTGTGTGTGTATATATATATATATATATGTTCAGTCGTGTTGGATTGTTGGAGACTGGACAATTCTCTGCAGTTTTCTTGGCAAGGTCTTTGAGAAGTGATTTGCCATTGCCTCCTTCCTAGGAGTATAAAAAGGAATACACCCCGGTAGATAATATTATATAGGTTATAGAAGATACTTGTGTGTGTGTGTGTGTGTGTGTAGGGGGAAGAAAGAGCGACTTTAAACGCGGGGTGAAACCTTCTGTATGAGCGTGCGATTTGTTTTAACTTCGACTTGGGTTGCTTCCGAATAAAAACAACCACCCATTCCCCCAACTAATAAATACATTTCTTAAAGTACCTTTACTGTTCGCCTTCCCTACTTCCTACTCATAGAATGTCCATTCCCTAATCCTCTTTTTCATCCCTGACTCAACGCTTCTAAGCAGCTGAAGTCCTGAAGCCGAACGGCGGCGGCTTCGCCTTTTGTTTGCAGCCCAGAAAACGTGGGGAGCTTCTTTGGAAGAGACCAAACCTCCTTCTAGAGGGTTCGGCTGCTTTTCTGAAATTGCTGGCATAAGAAACAGATAAACAAAATGGCTGGCATGCATCAGAAACACAAGGGGGGAAATGGGGGGTGGCGGCGTGGGGCCGCCTGAACAGGCGCGCCAATACCGCTAACATTTTACTGTCCTCTGCATAAAGCTCGAACAGCGCTACTAGCAAACTAGTCCCGCGACCTAAATCGCCCATTTTTCATCATACGGACTTTAAAAAAAGGGCTTAATGTTGATTTTACTAGCGCGTTTTCTGTGTTCAGAGGGACGTTTTGCGGAGACAAATGTTCAGGCGTGCCTCTACTCACACTTCTTCAGACGGACTCTGTTCAAGTTCTGCTTTTAAAGCCCAATTAATTTCAGCATCAGGAATTTAGGCTAGAGCCGAATATCTGAATTCACCCCGATATTAACTTCGGTGGGGCTAGCCTTTCCCAAGTTGGTGCCTCTCAATGTGCCAGATGATGGCTCGAGATTAGTGGGAATTGTGACAATATTCTAAAAACGACTATTGAGTTAGAGTTGGGAAGTCTCTAACTCTGAGCCAATTTATCTTGGAGGAAGCCTAATGAGTCAAGGGGAAGTGTTGACCTTTCTGTGGACAGATCTGGGCACTTTCTCTCATCCATTTATACAAATGGTTTTTCATCTTTAAATACAGATCCACAACTCAGGACATTAAAAAAAAAGATTAAGTTGCAAAATTCTGAACACCTTTCCCAGGGAGTTAGTCTCACTGAGTTTAATGGCAATTAACTAAATGAGGCTACATATTTAATTTTCTCTGGAACTTATCTTTGTTCTGTCGCATACAAAGACCCCGTGTTTCAATTTTGAGACAGCAGCAAATATCACCTAGGCAAATTCTTTGTGTTTGTGTGCATATTTGCAAGATTTGTTTGTTGTCCCATGGATATAAACATACAGGCTAACTCGGCAATTACATACAGTGGGAATTACTTAGAGAGAATGTGAGATGTGGAAAAGGTTGCTACAGCTCAATGGAGTGTTTATTCTCCTTTGTTTCTTGGAAACAAAAGTCAGAAGGATGTTGGTAACATCTTTTCCGACTAATAAATTTTATTAAAAGGCTGAAGCTTTTGTTAAAGGTGCTACTAGACTCCTTCTGATTTTTGGCTACCATAGACTAACATGACTCTTCCTGCAATGGCTGGAAACAAAAAGGTTGTCTTCCTTCCTTCCTTCCTTCCTTCCTTCCTTCCTTCCTTCCTTCCTTCCTTCCTTCCATAGACTACTTGAAATAGAACAGAGCCTCCACTTCCTTTATTTCTTCCTCTTCCAAACAACTTAGGTTATTATGCATCCCATTCCTATAATCACACAGCCTTTAATTACAGCTGTTTACCTTCCCAACTTGTAGAATACATAAATTGGTACGCATACACATCCTTCTTTCCTTTCACTCGTCACCCACTTTCTCTTTTCTCATTCAGATTCACTTGGGAACCTGAGATGGGGGAAGGAGCCAAGAGAAACTTTCCCAATGTTGAGGTGGGGGAGGGAAACCCATAAAGACCTTTCCTGCTGGTTGTGGATGCATGGCTGAAATTCTTCTTTAAGGCCTTAGAAAGAAACAAATCTTGATGTCACAATCATGGTTTTCCCCTCTATATTAAAAGCATGAGAAATGCCTGGGATTTGTCTTCCACACACCACTTTTTCAAATTTATTGTTACCCTGTCTTTGTCCATCATCCTGTTTGTACTGTTCAAAAATTAGACACCCCACTAACTAGTCCCCATCTTTCCTTTTAAATCCTAGCCCTCCACCCAATTTTTATGTCCCTGGGTGAGGTTTTGTAGAGACCTCCCAGGTCCTAATTCACAAAGCTGGCTGGGCAGAAAAGGGGGGCTAAAATTAGTTTTTTTTATTGTCAAGTTCAATGGCAAAACAGCTTTTCAGTTGTTTCCAGAGAAAGAATTAACACTCCAGTCTTGAAAATTAATGGGGGGGATGGGTAAAAGAAAAGGGAAAATATTGGACTCATGTAGCTTTCATGGCATAAGCATGAAATTTGTGTGTGAGTGAGGGAGAGAAGTTAAATGCATCAATATCAGTTTTGTTTTGTTTTTTTTAAAAAGGTTGAAACATTCTTTTAGCCTTTTTATTTGAAAACGCCCCAGTTCATTTCTGGATGTGCTGGAAGACTGTCCTAGGTATAGAAATAATAAGTAATATCATCATCTGTAAAACTTCTGCAACTCACAGACAAGCATTACAGTATGAATTTATTTATTGGCATATTTCCACCTTTCATACCACCTAATTTGATAAAAGTTCTGGAGGACTAAAAATTTTGCAGTCTTCCCTGGCACGATTTGGCTGGTTCTAACAGGAACTATGTTCCTCTTATTAAAATCAGTCAGACTATAACTATCTTTACCCCACTGATCTCAATGGGGTTTACTCTAATTATAATCCACTCCTAAATTCACAGAACTTGCAAAACCTAAACCTGGGTTAATAAAACATAATTGCTGTGTTCACACAAGTTATGCCTCTCAATAAACATTATGGTTTAAGGATGGCTTGTTTACTCAACATGCTAAGCCAACGGCTGGGTTTTCACTGCCTTCTCCCTCTTAAGTGTTCTTCAGGTGTAACTTGGATGTTGGGTGAATCCAGCCAACCTGCCTCCAACTTAATGAAAACTTGTTCTCTTCTTTTCTCCACCTAGAGAAATCTCCAAATTCACCAAACATTCTGCAAAGGTTTCTGCCATTCATCTCAGTGCAACTTAATATAATCTTAGGCTTTCTCTGTTCTTACAGGAATCCAGTACTATTTCCACTAGTTTTGCAGTAATAATCTCTACTGTACTCTACTGTACTTTACTTTGTAGCACTCATAAACTTTAAAGGAATCCTAAGTTCACCCTTAAGTTCACACCTAAGCCCAGAGTCATTGTACAAAAGATGGGCGGCAGAGAAATTGAATGAATGAATCAATCAATCAATCAATCAATCAATCAATCAATCAATCCCCTGCAGGACTGTTCAGGCTTTTGGGATTGCACTTTCTGAAGTGCTTGAAATAGTCATAATGCTTTAATTCAAATATATTTTCTTGGTAGAAAGGTTTTTCATACTACATACTGCTAAACAAATACGTCTTATTGAAATATTAATCTGAAATAAATGGAATATTTTTCTCAGCTCAGTTTGCGTGGCTGAACTAAGGTTCTTTTTTAAAAACAACATTTCCTGTCTACAAGACAAGGGAATAAATATAGATGATATTTTTTTAATGGCTGAGTAAAACACACTGTGTGGTAGACCTGACTGAATACCAGATTTAGACAGTGGTTCACAACTCAGTTGATCTGCCTTATATGGCCGTAAGAAAGATAAGAACTCTTGCAAACATTTTATTCTATCCTGCTTTTCTATGTATGCTTTTAGAAAATTTTTTGGAGAGAGAATGGAATATATTTTATGGTTTTTATGGTTTTTATGCATTGTATGCTGCCCAGACACACATTCTGTGAGATGGGCGGCTATATAAATTTGCTAGCTAGCTAGCTAGCTAAATAAATAAGGAAGAATCATAACCATAGGTCAGTGTTTCTCAACCTCAGCCACTTTAAGATGCGTGGACTTCAACTCCCAGAATTCCCCAGCCAGCCATGTGGGCTGGGGTAATTCTGGGAGTTGAAGTCCACGCATCTTAAAGTGGCTGAGGTTGAGAAACACTGCCATAGGTTATATTCAAATAACAGGCTTTACATATGAAGCCATGGAGGCTGCTGTTTCCTCATCCATCCAACTTTCATGACACCCTTGCAGCCACCAAGCTCTTTTCTCCAAGGTTTTGCTGAAAGCTCAAGGGCTTAAACTCAACCAAATAAATATACTTAGGTGGGGGGCTTGGCTGTAATAAAGACTCTGATAGCCCTTCAGTTCCTCTCCTTGTATCCCTAAAAACTCTGATGCTGCTGCTATTACCTAATAAAGACAGGATCTGGGAGAAGTCCAGGATCCTACTTAGCAGAATGGAGTCCTCCCCCTTAAACCTAAGTTGACTGACTTACCTATACTGTACACTGCCAATTAAAGCAGCTATCTCCCTACATATCTAAGTCCAAAGTCTAAAATTACCCAATGATATCCCCAGCTGTCATTCCTAGGAGGGTGGCCACCATCCCTTATAATCTTGGGCTTGGCCACCATCTCTTTGGGCTTTACACACTTAGATTAATTTATATACTTTACATACTTAGATTAGCCCTCTGTTACAATAAAGGAGATGTTGTTGGTGGCAAAAGGCTTGCTGTTGTCTTCAGGAATGCAGCTAGTTTATTTTACATTCTGAACTTTGTGGTCTTAGACCTCCATTACTGTATAACCATTTGCCTAGAGCAGTGTTTCTCAACCTTGGCCACTTTAAGATCTGTGGACTTCAGCTCCCAGAATTCCCCAGCCAGCCATGCTGTAGATTAGTCTGGGAAATTGGAAAAAAAAAATCCCCTCAAAAGGTAATGTCAAACTGCTTATGTATTTTTGCTGGGCACACACACACACCTGCCCCAACCAACACACAGAGTATCAGGAGCAGAGCTCCGCTGGAAGGAGACTTTACTATACCTCGGTTGGCAATGTGTGCTCTTTCTGTTCAACTGGGGTATGACCTTCTTGCTGTGTTTGGGCTCCCAGTTGCTCATTCTGCTGGGCTCCACCCTAGGCTCATACCCCAAAGTCCTGCCTAAGTCTCCATTTGCTGATTCCTTCTGGGAATTTCCACTCCTACCTTTGCAGGTCTCATAACATCTCAGGGAAAGGCTTTAAATATCGTCTGTGTTGAGATTGACCTCAATAGTCTCCAACCCGCCATTTCTCTTTTCCCCAGGATATCTGTGTTTTATCTGAAAGCCAAAATTCCAGCTCTGCCCTTGCTCAAAGCTCCCAAATCTGCACCAAATGTCTCTGCCTTGTGGGACTGTCCCCAGATTATTTGGCAATTTTGTGGTTTCTGTGGCTCTGGGAAGCCAAACATTTCCCCATGAGCGGAACCCCGGTGAATGGCCTTATTGCCCGCCTGTCCTCCCTCCCGCCCCACTTTGCTTCCTTTCCTTTGTTCCAAGTCGCAAAGGGTTTTACTGATTAGCGGGGAGGGGAGCGGGCAAGTAGTTTGCTACTGAACTTAAAATCCTCCTTGTAAACATTTTCTCTTCCCCTACCCCACCGCCCACCCCGAACAAGTGCAAGACTGGTAGAGGGGTCAGAACAAAGAGGCGGCGAAACAATGGCCTTCGGAATTGTTCGGGATGGTGCGAGGCCGCTGGGCTATTCTGTAGAATTGCTTGCTTTCCTCCCCCGGGCGAACGGTAAGTGTATCGCTACGAACCTCCCGCCCTGCGACAAACTGGGGAGGGGGTGTCTCCTTCACCGCATCATTGCTGAGCAACTGAAGGACCAGCCTCCGGGAAATTCTCCTGTGGAAACCCCGCTTGCGCAAGAAAAAGGCTTTAATTGTATGATTGCGCAAAGTCCCTCTGTTTCTTAATCAGGGGGCAAACTTGAGCCTTGTTTATAGTGTATACAGAGTTTATTGTATTCGTAATAAATAAAAACGAGGCTCAGCGAAAGAGTTTTCCCCCACCGGGGGGCGTTTCTGAAAAGCCAAAAAGAGAAGCGGAAAACGTGCCCCCTTGTTTGAAGGGATATAAGGACGAACTCCGTCCACATTCAGTCATATTCGGGAGAGACCATTGAAATCCTCGAGGCTGTGGCCGTGATTCAAGTCTTACTGATTTTAATAGTTGGTCTGCTCTAAGTCTGGTCGCTCTGCGTTACTGAACAGAAAAATACTGGATGAAATTTCCCTGGATTTTTCCCAGAGTGGGCGTTGTTCCAATTCTCCCTCTAATTTGCGCGCCGCCAGCTGCAGGCAGCCGTGATCCGAATAGGAACCTGTACGGGGCCGAAACAGTCTTTCTCCTCTTCCCCGGCCCCCGGCTTCAGTTCTTCTCTGCGGAGGCTTTAAACCTTGCCACAGCACTTTTCAGCGCGGCCTGTTCATTCGGATTCCCTCGCCGGCTGCTTCCCTCTAACAGCCACTTTACATTCAGGAGTCCTTCCCCTGCTTGTCAGCCGGCCTTTGAAAGCGTTGGCTGTCGCCTGAGATCCTCGGCGTGACTGCTGCGTCCTTACAACTGGAATCGTGGCCTTAGAGAAGGCTAGATTTGCCACCAAGGCCAACCCCCTGCTCAACGCAGGGACACCAACGAAAGCACCGCGAACCAGCGGCCGCCTACTTTCTGCTTGAATACATCCAGGCAAGGGGAGCCCACCGCGGATCTGGGAAATTGGTTCTACGGTCAGCCTCTCTTTTAGGAAGTTGTTTTTTCAAACCTGCCCTACAACTTAAGCACATTTCTGACCTTCACTCTAAGGTGAAAAAGGGCAGATCGTGACCATCTCCGTGGTCACATCCCCACCGTCTTCCAGCAAAGTTTCTAAGCCGTCAGCCATTCACTCAATGGGAATTATGACGAGTCAGAAGCTAAGGGGGAGAGCAGAGCCCGTGGGTAGGCTGGGCTACAGCACCCTTCTACCCTCAAGTGTTTATTTAAACCAGGGACTTACTCTTAAGTGAGTATGGCAGCCTAAGTTAGGTAACCTTAGCTACCTTTGAAAAGATGAAACAAGGTAGTCAGAATTTGTCCCATTGGTTTCAGTGGGATTTTTGTGCAATTCATAGGTTGGAAAAATCTCTCTCTCTTCAGAGATATCACAGAAGGAGACTTTTTGTCAATAAAAAGTCTCGTCCCCCCCACTCACCCCCGCCATTCCTCATATAGTACACAGGGGCATGTTTCTAAGAATAAAGTGAATATCCGAATTTAGATCAAAACAAATCCCCAGTTTTCTACCTTTCATAATTACCAGGAGTTAAATCTTGAAACGAAGGGTCCTGAGGCCTGCAGAGGATGATATGAATGAGTTTGGGGCTCCCTACATAACCGTGTACTTTTTCTAGGTGTTCTCTCCTCCTCCTCCAGCAACAGTTTATGTAATCAGTGCTATTTTTATATTTGGAATTCAGGATTATTTAATCTAGCTATATGAACCATGCACGAGGAGATACTATTTCAGTTAGAGTGTGGAATTCAGTAAAACAAAATTGATACAGCAAGAATAAAGTTAACAAGAAGAGCTTACAACTTTGCTCGGCTTTTACCTTTTAAGAAGACTAATTTCAAGAAGTTCCCGTTTTGTCAAGCCTAAATCACATTTAGCAACCTATGCTTATGAATCTTACTTTAATACATATTCCTCATCTAATTTGCACTGTGTTCCTTGTGACATTATGTAAAATATAAATCCTCCCTATTAGCAATATGCTTGAAATTGTAAGTTAATAAATTATGATAGATTTTAACGGAAGTGTTTTGTTTTTTAAACACGGCCAATTTAAACTAGGATGTTTTCTTTGCAGCGGAAATCACAAACCTTCTAGGTAACTTCTCAGTAGCACATTTAAAGGTTTGGGCCTGATACTCAAAAATCAGACCACCCATAAAAATTGCTTAGAAGCAGTTTGCTTGAACCTACTTCAGAAGAGCTGGAGGCGAAGCTTCTTAGTCGCCTAGAATGAAAGCTTAGCCAAACGATCGCAAAAGTACGGACGCCTTTTCCAAAGGCGGAGAAAACCATTAAGAAGTAAAATAAAATACTATAATAGATGATGAAAGACTGATCAGATATACCTTCTGATAATCTTGGGAACTGTGTTCCTAACTATTTGAAGAAATACAAACATGTAAATATACTAAGTATAGAGCACATTCCTTCCATGTACAAAACCCACTTTTGGTAAGCCCCAAATCTATTGGGTATTTTCTCAGGCTTCTGCTAAATGGTTGACAGTGAGAAATCCTTGGCCGCTTATTGCAAATGCTGAGAGAGATTCACTAGTAGCTTCCATTCATTCCTGTTGCGCCCTTTTATTAACTTTTACCTATGAAACAACAACGTTCTACCTTTCATCACCTCCCCCCCTTCAGTGTTTTCTCTCCTGGGTCTATTTGCAAGTGCTTGCATTCACTGCTAACGAGATAATGCATCTGATAAACAGAAGTGCTACTGGATTAAAACTTAGGCCACAACGAATATGAAATGAATATCAATGTATGTCTGTATGTTCATGGTCACATAAACTTTTGCAGGGCTACCTTGAATTTATATTGTCTCAAATTGTACTGTGTTAATAGATAAATAGATAATTTAATAAATAATCAATGGATTGATCGATTCCATTATTCCATTAACACGGTATATATTTTTCTGTTCATTTCAGCTCTTGGCCAATAAATTAGGCAGCTTCAAACCTATTCATTGAGTTTGGAATAAGTCTGATTGAAATCAATTATCAATATTCAATATCCAAGAGAATGTATCCTTGCAGTCCCTTTCCACTTGTGCATACACTGGAATTCCACCAAATTCATTCTACCCTTCTGAAATCTAACCATTTTGGATATAGCAACCTTTCAAACAGGCACAGAACAGCTTTTAAATATCAGACCCAGATTTGTGGGTAGGCAGAGAGAACAAGGTATGGTTTTGCTATCTTTTTCAGATACTAGCAACTGGACAAATTATTATTTGGGGAAAGGAGGTGGGAAGGATTTCCTCTGAGTCTTGGGGAGATCTGATTTATAAAATAAAGATATCATAGGCTAGAAATTAATCTAATGGCGTTGTACCAGTTTAAAAATTACAATCCTTTAAAGAAAGCAAAACTGAAGTCACAGTATTATGTCAGATGCAGTTTAAAAGGTATGAGTCTACAACACACATCTTTGAAATCCATTAATCACCCATTCAGAAGAATTATGGGAATTTTTGATGGAAGAACACCAAATTTCAAGAAATGTCCAAAAGGCCAAGTCCAAAAGGCCAGGGCTTCATAAACTAAATTTGAAAACTTAAATAAAAGTTTTTTTAAAAACACTTCTACAGAAAGAACTGGTAAAATATAACAATCCTAATACAATTTAAATGTTACAGTGATATATGTTCGATACAAATTAGATGATAATTTAATACAAGTGCATCAGCCATAAACGAGGTAGTGGAACTTGAAAGCGAAGTAGTGTACTTCGTAATTTGTAATTAAGACAACCTACATAAGCTGGTTTTTTTTTTGTCTGATCTTACGCCAGATCGTTACATGACAGAATTTCTAGGGAAAGAAAAACTCGTACATTCACAAAACCAAACGCGAAACGGCCACGGAGCCCGGTGGAGGGAAAGGGAACGGTCAACTTACCCTGTTGCACACGCAGCGTTCGATCGGGTTAGGCATGTGACGTCATAGCAGCCAATTAGAACGCGGCATTCATGTTTATCCTGAACTTTACAAAACTTTTGCCGAAACTTGCCTTAAGGATGCTGTAAATTTCAGCGGCAGGTTGTGAAATGTGGATGGGTTAATACAAAGCCAGGGCGTACTTGCAAGACTTAAAGAAATCCTTTCTTTAATGCACGGAGGTAATTCTATGTCTGAGTTTTGGATTGACCACAGCGGTAGGATATTTATCTGCAATGCTAGGAAGCGTGAGAAAAACTAAGAAAATAGTTGCTCTGAGCTTGTGCCTACTGTCTTTCTTTCTTCTCTGACCGAGCAATCCTCTCATCCAAGAAAGGAACTGGAGACAGGATTTCTAGATCAAAGAGTGAAATAGATTACAATTGGCTCTCTATACACCTGAAGATGTTCTGTTATTAGTAGACATACTCATGGAGATTATACTCATGAGCTCTTCATCTCCTCTCTTTATGAAAGGGTGAGGATGGGTTTGATCCAGGTCTCATCCTACTTAGAACAGATCCATTAGTTCAGATCTAATGTAGTAAGGATACTAGCAGTATCAAGGGTTTGCATATAGATTTGTTAACCATTTTCATTTGCTAAAATCAGAGATTGGTTTCTTGAGTAAGATGATTATTGTTATTTTTAATTAGAAGTCTATTTAAGAATGGAGATCACCATCTGAAATCCAACATGGAATCCAGAGGCGTATTAGTTCCAGCGTTTTCCAGAGGAGGGTTCTGTTGTGAGGGTTCTATTGTGCTAAATCCTGCCTTCTTCATAAAAGGTTATAGAAACTCCATCATCTTCCATGAGTGGTAATTCAGTTCCAGCTACTGCGTCAGAAAATGTAGTAAGCTGGAAGAAAACTGTACCAGATCTTTTGACTGGTGGAGCTAGTACTCCTCCATGTGTCAACATTCTTTTTGAGAAAGAGAGCTTGGTTCCATGCAGATCAATGTATGATTTGCTCAACCTGTGAGCTGAATGAATCTTTTACTTATCCTTAATGGCATTCTAAATCAGTCAGCTATGGCACTAACATTTTATTTTACGCTTTAGAATTCAGAGGAAAATTCTTTGTCCTCCAACAACACATAACTAAAGTGTGTGGTGCTGGTCCTTGCCAAATGCCTGCAGAAACAATAATTCCTTCACTCTCTCCCATCACCCCATATCTTTAAACTAATATACTGTGAAGAAGAAGAAAAGATTTCTTGGCTACCTGTCAAATATACTTACCTCAGGAAGGAGGCCCTAGCTATTTCTTTTATGATGATGGGAAATTACTGCATTCTGAGCTCCAACTGTTTTTAAAGAGACCAAGTACAGACAAAAATTCAGGTACACTTTATTACATAGGAACACTCAAATTCTCCCACTTCCAGACTGCAGTCCCTTATGTCTTTTAATAAAATTTGCAATAACTGTGCCTTGGATTAACCTCATTGACTATGATACTGTCCCCGCACAAACTCAGGGCCAAAACCTCCCATCTTCCTGGACTCTCTCTGCCTGTTTTTTTAAAGAACATGTGTGTTCCACATCTTCAGCAAAGGATCGTTACCTTGTCGTGGTGCTGGAGCTTGAGCACCTCCATGATGCCATGAGCTAAACCGTGAAGGGCCACCCAAGATGGGAAGGTCATGACAGAGAGGTCAGACTAAATGCGATCCCTGGGGAAGGTAATGGCAACCCACCCCAGTATTCTTGCCGTGAAAACTAAATGGATCAGTACAACCAGAGATGTGTCGGTATACCATCGGAAGATGAGACCCCCAGGTCAGAAGATGGTCAAAATGCTACTGGGGAGGAACAGAGGATGAGTTCAACTAGCCCCAGACGTGATGACGCAGCTAGCTCAAAGCCAAAAGGACGGCTAGCGGCCGACGGTGCTGGTGGTGAACAGCAAATCCGATGTTCTAAGGATGAACACACCATTGGAACCTGGAATGTAAGATCTATGAGCCAGGGCAAATTGGATGTGGTTATTGGTGAGATGTCAAGATTAAAGATAGACATTTTGGGCGTCAGTGAACTGAAATGGACTGGAATGGGCCACTTCACATCAAATGACCACCAGATCTACTACTGTGGACAAGAGGACCACAGTCGAGATGGAGTAGCCTTCATAATTAATAGTAAAGTGGCTAAAGCAGTGCTTGGATACAATCCAAAAAACGATAGAATGATCTCAATTTGAATTCAGGGCAAGCCATCTAACATCACAGTGATCCAAATATATGCCCCAACCACAGATGCTGAAGAAGCTGGAGCAGTTCTATGAGGATCTGCAGCACCTACTGGACAACACGCCTAAAAGATATGTTATTTTCATCACGGGAGACTGGAATGCTAAGGTGGGCAGTCAAATGACACCTGGAATTACAGGTAAGCATGGCCTGGGAGAACAAAACGAAGCAGGACATAGGCTGATAGGATTTTGCCAAGACAACTCACTCTGCATAACAAACACTCTCTTCCAACAACCTAAGAGACGGCTTTATGCATGGACTTCACCAGATGGACAACACCGAAATCAGATTGACTACATCCTTTGCAGCCAAAGGTGGCGGACATCTGTACAGTCGGTAAAAACAAGACCTGGAGCTGACTGTAGTTCAGATCACGAACTTCTTCTTGCACAATTTAGGATCAGACTAAAGAGATTAGGGAAGACCCACAGATCAGCTAGATATGAGCTCACTAATATTCCTAAGGAATATGCAGTGGAGGTGAAGAATAGATTTAAGGGACTGGACTTAGTAGATAGGGTCCCGGAAGAACTCTGGACAGAAGTTCGCAACATTGTTCAGGAGGCGGCAGCAAAATACATCCCAAAGAAAGAGAAAACCAAGAAGGCAAAATGGCTGTCTGCTGAGACACTAGAAGTAGCCCAAGAAAGAAGGAAAGCAAAAGGCAGCAGTGATAGGGGGAGATATGCCCAATTAAATGCAAAATTCCAGAGGTTAGCCAGAAGAGATAAGGAATTATTTTTAAACAAACAATGCGTGGAAGTGGAAGAAGACAATAGCATAGAAAGGACAAGAGACCTCTTCCAGAAAATTAGAAACATTGGAGGTAAATTCCAGGCAAAAATGGGTATGATCAAAAACAAAGATGGCAAGGACCTAACAGAAGAAGAAGAGATCACGAAAAGGTGGCAAGAATATACAGAAGACCTGTATAGGAAGGATAACAATATCGGGGATAGCTTTGATGGTGTGGTCAGTGAGCTAGAGCCAGACATCCTGAAGAGTGAGGTTGAATGAGCCTTAAGAAGCATTGCTAATAACAAGGCAGCAGGAGACAATGGCATCCCAGCTGAACTGTTCAAAATCTTGCAAGATGATGCTGTCAAGGTAATGCATGCTATATGCCAGCAAATTTGGAAAACACAAGAATGGCCATCAGACTGGAAAAAATCAACTTATATCCCCATACCAAAAAAGGGAAACACTAAAGAATGTTCAAACCATCGAACAGTGGCACTCATTTCACATGCCAGTAAGGTAATGCTCAAGATCCTGCAAGGTAGACTTCAGCAATTCATGGAGTGAGAATTGCCAGATGCACAAGCTGGGTTTAGAAAAGGCAGAGGAACTAGGGACCAAATTGCCAATATCCGCTGGATAATGGAAAAAGCCAGGGAGTTTCAGAAAAACATCTATTTCTGTTTTATTGACTATTCTAAAGCCTTTGACTGTGTGGACCATAACAAATTGTGGCAAGTTCTTAGTGGTATGGG
Organism: Candoia aspera; assembly: GCF_035149785.1. Lineage (NCBI taxonomy): Eukaryota > Metazoa > Chordata > Lepidosauria > Squamata > Candoiidae > Candoia > Candoia aspera. The sequence continues at coordinate 82,886,743 of NC_086156.1, read as the reverse complement.
GATACCAAGTCATCTTGTCTGCCTCCTGAAGAATCTGTATAACGACCAAGTAGCAACAGTAAGAACAAACCACAGAACAACGGACTGGTTTAAGATTGGGAAAGGAGTACGGCAGGGCTGTATACTCTCACCCTACCTATTCAACTTGTATGCAGAACACATCATGCGACAAGCTGGGCTTGAGGAATCCAAGGCTGGAGTTAAAATCTCTGGAAGAAACATTAACAATCTCAGATATGCAGATGATACCACTTTGATGTCTGAAAGCGAAGAGGAACTGAGGAGCCTTATGATGAAGGTGAAAGGAGAAAGTGCAAAAGCTGGTTTGCAGCTAAACCTCAAAAAAACCAAGATTATGGCAACCAGCTTGATTGATAACTGGCAAATAGAGGGAGAAAATGTAGAAGCAGTGAAAGACTTTGTATTTCTAGGTGCGAAGATTACTGCAGATGCTGACTGCAGTCAGGAAATCAGAAGACGCTTAATCCTTGGGGAAGAGCAATGACAAATCTCGATAAAATAGTTAAGAGCAGAGACATCACACTGACAACAAAGGTCTGCATAGTTAAAGCAATGGTGTTCCCCGTAGTAACATATGGCTGGGAGAGCTGGACCATAAGGAAGGCTGAGAGAAGGAAGATAGATGCTTTTGAACTGTGGTGTTGGAGGAAAATTCTGAGAGTGCCTTGGACTGCAAGAAGATCAAACCAGTCCATCCTCCAGGAAATAAAGCCAGACTGCTCACTTGAGGGAATGTTATTCAAGGCAAAACTGAAATACTTTGGCCACATAATGAGAAGACAGGACACCCTGGAGAAGATGCTGATGTTAGGGAGAGTGGAGGGCAAAAGGAAGAGAGGCTGACCAAGGGCAAGGTGGATGGATGATATTCTAGAGGTGACAGACTTGTCCCTGGGGGAGCTGGGGGTGTTGACCGACAGGAAGCTCTGGCGTGGGCTGGTCCGTGAAGTCACGAAGAGTCGGAAGCGACTAAACGAATAAACAAGTGTTCCACATAGGAGGTTTTTTCCTCTGGCCCAAATTGATGCACTACCCATCAGGACAACAACTGGAAGATTTTCCAACCTCCCATATGAAAATCATATTTGTATATGTTCAAATATAAAGATTGAATCTATATCCCATGTTCTATTAACATGTCCACTCTATATACAATGGCAATTAAAATTTACAACTCCCAGTTATTACAAAATTTAATATCCCTCATGATGAGGAGATCACTGCTTTTCCTTTAAGTGACTAATTTCTAAAGGTATCAAGGATGGTAGCAACATTTTTATCTTTAGCTTTAGCCCACAGGAACCAGCTGGTGTCTTCTTCACAGTGTTGACTGTCTGTGACTTTTATGTAATTTATATATAAGATTTTTTAAAACTGCTGTATATGGTTTTTTTTGTTGGTTTGGTCTTGGACTTGGACTGTAAATTGGTTAATTAATAAGTCAGAAGAGGTGCTACCAAACTCCTGATTTTTTTCTCCATATAAGTGAGTTGGATACTCTGTTCATTAGTATGCAGTAAAGCAAACAAGGACTTGCAACAGAGAAATAACAAGGTAGAGAAAGCATGTAGAGCATGGCTTTTCAAACTATTTCCAACCTCTTTATCAGTAGTTACTATAGGAGGCATCTCTGTTTTCTTCCATGTAATAAAGTAATGTGTTGCCTGTGTGTGTGTGTCTGTGTATATTTGTGTACATGTGTGCATACTGTCCCCAGGAACTAATCACGGTGTCAGTAGCTTCGGTGTGCATGTTTTTGCTCTCCCCTTGTGTTACATCTCTCTCTCCCTTTCTCTCTCCCTCTGTGTGTGTATTATGCACTGGAAAGCACAGGGGCAGTTGCAAACACTCTGGTCTAGACCACACCACCAGGCAGAAGGAAGGCTCAGAATGGTTGAATTCAGCCCATTCCAAACTCAGTCTTCTTTTGCCAGCTTCCCCTCCTACATCCAATTGGGTCCTATTCTGTTATGGTTTTGGAGAGTTATCTTGCTGATGGAGGGAGAAAAAGATGGCTAGAGTCCAAGTCCCTTTACTTTCCAACATCCCACTGGTTGGAAAGAAAAGCAACCATAACTGGTTTGATCTATAGTGGAAAAAATCCAACATCAATAGTTAGATAAAACTTCATCTTAGCAAATATGAACTCTATGGTTGAAACATGCAGCCTTATTTTGGACTTTCTCACTTTTTATCTATCCTCCATGCTATCTACTGCATTATCTAACCACAAAATAAACCCTTTTCTTCCTTCTGCTCATTTGTATAGAACCAAGAGATAGAGTAAGCCACTAGGAATAAAAAAGACTTGCTTCTTCATGCATACAAGAAGATGTTCATGGAGGGTTAATTTTAGTTATGATACCAAAATAGTTTCATCTGGCTGTACAGCTAAAAGAATTCCCTTCTGCACCCTGCCACCCCCTGCAATAGGCAAAATATGACTTATACAAAGCAAGATAACTCTTGCTGGCAAAGGATGTGTTGCAGACAGTACCTTTGCACCAGCACAGAATTCTGCACATGTGTTTGGCAGATGTTTGGGATAAATGTGAGCTCCATAACTGCCAGTGATGGATGGATGCCATTTAGCTTTGGAGAGCCATCCAAATACAGGAATCAATCCTTTCTCCTTCACTCTAAAAGTTTACCCAGCTCTCATAAACTCTTTGTTGCCTGTAACATAGATGATTTTTTTTAAAAAGCAAGGAACTGATAGAAAATTGGAAAATTAATAGGACCTGTAGGGAATGGGCAGTCTTGGTGACCATTAAAGAGGAAAAAATCCTAGCCATGTTAAAGGGCCATCCCAATCTAATATATGAGTGTGGCAATGTATGAATTGGCAGCTGTTCTAACACCATCTCTCCATGACATTTATCTATCTACCTCTCCCCCCACCTTTAATTTAATTTAATTTAATTTTAGTAGTCTAGCAGAAGATCCAACACTGGACATAACTACAGGAAGAAGCTCTATTATAAAGCAATGCTTCATCTGTTACCATATATTTATGAAGTTCACATGATGGATATAAAATGAGCTTTTCTGTTTTTAAAATTAAATTGCATTGGTTCCTGAAAAAGACAAGAGGGATGTTAATGAAGCTCACTGGTTAACTTCTGAAAGGAAAAGGGCTAAAATAAGTCTGTCTGTATGGTACTACCAACTTGGAATATTTGTCACTCAAATGTAGAGTGCTTCCAGATGGGTAGCTCCTAGCCGTAACAAGTGATTTCCCTCTTGTTTTCAGTTATAAATCCACATGCCTAGCTAACCACTTTAAATGCTAGGTTCTCATGCCTTCTTCTTATCCCCAGCCCATAGGGGAGACAGCTTAAATTTCTCTTTAGCTGCTCCAGTCTTAAAGTAGAGTGTTCCTCTTCTTCCAAGACAATTTTGGCCATGGATACAATCTAGGGCACTTCATTGATGCTTTGGTTGCTGACCCCACAGACAGGATCTGCCAAACTCCTATTGGCACTTTAGGCCGCTATGGGGGCCCTCCCTCCCCTGTGGTTGGTGGGACCTGCATTCCATGGCCATTTGAGTTTGGACTAGGGGAAAGGCAAGGCAGCAGTTGCCCAAGTAATGCCCACCTGGTGCATTCCAACTTACTATAAACACAGGTTTAACCTCTTTTCTAAATGAGTGGTAGATCTTTGTTTAAAAATAAGATCAGTGATCTCTCTTCTCTAAGTGCCAGTCCTTAAGTGTGTGTGCATGTGCTCAAGTGTCTCTGTCATTCTCATTCAACATTTGGAGAGATGAAGGTGCTTCCTTCTTCCCCCTTCTTCCATCCTTCTTGTCTTCTCTTTCCCCTCCCTCTCCTCTTGCTCCCTCTCTGGGATAGATGTGTGTGCGCGTGTGTGCATCTAAATGTGCAGGCATTTGTTTTTCTCAGTCTTTGGAGAGATGAAGATGCTGTCAGCACCTTTTTCTCCTCCAGGAAGCTTAGTGCTGGGGTTTAGTTTGGCAAGTCCCAGGCAACCTGGAGCTGCCCTTCTTTCCTGGCAATCCCTTACCATTCTGTGGATCTTGCCATCTGTCAAAACTCATTTCCTCCCAAGCCCGAGCCGACATGAAGGAAAATGATGGATGGGGGTTTCAACCGCCCCCCCCTCCACTGGAAGCAGGGGAATCCAAAAACAGCTTTCCTTAACTTGTCGTGCATTAAATCTGTAAGGACAGGACCAGTTGCTGGCATCATGACTGAGGTAGAATAGGACCATTGGGGCAACAAATTTCATGCTGGCTCAAGGATTAGTGAATTGCACTTCAGCATGCCATGAGGTAGAACCCTGGGATTTGTTTCTTGGGTTATGTTAAAGTACAGAGTTGGAGAAATCTGTTTCCATTCCTGTACTATCCACGTTTTTCTAAGCATGTTTGTTCTATTCTATTGGTGCATCAGGGACCATGCCCTCACTAGTGATTTATAATGCCTTATAGCGTCATCATCCAACTATTTCTGTATCGATATAACATTAATGAGAACAGGCTTTCTATTGCCATAATGGTGCCTAGGGGATGCTATAAGATGCTATAAATCATTATTGAGAAAATGGCGAGAGAAAAGGCATGTTTTCAAATTCACCAAAATTCATATGCAATGTTTTACTCATTTGTCTCTCACATCCACATTGTTTGCAAGCAAATTTCTCCAGTATGTGTTGTTTTCTCTGAACCACCGCATTTTTATGCACAACCTCTGAAAACTGCACTGCAACATTCCAAAGACAACTTGGAAAGTTGGAGGGTGGATTTAAGGGATTACATTTTCCTTGCAATGGAAAATTTGTGCCTCATAAAATTGGTCTTTCAACTGCTGGATTTCAGTGGTATAATCTGCACTGATCTAGAATGCCCAAAATGGGTGCTGTGAGCCACGTGGGTTGCACATTCTCCTGTTCCTGCTCTTCCAACCAATTCATATAGATGTGAATAACCCAGAAGGAGAGGAGAGGGCAGGGCTGAAACAGAAAGGAAGTACCACAGCCATTTTTGGTGTTATCTTGGCCACTTTGTGGGTCTAATCCTGGCCACTCTGGACTCTGGCATTGTTCACTGCCAGCATTTGGCCTCCAAGAGATTATTTCCAAGAGAATGTACAACTATCAACTGAGGAGAGATTTTATATGCCATTCCATTTGAAAGATACTCAGAGAGTGAAAGAGGACATAACTTAAGAGATGGTGGAAGAATCTTCAAAAGTTCCTACTCATGTTATCACCATCTATCATAGTTCTCAAGGTTGTTGGGAATTGTAACTGCATCATCCAAAGGACAAATACTTCCCACCACTGAGAGTCAAAAGGGATGTAAACCAAATACGTTGCTGGAAAGCATGTTACGGTTTTTTTAAAAAAATATAAGCGTTTGAAAAGAAATAGGCATGATCAGTGCTATTATCCCTTCATTTAAGAAAATTTCCTTATAAATAAACACACCACAAATATAATAGTTATTTGGGATGTTTCTAAGGCATATATTTGCAGTTGTATTATTGCTATGCTTTACAGATAAAGAAGAATAAAAATTTAAACAAGAACTTTTGAAAATTAAGTTAAGGAACTTTTGAATATATAAAAATAATAAAGGCAGGACAAAATTTTAAATAAATAAATAAATAAATGCAAGATAGCATCCACTGGAACTATATAAAGCTTTCATGCCAGCTAAATTGAAGTTTAATACCTTTTACATATTTGATACAAACTATTCAATGAAGCATATAAAACAAAGATATTGGGAATAAGGGAAGAAAGGTGGTAAAATATTGGCCTTTCAGTTGAAATAACCAGAACAAGGTGAAACTATACTGTATGTGCTATTGAGGATGCTCAGGGCAAAGTATATAATGACTCTGATTTACTAAATTAGCAGGTTAATATTGTTATATTTAACTTATCAAAGGCTATTGCATTTCCAGTCTCAATCTATGTACCCAATTAAGCACAGGCTCTCCATGGCTAATATTACGTTTTTAAAACTGTGAAATTCTATCTATATGGAAGGCCTTGAACAGCACAATATAATCAACATCATATGTTTCATGGATCTGTTTTCAGTTTTTATTTTGTGCAACGTTTAGCTTCTTTATTAATATTCAGCCTTTTATTTATTGAATGCATTGTTTTTGCTGAATGTTATTATTGTTGAACATTGATTTGGAGGATTAAAAATAGTAAAGTAATATGAACTAAAAGATTAAAACAGGTTCAGGCAATTTTTGGTGACTGGGACTACGTTCAAGGTTTCTGAAGGGATGAGGACCACAGTGGGTGACCCAGAGTGATTGAAGTTGCATTCACACATGGGCAAGATTGGGATTCACTGATTTTTAGAAATATCAAATACAGTCTCAAAAGATTACAGTGAGGTCTTTAGTGAAAGCAACAACTAAGGGCATTTGTAGGGGGTCAGAAAGGTAAGATGGTGGGTATGACCTTGTGATCAAAGCCCAACCCCTTTTTAATATGTATTGCACACATGTAAAAAAGGGGTGGAACTTTGATTGCATGGTGACCCTCCTGCAGATGCTCTTGGCAAAATCCAGCAAAGGATAGAATGCTCACCAAATTTAGGCTTAGTACATATATTTGATGGAAGGAAGGAACATTTATAAAGCAAGAAACATATTGTTTACCTGCTTTTAGAAGGAAATCATCTATCAGTGCCTGCTGAAAATACCTGGATAATCTTTTGCTTGAAAAACAGTTTATTTATTTATTTTATTTATTTATCAAATTTGTCACTGCCCATCTCCTCCGACCTGAGGGACTCTGGGTGATGTACAATACAGAATAAATATACAATAAAAATTTGAATAAATATACAATAAAATTCTAATAAAATCCCATTAAAACTAAAACTAAAACAATTTCTTAACTACCCCAGCTCATAAAATCCAGATGGCTATGGTTTGATAAGATTTGGTCAATTGCCCTACTCTGATAAAATTTACATTCTTAATAAATAAAGTGGGAATTCATTATTTTATCGGCAGGATTTTATCTGTCTTATAAATGACATAATAAAGATCTTTCAACATGTATGGACAATGTAAATGGTCTAATATAAAATGGTTTTATGTTGAAGCTATTGTGTGTAATGTAAATAATAATGATAACAATGATGATGATAATCTTTTAAAAAAGTATAGTACAAAACTTCACCACTGCCTTTTGGTAGCTATACCACTGATGGTTAAGAGTTTAATCTGAGAAGGGCTAGAAGAATGGTACCTGCAGCTCTGTTGGTAAAGGTTGTTCTTCCCTGGATTAAATTAAGTATTTTTTTTAAAGCATTATGGCTATGAAGATAGGTATAAAAATGTGCAAGCAACAACTCCTGAACAGGCATTCCTGAACTCCAGCTCCCAGTAGCCCAAACAACAGGGCTAATGATGAGTGAAGAGGGAGCTTACGCACCCTCTGGAGGGTGTTAGAGATACTGTATACCCATGACCTAGAGAAACTTTAGAAGCAGGGACTAAAATGAATATCTAGTATTAGTCAGATGTATCAAACTCCTTTATTGTTTTACTATGGCCATGGCTGATGATGGAAACAGAGCCAGCAAGTCTGAAAGTGTGGCAATGGAGAAAGATAGATTTATTACTAGCAAACTGCAGCAATGTTCAACAAGAAAATGGTTTGTATAGCAAGGAATTCAAACCTATATCTGGGATTAACTTTCAGACCAAAGAAGTTACACATTTTGACCATCTAAAGCCTTGTCTTCACTACTACTTGAACGCAGCCCAGTCTTGCCTTGACAGCACCAATTTTCCCCTTGGCCCCATGACATTGCTGTCATCTCACCCCACATCTGGGAGTGCAACAGCCATAAGTCATCATTAAGTACTGTATTACCAATTTTAAAGTAGTTTTCCTCCCATTAAGCTGACCCTATCCCATCAGAACTTCAAGGTGTATAAAATCTCTAATGCTGTGTGACCCATGATCTTGGAGATGAGGTTGATCACCTGTGGTACACATCTTCAAAGGGGTATTTTGGGAGTTTTGGGGGTGTGTAGCATGCCCCCTCCCCTATGGTCACCAGCCAGCTAGCACTACAGCTGTTTTTCTCCTAGCGTTTGTCCTCTCCACTAGTGCTATGGTTCCTGGGTTCCTTTGTTCCTGTCACCTTCCTAATTCCTATTTTTAACACTAACTTCTCTCAAGGATTTTAACAAGGAGAGAGGAGCAGAGTTCCACTATTTATCTGAGGAAGAAGATGAGTCATATTGACACTATTCCTTTGTAACAATTCTGAGCAATAGCTCTGTTGTTCAGTCATTAAGTCGTGTCCGACTCTTTGTGACCCCATGGACCATAGCACGCCAGGCCTTATTGTCCTCCACTGTCTCCTGGAGTTTGCTCAAATTCATGTTCATTGCGTCGGTGATGCTGTCTAACCATCTCATCCTCTGCCGTCCCCTTCTCTTTTTCCCTTCAGTCTTTCCCAGCATCAGGGTCTTTTCCAGTGAGTCCTCTCTTCACATTAGCTGGCCAAAATATTTGAGCTTCAGCTTCAGTGTCTGTCCTTCCTATGAACAGTCAGGGTTGATTTCCTTTAGGATTGACTGATTTGACCTCCTTGCAGTCCAAGGGACTCTTAAGAGTCTTCTCCAGAACCACAGTTCAAAAGCGGAAGGAAGGAAGGAAGGAAGGAAGGAAGGAAGGAAGGAAGGAAGGAAGGAAGGAAGGAAGGAAGGAAGGAAGGAAGGAAGAGAAATAGCTAGACCTCTGCTATTTTATTTGGGAAGTAAAGTTGCCTTATTTCCACAATTCTCTAAGCATGGCCCTCTGATCAGATGCAGCAGTCATGTTTAGTCCTTTTGCAGTGGCCAGAAAATAATGAGGTCACTTTTAGTAAGAGCAGTGGTTGCCCAGCATCTAGTCAGCTTCAGTTATTGCCATCATCTTCCCTGGAGCTATTTCCACCCCAGTGTCTTCCTGTAGGCTTCCTGGGGAATGCCTAAATGTGATGTTGGATAAGACCAGTTAGGGAAGTCCAAGCAGAATCCTGAAGTCAGACCCACCTCAATCACGTTGCAGGGTTCATCTGACTGATGAATGTATTCCCCATTGGGTGGTGATGTGCAACAAAGCCAGAGGGGAGAACATATCTTGTCATAGTCACAGATCAAGAAAACATCAGTCAGCAGTGAATCAGAACAGATGCAATATAGATAGGAATGTGTGTGGCAGTGAGGACAGCATATTTATGCTGGTATTGCTGAGCGTCAACTCATGTATGGGTGGATAGCACTTTTCTCTGGGAATCACTCCAATACTGTAATGGTATGTGGGAATGACCTTGGGAGATGGGAGGAAGAGATGCTGCCTAGGGAACAATCAGATAGGAGAGGGTATAGCCGGCAGCTGCATAACGGCCAGATAAAGAAATTCAGAAAGGAACGTCTCTAACTTACCAGGCCATAGAAGAGACAGTGGGAGATTTGTACTTTCAGACTTGCAAGATTCTGTTAAAGTAGCCTTACAATAAAGTAGAATTAGCTCATCTGGTTGTGTTTCCTGTCTGATCTCTTGGGAAGGCTGACAAAAACAGCTCTACGTATTTTATTTTCTTCCCTCCCAGTATTTTGTTTATGGACCTTATTTTGCTTTGCAGTAGCTTCTAGCCTGTTCTCCATCTGCAGGGCACTCTTGTTTTCAAAAACATCTTTTCCCTGGAGTAAGAGTTTGCACAAGCCTGAAAGAAAAGCAACATCCATAACAGACCGACATTATGTAGAAATTTTAACTAGGGCAGAAATCAAAGCAATGTTGATGTACATGAGCTTCATGTGCTTCACTACTTTCCATTTGATTTTGAAGTCTTGAAGGTCATTCTGTTTTTGTTTCCAGACTCAGTCACTCTGTGCATGGCCAAGGATGAAAATTAATGAGAATCCAGAAGCAGGAGAACACTACCACCAAAGATGTTTTGACTATGCAAAAATCTCACAACACAGGGAATTGCATCATTTGGCAAATGATTTTCTTCAGAGTGGGTTTTGGGGGAACACATAACCAGCACAAAATATACCCACACCCAATCTCTCAACTTCAATCTGCATATATATATTCATTCATATTAAGCAACTACTTTAGTAGATCAACTCAGGATTCATAAAATAGCACACAAATTTTCAATTTTCCCCAGAACATTTCATTCAGGCAAGATAGTAGAATTATAGGGGGGAAAAAGGAGGGCGAGTTTAAATATTATAGCCAGGGCTTAAGCCATGTCCATACCAGTTACAGTTGTAGAATTCTTCCCCTCTGCTGAATTACACACTCAGCAGAAAGCTATACTGGTGTGAAATGTATTATCTCTTAATTTCTCCCTATCTTGCCACTACTGTATTGCCTCTCTTCTGACTCACTGCCAAGTGGTGGTGTCTTGATTTTGCATGTGCAAAATATTATGTTGTAAATCACCTTGACTCATTTGAGGTAAGGCAATATATGAATTTTTGAATAACTAAAAAAGTAAAGCAATTGAATGATTCTCCTGGCTTTGCTGTCTTCCAAGGTCAGTTCCATAATTTGATTGATCCTGTCTGTTGTCTTCTTCCCCTTCCATTTCTTGAACTTTGGCAAACCTAATCATTTTCTAGTCTATCATCAGCTCATATCAGATGCCCCAAATAGGTGAGTTTCTGCTTGCTGATCGTCCCTCGAGGGAGCAGTCAGCTTTTATTTGGTCCAGGACTGATTGATTGGTTTTTCTTGTAGTCAATGGTCCTCATAACAGCTGTTTCCAAATCCATAATTCAAAGGCATCTAACTTCTTTCTCTTGTTCTTTCTCTATGTTTTCACAGTCATACCTTACCATTGGAAAGACCACTGCTTTAATTATTCTGATTTTTGTTGTGATTGAAATCTTCTTATCCTTCATGATACTGTCTAAGTTTTAAATGGCCTTCCTCCTTAGAATTAATCGCATTTGTACTTTCCTGTACACTGCTCATCTGTATCTGTACTTGAGACCAAGAAAACAAAACTGTCTACTGCTTTAATCCTTGACTAAATATATAGACTTTGACATCTTAGTATTAACCACCCTGTTCACTTTCCATTTTTTAGTTTTATAATGAGATTTTCTAAGTCTTCTTTACTTTTGCCTAATAAATTGGTATCATCCACATACCTTAAACAGTGTTTCAGCATCCAATTTAATTCCATCTGATATCTTTTCCAATCCTGCCATGTTATAGTACTATTTGCTGTATAAATTGAACATCCTTGTCTCACCTCCTTTCCTATTTTGAATCATTCTATTTCTCCAAGCACAGTTCTAAAATTAGCTTCTTATTCATTGTAAAGTTTTCTCAGAAGAAGAATATGATGTTGCACACCCCTTAGTCTTAATATATCCCGTATTCTCATAAGATGCATACAACACCCCCTCCTCGCTGTAGACAATAAAGCAAAACTAAACCTCCTCCTTGTATTCTCTTGCTCTCTCCTTTATCCATCCTGTATTTGCCATCTGATTTCATGTTTCATGTTGCCTTTTTTAAAACCTCCCTGAAAATTGCCTCTTCTGCAGCTTTAAGCAGTTCAAAGGGTATTTCATCTGCAGCTGGTGTTTTCCTATTTGACAACTGATTTATTGCTTTTCATACTTCACGTTCCAGTGGAGTCAGTTTCTGAATATATTCTCTCTCTACAAAGGTTTCTGTCATTCTATAATCCTGTTTGTAAAGGGCTAAAATACGGACTTTCCATCTTCCTTTAATCTCATTTGTGTGTATTAGATCTTCCATGATTACTCTTGAATTTCTACCATAGCTGGTATTTCTACAGTAGCTCCATATTTCTTTGTGAAAAAGTTTGCTCATTTTCATTCTCTTGTTTTATTCCTCTCTTTGTTGACATTCTTGATTGAGATATCTTTCTTTATTCTTTTTGCTTGACACTTGAAGTCAGTCTTTAATCACTGAATCATTATATCTCCTTCTTATTGCTTATTGCCTAAAGCTTTAATCCTCCCATGTTGCCATGGACTTGTCTGTGTAGTCACCAGGAGTTAAGACTGACTCAAAGGCAGAATCATCAACATCATCATTATCATCTTGTCAATTTAATTCTAATGTTGTACATCCAGTGAGCCAGTGTGTTTATGCTGCTTGAAGCAAATCTTGCCTATAGATAATTCCCTTTGTTAAACTTTATCAATTTATCAATCATCCATTTTTTAATCTTCCTGCAGCTCCAGATTCTTCCATTTCCCCAACTTTTGTGTTCCTCGTCAATTTCAGAAGCTTTCCTTAAAACATTCTACTCCATTTCACTTTCCAGTTGACTATTCTAAGTTTCTGGTCCAATATAAAGTACCAGGAGCACGTAAAAAGAAGAGGGAAGAGGGTGGAGGCAGATTTGTGCACAGCTGAAATGGCACAAAGGTGAAATTATGCAAATTAGATATAGCATTAGGAAAGAACCTTCAAGGTTAGAGCACTTTGATTCGTGCAGATTTTCCATCTACAGGTAATGTTGACAAAGGGGCAACAATACCAAAAGGGAGGGTTGGCAAGAATGGAGCTTGTAAGCGGGGGAGTATTCTTGCACTCACTTGCACTGGGATGTGGTGAATTGGCCCATTTGGCTCCCTTAAGTGAGGATCCCTAAGACTTTTCCCAACAATCCAATCCATTAAGGCCTCCCACACTCCTGAGGAAAGCCTGTTCAGTGGGCTGCCACCATCTACTCTTTTATTCTGGATGAACTTCCTCTCTGCTCCCTTACTCAGAAGAAGAGAGTAGAAAACTTCTTGCCCTATTGGCCCTTCTGCCCTTTCAGTGGCTTAGCAGAGTCACTGGGATTGTGGGAGGCCAAATTCCCCATCAGAATGAGGGTACTGATTCCAGAAAAAGGTGCAAGTCCTTTATTGTGTAGATTATTGTTAGGGAACAAATTGGGAATTGAAGAGTAGGAGATAGGGAAAAGGAAGACATCAGGAACCCTGCAGTTGGGAAGCATAGTCAAAAGGTAGATAAGTGTGTCCCACCTTCCCCCTTCCCTTGAGTCAAAATAACAGCATGCAAGGAGGTTGTGTGGAACACAAGCAGCAAAGTTAACTGTCTTGTGCTAGTGAGTACTAATAGTTTTTACTTTTCATATGTTATGAAGACTTCTGGAGTTCCTTGCTCGTTTATCATTTGTTCATCTGTAATATATGAAATTATAGACCATTTTCCCAGCAGCACCTGCAAAATTTGGGTTAATTCTAGAGCACTTTCCCCCAATCTGAGTGTCTTCCAGATACCTGGATTTCAACCTCAGAACTCCTCAGCCTGCATTTCATTGCTAAGAATTCTGGGAGTTGGAGTTACTTGTCAGATTGGGACAATTAAGGCTGTCTAGTTGGGACAATTTTTTTTTCATCCTTCCAATTGTGTCCAATTCTCGGAGACTGCCTGGACAAGTCCCTGCAGTTTTCTTGGCAAGGTTTTCAGAAGTGGCTTGCCATTGCCTCCTTCCTAGGGCTGAGGGAGAGTGACTGGCCCAAGGTCACCCAGCTGGCTTTGTGCCTAAGGCAGGACTAGAACTCACTGTCTCCCAGTTTCTAGCTTGGTGCCTTAACCACTGCACCAAACTGACTGAGTTGAAACAATAGTAAGGCTCTTATTCCCACTTTTTTCTTCTGACTGTTATTTCTTCTGTTTCTTCTTCCACTGTGCTCTCTCTTCTTGCTTGAGTTTTCTCTTTTCCTTCAGTTTGTGCATCTGAGATTACTTTTTCCTTACATGAGTTAAACTTACGTTGCTGTTTCTTTCTGAATCATTTTCTTTGCCACACTTTTTTGTTTTAAATGTTATTTCCCCAGTTTTTAAAATCATCATAATCATCTTGCTTTAGTTCTTTTTTAAAAAATATATTGGGTTCTGAACTCAACATTTAACTAAAACTGCTCTGGATAAGCTTTCTAAATATCTTCTATCTGGGCTGAAAAAATCCAGAGATTCATGGGTTTTCTTGCACCCGGGTATGCTTTCTATATAGCGTATCTATGGAAATCTATTCAAATTAGGACCTCAGTTGGTGCACAAATCCTTTTTAAAATTGGAATAACCATCCCCCGCCAAGGTCTTTAATTGTAGAGGTAAATATTTCAGTTTATCTCAGATTAGTATTTACATCAATAGGTGCTTAAAAACACAATGAAGTTGATGGAGAAAGATAAATGTTGCAGAACCTACTTCAAGACTGATATGCAGAGAGATTCCTATTTTAATGTCTTAAGAATATTTCACAAAGAAGATATTTATGGGAAGGACAACCCCCTAGATCAGGGTTTCTCAACCAGGGTTCCATAAGAGGTCACTAGGGGTTCCCTGGGAGATCACGATTTATTAAAAAATTATTTCAAATTCAGGCAACTTCACATTAAAGAGGTATGTTTCATTCTTTATTTTTAGTTTAAGGACACTGTTAATGCATATATATAAGCCTACACATGAAATGAATATAATCATTTTGTAACTGCTGGCCTATATTTGAGCCTGAATGTGTAGGGGTTCCCCAAGACCTGAAAAATATTCCAAGGGTTCCTCCAGGGTAAGAGAGTTGAGAAAGGCTGCCGTAGATCATCAACACAGATAATCTCTCCTCTTCTCCATCTCTTTGTGGTCTCCAGGATACTCCAGAATACTTTAGTGGTCTTCTCGTAGGCTGTCCTAGAATGAACAAGCCTTCAGCTACTTGAAGACTGCCTAGTCCATCCCAGGTCATCAGCCATCTCTTTTGCTTCTCAAAACTCTAAGTCTTAATTCATCCCTCCTGCCAGCACATCAGCTCCCTTTCACTTCCTCTTCCCTTTTCCTGTAAGAAAGTTTATGTCTGTATGAACATTGTGTTAGCTATTATACTCCCAGCCTGGTTTATCAGAAGAGCAGAACAGAGTGTCTGATGGTCACACGGCAGGGTGGCACACGGTGCTCAGCTCTCCACTGGGCTCTACACTCTCTACCCATCTTCTATTTCTATATATATTATAACCATATGTGGTTTTTTTAGATGAGGGCTATTAATTTCTAATTATTTCTAACTTGCTAGTGTTATTTCTATTTCTCTTCAAACTTTTATCAGGTTTTGATTCAATTTGTCATCCTTCGATTCTTCGTTCTCTTTGTTTCTTCAATTCCTATGTATCTAGTTTTCAAGTTTAGAGGATTATTCTTTTTCTCTCCATTTTTGTTCTCTTGGCATCCATTCAGAATTCAGTTCATGTCCCTCTTCCTTGGCTAACCTTGCCAACTGGATTTCTTCATTGATCTCAACTGTCACTTTGATAATATATGAAGTTTGGTCTTTCTCTTCTACTATTCATATAAATATTTTTCAGGTTTTTAAAAATCTAGATGTCAGATTATTACTTCAATCTTAGTATGCAGAAAACAGAAATGTTTATTTCTATCTAAATCTTCATTTTTACCATTCACTTTTATAGGGCAAAACATTACAACTCCATCTCCTCCAAAATTTAAGAAGTGAGATGTGATCTCTCTCTCTTTCTTTTTTTACTTCATATTTTTGCTCTAAGCAAGTGTCCTCTGTTCATAACAGTTCCATAATTTCTCCATTTTATTTTATTTACAATTTTAAAATTAAGACTTGGCATAAGTTTTGTTAATGTATAGGCTTCTCAGTTTAAACATGCTATCTCTGTTTCAGCTGTTCTATTAATCACATACTTTCTTCATGTCCTATATTGTTGCATCTCATTTTGCTGTTTCCTCTATTGACTTGTACCATGTTTAAACAATTTCTCTTCACTTTAATCCTTTGATAAATCTTCTCCTCAACACCCATTTTGTCTTATCTTATGCAGAAGTCTTATTTTTCAGGAGTTTAAATGTGCAATAACTGAATAGATGCCTTTTTAATTGATATTTGGGGTGAAACATACAAATGGGATATTTGGGGTGGACAAAAGAAACTAGAAAACAGAAGAATTAACCCTATCTGCCATATCAAAAATAGGTCACTTCCATCCAGAGGTGGAATTTTAACAAGGAGCACCTGGCAGTTTCCTCCAGCATAACTGTGCGGTTTATGGTTTTACACTCCTTGTTAAATTTAGCCAAGCACATCCATTTACTTATTTGCTTCTAATGATTAAGCCCTTTACAGATATTTCTATACAAATGGAATGTGGGTGGTTTTAGCACAAAGGGCTAGATCCAAATTGAGTCATTTGCAATTGACTGATAGAAGTGAATTTTGCTGCTCCCACCACTGGGAAAAATGCAAAGGAGGATGGGAACCCTGATAAATGGGTAAGTTATAGTGCAGGGGGCAGGTGAGAAAGGAGAGAATCCATAAACACTGGACAGACAGTACCTCTGTCTAATTCAGGATGATGCTAATTTCCCTTACATTATAGCTTCCCTCACTCAACAAGCTTCCATGATCATCTGTGTAACAGATCTGAGAGCAACAGAAGTTGGGGAAGTTCACTTCAACAAGTCTCATTCAGTGTACCAAAATTTGGATACAACACAGTGCTGACCAAGTTCAAAGATCAGTCTAAATAATGATTTGCTTACCCAGTGCTTGGTGAACCACATGGGATGGATTAAGCATATAATGGTTTAGTGTGGTATGTGCATGAGCCTGGCCAATTCATATGCATGCGTATGTGTATGCATGTAAGTTTGGATGCGTGTGTGTGTGTGTGTCTATTCCTCTAGGAAAGAACTGCCAGGCACTGAAGGAATGTGCAGACTTATTTGCATCCTGACTAACTCAGTATCAATCAGGGAAGTAGGAGGGGAACTGAGTGAGAAGCAATGAACAAGAGATGTGTCTAATTTAAAAAGCTAAAATTAATAACTATAGCCCAGCCCTCCCCAACTTGGTGTCTTCCATATGTCTTAGACCAGTGTTTCTCAAACTTGGCAACTTTAAGAAGTGTGAACTTCAACTCCCACACATCTTAAAGCTGCCAAGTTTGAGAAACACTGTCATAGACCAATAGAGATTTCAGGGCAAGTCTTAGGAACAATAGAATGAGGGTTCTTCCTTACAGCTGCATTAATATGCATTCCTGCAGTCCTTGAGTTGGTAGAAAAGTATGATGGGATAATTTGTGTTGTCCCAATGGCCAAATGCTAATCTGCTTCAGTAATAAGGCTTGTGAGTGGCCTTGACTTTATGAATTTATTGCAGGACAATTTAAGGGCAGCGACTATGGCTTTCTTTCCCCTCTTAGCCAACATCACCAGGTTGTAGGAAAAAACACCACTGATCACTCTTCTTAAAGTGTAGTGGAGCAGACTTGGATACATTTGGGTGGATGCCTGAGAAGATGACTTTAGGTGCTTGTGCTGGTAACTGGTCACTTGGTCTCATTCTGAACACTCATCTACCAATTCCAAAAGGAGTAGGACTTGTTTTCTACCTGTTGAAGTTGGTGAACTAACATCATTTACCACCTCAAGGAGCCTTTCCTCATGTATTACCTTCATTATCTGTTATGCTTCAATTCCCACATACATCTAAATGGCATAATGTTGATTTAAAGAGTGTGCCCACCCATAAGACCATTAAGCCTTGAGCATAAAATGTCTAACTGCAACATTAAATGGACTACACTTCCCAGCTAACAAGGACATAGCCGTTAGTTATGCTGGCTAGGAATTCTGGAGTTACTGTTGAAGAGCACTATGTGATATAAATTAAAGAAGGAATAAAATGATGGAACACAATAAATTACTAAAATGTATGATTGTATCCATAAAATAACTGTGGATAGAAAACTAGGTTTTTAAAAAGTGGTGTTATGGTATTATAACAGTATCCATGCTATTCAAAGAAAGGGAATTTGGGGAGCTGGGATAGAAGAAAATGTAATAAAAATGAATTAT
The DNA here is from genome assembly GCF_035149785.1 of Candoia aspera. Lineage (NCBI taxonomy): Eukaryota > Metazoa > Chordata > Lepidosauria > Squamata > Candoiidae > Candoia > Candoia aspera. Next base: position 82,868,831 of record NC_086156.1, on the reverse strand, counting down.
TTCAACTATGATAAAACTTTGTAACTTTATAACAGCTTCAACTTAATACTATGGAGATTGGCTATGCTAGGTGGGAATGATGGAAGTTGTAGTCTAACATATTTGTGAGTACCAGGTTTGAATTGATCTGCTGGAACTGCCACACTAACTTGGACATGGGGCTGTTTATTTGGATTACTTTTATATTGAAGATAATTTGTAAAAATTAAATAAAACTTTAAATAGAAGGAAAAAGTTTGCAGATTGACTTAATAAGTCAAGACAAAACAACAACAAATGCTTCCATTCACTAAGTTATTGTCCTGTTGAACAAGTATAATGTAGCCTTAAATGTTTTCTTGGAAGCACTGCTACTTTCAGGGAACTCATTCCCAAGTAAATGTGCATAGGATCAATTATTCAGGGTGGAGAATAACTGAGATGAAAAAAGTGCATGTGTATTCCCAAGTCAAGAGGAATTCCCACAGTCAGATTCAAATTATATAGATATTCACCGTGATACTCCTTTTTGGGGTAAGCAGTGTTATGCAGAGCACCAAAAAGGCAAAATAAATTAAAGGCATGACGTAAGAACAATAAAAGGAAAGATGGCTATGGTTCCTACACCACTGTTTGTTATCACCAACCCCAACCAACCACGGATAATACAGTATTGCTGCTTTTGGTGGAACCATTTTCTCTTTGACGTATGTGTGCAGTATGCAGATACAATATGGGCACAGTTGGCATTGTGATGCCAAGGCACTGCTGTGGCCAGTCTCCCCCCCCCACCTTTTGTTGCGATGCAAGAAGGACAGTTCCCCATCTTTGCAGCAGTTCTTCAAAATCACCCAGGTAGAGGTCTTGCTCTGTTGCCTATCATTTGTTCACTCCATCCAATTAACTAACCAGGGATTTAGTCCAGCTATAACTCTTCCTATATTTTCAAACATTTCCCAGGAATATCCCCAAGCCTTCCAAAGTTCTCTTGAGAAGAGACAGTCCTGGCATTTGAATATGATAGTCCTCTCTGGTTTGTGGCCCAGAATTAAAGTCTCCTTCAATTTAAAAATGGATGGCTCACTTACTTATTATTGGACTTATTTACAGTCCACACTTTACCTGGCCTTTAGGTGGCATACACAGTATTCCTTCCTCCAGTTTTGTCCCCATATAGACAGAGAGGAAAAGAGATTTCTAGAGAATCCCACAGCTGAGAAGTTTAAAACAAAAACAAAAACTTGAAGAAAGTAGTGGCAACCACTTTCAAATTGTTGTCAGAAAACTCCATGCAAGGATTCAGGAGTCAAGCTGGAGCTGCTGCACTTGGAGAATTTGCATGTATTTATGTGCATGTGTCTGTTTGTCCATCCATCCACCCATCCTTCCTTCTCTTCCTCCTTCCCTCCCTCCATCTATGGGAGTTAATGGCTGGAGAAGGCCATCATGATGAAAGACAATCAGTGTTTGGATCTGGGTTATCACAATGGGGAGCTCATTCTATAGGGTAGGTGTCAACTCAGGGAAGCTTAGATTCTCCTTTGCTAGACTTGTCACCATCCAACTCTGTTGATGAGATTCGGAAAGCAGAAGCTCTTAGTACCCTAGGAATAAAGAGTTAAAATAAGTCTACGATGATAATAAAGGAAATGAATGCACAAAGAAATTGCTTGTGTAGCCTTGTTTTGCAGGAGTATGAGAGAGAGAGAGAGAATGAGAAGGTTTTCATTTACAGTAACACTCTGAAAACTAAGGCCACAGATCTTAAGAACTTGAATGAGTTCAATGAACTCAAAGTACTTTTAGTTACTCATTTTTTTTTGCACATTACTGCTACCAGATCTAGGCTACAAATATCTGGACGACCGCTAGATGGCAGCCCTGCAATACAGAAACTGGTACCTTTGTTATCATCTGGTAAGCATGGGCTGTTTGCAGCCAGATCCGGTAGCCCCAGGACTGTAGCCTGAACTTCCATTAAGAAACCTTTGAAATCTATAGGTAGAAGTTGCTTTATTGCCCACATGAATGCTTACTTTCAACTGAAATTACATCGACGGAGGAAAGCTGAAAATCTCACTTTCTACAGCCAAAGCTTTCTTGTTTTTAGGGATATTAGAAAAAGCGCGCGGGGGGGGGGGGAGTTCGTGTGTGAATGAAAGAGCGAGAGGAATAAAAAACAGCCTTGAAGTCACTTTAGAGCTTTGTTAAAAGGCCGATTCTTTTCAGGCCCCTTTGCTCGTGTGGATCATCTTCCCCTCTCCGCCGGCCGCTGTCCATCCCCAGCTGATAGGCAGGGAAAAACGAGTACAGCGATCTTCTTCACCCTGGGTCGCTCCGAATATGAAGAATTAAGAATAATATTATCCCACCAAAGAGATGGCAGGTGGCTGTGGATAATAGGAGTTGTAGTCCAACAGTTCTGGAAGGCACGCAGGTTGGGAAGACTGGAATAAAACAAACAATAAAGAGAGTATGGCAAAACTTTTGACTGAATCCTTGTTAGTTATTGCCCACTTTCCTGCCTGCCTTCCTGTATTTCATTAACAGTAGCCTGTTTATTATTATTTTGAAAATAGTTGGGGAGACCATTCCGTTGGTGGAAAACTACATTCCTTCCTTCTTGACCAAGTGTGACTAAATTTAAATTATTTGCCTCTTTAGCACTTGCAGCCCCTTTCCAAAATATATTTCAGCAGCAACTCTATTTTTTGAAGACTTAAGTTGTAAATTAAAATCCTCCTGCATTAAGGGAGAAAGAAAGGAAACACTGAAGATTTCTGTTTCCACAAGAAGTTGAATTCTGCAGAGAGGTAACTTCACCCTACAGGGGTCTGTTTGGGTAATAAAGGAAGGGGGAACCTCTTACATCATGCATTAATATTTTCAGGCCTGTTTATCCTCTTTTTTCAGTTTTGTCTTTGAGATTAAAATAGAAGGGATTGTGACCATAGTTAAAACGTCACCCAGAAGTTCGGGATCTCCTGCTAGCTCCTCCCTTGGTTTCTTCCGGGGGTTGGTACTTATTCTAGTGTGCACCTTCTGATTGTTAGTGTGAAAACACTGCACGGGCTGCTTAGCAGATAGTGAGAGGGAAGATTGTATTTACAGTTTCAGATACTCTAAAAATCCTTGTTATTATACTTAATTTAGAAAAAAAAAAGCTTGGGTTTGTGATAAAAAGCAACTTCAATTACACAAAATTAGCCAGGAAAAAGGAAAGTTAAAAAAATGTCATATCCCAGCACTTTTTATGCTTTGGGGTTTTATGCCTTTGAGTTTTCAGAAGGTATTTAATCCTATTAAATTCTGAAAATGCTTCTATGTCATTGAGTGCATATATTCAGATCAGTATACGATTTCATCTGAAATAAAATGTTTGAATTTACATTGATATAAAAGCCATGACTGAACACAATAAAGAGTTTTTAAAAATCATATTTGACCCATTTAATCTCTATCCTAATCCAGTTTTGATGGAAAGACCACGTAAGGTGTATGATCTGGAGAAAGAGCTCCATGACTGTTTTTGCTTTCTTCAGTTACTGATTTTTGCTTCTTTACAGATATATTTCAGAAGTGCCCAATAGTGTTACAAGTTGGCAGCATGGTAGAGCAGTGTCTGCACTTTTTTTGCACAAAATTTTGTATGGTATTGAGCATAAATAAGAGTTTCATGGAATAACTGTGTGGTATGAATCCAAATTCTAAAGCTTAACATCAGGGTAGATTGACTGACTGATGGCCAGTTGCCTAACTACCTTCCATATATTTTCTTCTATATTATCATTCTTTCTTTTCCCCCTCCCTCTTTTATATGCTTACTTATAGGCTTTTCACTATGTTGTATTTATCTGCATGCTTAAAATAGCAATTTAGCAATTAGCAGCATTTGGACGATGCTGTTTTAAATGTGCAAGACTTTGATTTGTGCATGATCCTTGTGCTAATGAGAGTTTTGAGTGTCTTCACGTCGTTAATCTGTTTCTCTTCGGACTGTGCATATAATCGACCATATTAATTGGCAGCATTAGCTGCCTTGTAGCATCTGAACGCTGAATTACAGACCTTTTGACTAAGGTGAATACTATTAGTGAGTGAGCCCTGTTAGTTGCAGAAAAAATGTTCACGGCCATAGATAAGGGTGTGTATGTGTTTAAATTTTAAGACCATGAATCTCTGAAGTGACTTATATAGCACGATCTTTATCTTTGTACAAAACCTCACTATTTTTTATTATCACATGCGCGCGCGCGCCCGTGCACGCGCGCACAAAACCCTATTAACTGGAGGCTGCTGATGTTTGAGACGAGTTTTTAAAAGGGTTAATACTTGTAAGTAAGATCTAGATCTGGGTTCCTATATTTAAATGAATTTAACGATTACCCACTCCCTGAAATGGTGAGAAGGAAAAGCAAGTGTCTTCAGCCCACATAACTTGCGTTGTTCTCGCTCGCTGTTAACGCGAATGTCCCTCTAGGACCAGCCCGCCCTGCTGTGAACGGCGTTGGGAAAACACGTCCCGGCGACACGAATCTGGAGGCGCGTTTCTAACCCTCGCACTGCAGACCAAAGGAAAAGAGGGAACCGGGCGCGGGAGGCGGGCGGGGAGGGTTTGCCTGGGTTTGCCATTTTTATGCAGCCGTCAGACAAGCCCCTCGACCCATAAACCTTAAACCGGATTTCGGTCAACAGACAGGCCCCGCTGTTGCCTCCTTCTTCTATTTACACACGTCTCCCTTTTTTACGGTGTGAAAGAGTCTTTTTTTCCTCGGAGTTGTTTGTTCAGCGGGAGCAGGGTTTTTGTTTTCCTTTCAAGCTTTCTTTCTTTCTTTTTGAGAATAGCTTGAGGACGATTGCAACCGCGAAGGCAAGTTAAGCCCCGACGAAAGGGCGCCCAGTCAAGGACTCGGACAGAAAGATTGTGTGTCTGTGTGTGTGTGTGTTGGGGAAGGGGAAAAACAATTTTCACCAGCGATCAGGGAAAGAGCAGGTAGACGCCACTTGGCCTTGAGCCTCGGCGTTTCCCGTTGACAGAAGTGACACTTCCAATCTTCGCGGATGCTCTTTGGATTAACAGAAAGGCTGTGATTCTGGGAACCACCAGGAGGAACAGGTCGATACTCACGATTTTCATGTTTATTTTATAGCGTTTCCTCCCCCCGCCCCCGCGCCAGCCTCCATTTCATTTTTTTCCCTTGATCCCTTCCCATAAGGGCAGGCGATCTCCGCTATTCACGGACCACGCTTCACGCTGGGGGGACTGAGGGCTTCAATGGGGGCGGCGCTACAAAACTTATCGGAAGGAGCCGAGTGATACGCCCATAAAAAAACGGACGGAGCTTCGGTCTTGATGCTTTTTTTTTTTACCACACCCTGTGGACCCCCCTGCTGTGACGCCTAGTTCTGAACCTAAAGAACAGTTCCCGGTGTAAATGGTGGAAAGGCTTCTTTCCATTTTCAGTCATCATGGTCAGAGGGCCACAGAAAGGGGAGCCATCCCTGCCCTAATAGAATCAATGCTTTAGGTGGGATTTCCAGACTTTTGTTTGTTTATTGTAGCAAAGAACAGTCTTTGGGCACCTTAAAGACCAATGTGCTTTTGGATGGCCTAAGGTGGACTTTGGGACTCCTGTCCTCAGATACACAGAGAAGGTTTAAAGCAGGACTTCAGGCATCTGATAATCTCCACAGCCAAGTACTGCTCATTGCAGCTGGTCCCAGCCTGAAGCCTTTCACAACTCCCAGAAGTCTCCACTCTGTCTTTGGAAAAAGGGTTAAGTCTCACTTCTCCAACTAGATCCACCGAAGTGTTTTTGTAACATGTTGAACACGTATGTGTTTATTTCAAGTATGTTTTAATGGTTTGTTTTACATTGGTTAAACTCTTTGATCATCCTGCTGGATAGAAAGACCAAGTAGTAACCAGTGAAATCCCCAGATGATTTAGAAGTTGTAATTCTACAACATCTAGAACCAAATTGGAACAGATAAACAGAACACATAAAAATGTGTTCTAATGTAAACTGATGCATGTTTCTCCAGAGGCAGAGCCTACTAAATTAGTGGGACTTACTGCTAGTGGATTTAGGAATGGAGCCATGGTATTAAAGATATCGGAGTCTTGTGTACCTTAAAGATTACCAAGATTACTACAGCATATATTTTCATGGACAAGAATCTGCCTCATCAGATGCATGGAGTGATAAAGCCGGTTATGAGCCACAAAAGCTAAAGTGACAATACATGCCTTAGACTTCAAGGTGCCACAAAATGCTCTGTTGGTTTTGCTGCAAAAGACTATACAGTTTCCCTTTTGGAAACTGGCATCTGCCCTTTCAGTTAACTGGCTCTACAGGACCTAGTTAACGGCACAATCAGGGAAAGGTCTAACTCCCTCTTCTGTAAAGCTATTTCTACCCTGGAATAAACATCACATTTACATCTTTAACTGCTACGGTTATTTCAGCCAAATTATACTGACATGTGTAATGACTTGCAGCCAGAAAACAGGCATAGATGGACATAACCAAATCATGAGAATCGGAGAGCCTTCACATGCCAGCACAAGAAATCTGATAGCCAACCTTTTTTAATATTCTTTTACCAAGCCAATAAACATGGAACAAGATTTTTCTGATGAATTAAGCTCATCCCCAAGTCATAAAAAGTATAGGTTCCATTTCTTAAAACTTGGTATCATTGGTTTTCTAAAATTCTTCATTCCACACGTCATATATGTACTGTATCAGTATTAACCTTCATCTTGTTTCTTAGTTTTGTGTAAAATTGGATTATTGGTTTTAATTCAAATAAAGCATCTATTAAACATCCAAATGTTTCAAGTATCTCTCAAGCTGCTAAACCATCCAGGCCATATTGTATGATCAATGCATATTTTAATTGTATATACTGGGAACCGTATGATTCAGGTAAGTATAACTTATAAGTTCTGAACATCCTTAAAATAGCTGTTACAAATCAAGGTTCAAGGTATCAATCCCCTGCTCATCCCAGAGTTTTCAGGAAAACATTTTCGTCACTATTTTCAATCTGGGATTATGCCACAATGTCAGTCTCTCATGTAAATCTGGGTCAACTTAACCACTTTCCTATTTATGTCTAAATATGTCTAATAGCTTTCAAAGTGGGGAAAGACAGCCCCTGCCTACTATATTTTAACTCCATTATGCTTATAATGAGTGACACACCCAAGAATATGGATAACACTCAGAGAATTGCAGGAGACACAACAGAGACAAGGTAGAGATTAGCAATGAGGACAGCCACTTTTATGATGCCATTGTTTTGTGCCAACTCTAGGAGGGGTGGATAATACTTTAACAATACTCTGAGAGGAATTACTATTCACCCTTTCCCCATTTGCAGATTAGAGGGGCACCATAATGCTTTGACACCTCTAATCCCCTTTGATCTCACAGGGCTGGCCTCATCTCGTCTCCCCCATTTCAAGTCTTACGTTGCTGCCCCATTCCCCCCCTTAATCCAATTTTGTCCAACTTACCATTTCTAAGTCTATAATACTTCACCACCCATTTTTATGGTGGAGAGATCATGTGACCTCAGTATTTTGGGTGTGATCAGAGATGCATCTTTGGCATTGAATGAGCTTGGGCATAACCCATTCCCTCTGGTCACAAGTCAACCTTCACTGCTGCTATTTCTCTCCCAGTCCCAACATAGTAAGAGGCATTCTCATGAAATTACTGGAAATTCCTACTACAAAAAAATTGCCTAGTATGCTTACAGAAGTATAAGGAACTTGGGCACAAAGCTAAAATCCTGATTTAGCACAATGAGTAGCCAGGGCATATTCGCTTGCAAGTAAATCAGTTGTGTGCAGTCCAACTGATTGGGTTGGTGATGGGAACAGTCAACTTTTCACCAGCATTGTTTTGTGCCATCACAAGGAGGGGAGAAATGATATTAGGTCATATTGTCCACCAGCTGTTCCCCTGTCAGTACCCAGGCAGCTTTATTCTCCACCAGCTGAAACTGTTCCAAATTGTTTTCAAGGCCACTATAGATAGTTTGAGAGTTGCTTAAACTGGTGGTCATTATCATAGCTTGTAGAAGTGAATTGAACCTATCATATATGTTTGGAGTGATTATACATTTGCTTACCCTTATTCTTTCACCATTCAGTTCCACCAGTTTATTGTCGGTCCTAGTACTTTAAGAGGGGGAAAAGAACTTGTCTTTTTCCACTTTGTCTGCATATTTATACATATAAATATGTCTCCCTTTACTCAATTACTTTTAAAATAAAATAGTACCACATGTTGTAGGCCTTCTACTAAGAACCAAATGTGAAAGTTATGTGTAAGGGTTAGACAGATCATCCCCCAAACTGTTCCATGTATTGTTTCATATTTCAAATACAAGAAAATATCAGGTGTCCAAGGCATTTCAGCTGCAGAATCTGATCTGATACCTCTACAGTGTGATATCTTGATGACACAACAATGAAAGGCAGCCTATATATATTACCTAATAAGAAAATAATTTTTTCTGTTAGTAAAAAAGGAACTGCTATAGCTGGCATAAAATCAGCTTTATCCTTCCATTATTAATTAGGTTGTGCAATTCAAGAAAACATTGGATGTTCCTGTTTTATCATTAATCAGCCAAATGCTGTGCAGCAGCCAAAGCACTGGAAGGTGGGAACAGGCTAGTTCTGAGAAAGCATTTGGGGTACAGTGTCACTAGCTGAATGTGGCACTGGAGAATGATTTTTCCCTTGCACATACAGTTGCAGCTGCTCCATCCATCTCTATTTTTATGTCCAGAAGAATGTTTCATTTAAGGAAGATTTGAACAAGCAGACTTCTCTCCCATTTATATCTGGTAGCTTCTCATTCTTCTCCATCTTCACCATCTGGCCTTAGAATTGATCACAATCGGGGCCAATCCAAGATATTTTCCTCCCTGAGGTGAAGAACATGATAATACCGTCTTCCTTGTTGCAAATTTGCAACCCAGCAAGACAACCATATTGATCATATTTCAGTATTACTGATGCAAAAACATCCCTCACCGTGCTGAAAGAAATCAGGAGAGGCCATACTGCACACTAGCACTTACTTCTAAAATAGTGGAATGATTGGTGAAGATGTGGACTCGAGAGAACCAGCCATATGATCTGGCTGCTGCTATCTAGTATTTGTCGAGCCAGTTTGGTGTAGTGGTGAAGCTGCTGGCCTGGAAACCAGGAGTCTATGAGTTCTAGGCCTCCCTTATACATGAAAGCCGACTGGGTGCCTTTGGGCCAGTCACTCTCTCTCAGCCCAACCCATTTCACAGATCTTGTTCTTGTGGGGAAAATAGGTGGCAGAAGTATGAGGTATGTTCACTGCCTAGAAAGATAGAAAGATAGAAAAGGATAAAAAAATCTAATGATAATAATAACAATTTGTCACCCATGATGGATGCCCAACTCTGGCCAATGATAGAGACAGTCCTGCACTGCTTACACTAAATACAAATGTAGACAGGAATCTCCCCACTACATGAGCTATTCTTTTCGTCATTACCTGTTCATGCTGGACAGTACAATAGCCAACAAAACCTGGGTAGCACTCCTAATCATTTGATGATAGGAAACAAACTTTTTTCCAACAGAAGCTCATCTGCCATTGTTCATATTCACATCAAGGAAACATTTTAATTTGGTATTTATTATTCGACACATTTCTACCCTGCCAGAGTCAAAATTACTTTTGGTGGCTTGCCTAGGCTATAATATAGATAAACCTAACCACCCTGAAGCAGGGCGTTTCTTGCCACATACAATTATCCCAAGCTTTGTAATTTGCCAAATCTCAGGTCCTGAATTTTGGGGATTTTAGGCTCTTTCTCTGGATTTCTAAGCAAATGAGTAAAAGTAACCTTTGAGCCTGCAGAAATCTACTCCATGCTTTTTCATTGCACTAAGGAATGAGACATGAGTTACCTGAAGAGGGTGTTTAGATGGGCTTGTGGAATTTATTTTGATTTTTACTTGAATGTCCACAGCTGCCATCTGAGCTGGGGGGAAAAAGAACTAAAGCAGAGTTTTAAAAAATATTCAGGCTGTGGGAGCTGTTAGTTTAAAAAAAAGGAAAATTCCTGAAACCCATGATCAAAATTGTAAACCGCCCAGAGTCCCCTTTTTGGGGGAGATGGGCGGTGATGGAAATTTGAAATATAAATAAATAAATAAAATAAGAGGCAGTTGGCTATATCCAAGTGAACTTTTTTTTTTTTGCCCTTAGGTCTCTCATGGGAGGCCATCAGGTTCTCATGGGATCTTTGGGTTCTGCAGAACACAAACTGAGAAACCTTGCAAGGAGAGGGCAACCAAATGTTAGAGTTTTTGGTGTATCTTTTCTGCCTCCTAGGGATTTTTACATATTTGGTAGCCCTATTTAATCAGTGCCAGGTTCAAATTCCTGGAAGTTTTTTACTTACTGCACTCTACAAGCTATATGCTATATGATTTACACCATCACTTTTTTTTTTGGTGCCTTCAAGTCAGTGGTGACTTCTGGCAACTACCTGGACTAGTCCCTGAAGTTTTCTTGGCAAGATTTTGGAAGCAGTTTGCCATTGCCTGCTTTCTAGGGCTGAGGGAGAGTGACTGGCCCAAGGTCATCCAGATGGCTTTGTGGCTAAGGTAGCATTAGAACTCACAGTCTCCCAGTTTCTAGCCTGGTGCCTTAACCACTACATCAAACTGGTTCTCTTACACCAACCACTTAGACACATCATATACTGCAACATCCTGGACCTTGAATTATGGGCTACTATGTTTCTCAGAACAAAGGGTTTATTAAAGCATTTGATTATGCTGACAAGAAATATCCATAACAATCAGGAAGCCACAGTGAGAATGAAATTGGTAATATTGGTTTACCATTGGAAACAAAGTCAGACAAAGTTGCATTCTATCAGCATCCTTGTTCAATCTATATGCTGAGTATATTATAAAGGCTGCAGGTCCAGAAGAAAAAAAGGCTGGTGTTAAAATCAGTGGATAGAATATCAATTGCCCGAAATATGCAAATAACACTACCTTGATTGCAAAAACTGAAGCTCTATTAATGATCATTCTAAAAGAAAAGCAGAATGAAAAACCTGGACCGTCTTTGAACATCGAGAAAACAAAGATTACGGCTGCTAGAAAGCTAGAATAATTTAAAATAAAAAATTAGACAATAGAAGTAGTTGAAAGCTATAATTTCTTAGGCCCCCGATTTGGTAAAGGGGGTGGATGTGCAAAAGAGATTCGGAGAAGAATAATGGTGGGCAAAAAGGTATTGCAGGACCTTAGCAGACTCACAAAAGATTGAGACATTTTAATCAGGACAGAAGTTAGAATGGTTCACTCAATGGTCTTCCCTGTTATGATGTACAAACATGAGGGAGGAAAAGAGCAAGAAGAAAATGACTGACACCTTTGAATTGTGGTGCTGGTGCTGGAGGAAGTTGCTTTGCATTCCTCAGACAGCCAAGAAGACTAACTGTTCAGTACTAAAGGAAATCAAGCCTGGATGCTCATGGGGAGGACGGATCACAAAACAAAACTATCCTACTTTGAACATATCATGCGGGCTGATGCATCTGTGGAAAAGATGATAATGCTGGGCAAAATGGACAGAAGGAGAAGAGGCCAACAGCGCATGAAGTGGATAGGCAGAGTACTAGAAGCTACAGGACTACAAGAATTGCATAATGCGGTGACAGAATAGGTTGGATAGCTTTATTTTATTTTATGTATTAAATTTATAGAGCCACCCATCTCACTACCGTGACTCTGGGCGGTTTACAGAGTTAAAAATGCAATACAATACAAAATTATCCATGGAGTCCCCAGGAACTGGTGACAACTCAATGGAACATAACAACAAAACATATTTCTCTGCCCTACCAAATTTGTTCCTGCCATTCCAGATCCTACCCCCAAGTGCCACTTTTGTTTTTGCTTCTTAGGGGATCTTGTAGTCCAGTAAATCCCAGTGACATAATAGGGCAGCCTGATTCACAGCAGGGTGTATACACTTACATACAAGTATACCCAGTACTAGCAAAAAGCATTCATGGGCAAATGCTGGAGCCTTAATAGATTCTGCTGTCCTGCATATTTGTCTTAAGATGACTGGAATATGAAAGATGGATAATTTTGTGTATTACACATATACCATGCATATAAATATGTGTGTGTGAGAGAGAAAAATATAGAAAAAGCTTGTTTTGTCACTTTTCCCTGACACTTTTTTTTGTTTGTTTTTGGAAAAACCCTGCCCTCCACAACAGTGACTTGACAATTATTTTGGAGCAACAGACAAGAAAAATACAATAAATTCTCCTGCCTAAATCTTTCCCTACAGGGGCCGTAAAAATTCAAAAGCAATTAAAGACTGCCCTCTACTGGAACTGAGCAGCCTTAACAGTCTATGTTACTGCAGGCAAAATACCCTGTACAGTAGTTCCAACCCCGTTTCCTCTTCGATCATAAAAGGTAAATCAATTACGTTCCCATAAATCAACCTCGGTCTTTCTGAAAGCTGTATTTCCTTCTACAGCAAGTTAGCAGCTAATCCCTTTCTACCAGTTTAGGCTTGAAATGCACAAAGCCTTTGCGAATGAATGTAAGAAGGTAAATAAGAATTCTACTAGAAGTCTTTGAAACACGAACTCAGAGGTTCATGTCGGAGGGATTTCGTGGGGACACAAGAATTGCCGGAAGTTGGTGAAAATTGATGGGGTTATCTAAATATGGCGGCTCTTCGTGTTCACATTTTTGCGTGGAGCATTGCTTGCTGGGAGATGTAGTCTCCCATTATACGAGTCATTACTTCTGAGAAGATATGCAGTTACACGAGAAATAAAATAATAGAAGCGTGTATCGAGTATTTTGGGAAGTTCAAAGTAATGAATATGAATAATTACGAATCTGCACTACTAGCTTGCAAGCTTCCAAGAATTATAAACCTTGTCAATCTGATCAATAATTATAGTTTTTCACCCAATAATTACGATTAGATTAAAACTCCTGATTTTGATTTCTGTTGAGGATTCTTTTAATTAAAAAAAAGTACTGGGAAATTGGCATGCTGTTAAGCAAAATGTGAGGCTCTGCATTGTCTATATTTAGAGGAATTCTTCTGGGTCCCGCATAAGTTCCATAGAAAGAAATGACAGGTATCTGCAGATCACCTTTTTTGGAAGTTTACCTATCTGCCTAGAAAAACAAATAAATAAAAATCAAAGATTGGCTGGAATAGTAATGACTGTGTTGTGTAGCCAGAGGTGGAGTGAAAGAGAAACCTATCTGGATTGCTTTTCTGACAATGGGCTTTTTGGTGGTGGTTGGACCAATCTTGATCGCCATTTTAGGAGTGTGGATGGTCATCTTGGCCTTTTGTATCTCACAGGAGCTGTTCTGTGAATGCTCACATCATGCTTGCAAAATCCTGAACAAGCCTATCAGCCTAGAAAGGTGCCTTACCTCTGCACTAGTTTTTAATCTGCAAGTGCCTTTTTCACATACAGTACATTTCCTGATCTAAGTAAAGGTAAAGGTTTCCCTTGACGTAAAGTCCAGTCGAATCCGACTCTAGGGGGCGGTGCTCAGCTCCGTTTCTAAGCCATGGAGCCGGCGTTGTCATAGACACTTCCGGGTCATGTGGCCAGCATGACGACTCGGAACGCCGTTACCTTCCCGCCAAAGCGGTACCTATTGATCTACTCACATTTGCATGTTTTCGAACTGCTAGGTGAGCAGGAGCTGGGACGAGCAACGGGAGCTCACCCCGCCACGCGGTTTCGAACCGCCGACCTTCCGATCGGCAGCTCAGCGGTTTAACCCGCAGCGCCACCGCGTGCCTTCCTGATCTAAACAACAGGCATAAATAAATCCAGTAACGCATGCTTCACTTTGAATCAAGTAGTTTCCAGTCCTGCCTATTCAGCCAGAATCAGTTTTGAATTATGTTTAAGTCGTTACAAAAATATGCATTTTCATGCACATTTCTCTTAATACACAGTTTTGGTGCACAGTTTTGCCTAACAGTTTTCTTTGAAAGCAATTTCCTTACTATAATGAGTTTGGATACGTGATGTTGTATATGCATTTTATATGCCTTTTCCCCTAATGTGACATTTTTTAAACTAGAGAATTATAATGTACAATTCAGAAAAGTATGAATATCAATTGTATATGCATTGGGAAATACAGTACATAGTAGCTAGGTGCAGGTTAAACTGCCATGCCAATGAATTTCTCCCTGTCCCCACATTATTCATGAACTTGTGATGAATACAGGACAAACCTGCTTGCTACAGGACCTGTATGTATGGATATATGGTGTTCAACTGTACTAGAAACTAGGTTAATCAATTGCACTACACTGTGGCTTGTGTTAACCATGATTTATTGAGCAAGCTATAGTTGCCTGGCTCCCATATAATAATGTGCCATTAAACATGTTTTACAAACAGCATTGGGCTCATATTGGCTTAATACAAATGAAATATAATGGCTTATTGAGATATATGTATCCAGCCACAAAAATGTGCTTGCTTGCTTGATTTATTTATTGGTGTCATGTTCACTGTTTCAACGTGCACTGTACATTGTAATGTTTCACATGCCATGGTGCTGACGCGCGTTTCTGTTGGGAGGGAGCTGCTGTGAAACCTTGTGCCAAGCTCTGTATCTATGTTCATTTCAATGGAATGTGTTTGGGTTGTGTGCTCTGCTCAAGGACTTTTCCCGCAGACCATCAGAAGCCATTAGGAGCACCTGGGATTGTGAGCTTGGGAAGATTCTATGGCGGGAGGGATCTCATTTGTACCGAGGGTTTTTAGTTTGCATTTGGTGCGCTTTTTTCATTCTCAGCTTTCTTTGTGATCCTGCATACTATTCTTTAATAAATCAGATATCTTTGTGATCCTGCTCATAAGTCTGATGGTGTTCTAGAATAGGCAATCATTACATAAAGCTGAGAATCACCAAAGTTGTATCGTTAGCTCCTACCAAGATTAGTTTCTTGTGAGGGAAAATAGTTAACGATGGCCGAGTCCAAGTTCATGACCGGGGGACTTGAGGAGCCGGCTAGCTTGATGCCCGAGTCGACAGTCAGGAGTGGAGAACTGAGTCTCCCCCCCGAACCTTCAGATTCGAGTTCCAACCCTGAGGTGGAAGAATCTAACAAAGGGGGAGAACCAGAGCAACCGGCACCCAGCGAATCGCCCGCAGAGTTGATCACCTGGGATGCAATGGGAGAATTGCATCAGTTCCCGCTGACCCCAGACGTAGAATTTACCACGGTGTCAATGGAGAGACAGCCTAACACGTGAGGGAGGGAGGAATCTCAAACCTCTGAAAGGCTAAGAGTGGTGGAAGCCAAAATAGAATCAATGGAGTACATGTTAAGAAACCTGTCTCTATCATTGGGGGGGGCGGGGGAGGCACGAAGGAGGTCCCAGCTTCACGCAACCATCCCCCATCCTCCCACCCGGACTGTTGGCGGAGCGGGGCTGGAGACGGCTCCGGGATGAATCTCCACCCCGCAGAGCGACAACTACCACTCAAGCAGCCGCCGGTTCTGCTTCAACAGGAGTGGGGGTGAAAGACTTCTCTGTTAAGTTTGATGGGGATCCAACCAAGTTATCTTTTTTTCTAACCAATGCCAAAAGTTACATGAGGCAGTTTGGAGCATACTTCCCTTCCGAAGAGGCTAAGTTAACTGCCATTGCCACCAAGTTGAAGGGTCGAGCGGCTGACTGGTATGTTCAATTAAGTGAGGCTAACTCCCCTGAACTTGAGTATTTCAAGGACTTTATGGGGGCGTTAAAGCTGCATTTTGAGGATCCTCTGGCCAGGGCAAGAACTAAGAAGGCGCTGAAGGATCTTACCCAGGGCCAGCTGTCTGTAGCTGATTACGCCCTGGAGTTTAAGGCTTTAGCGGGGAAAATCCCTGACTGGTCTGAGTCAACCTTAATAGAATGGTTTAAAGAGGGACTCAACCAGGACGTCCTACGATGGGTGTTGTGTAGAGACGACCCAGAGTCATTGTACGAATGGATCTGTCTAGCCGGCAAGGCTGAGCACGCCCAGCATACCTTCATGCAAACCAGATGACTGGAAAAACCATCAGCCACCGTGAGGGGCCCCTGAAGTGCCGCAACTGCTGCCTGGCCAGGCTATAGTGCCTGGGAAGAGGAGAGAGATCGGTGCTATGTGAGGGGTCAGTGTCTCCGATGCGGAAAGGAAGGGCATTGAGCAGCGAATTGCCCAAAAGCCAAGGCTGGAGATCGAGCAGGCAAGCTGCCGGCCAAATCGCCGCCCCGCTCGCGGCGGATGAGAGCAGCCAAGGGGGCAGCCAACGCTGAGGAAGTATTCTACTTCTTGGGAGAGGCTGAAGATGACTCTAAGGAGCTGGCGGGAAACGCCAGCCACCTGCCATGAAAAGCGCCTGCGGGCAGGTGGGGGAGGATGGGCGCAAGGATGCTATGGTGAGTGCTGACTGTCCCACTCTAGCAGTAAAAGTGAAATTGGGCTCCCGCACAAAGACTACAGAGGTCTGGGCTTTAGTTGACTCTGGGTGTTCCAGGTGTCTGATTCACCCTGATCTGGTTGCTGCTTTGGACCTGCCTAGCTTCCCCCTCCAGCAGCCTTTGATCTTCACACAGTTGGATGGTTCAACGGCAGGGGGGGGCAGCAACCCATTTCACTGGAACTGTCACAATGCAAATGGACAGCCACCATGAGACTTTAAAATTTGTAGTGGCACCTGTTGGCAACCCCTTGGTAATTCTGGGGATTCCCTGGTTGACCTATCGAAGCCCACATATAAATTGGGAACACAGAACTCTGACTTTTAAGGATGGGTTTTACCAAGCCCCTACCGCGGAGAGAGCTTCAAGTGCGGGGGCTGGAAGGGCTGCAATTGCCACACCACGTCCTAGTTTGGCACGTTTAGAAGGCTTGCCCGATCAATACCAAGACTTTGCAGACGTCTTTGGGGAAATGGAAGCAGATCAGCTACCCCTCCATCGGAAAACTGACTGTGCAATAGAGTTGGTTCCCAACGCTCAATTGCCCAAGCCAAAAATTTATCCAATGACTCAGAAGGAGCTTGAGGCATTACGGGACTTTATTGACAAAAATCTGTCAAGGGGGTTTATTGAACCTGCAAATTCCCCAGTTGGGGCCCCTGTGCTATTCCGGGAAAAGAAAGATGGCACGCTTCGACTCTGTATGGACTATCAGGGGTTAAATTCCGTCTCAATTTCCAACAAGTACCCTCTGCCACTCACGAAGGACATGTTAGCTCACTTGTCTAAGGGCAAGATTTTCTCCAAGCTCGATCTTCGTGAAGCCTATTTCCGCATCCGCATACGAGCTGGAGATGAGTGGAAAACCGCTTTTAATTGTCCACTGGGTTCATTTCAGTACAAAGTCCTCCCTTTTGGGTTGGCAGGGGCACCCGGAGTCTTCATGCAATTGATTAATTAAGTATTACATGATCATTTGTTTAAAGGAGCCCTGGTTTATTTAGACGATGTTCTCATTTACACTGAAACCGAGGAGGAACACGAACGCCTCCTCAAACAGGTGTTAAGCAAGCTTAGAGATGCCAAGCTTTATGCCAAGCTTTCCAAATGTGAGTTTCACAAGACCCAACTTGACTATCTAGGCTATAGGGTGTCTGACAAGGGCATTGAAATGGACCCTGAAAAAATTCAGGCGATTTTAAGTTGGGAATGTCCCCGCACCCAGAGGCAATTGCAAAGTTTCCTCGGGTTCAGTAATTACTATCGCCAATTTATCCAGGGGTTCGCTGAGTTTGCTTTGCCCCTCACTGATTTACTCTGTACCAAGGGCTTGGGGGAGACACGCAAAGTAAAAAACCCTGGGGCAGTGCTGAATTGGATGCCTGAATGCCAGGCAGCATTCGAGAAGTTAAAAACCCTCTTCACTGCTGAGCTTATTCTACAGCACCCCAATCCTGAACGCCTCTTTGTGGTCCAAGGTAATGCTTCTGACTCCTCAGTTGGGGCTATATTGTTACAGAGCGATTCTGAAAATCACTTAAAACCCTGCGCTTATTTGTCCAGAAAATTTTCTGAAACTGAACACTGGTGGCATATTTGGGAAAAGGAGGCTTTTGCTGTAAAATCTGCTTTGGAAGCCTGGTGTCACCTCCTGGAAGGCGCTAAATGCCCTTTCGAGGTTTGGACCGATCACAGGAATTTGGAAGCCCTCCGCACCCCCCGGCGTCTCAGTCCTAAACAAATTTGCTGGGCTCAATTTTTCAGTCGCTTTAACTTCCAGTTAAAATTTATTCCGGGAAAGAAAAACTTTCTGGCCAATGCTGTTAATGGTTTTCCTACTAACAGATTAAGGTGCTATTGTATCTAATCATTTTGGCCGGGTGCAGAGGTTGAATTCAACTGCCCCCTTTTCGAATGTTAATTATTGCACCTGGGGGGAGGAACCTGCCCAGACTTGTTTCAGTTCCTCTTTCTCTTCTGTGCAGGCATGTAGCAAGCCAGGTAGCTCTCAATGAGAGCTAAGTCCTTTAAATATGTTTTGCTTTTGTTTTGCTTTCTGTAAATAAATTATTTTTATAGATATGCCTGGTGTGTGTGACTTTTCTGATCTCTCCTGGGCCAAAGGCTTTCCCAGCAATCTGCCAAGAGGTTATGGGCCCAGTGAGCAGCCCAGTAAGCCCAGTAAAACCCAGAGAGAAAAGAGAGATCAGCTCCACACCTCATGCACAATTTAAAGGCAGGTAGCAAAGACCTGTGAAGATTTTCTTTGGAGCCGCCTGGAGATTTTCCAGCAACTGCCGGTCTACAGGACAAAGAAGCTAGCTGAGGTGACTTGCAAAAGGAGGAAGAAGCCATGGCTACCTCCCAGCCCTCAGCGATGCCTCTGGAGCGCCTATCAGAGACCAACTATTTGAATTGGGCCCTGAAGATGGAGATGTATCTTCGCAGAGAGAATCTTTGGCTGCCAATTGGTGAGCAAACCCCCCCAAATCCCAGTGCTGAATGGCTGAGACAGGATGAGCGGGCTAGAGCCACCATTATCTTGGGAGTTGAGGACAATCAGCTAGTCCACGTGCGAGGCATGCAGTCTGCAAAGCAACTTTGGGATGCTTTGAGAGACTTATATGTAAAGGCAACAGCAGGGAGTAAAGTTACCCTGACGAAAAAGCTGTACAGAGCCTACCTTGCAGAAGGAGATAGCCTTCCTGAGCACCTGCATTATATTCAGCAGCTGTTTGTTGAGTTGCAGGAGAGAGGAATGGAATTTACACCTCTCACAAAATCCTATATCCTCCTGTCCTCACTAAATGCAACGTGGGACACTCTGATTTGTACCCTGGAGGCTATGCCTGAAGCAGACCTCACCCCATCGTATATTACACAGCGCTTACTCGCTGAATGGGAGAAGAGAGAGGAAAGATCCCCCCCCATCTCTTCTGGAAAGCTGCAATACCAGAAAATGAGGGAAAAGAAGGGAAAGGAACCTGAGGCCACAGCGCTAGCCAGCCAGCGATGCTTCACTTGTGGTTCAGCTGGACATTTGCAAAGAGACTGTGCCATGAGACCCAAGAGTAGAAAGACAGAGAAGAAGAACACAAGGGAAACACAGAAAAAGGCTCTTCAGACAACCCAAATTGCACAGGTTGCTGAGAAGGGTAATTCTGATGTATGGGTGTTAGATTCTGGGGCCAATTGTCATTTATGTAATTGTAAAAGCTCTTTTGTGTCACTGTCTAAAACTGAAAGGCAAAGTGTATCTTTGGCTGATGGGTCTGTGACCAAAATTATGGGACAAGGTGACTTGTATTTATCCTGCTTAGGAGAAACTGTAAAAGGTGTGTTGTATGTGCCAAATTTACAATCAAACCTTTTATCTGTGGCACAATTGGCTGCAACAGGGTATATCATAACATTTAAGAAAAATGGTTGTGAGATACGAAAAAATGGGAAATTGTGTGCTACAATTGTGCTACAAATTGTATGTTAAAAGACTCCTTGTACATTGTGCGAAATGCAAGGAAGCCAAGCTGCAAGCCTGCAGTTGGCAACACTCCATATCATGACCAATGTGTACACCTGATGCACAGGAGATTTGGTCATGCTAATTTCAAGTATATAGCACAAATGCCACAGCTGTGTGCTGACCTAAAGATAAAACCCTGTGATAAATACTTAGACTGTGTAGTTTGCAAAGAATGCAAAACACTAAAAGCTCCTGTGAGTAAGCACAGTGACAGAGTTACAACTAGACCTTTGGAAATTGTACACTCTGACATTATTGGTCCTTTTGCTCCAAGTCTTGGACAAGCAAGGTATGCAATGACCATCATTGATGATATTTCTCAAGATACACATTTATCTACATCTTAAAACATAAAGATGAGGCATTTGAGAAATTTAAAAGTTTTGTGACATGGGCAAATGGAAAATTCCCTAGGCCTGTATCTGCACTCCAATGTGATAGAGGAGGAGAGTACCTTTCTCACAAATTCAAAAGATTCCTAATGGAAAAGGGGATAGAACAAATTCTTTCTAACCCTTACACCCCTCAGCAAAATGGTGTTGCTGAAAGAAAGGGCAGAACCTTGCAAAAAAGCATGGAATGCATGCTTAAAGATTCACATTTATCGTTTAAGTATTGGGGAGAGGCAATATCTACTGCCTGTTATGTACAAAACAGATTGTATAACTCTGTGATTCAGGACACTCCATTCCATTTGTTTTATGGTGTGAAACCAAAGGTAAACCATCTTAGAGTGTTTGGTAGCACTGCTTGGGTTCATATTCCAAAACAACAGAGAAGGAAAGGAGGCCCCACAACAAAGAAAGCCATCTTTGTTGGGTATGAACAAAGCCAGAGGAGCTACAGGTTCATAATGGGAGAGAAATTAATAATTAGCAAAAGCACTTCTTTTGCTGAACAAAACTGGGGGAGATTAAACTCTAGCTCTCCAGTTGATCTGACCACTACAAGAGAACAGCAAGGACTTGCTGATGGTGATCTTTTGCCTGATGAGGACATTAAACCAGAAAAGCAAACTGAAGATCTGTCTGATGAGACAGATGCTTCTCAGGAAAGTGATAGGAGTCAAAATTTAAGCCCTGTATTACCTCGCAGATCTCAGAGGAGTAATAAAGGTGTTCCTCCATCACGTTTTCAGGCTGAAACAGTAAAGGCTTTTCACATATTCACAGAACCTGAGTCTTTAGAACAAGTGAATGCTTTACCACCTGAGATTGCACAAAATTGGCATTCTGCCATGCAACAGGAATTAGCATCCTTAAAAGAAAATAAAACATGGAAACTGGTAAATCTACCTCCCAATGAACACTGTCTGGGTTGTAGGTGGGTTTTCAAACTAAAAAGGGATGCTGATGGCAAAATCCAAAAATATAAAGCAAGGCTGGTTGCAAAAGGGTTCACTCGAAGGAAAGATTTAGACTTTGACAAGACTTTTGCACCAGTTACTAAAGGTGAATCAATTAGATTACTGTTAAAAGTTGCTGCACTGAAAGGAATGTCAGTTAACCACTATGACATTCAAACTGCATTTCTCTATGGTGATTTAGACCACAGATTATACATGCAGCAACCCCCTGGCTATGAAAAAGGGGAGACTCTAGTCTGTGAACTGCAGAAGTCAATCTATGGGTTAAAACAAGCTGCTAGATCCTGGAACCAAAAAGTAGATGAAAAACTGCAGAGTTTTGGTTTTGAAAAAGGAAAAGCAGATCCATGTGTATATATGAAGAAGGACAAACAAGGCTGTATGTATCTGTGCATTTATGTTGATGATTTGCTGCTGTTCACATCAACAGAAAAACAAAGGCTTGATTTTGAAGCCTGCATGAAAAGCCATTTCATATTAAAAAGCCTTGGAGTTGTGACAAATTACCTAGGTTTGGAAAAACACAGGAAGAAGGATGGTAGCTTTCTGTTAAACCAAAGGGGAGATAATGGTAAAATAATGTGAATGGAAAGACATACAAAGTTGTCAAAGAAGATTGGTTTGCATCTTAATCTATAGTATAAAAAGGGGAGTGTTAATGGTTTTCCTACTAACAGATTAAGGTGCTATTGTATCTAATCATTTTGGCCGGGTGCAGAGGTTGAATTCAACTGCCCCCTTTTTGAATGTTAATTATTGCACCTGGGGGGAGGAACCTGCCCGGACTTGTTTCAGTTCCTCTTTCTCTTCTGTGCAGGCATGTAGCAAGCCAGGTAGCTCTCAATGAGAGCTAAGTCCTTTAAATATGTTTTGCTTTTGTTTTGCTTTCTGTAAATAAATTATTTTTATAGATATGCCTGGTGTGTGTGACTTTTCTGATCTCTCCTGGGCCAAAGGCTTTCCCAGCAATCTGCCAACAGATGCTTTGTCACATTTACCTCAGGACCTTGACCAAGTAGCAGATGTGGTTGGGACTGTTCTCACTGAACCACAACTGGGCTTAGTTGCTGTCACCTGGAGCCAGACCCGTGCGCAGGCATCCCCACCCCCAGCCCAGTCTGGGAAGCGGAAAGTGCAAGTTCCTTGTCAGTTACAGAAGGACTTTCTCCAGGCACTGAAATCTGACACTTGGTTGCTAGCTAACAGAGACAATGTTTCTTTTGAAAACGGTCTGGTGTGGGTGGAACACCGTCTTTATGTGCCTGAAACTTTAAGAGCTGATGTTTTCCAGAGTTCCCACGATGATAAACTTGCTGGACACTTTGGTTTTGTCAAACCCTTGCATTTGGTTCGCCGTCAATTTTGGTGGCCAACCTTAAGGCATGATGTAAAAGACTATGTTGCTTCCTGTCCTGTTTGTGCCATGTCAAAGCGAAAAGGAGGGAAACCACAGGGGTTTCTACAGCCAGTGGCCACCCCATCCCGTCCCTGGGATGAGATTTCTATGGATTTTATTGTGGACCTACCTCCCAGTCAGAAGAAAACTGTCATTTGGGTTGTAAAAGATTTTTTCTCTAAACAAGCCCATTTCATTCCATGTGTGTCCATCCCGTCGGCCCTGCAATTGGCCCGCCTATTTCTCATCCACATCTACCGTCTCCACGGTAGCCCCTCCCGTTTGGTCAGCGACTGCGGGACACAGTTTACTTCCCAGTTTTGGAAATCATTTTTAAAATTGATTGGCACCAAACAGGCGCTGTCCACCTCGTCCCATCCTGAGACTGACGGATCTACTGAGATTTTGAACTCCGCCCTTGAACAATTTCTTAGAGCATACATTAACTACCATCAGGACAATTGGGTGGAGTTGCTGCCTTTTGCTGAAGTGGCTTACAACAATGCTGTCCATCAAAGTACCGGGCAAACCCCTTTTCGTGTGGTTTCTGGTCATGACTTTGTTGATGCCCAGGCTGCTTACAAGTTCCAAGCCAATAAACGTCCTTCCTTGCAGCACGATTTCAAAATTGGGGATCAAGTATATCTATCTACCAAATTCATCAAGTCCCCACAACCCTCTAAAAAACTTGCTCCCAAGTTCATTGGTCCTTTCCCTATTGTTGGTCTTATCAATCCAGTTACTGTTAAGTTGGACCTGCCTCACAACTTGAAATGCTTGCACCCTGTTTTCCATTGCAGCCTGCTCAAGCCTGTCCACCACTCTTCCCACTGGCATCCCCAACCTCCTCCTCCTGCTCCGATCATGATTGATGGCCAACAGCACTTTGAAGTCAAGGAGGTTGTTGATTCTTGCAAGCTTCGAGGCACCTTCCAGTACCTGATCCGCTGGAAACACTTTCCTCATCCTGAATGGGTGCCTGCTCGCCACGTTAAGGCTCCTGATTTAGTTAACCGTTTCCACTTGGCTTACCCTTTGAAGCCTGCCGCTTAGTGTTTTCTTTCTTTTGGGGGGGGGCAGTATGTCATGTTCACTGTTTCAATGTGCACTGTACATCGCAATGTTTCACATGCCATGGCGCTGACGTGTGTTTCTGTTTGGGAGGGAGCTGCTGTGAAACCTTGTGCCAAGCTCTGTATCTATGTTCATTTCAATGGAATGTGTTTGGGTTATGTGCTCTGCTCAAGGACTTTTCCCACGGACCATTAGAAGCCGTTAGGAGCATTCTACGGGGGAAGGGATCTCATTTGTACCAAGGGTTTTTAGTTTGCATTTGCCATGCTTTTTTCATTCTCAGCTTTCTTTGTGATCCTGCATACTATTCTTTAATAAATCAGATACCTTTGTGATCCTGCTCATGAGTCTGATGGTGTTCTAGAATAGGCAATCATTACAATTGGCCATTCAGGGAATTATAGCTGTTTGGAAGGCTACATGCATGGATGTTGCTATTCTTTGAATGATGGCTAGGGCCTGGCTGCAGATACAAGGACATCACTGGAGTTGCAGTGGTTACAGATGGATTTGATGAAATGACATCTTATACCATACAATGTCCATACAGCAGATTCTTATAACTGTAGTTATAAGAATGCTTGCCTTTTAAATTAACAAAGCTTTTATGTCCTTTAGGGATATTGGATTCCGTGTAGTGATTTCTGGATCATTTCCATTCATTAAGGGCATGTTGTTTCATTAAGAAGCAAAAGGATTTGAGTGCCAAACACAACTAATATTTGAGGCAGAGCTTCCTGAGAAATCTTAAATAGCTGGCAAGGGAGCTAGTGGCAAGTTTCGAAGATTGGTAGTAGTAACTGTCAGTTCTTACATAAGATTTTAAAGACATCACTAATTATAGTACATCCTTCCCAGCCAAGTTCTGTTAATACCCATTTACACATAACATCTCAGTTTATGTAAGCATCCATAGGGCCAGGGAGAGTGGCAAAAGATAGAACACATGATGTCATAACACATGTCATGTGATTTATGTACTTCCCCAGGTTTGTATCATGACATGTCACACAGTCTGTCTATTGCACATCATTGTGGTTCTTCCTAGACACTGTTGTTACCACATGACAATATTTGGCTGATCTTGCCTAGAGACTGAAGCTAAGCAAGGTTGGACCTAATTACTATATGGAGGGGAAATCACCAAGAAATCCTAGGATTGTAGTTAGAGAGGGAAGGTTAAATAAACTACCTGAAAGAAGGCTATATCAAACCACGCTTATAACACTGCCAGAAGCTTGAGCTGGACCCAGGGGCAACTTTATCGTAATAACAATGCACTATAACATAATGTTTTCTGCTGGCTTATTCTGATGCGCCATCTCACCCATTATGTCTTGGCCACTATGACTTCATAGACCACTATGAATTATTCTACAAATTATAGATAAAACCAACTATGGCTTACCATGAAGTATGAATATGGTTGCTCCTTACTAAAAATGAGTGTATTAGAGGCAGGAACACCCAATGCTAGGAACTGTCTCATCTCAGGTCTATTAATAACAGGGCTCTGTTGAAGGAATCTATTGCTGCAGATAGAGTTATGTTGTTCCCAACTTGTTTTATTAGAGTCAAGTTTAAGACTATAGAGAAAATACTGTAAACCTAACAAACAAAATGGAGACTGCACCCTGCACCAACACCACCCCCAGTCAAACCCAGCTCATCTCAAGATTAGAAACCCCATCACCAGCTCACAGTACAGCCCATGGACAACCCACCCAAGGAAACTGCAACCTTGGGAAACCCCAACCTTCCCACCTCCATCAGCTGATGACCTCAACATTCCATCTCCTTAAAGAATGGGCTTCCCCAGCTCTGCTGCCCTTCAGAAAGACCCAACTGGCCTAACAATAGAACCCACCTCCCGTACACCGACAAGGACCTGCCCAGCTCCCCAAACTGGCCAGCAAATCAGATCCCTGGGATTTCCCACCTTGTAGCCCTCAACTCCTATAAAAATCTTTGCTTTTCCATTGTTCAGGGTCCCTCTTTCTTTTACAGCAGGCACCCAACGATTTTTGCAAGAAACATGGTTCTTCTCCTCAGTGTTGTGCTCCTTACTGTGGCAATTTCCACAACAACAGATGGGTCCTATTAAGCACTGCATAGCTAAGAGCTTCAGAGATCAAATGTTGGCACCATTGGAACACAGAAGAGGGGATATATAAAGTTTGACAGCATTCATATCATAATCCATAATCCTGGCCTAAGCAGACAAGCAATATTGGAGAGACATTTTATTTTATTTTTTAAATTTTATTTATCAAATTTGTCACTGCCCATCGCCTCCCACTGTGACGAACCTGACTCCATTACTGCACAGCTAGATTGCATGTCTCTCATGTAGCCTCAGAATGTTGTATATTCCCTTATAAGGGCATGACTTGTACTTCCCTATTCTCTCTGTACTCACTCCCCCGCCCTGATAGAGCTGCTGAATAAAAAGGAGGTGAGGGCGCGGCAAGGGGCGGGCAGTACCAGCACCCTCCTGAAATGTAGCGTCTCTCCTCACAAAAGAATCCTGTACCTACTGTTGTCTTTTCGATCTCACCCTTGCGAGGGAATCGTTGGCTCATTCCCCCCCCCGGGGAATCTCATAGACCGAAGGTTGAAGGACTGGTCGCGCGACGCGACAACTGGGGGCTCGTCCGGGATCCCTTCGGTCTCACGGTGTGATCTCTGTCTAGAGGTGCACTGCCTTCACTCTCGTTACTACGCACCTGGTAAAGGCTCTGCAATCGTAAGTAATGGGCTCCCCACTCTCCAAAGTTTCGTCAGTTCATAGGGACGAACTTTATGATTTAGTGAAGAAGGCTAACTTTTGTCAAAAGGCTAACGGTACGACCATCTTTCCCATTTCAAAAAAATCGGTGACTCAACTCCTACTGTACATGGAGAGACACTGCCCTGTCTATCCTTCAGAGGGGTCGCTCAAAGCATCCACTTGGGAAAGGATAGGAAAATATTTTCATGATACCCCACGAGCACCCGTGCCTATTCTGACTGCCTGGAAGGCTGTCATGGCGGCCATCAACACTCTTTACCCTCCCTCGTCTTCCCCGGAAACTTGCCCTTCTCCTCCCGACCCAAAACTCCCACCCCCTCTTGCCGCCCATCTCGATGCTGTCTCACCACCACCCCCTCCATACCCAGCCGTTCCTTCTCCCCCTTCAGCTCCAACGCCCGACTCCCCTCAACAATACCCCCTCGGAGGCACCATCACTGAACTCCTTTCCTCCCCTCTCTCATTGGAAATGGAGAGTCCCTCTGCCTTTCCCATGACCATCGGCCTAGGGGCGGCGGGAGGAAATTTGTATAACAATATTGAACTTAAGGTTTTGAAACAAATCAAAGATGCTGTAACCACCTACGGCTTGCATTCTCCTTTTACTAGGGGAGTTTTAGACTCTTTAGTTACTGCTAACACTGTTATGTTATTGTATGATTGGAAAATGCTTTTTTCCATGCTTATGACCCCGGCGCAATATGTTGTGTGGCAATCTGAATACGACAAAGGGGTGGAAGTAGAAATTAGAAGAGGTCTTCCCGCAGGGGTGACCGCAGATCAATTATTAGGAAAGGGACAATTCGCAACCTTAGTCCAGCAACAGAACTCCCCCCGTCGTAGTTTTGCTATCATTCACATGTGCGCCATGAATGCTCTCAAAAGAGTGGATGATTCCGACTCTCAATCCACCCAAACGTTTCTGAAAATTATGCAAGAACCAAATGAACCATACGCTTCCTTCATAAGTCGCCTTCAGATTGCTTTAGATCGACAAATTGATAATGCCACGGCTAAACAAGAGCTGCTAATGAAACTTGCTTTTTCTAACGCTAATCATGACTGCCAGACCATTCTGCAACCCGCAGTCAATCAACCGGGTGTAAAACTTGCAGATTTCCTGCAACTTTGCAGAATCGTTGGCACCACCTCTCACAAAGTGAGTGCTCTCGCTGCCGCCATTACCACCTCGCTGCCTTCTATTAACCCCTCCTCTCAGCTCCATTCCCCGGAAGCCCTCGCAGTCACTCGTCATGGAAATTGCTTCAATTGTGGGAAGCCGGGCCACTTTAAGAATCAATGCCGTGCACCCGGGGGAGGTGGTGCGCCCCCTTCCACTCAAAGGGGGCCGCCCCCCCCTTCCAAACCTAAAACTCCTTGTCCCAGGTGCCGCAAAGGCTACCATTGGGCCTCGCAATGTCGCAACAACTCCTCCCTTCATCAGCCTTCGGGAAACTAGATCGGGGGTTCTCAGCTAACCCCGCCCCAAAGGCTGAATTACCCATCACCAGCTTCCCTGTGGAGTTGGCAGAGGATCTTTTGTATGACGATCCAGGGGCTGTCCTTTCCCTTCCTCTCGTTGTCACGCTGAATAAACCCCTTCCTCCTCTTACCCCTGCTTTGCTCATTCCCAACTCCTCGCTCACGCTTGAGGGAATGGTTGCTGCTCCCTATTTGTATGACTCGTCAGATCTGACACGAATTGCTCTGGCAGGAGTGGGAGATAGGTGTTTTTCCTTAGATAAAGGAACAGTTGTCGCCACGCTCATACTTCTCCCTTCTCCTGATACGCCATCATTGTTTGCCTTGCAGCAACCAGTCCACACCTCTAAACCCACCCTCCTTGTCACGCTAAATGGTCGCTCTTTCGAAGGCTTGATTGACACCGGCGCCGATGTCTCTGTTATTCGTTCCGCTGAATGGCCCTCCTCCTGGTCTCTCGCCGAAGCCTCCTCGGTGCAAGGGGTAGGCGGAGCACAGGCCGCTAAGGTCAGCTCTCATTGGCTTTCTGCTGCGACTGCTCATTCTAGTATCACAGCCTATCTAAAGCCTTATATCCTGCCTTTGCACTGCAACCTATGGGGCCGTGATTTGCTTTCACAGTTCCACGCTTTTATTCAACTTCCCTAATGGCTTCGCAGGACCCTTTAAGGCCTCTCTCTCTCTCTCTCAAAACCTCTGTGCCGGTATGGGTTGATCAATGGCCACTCACCAAAGAGAAACTGGACGCCTTACATATCTTGGTCCAGCAGCAGTTAATTGAAGGCCATATCGAAACCTCCACAAGCCCATACAATACTCCGATATTTGTCATCAAAAAGAAGTCTGGCAAATGGCGCCTCCTGCAGGATCTTAGGGCTATCAACACCATCCTTCAGCCCATGGGACCTCTGCAGTGTGGACTTCCCAACCCCAACTTGATTCCGGAAGGGTACGACCTCATTATAATAGACCTTAAGGATTGTTTTTTTTCCATACCTTTGGCACAAAAGGACAGAATTATTTTTGCATTTACGGTACCGGAGCTCAACAATTCAAAGCCTACTGCTCGGTACCAGTGGAAGGTCCTCCCACAAGGCATGTTGAACTCACCCACAATGTGCCAATTTTTTGTTGATAAAGCATTGCAACCCTATAGATCCCAATTTCCGCATTTTCTTGTGTACCATTATATGGATGACATTTTAGTCGCTGCTGAGGGCCCGAAAGGGACAGTTCAAAAAACTTTTCCTACTCTTCTGGCCACCCTAGCAACGGCAGGGTTACACGTTGCACCAGAAAAGGTCCAGTCTCGTTACCCAATGCAATACCTAGGCCACAAAGTTTTAGCCTCCACGGCTGCCCCGCTCCTACCTATGCTCACGCTTCCCCAGCCGACCACTTTGGTCCAATTACAACAATGTCTGGGAGTCATTAACTGGGCCCGCGCATACCTCGCTTTAACTACACCCATGTTATCACCTTTATTCCAAGCGTTAGTGGGTTTGACAAATCCAGCTGACAAGGTGTACCTTACAGAACAACAATTGCATGCCCTACAACAGGTTAATGCCGCCCTTGCGACCCAATGGGTGGACCGTGCGCTCACAGACAAACCACCCTCTCTTGCCATTCTTTCAACACATCAATTATTGACTGCCATCATTGTCCAAACGTCTGATAAAAAACATCTACACATTTTAGAATGGCTACACCTGCCACACACACCTAAGACATCCATCATCACCAGAGCGGCACAAATGGCCTCTCTTGTTGAGAAAGGCCGGAAAAGGATTAGAGCCTTAATGGGACTGGATGTTTCCACCCTGTACATTCCCTTTAAGGTTACTCAATGGGAACCCCTCCTACAAAACTCCACTGCATTGCAGGATGCCTTGGAGGACTGGTGTGGCCAGGTGTCATGCCATCTTCCCCCTGATCCTCGATTGCAACTGTTGCGAACAGTACCTTTCACACTAAGCTCGCCGTTCGTTCAACAGCCACTCAAGGAAGCTTTCACTGTTTTTACAGACGGCTCCAAAACCATAGGGGCTTGTACATGGCAAAATAATTGCAAATGGCATAAACGCCTAACAGACCCACAAGCATCCGCCCAACAGGCTGAGTTAGCCGCTTTTCTGTTAGCCTTGTCTCTTTTCCCAGAACAGCCTTTGAATGTTATATCAGATAGTATGTATGTCACTCAAATGGCTGTGGCCATGTTTGATGCATATATTTCCCCTGTTACCCCCCCCCTCTCTCATGACGCTTTTTTTACAGCTTCAAACTTTCCTGAAGGACAGGACATCCCCTTTGTTTGTAGCGCATATTAGAAGCCACCAACAGCTACCCGGTTTCCTGTCCGAAGGCAACCACATGGCAGATGAAGCTTGCAAAATTATGGCCTCTTCCCCTCTTCCTCCGCAGCTTTTAGCAGGGGACAGCCATGCTTATTTCCACCAAAATAGAAAGGCCTTGGTGCGCCAATTTGGCATTACATATCAAGAAGCTACCGCCATTCTTCAACAATGTCCAACCTGCAGTTTGCAGGCAAAGTGCATCCCTGAGGGTGTTAATCCCAGGGGTGTCCAAGCTTGTGACACATGGCAGATGGATGTCACTCATTATCCCTCCTTTATACCTTGGAAGTACATCCATGTATCTGTGGACACTTACTCGGGATTCATTCTGGCAACTTTGCAAAGAGGAGAAGCCACGAAAAACGTAATCAATCATTGTATTCGCACTTTCGTCACATCGGGATGTCCCAAAACTTTGAAAACTGACAATGGCCCTGCTTACGTCAGCGCTCCCTTTGCTGAGTTTTGCCGTAAGTGGTCCATTACCCACAGATTCGGTATACCATTCAACAGCCAAGGTCAGGCTATTGTGGAAAGGGCTAACCAGACTCTAAAGAATGCCCTTGATCGGCAAACGGGGAAAAAGGCTTTAGGCCCCCCGAACCTCCCGATGTTACAAAATCTCCTTAATCTCACTTTGTATACTTTAAATTTCCTTAATCTTACCGGTACCCCCTCTGCTACGGCCGCATCTCGACACTTCTCTAAGCCAGTAGTTCCCTCTTCCCGTCCCCTTGTTTATTTTAGGCAACTGCCCAGCCCTGAGTGGAAGGGTCCTGCGCAACTCGTCACCTGGGGGAAAGGCTACGCTGCTGTGCAACTTCCTGATCGAGTGCTCTGGGTTCCTGCTCGCTGCATCCGGCCATATCATGGGCAGCCTCCTGACAAGCACATCCTTGATCCTCCTTCTCTGTTATCTCTCTTCCATCTCTGCTCCCCTCACAACGAACCCTAAAACAACCTCTCTCATTCGAACCCATCGTTTACGCTACCCTGCCACCATCGGCCGCAGCTCAGCATCCAACGCCATGGAATGTCTTCAACGCTCTCCCATCAAAAGAAAAGGCACCTTCTGGCGCTGGTTCCGCGACAACACCCTTCTCCAAGATGGCGATTCCTACTCCATCACTTATCACTTCCGCCAAACTACCCTTGCTGTCACCAACGTACAGCTGACCGATCTAGGACAATACCACTGTGAAATAACAAAGTTAGTTAAGGGGTTCGCCACCTCATCTCGCCTTACGCTCACCTTGTTTCAACTCTCCCTTCCTGAGCCCGCCCGTTGGCGGGGACGACGCCTGCTGGCATCCGACGCCCAGGAATCGCATCGCCCTTACAGTATCACCTGGACAATCCGCGATGCCTTGGGTCAGATCCTGAATACCTCCTCTTGTTATAGCCCAATTGCATCTTGCTTCCCTAACCTGTATTTTGACTTTGCAGAAATGCTTCTAGGAGTGACAGCCTATAGGAGGCTGGACGGCACCCCATCGCCCAGCCACTCCATCGTTAAAAGGTATCCCCTGTATGTGTGCCCAGGACATGACACCCGCCCTGACCACGTGCACGACTGCGGAGGCTTAGCAGATTACTTTTGCAAATCTTGGTCCTGCGTTTCCACCGGCCACATCAACTGGACCCCTCCATATAAGACTGATTACATCACTCTCACTCGGTTGAGAGAGGACATTACGTGCACCACAACCAAAAAGGGTGCGGCAGGACAGGGGGGTTGGAATAAATGTAATCCGGTTATTGTACAATTCACTGCTGCAGGGAAAGCTCAGGGGAATGCCTGGGACTCAGGTGTAAAATGGGGAGGTCGTATGTATGCCAGATGGCCCGGGTTTCATTATGGCAACATGTTCTACATTCAACGACAGGTCACTCTCCCTCAGTCCCCACCTCTTGGGCCCAATGCCGACGACATTCACTCCACCTTTCTTAAACCCCTCAACAAACAAAGAAACCCCCTTGTCTCCCTTCTTAACTCCTCCTTTTCCCTCGTTCACACCGCTTCTAACGTATCTCGATGTTGGCTCTGCTTGTCTTCCTCTCCACCATTCTATGAAGCAGTCGGTTCTCCTGACCCTATCCGGAACTCTACCTCAGCCTCCTCCTGCCGCTGGCAAAACACCACGTTGACTATCACCTCTATAATAGGACAGGGCTGCTGCCTTGGCCGTGTTCCTGCTAACTATACTCAATATTGCCTTAATTCTTCTCATGATCACTGTGCCCTCTATCTCCCAAAAAATCGCTTGAACATCTACGGTTACACCGGCCATGGTGGCTACGGTGTACTCTATACTGCCTCTGGTAATATCTCTGCCCGATTGACAGGCCAATACTTTATCCCTGGGAACAACTCTGTTTGGGCATGTTCTTCTGGCCTCACCGCATGTGTATATGGGGATGCCTTGTTACAAACTAACACCTTTTGTATTCAGGTGCTCCTACTCCCCAAAATCTCCATCTATTCCCCTGAAGAACTTACCTCCATCCTGGAGCCCCCTCATTACCCCCTCAGGGCTAAGCGCGAAGTAGTGACTGCTGTAACCTTATCAGTCCTACTGGGCTTAGGTGTGGCCGGAGCTGCCACCGGTGTGTCAGCCCTTATTGTCAATGATCAGAACCTGCATCACCTTACTGCTACCATTGACACTGACCTTCGCGCTATCGAACAATCTATTGTGGCGCTACAAGATTCCCTTACCTCTCTATCTGAAGTGGTTTTGCAAAACCGTAGGGGTCTCGACCTTCTGTTCCTCAAACAAGGGGGACTGTGTGTTGCTCTGAAGGAAGACTGCTGTTTTTATGCCGACAACTCAGGAGTAGTATTGGACTCTATGAAAGAGCTAGATTCCCGTTTAAAAACAAGGGAATCGGAGCGCCAACAATCCATGTCATGGTATCAAAATATGTTTAGCATTTCCCCGTGGCTGACCACACTGCTGTCCACTCTGTTGGGGCCCCTCCTTTTATTGATTCTCGTATGCACCATAGGCCCCTGTGTGTTGGGTCGCGTTCTCCGCTTCTTAAAGCAGAAACTTCATACATTGGACTCAGAGGTATCCGAGACGAAGATTGCTGTTCAACACCTGGTCACTGCTGTAGGTATGGAGAAAACACCACTCTTGGGATGGTCCTCTGATAGTGAATCGGAAATGGACAAGGACCCCCAGTCACACTACCCCCCGGAAGAGGAAGCTGGGATGGGTCTCCTTGGACTGAAGAGTCCCTGGCTCCCCGACTCAGACCCTCTGGGGGGGGAACAAAATTAAATAAAAAAGGTAGAAATGTGACGAACCTGACTCCATTACTGCACAGCTAGATTGCATGTCTCTCATGTAGCCTCAGAATGTTGTATATTCCCTTATAAGGGCATGACTTGTACTTCCCTATTCTCTCTGTACTCACTCCCCCGCCCTGATAGAGCTGCTGAATAAAAAGGAGGTGAGGGCGCGGCAAGGGGCGGGCAGTACCAGCACCCTCCTGAAATGTAGCGTCTCTCCTCACAAAAGAATCCTGTACCTACCGTTGTCTTTTCGATCTCACCCTTGCGAGGGAATCGTTGGCTCATTCCCCCCCCCGGGGAATCTCATAGACCGAAGGTTGAAGGACTGGTCGCGCGACGCGACATCCCACTGGAGGGACTCTGGGCAGTTTACAACAAAATACTCACTAAAACAATAAATATATAAAACGCCTTATAAAATTACATATCATTAATAATATAAATAAGAGTAAACTCCAGATTTTAGTCTGGTGGACTCTGTTTTGATTTTACTATCACTGCAAGTTTCACTAATCTAGGGCTATCTGGTCCAGATTTTAAAAAAACAAACAAAAAAAGATAGCAAAAAGTGAGTTTCCTGTAGCTTTTTGCTTCCACCTAGGGTTTGTCAGGACTTTTGCAACCCAGATCTGGTAGCCTTCACTATGGATGTAACTAACAACTTTTTAACTACATCTCATTTTAGGTGGAGGCAAGACAAAGACCATGTTATCAGGATATTGCAAAAGAATGTTATTGCTTGAGTATAGTTGGGTTGTGATTAGATGCACATTAAGACAGGCCCTTTGTTCTGGGATACATTTAAATATTGATGGGGAATATAAACTGCAGATATTTGCTCACAATCATGGAAAAGGAAAGTATTTAAAATCATTTTACTGTGAGTTTAAGAAACACAACAAAAGTCCCCCCCCCCGCCCCCGTGCAACAATTATGTGGCTTTTGATATGTGGAATGGCTGGTCTACCAGAACTGGGCTGAAAAAATCAAGATGACAACTAGAGAACAGCAAAAAGCTAGAGTCTTGTTTATCACTTTGCTGCCATCTAGTGGTTATCTGAATTTTTGCAGCCTACATATGGCAGCCCTGGAAATGGTTTGGAAGTCCTTATGCAGTGAGTTGGAAATAACCCATTTTAAATAATCCCCATAGCAATAATATCACTAAGAGAAAAGCATTACAAACTGTCAGTGATCAGTCAGTAATTTATTGTAAACAAAATAAGAAATACATAATGAAGCCCTAACATTTAATGCAAGACTTGCATGATACCCAATAAGTTTCCTTTCTAATAGCCAGCTTCTAATAAGCCTGAAGATGAAATGGGACTACACTAAAAAGACAGAGGCATCAGCCTGCTGGGAAAACACTGAAGAAGGAAGGAAAGAATTGCGGATGATATGTGGGTTGGAGCTGTCGGCTCTATATCTCCCCTCTAGTGCATTATGTTGAATTTCTTTCAAAACAGCTTCTGGATCAGCCTGTCAACAGAATGAAATTGATCATCGGGCTCCCTCTAGTGTCAGCCTCATGCAGAACATGTAAATTATGAAAGTTGCACTGTTTCCTTCCTGGCTGTCACAAAAAGATGTTTTCACCATCCCAAATGGGGGGAAATGGTTTCTGTATAAAATAAATATCCTTCATCTCTGGCTTGAGATAACTGGCAGCTATAAATAAGATTTCCTAATAGGTCTGATATATTTTGGGACAACCTTGCAGTGATGCATGAAGTTAAATGTGCAGGTAAGTACCACCTTCTCATTCCTTATGTGAATAATCAAAATTATGCCTTCCCTGCCGCTATAAATTTAAAAAATGATTTAAAATGTATAAAGGCACTTCAAATTTATGTTGGAAATGTGAACAAGAAGGGACATTTTATCATGTTTGGTGGATGTGAAAAAAGAATTAGAAAATTCTGGATTCAAATACATACACTGATTCAGAGGATTTTAAAGACTGATATACAATTGAGACCAGAGGTTTTTCTTTTGGGATTGAGGGACAAATGGTTGGAAAAAAGTCATGGAACTCTGTTTTCGTACATGATAACTGCAGCGAGATTATCGTATGCACAAAGATGGAAAGATTCAGCACTATCCACAATGGAGGAATGGTTGGTGAAGATGATGGAACTTGCTGAGATGGCTAAATTGACTTCTCTGATCAGAGAAAAGACAGTATCTACGCTTACTGCTGACTGGAAATCCCTTAGGGACTTTTTTCATAAAACAGAAAAAAATGAACTTACGATTTATGGTTTTGATGATTAGGCAGGATAGACTATAGAAAGAAGAGTTATGTTGTAACCATAGAATAAGAGATAAATTTATTTTGTACTTATAACTGCTGTAAAGAAGATTGGAAGCTACTTCTTTGTATTTTTTCTCGGTCTTTTCTATTTTTCTTTTACTTTTTTCCCCTTTCTTGCACTTCTAGCTTTCCCTTTGACTTCTTTCCTTTTTTCTCACTTTATATTAGTGTCATGTGCGCCGTTTCAATGTCTTTGATACATCGTAACGTTTCGTAACGGCAATCATTACAATTAGTCTGTATTAGTGTTTATCTTCCTTTTTTAAAAAAATCTTTAATAAAAATTTATATATAAAAAAGAAAACAATGATTTAAAATAAGAAAGGGGTGCCTGTTGTAAACCCTGCCCTGATCCTTCTGCTTCCCCGGAAACCCCTTAGGGCTGGTGTTCACTTGTGGTTTACAGAGACACCAGAATCTCTGACAAACCGAGTCTCCCCCTTATTCACACAATGCTGGTTTCATCTTGTCCCTGGGCCCCAGCCTATGAACTGGAGAGTCTTATGTCATCACACTGTATCAAAGGAGGAAAACTACTTTTATTCTAGTAGTTTTGCTCCTTTAATTCAACATTATTCTGCCGTAGCTTCAAGGTGGGTCAAATTTACAAGGCGTTGTCACCCATTACCGTGCAGCTTTGTTCAGATGACACATGTTGCCGGAGTGTCCACATGTGTATCCTTGGCGTGTTGGAAGATGCAGGCCTCTTTGTACAACCCTGTATTTGTACAACTTGAAATGTCGTCTGAGTAGTTGCAGTATCCCTCCCTTTTTCTCTACCACAGTATTTTGAAAATATTGAAAATGGTGAACTTGGTTTTTGTTAAATATTTGCCGGTGTCCTTGTATGCAATTTCAATCACTTTCCCAATGAAGTAAGAGACTGGCTGCCCCCTGGTGAGTGACTTGGGGTTATCCAGCTCTACAGGACTTGGGTAGTCCCGTAACCATAGAATAGTCTGTGGCCTTCCTCTCTGGGTCTGCTTCTGCCGTGGTCTCCCCCCAAGTTTGTCTAAGTATACTTGACTGAATTTGGATCTACATTATGCTGTTCAGTAAATTTAAAACAAGATGTTCCTTCACTTCACGTTAGTTTTAAACTGCAGTGAGTCCAATTAGTCCAGGCAGAGCTCCAAAAAGGTAGAAATGAGCTGTGACATCAGACTCACCCCCTTCTTGCTGCAGGGCCCTAACTGGTGGACGATTCCCTGCTGGCTAGTGATGTGCTGAAGGAGGACAGCAGCAAAGGGAAAAGGGAAAACTTATTATTGGGCCCAGCATGACTAGCACACAAATCTGAACAAAAGGATTTGACTGGGAGTCGTAAGATGAAACAGAGGCAGGGTAGGAATTGGTGGTGCAGTCAGCCAATTTTCTGATTGTTTTGTGCTGAAACAAGGAAGGGTGGATAACACCTTAACTGCATACTGGGGGGAAAGCCTTAGATGATTTTATGCCAAAGAAAACTTTGCTTTTGAATCTTTTCAACACATTTTGTTTTCCAGGACCAAAGGCCAGAAGTGAAGTTGGCCATGCAGTGCAAGACCTATGAAAGGGCACAATTGGACAGATACAAACCCAAACAACAAGATAACAATTTCACTTCCTGATCATTGCAATCTAGGCCATAATTCACATTTTGTACAAATTGATGGGCGGCAAGATGTTTGATATTTATGAACCAAACCCAGTTTTCTTTATTTAAATAGTTTATTATAATGTACAGTATAATGTAAGGATGATTGTCAACTGACAGCTGTCTATCTTAGGTTACATTCCAAAACAATGTTCCTTGGGGTGTCCAGGGCTCTTCATCCTATAGGATTTCCAAAGTGAGTGCCACAGATCTGACTGTTTCAATTTTTCAGAGGTTCTGTTCTATTCTTTCTCCTCCCTCTTCTAGAAGCCACATGGAGAAAGTGAAGATGCCAACAGTAAAGACACCATTGTTCTGCAATCCACTAAGATTCTTTCAAAAGTTAATGGGAAAGAAAAAAAAGAAAACATACAAATGCCACTATCTGAAGCAGGAGAGAAGGGAGCGAGGGAGGGAGGGAGGGAGTGGGAAACATAGTTCACGAGGAGACAGGAGCAACTTGAGGGGAGCAGGACTTGGTAGTGGGTTATGAACCCCAGAAA
This sequence comes from Candoia aspera, assembly GCF_035149785.1. NCBI lineage: Eukaryota > Metazoa > Chordata > Lepidosauria > Squamata > Candoiidae > Candoia > Candoia aspera. The sequence continues at coordinate 82,830,543 of NC_086156.1, read as the reverse complement.
GCATGCTGCTCCCCTCAATCATAGCAGTACCACTATATATAGAAAGTTAATTACTTGTGATTAAGGTGTTACTCCAGTTCTTGTTAGTTGGGTAAACCTGATAGAGGATCAGGATGGGCCAAAATAGCTTCTTAGTACAGGCTGTGTACAGTTTTCATAATGGGGAGCATCTAAACTTCTGTCATTTGGCAAAAGAACAAGGAGATCTGAGTGACAGCAGCAGGTTGCAGCTTGATATGCCCCATGCTGCTCTATCTAGATATGAGTTTGCAAGCAACGTGGGTCATACTCTCAGTAAAGTGGAAGACAGGGATGTGATTTTATGTATGATAATCTTGGAGAGAAAGGGCTGTATATTGTGGGAGGAAACACCACTTGGAATGTTCTCTGTAGGCACCAAACTGTCTTAGGCTAGCCATGGACCATAATTCTTCAAGACAGGGAGTTAGCCGTATCCAGTCCCTCCGAAAAGAACAAAGGAGCTAGCTCTTCTCCATGCTGTGTTATCTTCACTTCCTGATTTCCACTTGCATTCCAGGAAAGCAGCCCACCCTCAATACTCCAATTGCATATTCAAGGCAATGACATTTGACCTTCAAGGTCAAACTTCTCTCCTCCCAAACATAACATTTCTCTAACTGGCAGGAGAGGCTTCTCTTCCCTTACAAATATTCAAACTGGCTTCTCTTGAACAGAAAAAAGAGCCCAACCAACCTCAGTTTAAAAAAACCAAACATATTTATGATAAAGCTTGACTTTTGAGGGAGGGGCATAAATATGTAAAAGACATCCATTCCACAAGAAACCGCTTGCATGAAGATGTGGTTGGAGCCTTTGAGGTGGACAGTTTGAGGCCACAAGGCTGTGTTTGGAACCCAGTTCATTTTTCATGGGCCCAGAATTCTCTCCAATCACAGCTGCCCAATACAAAAACTGTAGTGTGAGCTCTAACATAGAGCTAACATTGTAAAAAAGGACAAACCAAAAACTTCCTCTGTTTACAGGAAACCAGAAAATCCTGATCCCACCCACTTTTTGTTTCTGTTCTTCATCTCTCCCCCACCCGCAAGATGTGCCATTCTGCACCCTAGGAAATCAGGCAGGCCTGACAGATGTTTGCTCGAAATAGCTTCCCACAACCTAGTGGCCACCAGATGTTTCAGACTACAATCTCCCAGCACCTCCTGCAGAAGGATGGGAGCCGCCCTGTCATACAGCTGGAGGGAAAGCTGCTCTAGGAGCAGAACTGCATTCCTTTTCTAAGGCTGGGAATCTAACCGCTTGGACCAGGGAGAACGAAGGAGGAGTTCCTTCCGCGGGGTAGCTCTGGAGGCTCGTCCCCCGCCCCTCCCCGACTGTTTTGGATCAGCGACTTCAGCCCGTTTCTTCCTACAAGCGAAAGAGCAGACATCATTTTTCTCTGTAAACGAACAATTAGAGGAGCCCAGCATCGACCCAAACACCCCCCCTAGAGCAGGGCGACTTTCCCAAGCGAATGCTGAAGGAGAAGGAAGGAGAGGTCTGGCCAAGTGTAGCGGCTGCCGTCCTACAACGAAGAGGGGCGGGGGTGGGCAGAGACTTTGACATTGCACAGAAAAACACCATAAAACCTTTTGAGGGGAAAGTCTGGAGACCAAGGCGGACTTCAGATGTCTCCTTCGCTTTAAAGTCGCCGTCTTCTGATAGACGTTTTTGTGTCGGCGTTTTCTTTCTTTCTTTGTTCCTTTCCTGATTTATATTCTCCTTTCCTTTTCCGGCGTTGGCTTCTCTTTTCTCTTCTTTCTCCCCATCCCCCACATCGGACCAACTGGTCCGTGTGGATAATGTCCATTTTTAAGAGGGTGGTTGTGTTGAAGTGCTATTTTGTGGCGGCGGTGGGTATATGTATGGAAGGGGGTGCATATTCTTCTATCACTTTTATTTCCTAACTCGAAAGAACCAATTAATTAACCGGTTTGGTTGGTCTGGTTTCACATGTGGATCTCTGGCAGTGCCGGTGTTGCAACGCCCCACCCCAAAATCAGTATCGACGGAGGTCGAGATGCTGAAATCGTCGTCTTTCGCGCACACGAGATTATCAAACCAACCCTCCAGCCGAGAGGGAAAGTGCAGCACTTAAAAGGAGGTTTTATCCCCGCCGACATTCGCAGTTTAGACCCACCCTTGAGTGTGTCAGAACAGCAGTGGGTTTCTTAAGGGGTAACGAAGTAGCGCTTCGGGCAGCTCTGCAGTAAGACAGAAAAAGAATAGTTGCCCCCGAGTTTTGAATGATCGGAGGGTCTGGATCTCAAAATTCCCTCTCCAGAGATCGAACCCACCAAGGCAGGGGCTTCCGCCTCCGGCCCAGGATGGCCTTATTTTGCCTTGCTTGACCATCCGGGCTTCCTTTAAAACGCAGTCGCTTCAGATATCCTCTGGAAGCGAGCATTTGGCATAAATGGGACGAAGGACGAACGTCTGAGGGGCAATGCCCGTTAAACTCCGAAGGATAAGATAGGAGTATTTAAAAAACAGCACTGATGGATCATGACAATTGATCCCCAGTTGCCACAAAATCCACGCAAACATTTGTGGAACCTTAAAGAGTAAAAATTGTTATGGAATAAGTTTTCCTAAATTACAGTCTAGTCATGGGTTCAGTGATAGTTGGGAACTAAATTCAGGCAACTTTGTCGGGATCCAGCGTGTGAGAAACAAGGAAGAGCTTATGTATCAGAGCCATCGAAATAAGTGCATTCGCTTCAACCCACGAGCAGCAGATGGGCTAGCTGTATATCAGGCTGGAGCAAAGATGATCAGAGTTTATAAGAAATGGGATAGTTGACCACCCGCTCCACTGGAAATCAGTTCGATTAAATTCATTTAGGAATTTCTGGGAGGATATAGAGAAGTAGAGCAATTCTGAAACTGATCCCACAGTATCCCGCGTTGTCGATGCTTGCAAACGAGGTTGGAAGGATCTACTCTCTTACTTTTCCTAGACATTATACAGTAGATACGATCAAGTAATCGCGGTTGTCCACTTACTAATAATAAATTGTTGGACTTCGCTACAAGGGAACAGCCTGCCTAGCGCCCGTCACAGAGAGGAGAAGGCTCTCTGTGCATGCTCAAAAGCACTCTCCCTCATTCTAAAACGGTTCCTGAACCCGCGTTCGTGGCTAAGAGCTTTTAGGAAGTCCTGACTCATTTTAAGCCAGCTTCCCTTGTTTTCTATTTTCTCCCAGAGAAGGGATACAGATATTTTCCCTTCTTTCAAATTTGGGGTGGGAGAAGAGAATAAATCCAGCAACTGCCGCGATGTATTGAAGGGGCTCCCTTTGAAGGAAGGACGGTATAAAAAAATGACATTAATTAATAAAACTAGAGTACGCTTTCCCGACCTGCTGCTCTGCAGAGGTGTTGAACATCAACTCCCATTAACCTCAATAGATACCAGCTTGATAAAGGCTGCTGTAACGCAAACCGAGGGCTACGGACAATGAAAAGGCCCTTCTCTCAGCCCCACACCCCAAGTTCCCGTCGGCAGCTTTGGGAGCAGTAATAGTCCCAAGCCAGGCTGGAGTTTCCGGAACGCGTTTGCACCGAGTGGAGGAGCAAGAACTTCCGTAAAGTAATGGAAAAACTCGAGATAGCTGCTCTCCGTGTTGCTGTGCGTAGTGGGCACTACAACGCAGCGGTTGTGGTGAGTACTCTTTAGATGTCATGGGGGGTTTCCTTCAATCGGAGTACTTCCTTCCTTCAGTCTTTAGGGAAAAAAAGGACCCGAATTCCAACAGTTTTCTTTATTTAAAATATTCATGGACCTCCATCCATGGACCCCATAGCCAGGTGGTGCACAACCTATCGCCTGTATTGCACACGAGGACTCTGGCATCTCTGTCTTTCCTAGCCTGGTCCTCTCCAGATGCTTAGGACTACAACTTTAATCACTTCCTGGCAGACAGAGGCCTGTTGGCAGGGAAGGCTGAGTGCTGTAGCCCAACCCATCTGGAGGGAGGCAGACATAGATATGTTTAAGACACACAGCACTTTTCTCTGATAAATCCTTCACTTGTACTTCGTTGAGGCACATTTATTTTGCATTCAGGGCCTATGCAGATCGATGCCAAAGTCTCACCGAATTCCAGTGAATTTGAATCCTAAGTGTGCACGATATATCTTGTGACTTGTAGTGTTTATACTCTTACATTGCACTTATGGGGAAGATTGCTTTCCCCAATGTGCAAAAGTCTTTGGATGACATTCAGAAGAGAGTGTGACACACACACACAAGAATTGCACCCACACAAATATGCAAACATAAGCATGTGTTTGCATACTTGTGTGTGTGCAACTACCATGTATGTGTATGCTAACTAGCATATAGATAGTTAGATAGATTCTTACACACACAGAATGCCTTTCAAAGTCTGCATTTTGGGAAAAGCAAGTATTCTTCGGGTAGGCACAGCACATCGAGGCGGAGTCCCACAATCTTTCCCCCAGGGATACAAGAAAGGGAGCTTTTGAGGCAAATAATTGAGGTTAAAAATAAGATTCAGAGAATGGGGACAGCTATTTCAGTGTCCTGTGTGTAACTGCAATAATAACCATGAGTGTCCTTGTGATATATTACAGTAAATAAAATAATTTATAACACAACACGATAGGCAGCTTCTCAGAAACAAGTTCTCTTGATTTCCATCTCTCCAGAGGAAGTCAATATAAGGCTGTTTATTGAAAAGGAAATCTCATTGAGTTCAGTGGCACTTCTCCCAAAAAAGTGGGTATAGGATTGCCACCTAAATGTCCTTAATGTTCTCAGGAAGAAGTCATGGAAATTTTAAATTAAGACTGAGACTAAAGTACTTCTTAGATTAAATTCCATTGCAAATGTACTCATGAATGGTTGCAAATCCATATCAAAACCATTCAAGAAAATATAGATATTGACTTCTGTAAGGAATGAAGGGCCCCTGACAGGTGGCCACTTAGAATTGTGTATTTAGTTTTCTTCCATATTTTATCATTTAATAAATCTTCAAACTTAATCACTGGTGTTCACCATGATACTATTTTCATTAGGTGTTATTTAATTTATAGGTGCCAGTGTAACTTCTGCAGTGTTACTCTTGAGAAATTGTCACAATTCTCTTTTAGTGGTTGTGTGGTATAAACCTAAAACCATTTATTTTGCAGTACTGTATATCTTGAGGGATTCAACAAACCTTCTCCCTGATCAGCATCCCTTGATCAAAAATTCCTTAGCACCACCTTTTCAACAAACAAATAAGCAAAAATACTCTTGCCAAATGATCTGTATCACACCACTTTTTGTGCCTTCCATCCAGAGGCTGAGTTCATATACTGTATGTGCTAAGCCATGACTTTTGAACACAGTCGGTTGAATAAGCCCCGTATCTGGCTTCATACATAAAGATAACTACCATCAACTTAGTGCTTAATGTGTGAATGCATTGCAGTTTGTTAATCATGGTTTATAGAGTGGCATGACGTGTGAACCCAGCCGAGGAGATTTGCTCAGGAGATCATACTGCCAGCTGGGCAACAAATCTTAACCATAATTGCAGTCCAACCTTGAATTCAGTGAAAAAAATTCAAACGCAGAGAAGAGGCATTTAAAATGTGAGAAACAAATGGTTTTAAAATGCAGAGCTAATCCATGTTAACTTTTGGGGTTTTGAGATAAAAAAAGGTCCCTCCTCACGGCAAAATGTATAATTGTTTGCATAATAGAAAATTTGCTGTCCAAAATCTACCATTTGCCTACTGTCCCTAACAGTTGGACCATCCTTTATAAATGAATGTGTGTCTTTCCCGTGCCTCCTGTGTGACACATTTTACTATTATTAATCTAGATAGATATGGTAAATTAGTTAATTGGCTGGTTTTATTTCATAGATTCTTTTGTTTGTTTGCTTGGTTTCTTTTGTTTGTTTGCTTGGTTTCATGGCTTCTAGGCACTTTAGGGTGCAGTTTGCTGTCATGAATTTCACGACTTCGTTAACCTGTGCTTAACAGGGACTACCTTCCCGTGAGATTGTGTCTTGTTTATGTAAAAGGAATTTTACATAAGTAGAACTTCCTTTCAGAGAAAGTTTGTTTATGATCCAGGGCTGTTTCCTCCTGGAACGCTTGGAAAGTTCTGCGGGAAAGTTCAGGCCCATCCCTTAAAGGATCAGTAACAATTTCAAGGTGAAGCAGTTGTTTTCCCATGCCCAAGACAATGGAAGGAAAAACAGCCTCAGTTCCTTCATTGTTGTCCAACTTACCCAAATATATTCCAAAAGGTTTAATTATTCCTAGAATTAGATTAGATTGCACATGTTTGGCAATGTTCAGTTTAAAAAAAACTAAGAAAAGACAGTCCAATTTTTCTATAAATGTGCATAGGATGTTATTCCAAGAGATCAAAATAAACTATGTCCTTAGGAGTGAGAGTATTCCTAGGCACACAACCAACAGCACACTCCCCTTTCCTTGGAAGTAAGTCCTACTTTGCTCAGTTGGGTTTATTTTCCTGCGAAGTGTAGGAAGGAGGTTAAAATTAAATGGAGAAAAGATAAGTAGAAATGGTTCTCCCTTTTCATCTGGTTCCAATTATTTTAATGGGAAATTATTCTCAATAGAACCATGTCCTTTCTGTAGTTTTTGGAAGTAGCATGCATATATTTAATTGATGGATCAGTTTATAGGCTTGTAAATCATTGAATGCAATGAATAAGTAAGTAAGTAGAACTCTCAGAAAGACTCAGACCTGCCTGTGCCTATGTTTAGAAAGTTGTTTAACGCGTGCTTCAGACATTTGAGCTTAACCTGCTACTTCTTCATCCAATTATTTTTTGTCTGCACCACATTCCAGCTACACAGACCTCTTTGAAGAGTGAATGAGAGAAAGAGAGAGACATGGTGGTGATCCAGTGGGATCCTTTATTTAAGACAAACTATAGATTGGAGCAGGCAGCACAGCCTGAATTAAACTACACAAACTTAACCCTTGCCAGGCTAATGCCAATTATAAAGCTCCCTGGAGACACAAATGTGTGAATTAACTGACTTATTTCTAGACAGCAAGAGCAATCTGTAGCAATAGGTGATTTGGTATAAAGAAGAATATTAGGCAGAAATATCAGCGGAAGCGGTATCCTCTGGGTCGCAGAAATAGGTCTTCTTGGCACCTCCTAAAGCGCAATGCAATCTCTGAAGGTTACCGGCACCTGGCAACAAAGATGGGCAACTGCCTTTTTAAAAAACAAGGGCACCGGCAGTTATAGATGTGCATATTTATACGTTTAATTGTTTAAATGCAATTGTTTACATTTAACAATTGTTTAATTGCTTCAAACATATTCATACCCACACTCTGTTTTCAGTCACTGAGGAACTGATGGATCATCTGGGTGAAGGAGGAATAGAAGAATTGGCTCGCTTGACCATTTAAAATGTCCCACCTCGGGACATCAAGCCTTCTCGCAGCATAAGTCATCTGAAACAGAACCAGTTCCAAGGGACGGCGCTCCACTCCTTTAGTATAAAAAGCGGCCTGCTTTTAAAAAAACAACTGAACTTAAACTTGGTGGTGGAGAGGAGAGAAAAGGCTGACCCGTTTGTTGCCGCTGGTAGCATGCTTGCATTTGGTGATGTTGTTTACAACAATTTGTCTGCCGTCTACGCTCTCGATTCTAGGCCTGACTTTTGCGCTGTCTCCAGCAATACATTTCGCCGGCTTCTCCGAGCAGCGACCGGCAGAAGTGAGGTTCACGAAGCGCAAAGATGCACACCAAGGAATGCAGCGCGGTAGGTAAGGCCGGGTCAAGTGCCTATCAAACTTAAACCTTGCCGGGCTAATGCCAATGATAAAGCTCCCTGGAGACACAATGCCAATTATAAAGCTCCTTGGAGTTTGGGGCTTAGTCTGGACTGCGCAGTTGGCACCTCCTTTAGATTACATGTCGGATGAGTGGTTGAGTGGAGGGAGGGGTGGCGCGCCGGGGATGAATTGCCGCAGACGTCTGCCGCGAAGGTCCCCCCCCCCTTTTCTTCCTTTCTTTTTAAAGAAAAGATGAGTCCCTTCGCAAGGCAATAAAGTTTGCCATTAAAATTGACACCGGGGGATGTCCGTAGAAGCCAAGTCCATCTAGGATTGGTTAGCCCGCCGGAAGTAGCTGGGCGCCCGGCGCATTTTCCAACAGATAAGTCCCCTGCTGGAGACCTTTCCCCTGAAAGAGGCTCTCCGTCTCGCAGGCGCGCGCACACCTATCCTGGCGGGTGCAGCCCCGTTGCTCTCCCGGGGCTTTATCCTGGTGAGGCCTGTCGGGGCCAATAGCTGGGTTTTAGGCGCAGGCGCGCTCCGTCCTCCCCTTGGGGAGCATTCGCCCTGCCGAAGGCTGAGTGGGCGAGGCGGAGGTTCAATGGGCAAAGAGGCATGAGTCGCCCCGCGTCCGGGCTCCGGATCCTTCCTCTCCCTTTCCATCATCCCGACTTTTACTCACAAAAAAGCAGCTCTTCTTGCCTGTACGCTCCCGGGCGCGAAGGCCAGGATTCCTCCTGCTTGGAAGTAGAGGCGGAGAAATTTCCTCCAAGTTGTCATGGAGAAGGTGGTCCTCTCCTCGGTCTGGAGGGGAAAGAACCGGTTCTGTCTATCCGCCGAAGCAGAACTCCGACGCCAACCTTCCCGCTCAGTTCCCTTCCGAGACGCTCTTTAACTACCTTCCCGGGGCGAGTACCTGGCTCAGCATCACCTGCTCCCGACGGAAACCTGTCCCGAGGTGGCCCCCCAACCTCTCCTTCACACTTCGCAGATGGGAGAAGTTACGAGGTGTCTGTCCGGCCGAAACTTGTCTATGGACCTGCGGGAAGCAACGGAGAAGAAGGGGAGGAGGAGGAAGAGGAAGCAGAAAAGAAAAACGGCTTGCAAAAATCTCCCTCGCTAGAGTTCCCTGCGCTTGATAAAGCTTTGCCAGGTGGGTCAGATGCGGCGAGGGGTGGACGGGGCCGGTGGCGGAGGCCTTCTGCAACAGCAGCAAACGAGGGGAGGGAGAGGAAAGCCAGCAAAAAAGATGTTTAAGCTTTTTTTTTTTTTTTTTAGTATTCGTATGCCATGGTTTTCTTAGTGCAGAATTTATCTACAGATTTATAAATATAATCCCTGTCACTGGAGCTATGGGGCCGTTAATGCAATATTGTAAAAGTAAGTAAGGAGTCAGAACTTTCCTCTTAGAAAATTAAAGGGGAGATTGGCTTTCTGATTGTCACAAGTGGTGTGAGAGGAAGGAGGCTGGTCAGCTGCTAGACCCCCAAGGTGATCTTTGGGGAAGCTGTTGAAAAAAGTCACATTTAAGGCAGTTGAGGACCATACTGATATAAAAGTACTATTTTTAAAAAAAGTTACAGAATGCAATGAATAATGAAATGAAGAAACTAGAAAATGATGGGGTGAAGAGAAAATCTCAGTCACACATGCAGAATAGAAGAGACCCCTGATTTTCTTCTTGGTACCTAATGCTTAATTTCAAGGCCTATGGTGCAAAAATAAGACTCCTGCATTTGCTACAGAGCAAATCACAAAAGGCATCTATCTAAGGGGAAGTTCTCCTGTGCAAACTTGATAGAAATGCAGGAGAGCAAGACACCTGTTGCCCTTAAAATCTGTGCCCTCCAGAAGATTCCCTAGATGCCTAAACTCCTCTAACCCAGGTTCTGTTAAAAAAAGAATCTGGTATGTTATTCCTAACAGAATTTTTCTTACCTTTCACTATGGTTGCATTCATGCAATATGCAGGTAATTGCATTAACACATTTTCTGGCTTCTTCCAATACATCTAGCCATAAACTAACCAAATGGGTTCAGTTTGTAGAAGTTGCTAAGACAAACACACCAGACCCACCTACACCTAAATTAGCCAGTTGGGGTGATGAATCTGCTGCTTACCTGACCTTGTTTAGCTGTTGTGTGAATACGGCCACTAAGTATAAACAGCATCTTATCCAGCAGGAAGGAACAACTCAAGTATCTTTAAACATCATCATAATACGTAAATCTTTACTGCCCCCTTACTTTCTATGCTATATATTCACTTGAAGGAAGGAAAAACCTGGATATTACAAATGATTGTAAAGAGCTTTTTAATTTAAATGTTAATGCCCACTTTTACAAATCACCCCATAATGGTGGTTTAGTATACTTTAGTTAGGCAGCAGTCTTTCATCCCTGTGGTGGCTTGAAATGAGGTCAAAGGGACAGCTGAGCAACCCCAAGAAAATCATTCTTCCCTACCCAATCTCCAGTCGACCTTCAGGCAGTGGCGTTGAACAGCCGCCATCGCCCAAGGCCCAAGCGTAGGAGGCAGGTCGCAATGGTGCGGTTCAAAATCAAAGAGAATTCCTAATTGCTGTTGACTTGAGAGGGAACCATTTGTCCCGCTCCTGGGCACCATTAACATTTCCTACAAAACTAGAATCAAGATCGGGGAATTTTGAAGGGCATTCAGAACCTCTTGCGCAGAAGGGTTGTACACCCTGGGCACCGTTAACATTTCCTGCAAAACTAGAATCAAGATTGGGGAATTTTGAAGGAAATTCAGAACCCCTTGTGCAGAAGGGTTGTACAGTATATTGAGAAAGTTTGCTAGCAACTGTGATCATCAGTACTTTTTTAAAAGACACACATACATAGAGACTGTGTGCATAAAAGCAATAAATCTGATCCATAATAATAATAATAATAAATTAAATGTATATGCCGCCTGAATCCCAGCGACTCTGGGTGATTTACAATTGTTAAAACATTTAAAAACAAAGAACAATATAAAACCGACAAAAACAGCACAAGAGGAAAGAACGACAATGGCAAAGAAAATAAACCCAGAGGGGAACAGAAAGGAAGAAAGGGGCACCAGTCATCCTCTCCAAAGACCTGGGAGAAAAGCCAGGTCTTTAAGGCCCTTCGAAATACCAATAGGGTATTATCCAGGTATAGCTACAAAGTAACTAATTCTTAATTTCCCTTTCTAACAAAATCTGTGTAAGTTTGGGCTGTGCTGACTTTAGATGTAGGTATAGCTGCTTGGCTGCATGGCTATCTGGATTCTAACTATAATTGGAAACTAAATTGCGCCCTGGCAATTATTCCCATTGCTGGGTGTTAAGGATTCCCTTCCTGGAATCCAGAGCCTAAGTCTCATATGATGGAATGTATGAACAGAGAAGCAGGCGGTGGGTGAGGATGGCTTGAGAGAGGGAAGAGAAATGCAGGGAGGCTCTGTGATGGATGTTGTGCAAGACCATTGCTTTGCATGGTTTGCATTTGAATCACAGAGCTGGACTGGAACCCTGTTCCCATTTCCTTAAGAAAGAAATCCTGCAAATCAAATAGGATTCACTTGCAAATAAGTGTTAGGATCAGGCTGTAAGGTAGACTTTTTCTCATTGCCTTCCCTTCTTAGAATGAGAAACTGGGAGGAAAGTACAAGTTACCTGCGAATGGACGGCTGTTCTTGTATCATTCATATCCATGATCCATTTGTCTTGCTTTGGACTTTACTTCTTGTCCTTTTGTCTCCAAAGTCTCCCTCCTAACAAAATCCAAAGAGAGAGAGAAAAAAAGAGAAGTATGGAAAGAGCAAGTTAAGATTATGAACAAGTTAAGATTTAGCATTCTGTTGATAAAAAGTCATTTGAGGATATGGAAATATGAAACAAACACCCAAGTTGAGCACTTCAGTCGGACTGATTACATCCGGCTGGATTTAAGCATGAATCTGCTCTTGAACTGAGTCAGATTTAAAGAGCAAGTTTGGGTGAGATCATGCCCAGGTGTAGGTTACAATAGGAGGCTTGCTTTAATGTATTATTATTTATTTACAGATGAAAACAGTTAAATGCTTTCTTTAAAACCCTCCATCACTGTCAAGGTTAGGAGACTGTTCTTAATTATTTTGATTTGTCCTCTTGACTGAATTTCCAAAAATGTTGGAGTCCCACCTTGCTGGCAAAAAAAAAAAAAAAAATTAAAACTTGCAAGTTAGTTTTTCATTGCTGTTTACCTCATCGAGGTCTATGTTAGCTCTGAGTACTCATAATATGTATAGAAACCTTGGAGCTAAAGGAATATAGCTTGCCCTATAAGTTTCCTTCCTTGTGGACATAATTTATACCTTCAGCCTAAAATCTCTGTTCACTGGTTCTACTCCAAACATTAACAAACCTGAAATAACCTTGGAATGCAGTGCGGTTACGCTCGGTTAGCCAAAAACCAGTCCTCTCCAAAACCAGCCTCTCGCGATCCAAACAGACTGAAAATAAGTTCTTCCATTATGGCTCCTCCAAGCTATATGTGACTCAGCCATCCTTTAAAAGAGAAAGGGAGAAATCCAATTTAGGGAAGTTTAAAATGCATCCGTACAGATGGAGACCACATTGGCTTCTTCCAATGAGTTGCTCAAAAACATTCTAGCAATTTATGGCATTGGAAGAAACATTCAAAGAAACAATCTTGCTTATTTTCTACCTGCTGTTAAATTACGTTGTTTTTTTAAAAAAGAGGAAGGTTTTGCCCTTAACCAGTTTGCTGTAGCATAACCAAACAGCCTCGTGTTTGCTAATTAAAGAAAGGCTTAATTGCTTGAATCAGTAGCTTCCAAAGCATATGCGGAAAGCAATTTAACAGGGTGGTTTTAAAAAACAAACTTTGAATGGAGTATAATTTCTTTCACTTTAAAATGTAGGTCTTTTCAAAACCTTAGCACGTGTTGAATGCAGTGTTTTTGAATGGATCAATAAAGTGCTGTTTTGATCAGTTTTTGCAGCTGGCAGAAAAGCATTAAACTCATGGCAATCAAGAGATGCTTTTGATAGGTATATATGATCTATCTCTACGACTATGGTTTAAATAAGTAAAATATGCATGAACTTTAAATGCTTTCTTGAGTCATCTCCAAATTTTTCAGAGTTGCAAAGCTAATTTTGTTCAACTACCTCTTAATTTCTTACCATACATTTTGATGTACAGTAGCATTATAATTATCGTCTTTAGGTCAGAAGGCAATTTAGTAGAGACCTGGTATGCACATTTACTTGGAAGCAAGGCTCACTTAATTCATGCCACCACATGGGACCAAATCAATCTCCCCAAAGATAAAGTCTCCTTTGAGTCAAGTTTGCTTCCTGGTAACTTCATGGACACATCAATGTAGTTTCTTCCACAACAATATTAATGTGGTTTACCACTGCTGCCTTTGGGGATTTTTTTCCCTTTTTTTCCCTACAGTCCTGATATTTCCTGGTGGTCTCCCATCCAAGTATTAATCAGGTCTGATCCTGCATAGCTTTCTGAGATCATCCAACATTGGCTATGATATAGGAGTGCAAATATAAGACAAAGTGGTGCCAAAAAGAAGCACATTTAATAGCCACGGAGCTGAAAGGAAACATTAAGCATCATGTAGCTCAATATTTCTCTTTGAAAATCATAACATCTTCAAAGAGTTTATCTTAGGTTAGTGTGTAGCCTAAGTATACCTCTGTACTAAGAGCAATGTTGGGCATTTGGTAGCTGAACTTTGTCTTGATTGTGTCTTTCTAGACATCTTTTTTTGCACTTCTCCAATTTCTTAATTTTAGATATCACATTTCCTTTCTCCCTTCTGAAAATTGGGGACCCCAGTTTTCATCTTAAACAGATTTGGTTTGAACAGGTTTTGGTACCCATCCTTCCTTTTAAGTTATGCCTGTTTAGGATCGGTATACTACAGCTTCACCTGTGCACATTTGTTCAAATATAAATCCTGTTGAGTTCAGTGGAGTTTCCTCCTGCACAGAAGAGTGAATGCTTACAGAATCCAGTCCTGTATCTCTTCATTCAGAAGCAAGTTTCCTTCCTGCTGTATGGTTGGCTTTATTTCTGAGTAATATCGCATAGATTTTCAGCTTTGGGGCTATATCTTCAAAGGGGATCATAAACGTAAAGTAATTTCAAAAATAATAAATAATCTTGAACTTAGTTTAATGGCTGCCTTGGGTAGTCCTTTCGCTGCTACTGTTAAATACACAGAGCTTTGATCTCCCCCAGAAAAGAGTGCTTGTCCAGTGAATAGATCCCAGTTTAGGCAGCTTCTCCTTTTGAAAAAAGCCATTCAGCATTCTTCCTTTTATTTATCTAGGGCTGAAAGAAGATCAAACAGTTATTGGTACCCTGAATTTCCCTTGAAGTTGATTCCATCACTTTTTCTATCATACTTAATTGTAACTATATTCTTCTATTGCAAAAAACTTTTTGCAGTAATTTTTTGCATTAAAGGGCAGACCCGTATCCTGTTAAGGTTCTTCATAAAAAGCCTCTAAGGAATCATAGGAGGAAACTAAATCTGAAAAAAGAAAACAGTGTCCTGTCCATCTAAAATGATGGGTCCCTCCATTCTCCTTAACCTGAATGCACACACATGAATACACAATCGGAATTGCCCCTTTTAAAATCAGCATTTTAATATTTTTTTCACAGAAAAATTTCTCTCCCCCTCCAATTGCATCTGCAGCCTTAACTTGCTTTAAAGAAATGATCCTATACTGAGTTTAACAGATTACTTCTAAATCACGTACAGGTTTGTTATTTTAGACTGCAGTGGAAATAGGGTTTATCTGAAAAGTAGTCCCATTGAACCTAATGGATTGTACTTCCTTGTAGACACATATAGAGTTGTACTTTTAACTATTTTAAAAAAATCTTAATTCATGAAAATGACCAGAAGCAAAGAACAAAATATTAAAACTAAACTGTGTTTCAACATATCCTTTTAAAAAAATCATTAATTTATTTTGACGAGAGAGTGCCACCTAGAGGTCATCTTAAGTGTTAACTGGGACAGCATTTTTGCAACCCATCAGTAGATGAAGCCATTGCCTGAGGATTTGAAGTCAGCCTTTGGAATTAACATCACAAGTATGATGACATCAGAATGAGTTCTAATGAGAAATAGTAGCCATTATAACCCCCAGGAGCTTAACTATTTGCAAATTATTTTCAGTTTCTAGATTTAAAATTTGAACAGAATGTAGTGATAATATTAAGGAAGCACTTCTTCATTTTTATGAATGTAATTGCCTTGGATGGTACAATATTAATCTCCCTTTTCCACCTAAATATTGGCTTTATTGTCTTCTAAAGGGAGGCAACACATCCACATTTTAAAGAAGGAGAGACATATTTTTAAAGCACTTCCTTCTTATTGCTCTACTAACCTCTTTTGCGAAACCAAATTTTTGCAGCCACTTCATTTTAATTTTAAAAACATGAGTGCAAATCATTTGTTGCTCATTTTTTCACACCAAAGTTGATATGACCAAAAAAAATCACATTAAAGGTACACAGTGGTTATGTCTCGGACACATGATGCTTACTTAAAACCATTTACATTTTTTTAACAGGGAGCAACCCAAAACCTATAATAGCTTCCCCCATTGTCATGTTCCCCAATGTCCGCTATGTTTGACTGCAGGTCTCATAATTTCCCCCATGACCAAAATCTGGGAAAGACCATTGGAACACATTTTACCTTTCAAATAAACAATATCTTTTTTTTTTAAGTATTGGAAAGACCTTGAGGAAGCATTTAATAAAGTGTTTTTCAATTCTGTAAATTTCTATAGGTTTTGAATGTGAGTTCCTAAAACCATTATTTGCTGGGACTTACAGAAATCCTGAGTGCATCTAAACTGTTATTTAATACGGTATTAAATAATCTTTACATGAGTCATAGTATCATTCACGTTCGTTTAAAAGCAGTGCTGATACTTTAAGAGGATCAGGATCAGGATTCAATATCTCTGAAACCTAGCCAAATCATACCTTTTGAGCAAAAAGTATGGGTCTATAGCTAAATTTGTTTCATGACACATACATGAATTGTATTTATTGCTTAGCAAAATGATCTCAAAGAGACAATTCCTTGCTTTCTTTGGCTATGTGAAATGACCCAGAATTAAGCTCTTAGCTTTGATTCAGGTTAAAACCTGAGGAACCTATAACCCTCCATCTAGATCTTGCTGAGCTAAAACTTCCACTGTTGTCACTACTAGCTGTGATAGCTGTTGAAGTCTATATTCAAAGTCCAAATGTCTGGAGTTCGACTGGTCATGCTGCCTGGGGAATTATGAGAGTTGAAGTTCACGCATCTGGAAGTTGCTAAGATTGTAAACCACTATCCTTACAAACCAATTTTAATCTGGTTGTACAAATCTAACCCATTTTAGTCTGGTTGTATAAACCTAGCCTATGTATATGATGTAGAATACTAGAAATAAGTTTCAAGGAAGTCCTCTTCCATCCAGTAAAATATATTGTCAGTAGTTATGAAAATGTGGTTCTTTTTATTAAATGTATGTTGACATTATGTTCTTCTGAAGTTTGTAGTTGTGGTATTTTGTTTATATAATAATTTGTAGACTGGTTTTTTTTTCTTCCCAAAAGGAATCAGTTAAAATGGCTTACAAAATATAGAAGGAAACATAAAAACAAATAATTTGTTGTAGAAATAAGAGTTACCAAACTAAACATTGCAATAGGAAAAAAACCCAGAGAGCCCAAACTAAGAATCCAGCAATGACAGCATCAAATATTTGTAAAAGAAATATTTGCAGATAGAGAGGATGAGGAACTTTAGGGGCAATGAGTTTCAAATAAAATGCACAATTCTTTCCTTAACCTCTTTTTCATGTTGCCACTAAGTATTTCTCAGATGTAGCAGCCTATGAAAGAAAAGGACAATAGGTGATCTTAAAGCCTAGGTAGCTTTTCACGGAAAAAGATCTTTCAGATAATCAGATCTTAAGCCACCAACTCTAAAAGTAATACTTTTCACTATTTGACTCTGGTTATTACTTTGACGGGGAGAACCATCCGAGAAGATCAGGAAGTCCAAAAACATTCCAGAGGAAAGCAATAACAAAACACTTCCGTAAATGAAATGTAAATGAATGTAAATGTAAATGAAAGAAAATGGCTTGAATGTGGCTATGTGAGCCACCAGGAGTCAATCTCAAGTTTATTTATTTATTTAGTTAATTTATTTTTTATCCCACCTTTATTATTTTTATAAATAACTCATGGTGGCAAACATACCTCATATTCCTTCCTCCTCCTATTTTCCCCACAACAACGACCCTGTGAGGTGAGTTGGGCTGAGAGAGAGTGACTGGCCCAAGGTTGAACATTCTTTACTTTTTAGTGTATCTTCTAGACTAAAAAGATCTCAAGATCTTGGTCTTTGCCCCAGTCAACATTTTAGCATCAACATTCTACACTAGTTAAAATGTATGGGGTCTGTTGCCTGTAGAACTCAGTTTAGCAGTCTGGAAAATATGTATGTGTGTAAGTTCATAGTTAAATCTGACTGCACTAGAATCAGGAGTAATAGGCAAACCAACCAAAGATAGATTAAAACTTTTTCTGGTCACAACTGTCATCTAAACAGCTAATAACAAACCCAATTCCCAAAGTGCTTGCACAACCTGCTTTATGTGAAAAATAGCTATTACATGCAAAATAAGTTTGCCAGAAAACCCTTAAAGACTGTCAAATATCAATAATAAAATAAAGCATGACAAATTGAAATGCTGTATATTCAAACATATAGCTCTAATCTAGAATGAAGTTAAGTCCACTCTAAGCATGATTTAGTGATTGCAATATCAGAGAAGAAGTTTCATATGAATTTAGGAGTGGTAAAATTCTTTTCACAGAACAAGTCTTGTGAACCAGAGCATTTTGAAAGCAGTTAGATGATTGTTAGTATTAAACACAGTGTTGCTAATTTCTTTGGGAAGTACACAAACTGTTATTGTACAACTGTCTTTCCCAGTCTGCGTGGCTCCCAGATGGGTAGACTTTAACTCCCAGAATTCTCAGCAATGACCATATTGGATGCAAAGAATCAGAATAGGCTCTTCCATGTAGTGAGCTGGTTTTGAGTTACACAAGAATATTCTCAGGGTCTGGTGGGATGAAGGTGAATGAATAATAATTGACCTTCCATTTCTGAAAACGTAAAATCAAACTGCTACCCTTTGAACCCTCTTCATATTTAACTGAAGCATATGTTACCAAAAGCTAGAGATAATCTTAGATGTTATATTAGGTTAAAGAAAAGTCAGGATAAGGCACACTAAATTGTTTTACTTAGTAGATAAAGATAATGTACTCCCAGAGAATTCAATAGTATTAAATAAATTAATTATTGAATTAAATTCAATAGTATTAAATAATCTCTCCTGTGTAAGATCTTACTCTAGATTGGCTGAATTCAATATTTTCTGTTACACAAAAGCAAACCCAGCCAAGAGTAAGAAAAAAATGATTAATTTCTCATGGCTTGAACATACCCTACTCTCCTGTTCTCTTGTTTTCTGCATAACATACAATGTCAGTGATGAGTTCTCTATATATTACTTTGTGATGTTGAATTGCCTTAATGAAAATATTTTATATGTCATAATTGATGCCACTGGGATTGGGTGCCTATAGTTATTATTTAACTCATCTTATGTGTGTTTTTTGTTTGCTTTGTTTATTGTTCTTATTTTGTAAATTGTCAGGAGTTAGCATAAGGTGGTATATTAGTGTAATAAATAATAAATGCATTTAAAATTACTTAATTTCATCAGAAAGGGGGAAAAACTGCCCAAGGAAGCCCTAGGTCTATTGGAGGGTTAACAAAAGATAGCTAAAGAGATTACAAATGCCTGGATGAATTCTTGATATCTCTCTCCATTGCAGAAGATCGAGGACAGAGACTAGAGACAGACTTGAGCAGACTTTCTCAGGAAATAAAACTAAAGAACTGGAACAAACACTGCTGATCAGATGAACTTATAGGCATGATTGAAGAATTGGCTAGGTTCATAACCATGCTAAATCATAGGTTGCTTAATAAATTATGAAGTCTGTATTCACAGAGAATATCAAGCCATAAACTACAATGGCTGAGTTCAGATGTTGCACTTTGCCAGAACCAAACAAATCACATTGTAGGTCAGATGGTATCTATTAAGAGTTAAGAATCCAAATGTGAATTTGCTGAACTTCTGACAAAAAAAGGGGGGGGCATACAGTCTTCTCTCACTTTATGCTAGGGTTACATTCCTTGAAAAGCTTACATAAAGCAAGACACTGAACCAGTAGAAAAAGGAGGTTTGTGGGTTACGGTTTCAAATTTTGTAACCCACATGCATTGACTGATATGCTTTAAAATTTTTAGACCCCTATTCTTAAGCACTACATTATTCAAACATATTTTCTTCCTTGTTTTGTGTTCTATGTACAGTGAAAGCATTTTCATCATCTTTTCTACAGCTGGATTTCCAATGTGCATGATTATTATGGCAAAGAGGTGGAACGCATCATGAATTACATTAGCATTCTTCATTATCTTGTGCACATAATGAAGAATGCTAGTAGATTTGCCGAGGTTAAAAGCTTGTCCTAAGGCTGAGGATTCTTCAGTAGCTTTGGTGCAATGCAATATGTCCAACTTTGTTTCTAGTGTTACATAAGTCCTTTTCCTTTTCACTTTGGGTAAGGGATTGGACAAGACGTTTGGACAAGATTGTGATGTTAAAATCCCACACTAATAGTAGTAGCTATTGCAGATGAAGAAGTAAAAGATAGGATGCACAACTAGGACAACTGCATAACACAATCATAACTCAACATGTGTGGTATGAGGACAGGAAAGGGGTTTGGCAGGAAAACATTCAAGTGGTTTTGGCAGAAGTCTTGGCATATTTCCAGACTTTTGGTGCAAATTGACTGTGCTGGCACAAATCGCACAATAGCAGGGTTTTTTTTTTTTCCATATGAAGCAAATTCTTGGACAGAAATGATTAATTGCAAATTCACATAAGGCAAATTCACAGAAAGAGAGGGAAACCTGTTTATAGAAAATGGGAAGAGGGCTAGTTCACTGAAGAACTATAGCCCACTTGGTATCAGGAAAGTGAAAGCTCAGAATAAACTGAAGGTAGTGAAAGATGCTAATAATAATAAAATGGGGTTAGGTTTGTTCAAAAGAAAAGAAAAAGAAATCAATAGGCAGATGTTCAGCAAAGAGAGAAAAACACCAACTGTGTTAACAAAGAAAAGACATAGCTATTCTACTACTATTTTGTTTGTCTTCTCCACCGAGTAAGGGTTGGAAAAAGTAAGTGTTCCACCAAGAAATTGCAAAAAGAAGGATGATGGGGAAAGACTGAATTTGAGACTGATAAAAGCGTAATCAGCTTTTAAAAAATTATTGTTTGAATGTATTTAAATTCCATTGCTGTACGAATTGCATCCTTGGATACTGAAGAGACTAGCTGATACATCCTAGGATACTGAAGAGACTAGCCAGACTACTATGTATTATTTCTGAGAAATCCTAGAGGACTAGTGAAGTGCCAGATGACTGTAGGAGGGCAAGTGTTGTCCCTATCTTCAAGTAGCAGGGAAAGAAAAATCTAATGAACTGTAGATCAATCAGCCTGACACTGATACTGTGGGAGATTCTAGAGCAGATAATTAAGAGTTTATTCTGTAAGCACCTTGAAAACAATGTAATTAGATCAGCATGGAATTGTCAAGATCAAATCTTGCCAGGCTAATGTTAATTCATTTTTGATTGGATAACTTCCTTAGTAGATTGTGGGAATATTGATGACATAAAATACCTTGACTTCAATAAACAATTGACAGTACATTAAAAACATGTATACCATACATCAAAACATCTCAGAAACCAACTAAAGCCTTCCAAAACATCTTAAGTAAATCAAAAGACCCAGTAGCCCAAGAAGAAAAGACAGGAGTTGTCTACAATATACTATAACAGCCACTTTGTAGGACAGTCAGGCAGAAGACTAGCAGAGCGCATCCATGAACACCAGCTAGCAGAAGACACAGTGAGAACTCCTCAGTCTCACAACACATGGACAGACTCAGCCATAGTTTCAACTGAGCATCCTAGTCCAAGCTAAATCCAAAAATGCTAGGGAATTCCTGGAAGCTTGGCATTCAGACATGTCAGCCATCAATAGACACATAGAGATAAAGCACATTTACACACCATTCGAAAGAGACAATATAAAAGCTAAGAAAAAGAAAGACCAGAACACACCCTCTCCAGCAGCCTACACCCTGATAAGCAGGGATTAACACCAGACAAACATTCAAGTAGAGAACAATCAAGGAACTACCAAGGAGAAAACCATACCTCCACCAACACTGGCAGGGCAAGCTACTGTATATAAACCCCACACCCACTAGCACTGATGATGTTACCTAGTCTGGAAATGAAACATCTACAAGCAAACAACCAAGCTCAGAGAGCACCAAGGACTCCATAGATGACAATAAACAAATACGCCATGATGTGCTGCTTAGCAAGCTAATTAAGTGTGGGATGGATCGCATGAAAAGTAAATATATGGCTAGCTCAAAGATTGTATTTAAAATGTTTCATCAATAGAGATCTGACAGGTATCAAATGAAGTGACATAAGATTCAGTAATCAGTCCATGGTTCTTCAATATTTTTTAATGACTTGGATGAAGAAGTGGAGGGTGTGCTAATCAAATTTGCAGATAACACAAAACTGGCTGGGATATATAATCCCCAATTATAGGAATAAAATACTAAATGACAGGAATACTAAAAGACAGGAATAAAATAATAAATGACCTGATTGGTTGGAGGAATGAGCTAAAAGTAACAGAATGGAGAGAAAGTTGAAATTATTTACAGAGGAAACAAAAATCCAATATACAAGTTAAGTATAGGGCATCTGGCTTGGTACTAGACCCTGTGAAAAAGACCTTGGAACAGTAGTTGGTTTCAAACTGAATATGAGCCAGCAGTGTGATATGGCTGCAGGAAAAGGCAAATGTAATTTTTGGCTGTTACCAACAGAAATAGAATTTTCAGATTACTAGAATAATCATTACACTTTGTTCTGCTTTGGTTAGACTAGTGTTTCTCAACCTTGGCAAGTTCAAGATGTGTAAACTTCAACTCCCAGAATTCCTCAGGCGGTACTGGCTGGAGAATTCTGGGAGTTGAAGTCCACATATCTTAAAGGTTCCAAGGTTGAGAAACACTGGGTTAGGAGCATCTAGTGCAGTTCTGAGCACCACACCTTATATCAGAGAAATTACAGCAGGATCAGAGAAGGGCAACAAAGATAAGCAGAGGACTAGAAATTAAGTCCTAGGAAGAAAGACCAAAACAGCTGGCAGGATAGGCATATGCTGAAGCAGTATTTCTACAACACTTTCTTCAAGATAGTCAACCAAAGGCCCCCTATGCAGAGGCAAATTTGTCTCCTTTGTAATGTTTAATGAACATGGAAGGGGCAATTCAGGTTGCCCTGTCCAAATTGTAATTTGGTTAATCCTGAAGACATTGTGTACTTGGACGTCTAAAAAAAAAAGACAACTATTTTTGTCAAAACCTTTTCAACAGGATGTGCAAGACATTAAGAACAGTTGTTTTACCACACACATTAATGTGAATGAAGCATCCCCTTTTGAGTCTTTAAAGCAGCCTTAGCTTTTGCAAGACTCATCTGGTTATTTCAAAAACTCTCCTCCCTCCACAGAAAACACTTCCACTGGTACCTTCAGCAAAGCAAGGTGGCTATGTCTGTGAGAATAGGGTTAGCAGGATCAGTGAAGTAGCCAACATGATAATTTTGACTCATTGCTAAAAGGGAATTATTTTGCATATTTGGCCATTAACCAAAATTAGGAGATATCTGTGGATATAGATATAGAGATACGTATTAATTTCAGATTTATAATGTAGCAGTTTGAACTGGTCAATTGATTATCAAAGGAAGGCTAGATTATGTTGAGTACCTTGCTGAAATATTGAACAAGGGTAGAGCAGCTGCGAATGAAGCAAAATCTTTGTTAAGGGTCATTAATAACTGGATTGAAAACAAAACTCTCAGTAACATGGTACTTTTGTACAAATCAAGTGCAACCATCCTTGGTATTAGGATAAGGTAAAGAAAGCACATGCTTTGGTTATCATCTGGCGAAGAACACAGAATGGATGTTCAGGGTACTTCTTTTAAAGCAATTAAAATGTCAGATTGTGAGGTCCCTCCTCCCCCTCAGTGATGGAATGATTAAGCTTTGTTTTAAAACAAGATTAAAAACTAGAGATAATCTCTTTCAGCAATTTTGTGAATGTAGCTAACTAAGCAAATTTGCATAATTTGCTGCAATCTAACAGGATAAAGGACGTTTATCCATGGAGAGGACAAGACTAAGGGCATTAGTTTTAGGTCATCAGAAGTTGTGTTGGTCACTGGCAGAGAGCTGATTTTACATAACAGCTGCTGGGAGGTGACATCTCCCAGCAGTAACTGGTTGAAATGTTGACAGGTCTTTTAACGCAAACTTTCTTAACTCACTCTGCTGCAGATACAAAGGAGGAGCAGAACTGGGAGGCAGCTCTGGGAATAATTGCAGGTTGTCTGCTATTAGTTTGCTTATCTAACAATCAGTATCCCTTAATAATTAAAATATCAGAATAAGACTGAGAAGATTACTGAGCAATCTGAAGGGTACCATGGCTGAAGATACTGAAAGCCACCGGAGAGAATTAATGTGGCTATACTTTCTACATCAAGTTCTCAACCTATGATATCCATGAACTGAGGAGACCCTGATTTCTACTGCCAGTCAACCATAACATTCACTGGGCAGTTCTGATACACTTTTCAGCTTAATCTTACTTCATGAGTTTAGTGTGAGAATAAAAGGCAGAGCTATGCAGGCATAAGCAACCTTGGGTTTTCCAGATGAAAGGTAGATGCAAATTACTTTTTACTGTTTTTTGCTATGTATCAATATTTGTACTGCAAAAACAGCAAGATGGTCTCCGATAAATACAAAATAAAAGTATAATTAGACAATGATGAATCTGTTGAAACTTGAACAAAGCTATCCTAAAACATTAAAAGCAGCTGCAAGCAATTTAAAAGGCCACTTTTTTAAAAAAGCACAGCGACATTTTTTAAAAGTAAATGTCATACTCTGAAGGGAGCACATTTCAAAGTTTGGGAATGACAAGAAGATCTCTTCCTGCAGATCTTCACAATTAGATTTGTGATATTGATGGTGTGTTAGATAGACTTTAAAGAGTGGTTTTAACTAAGCCTGGGAAACAACGGGCATCTCAGTACAGATCTTTCAATATTGGCGTAATATGTTCTTAATATGATTTACCAGTCTATAGACCAGCTGTCAATTTTGCATCAAATAAAGTATGAAATGTTCAGAGATACACAGTAAGCATGTCTAAAAGTGATGCATTCGGTGTATATATAACTGTTGCTAATCAAACTGACTAAAGGAAGGTTGCTGTTTATGCAGTAAATGGAATTCTGCAAACTTATAATATATATAATATTATATAATCCTTTGAAACTCCAAAGCTAGCATAGGATCATAACCATCCCCAAGCTACCAACCTGATCTTTCATGAAAAAAATAGCACATTATTTTCTAGGAAAGCTTGTATCACAGTCCGCAACCTAGTTTTTCTAGTGACCAATGCCATCTACGTTATAGCCTTAGCTTAATCATCTTCATCCATCTCATTGACAAGACCAGATAATTTTCAATGTTCTTGATTGTTTTCTTAATATTCAAAGAGCAATGGATATTGACTTCTCAGGCTAGCATACAGATAATTAGTAGCATCTTCCTCCAAAATTCTGGATGACATTTCCCAGCAAGTTCATGTAGATATTAAGTAAAATAAAGATAGAATTTATGGGATAGCCCAGGTCAAATATATGTTATTGAACTATCATCCCCCAGTCTTACCTCATAGATATGACTCAACAGAAAAGACTAGAACCATTTCACTCCTGTGATTGTGTGCTCTACCATGGCTGATTAAATTAAAAGCCACTGGAGAAAATTAATGTGTCTGCGCCCTCTACATCTAGTTCCCAGGATAAGTCACTCATTAAGAAAAACAGAGACAGTTTTTTCTGGCTGAGAATTCAATTGAATTGGGTCCAGACAATTCAATCACCCATAAATCTGTGAATTGTGATAGTACTAACCTTACTTTTCCCCTGTAAATTGGTATTTTTACAGCAATAACAAAAGCAAAAGCAAAAAAATGATTTGGTGGTAATGTGCTAATAAATTAAAATTACCTCCTGTGCTTATGCCACTCCCAGTACCATGATGGATATGGGGTCACAAAAGACATTTATCATCAATTGAAATGGAAAATACTGGTTTCTTAGAGGTATTCATAAGAGGGAAGTGCAACAAATATGTGAGGTTTTATTTATTTTATTTATCTTTATTCCGCCTTTATTATTTTTATAAATAGCTCAAGGCAGTGAACATACCTAATACTCCTTCCTCCTCCTGTTTTCCCCACAACAGGAACCCTGTGAGGTGAGTTGGGCTGAGAGAGGGAGACTGGCCCAAGGTCACCCAGCCAGCTTTCATGCCTAAGGCAGGACTAGAACTCTCAGGCTCCTGGTTTCTAGGCCAGCACCTTAAGCACTAGACCAAACTGGCTCTCATTAAAGTTTTGCTTTAATGTTGCAGTAGATTGGAATCTATTAGTAGATTTCTGATGATTTGCAGATTCACAATAGTTCAACAACAGCAAGTAAAATTATTCTGATTCCCAACAGTTCAACAGTAACAAGAACAACATGCAAGTGAGAACTAAAGAAGATTTCCTACCAAGGCTGGCTTTGAGGTACAATTTTGAACACATTTGGAGGGTATTAGGTTGGAAAGCTTTCAATGAATTCAACTTCTTTATTTATAGTTTTGCATCAATGTCCCCACATCTAAGCTCAGCTGGTACTTTACATTTGTCTCTGATTGGTGGATCTTTATTTATTCATTTATGGTGTCCATCTCAAACAAGTGACTATGGGTGGCTAACAACAATTTAAAAAATAACAAAAAACAAAATAAATAGACAATTAGCAGTTGAGATAAATTTAAGTTTCTTTTTAAAAAAAACTTCACCAATACAGATATAATACAAATATTTCAACAAAACAAATTAATAGGCTCCAATAGACATTCCAACCCCAAAGCCTAGGACCACAGCCATGGAGGGATTTGGGAAAAGGTCAACAGGGTTGGGGCCAATCTGATCTCTGGGGGAAGATGTTCCACAGGGCAGGTGCAGTGACAAAAAAGGCTCTCTTTCTGGGTCCCATCAAGATTTACTCTTTATTGAATGAGACCCATAACATGCCTCTCCTGCCGCATCTGATGGGAACAGGTTAGATAGAGCAGAAAGAGGTAGTCCTGCAAATAACGTGGCCCCATGCCATCTTGGAGTTATTTCACAAGTTTGAATTCTGTCCACTTCTGTTTTATAATGAATGAGCACATTTATAAATACAAAATATCCTGGTGCATTCATGTGTTATTTACATGTGGAGTGTTACTGTCAGGGTTGATTCAAGATTTTTTGCTGCCAGAAGCTAAGAAATGAATAGTGCCTGCATTTTCTGTCCATACAAATCTAATTGCATAGTATTCAAAGCCTGCTAAGTGGACTTAGCAAATGAAGAACTAAACCATACAAGTACTTCTCTAACAACGACCCCTCACTCCACCCCTACTCACACACTGGGGCTCTTCAGTACTATACAATACTCTGTATATATCTTCCAAACTTCAGAAATATATGGAAGGCTACTGTGTTTTGTCTATATGTATTAGCATTCATATTATCCTACTTTTCTGTCACAAATTATATCCAGGTCAGCTAAGCAGATACAACCCAAGCTATACAAAGTCACTAAGAATGCTGAGATCAATCCTTTTTTTACATATCTGGGAACAAATACGATTGAATTCAAATTTCAGTAGAATTTATCTTAAATAAACATATATAGGATTGTGCTTTAGAACAATTTAAGACAAATAACTGACAGGAGAAGAAAAAAATATGTATCTAACACTCAAGTAGCCTGTCAAAACCTGTACAAATAGGTAACTTGCTGAAAAAGCAGTTAATAGAACCAAGTGCATCTATAACACATGAAAAGGATTCTGCTGAGCATTTCCTTAGTAGAATTGGTCTGTTAAAGGTATATGTTAAATGGATAGTGAACAAAATGTGTATTCTTTAGGCATAAATGTGTACCTGGCTGCCAATCTTGTAATGTAGTAGAGGTTGGCACCAAAATACAGAAGGTATAAAATAGGCATAAAAACATGGCACAGACTTTTGTGAGGAAGACCTTTTTTGAAGTACTGAACCCCAATCCTTCAGTGAGCGATAGATTACCAAGAAACTTGGTTTCTGAAATTTGACTTAAGCCTTCAAGAAGTTTGATATGAGAGATGAATTTTGAGTTCTGTTCATCCACTAAGAAAGTAGCAAAATGTTAAAAAAACCAAAAAGCATACTGTGAAATGGCATGGTATTTCCTACCCACAACTCAAAGCATGAATCATGTCTCTTAATTCAAAAAAGTTTATGTTCTTCATAAGAATAATTCAAAAATCCATATTATTTTACTAGATCAGCTCAGTGTCTCAATATAGCATGTAAGCTTTTGTGTTCTCAAAAACTCATGAAATAAGGGTGGGAAAGGGGGAAACAAACAGGTGGTGTTGAAGCCAAGTGAGTCTGCATTTACTTCCAGATTAATTCCCCATGCTGGCTGGGGAATTCTGGGAGTTGAAGTCCACACATCTTAAAGTTGCCAAGGTTGAGAAACAATGCTCTATCAGATGCTGATAGGGTTTCAAGTAGTATCAATGGCTTCCAACACTTCACTCATCCATTATGCCATGTGGCAGGTAAAGGTAAAGGTTTCCCTTGACGTAAAGTCCAGTCGTGTCCGACTCTAGGAGGCGGTGCTCATCTCCGTTTCTAAGCCTTAGAGCCGGCGTTGTCCATAGGACACTTCCGGGTCATGTGGCCAGCATGACGACTCGGAACGCCGTTACCTTCCCGCCGAAGCGGTACCTATTGATCTACTCACATTTGCATGTTTTCGAACTGCTAGGTGAGCAGGAGCTGGGACTAGCAACGGGAGCTCACCCCGCCGCGCGGTTTCGAACCGCCGACCTTCCGATCGGCAGCTCAGCGGTGTAACCCGCAGCGCCACCGCGTCCCTTCGCCATGTGGCAAGGAGTAGCAAAATTGGGACAAAAAGTTTGGTTTATAGGCTGAACTGAACAAATTCTGATGAGCAGGTAGGCTTTTAAAAATCCTAAATGTGTACATTTTTTAAAAATGGCTTGCACAATGCACATTTCACAGATACATGAAAGTAACTTAGAAAGCTGACTTGTGCAAAGCAAGGATATTGTTTCATTTAGCTCAGGAAAGACATGATCTGCACTGATTGGCATTAAGTCTCCAAAGTTTTCAAATAGGGGCCTTTCCCAGCAAACACAAATAGGTTGGGACTGAATTCAAGACCTTCTAAGTGTAACAGCCATTCTTATTTCACAATTCTGAAGCTCATTAGGGATAGGGGTGTCTGCAGGATATGGTAAAAAAACGTAGGATGGCAGCTGTGATGGTATATCAGTGCATTGCCTATAAAAAACAGGCAGAACTTTGATCACAAAGTTTGTGATCAAACTTTGTTGTGGGTGCCATTTTGGCTTTTTTACCCTATTTTGCAGGGACCCCTGGTAGGGATGAAGAAAATCACTTTTGGATTCTGAACCCTGAAAAGTCCAAATATTTTATGATATTTGCTTTCCCCAAATTGCATCAAAATGTGACTTTCCATACCAGTTCTTCAGCCGACTTTGTGAGCATGCTGACTAGACTGCACCATTATTTCTTCATTTATGTTTAACACACAGGGGCTATTCATCAGTTGAATGTTCCTGTTGTAAGATAGATAGATAGATATTTTCCTGCCGTTCAATTGTTTATGATTCTTGGCAACTGCCTGGACAAGTCCTTGCAGTTTTCTTGGCAAGATTTTCATAAGTGGTTTGCCACTGCCTCCTTCCTAGGGCTGAGACAGAGCGACTGGCCCAAGGTCACCCATCTGCTTTGTGCCAAGGCAGGACTAGAACTCACAGACTCCCGGTTTCTAGCCTGATGCCTTAAACCACTACACTAAACTGGCTTTCAAGATATATAATAAGGTCAAGTAAATTTGCTTCCAAAAGTTAGCATTTATGCAGATAAGGACCATTATTTTAAAATGTTACATTTGCACAGGACGTATGTTTCACATGTTGTTATTCTGCAACCCAGTGTGATGCTTATCTTAAACATTCAAAGAGTAATTTTATGTAGAACTAACTTAACATTCTTCTTAGAGGGAACTGAATTAATTTCTTGCTTTTACTCTAGAGGTCAATTTTGCTATATGACAGTACACTGTAGATGATCATGTTACAATGTGAAAACTTCATTTTTTTTAATGTTGCCTTGTACTAATATTAAACACACCACTGACTACACAGTTTATGGCAACAATAAATTAAGGTAACCAGATCTGGGATGCAAAAATCCAGATGACCACTAGATGACAGCAAAGTGATAATGATAAACTCTAATTCTTAGGTGCCATCTAATGGTTATCCATATTTCTACAGTTTCAGTCTAGTAGCCATAAATAAACACATAATGCACAATTCAGCTTAGATTCTTTCAGATCTGATGAACGTGTAATGAAAATGCTAATATGTGAAGTTAACTGCTGATCGTTTTGATTAACTAGCAATTACATGCACAGACATAGAATCATGAACAACCTTGGTTACTATTCTCAAAGTAATAAGCTTAAGAAGATTAACTCAGAACGTACAAAGTAAATGAAATGATATTTCTCCTTGGACAATTTTTCATCAAATTAGAGCCATACAAGTAAGTTCCATTTCGCAGACCTATTCAGAAAGTAATCAGACTGACAGAAATCCAGAAGCATTTCTGTAAGCCTGCTGCAGCAAGAAGCTCCACAGCCCTATACAGGGCATTATACAGAATCAGGGAAATATTCACACATATGTTTTTCTGCATAAGTACAACCCTGTTAAAATGAATAGGAGCTTTAGGAGTTCTTGAGGGAAATTCAGCATAGCTTGCATGAGGAAATATTTCACTGGGTGAGATTGCAAGCAGCCATAGGCTATATTTACATGACGTACTTATCCCTAGTTAACTTGCACCAAAGTTTGTTCAATTAAACTGTTTTCTGAGAATAGAAAAATAGAGAAAAACCATAAACTAAAAATACAGGCTGGGCTTGTACCGCACACTAAAATGCAGTTAGCTACTTCATCTTTCTGTGTATTGTGTGAATACAACTTCAGTGTGGTTGGTTGGTTGGGTTTTAGCATAGTGTAATATATAAACAAGGTCAGTGAATGAACTATAATCTGTTTTAGGGAAGTAATCCATTGATGAAACTATGGTTCTTTGGCTTATTCATTGCTCCTATGGTCTAATATGATGTGCAGACAGGGACACACAGACTAGGTTCATGCGTTGCCCTAACCCATAATGTAATTCATTCAGCCTGGGTTAGCCTGTGAAACTAGCTGCTGTGGTTTATAAATAATGGTTTATAGTTTAGCAAAGAGGTTGGCAACCTTCTTGCAACAGGAGATTTTTTTTCTTCTGATTTTTCCTCCTTTTCACTTTTTTGGCTTTTAAGAGCCATGGCAGTTATAGCCACTGACACACTGAAGTAAACTGGACTGAAGAGTTAGGACTGCTTTTGGGGAGAAGGTTGAGATAATGTTGTACTGAACTTCATTTTTTCCCTAAAATATACCCAACCCCTACCAGCAAACCAGCTCTAAACCTTCAGTTCAGTTTACTCCACTGTGTGAGGCTTTTAATTTGTTTTGCAGCCAAACTTCAGAAGCACAATCTGAAGACATTTAAGGAAAGGTGCAAAATGGATTCTGGAGAGGATGAATGTGGACTCCAGGATACAAGTTGTCTATTATTGGTCTACTACAATGGGCAAACGTGACTACTATCGCTTATTCAACAAACTGCAGTCAGATTAACAGTGACTTAGTACAATATGTGAATCCAGCCAATTTCTTGTGGTTTATTAGCATACTACTGGTAGATTTTTGCATCTTGATCTATCTTCTAACAAATTTGCACAGATGAAAAACAGCGAAAGATAAAAAGGTGAGGAAAAGCAATCTGCCCAAACAAGTATTATGACTTTGCTCACATTTTATTTCAAATTTTGTCATCGCCCATCTCGCACACGCAAGATCTACTCTGGCTTCATTCTGTCTTGTTCATCAAAATAGTTAAACCAAGGCAAAGGTTAGCATGATGATATGTGAAGACACTATGGCTTTATTTATTTATTGTGGCCTATGCTTCAAAAACAGTAACCGTCTCCCTATCAGTAGCAGAAAGGAACTGGGTGAGAATAGTTGATTGTTAGTTCTACAACTAAGAGAATTTCAAGGTCTAGAATTAATGCATAATCCCTGTATCATTATCCTACTTTGGAATGTCTAAAACAGTCACACATTTGGTACAATACGCATCTCAAGGACATCAGATTGGAGGAGGCTGTCCTATGTTAATTTTTCTAATTTATTTAGCTGAGAAATAAGTATTAAGGTTCAGCCCATGCGACTTATTTATGCAAATGATGGAATAAAACTTGTTCAATACATGATTATTAAGAGCAAAATCAAGTTGCCACTAATCAAGTATCAGTTGCTTTTACTGAAAGTACTCAAAGCCTCTCTACCCAGCAACATGCTTGATGAGGAAGTAACAGCTTTGTTTTGAGTAAAGTTTAAATGCCACCACCTTGCCTGACTCTGTCCTTTCTGTTCTCTTCTGCCCAACCTGGAATTAATTCAGTGGGATCATTTCCCTAATACAGAGCATTCTTGCACTATATTCATGCACAACGCTTGATGGGGGAAGCACTCAGCCACACTTAAATTATCAGTTAGAATACACTCATTGACAGGTCACTAGTTTAGGTTTTATTGATTTCAAAAAGTCTTCCCTCAGTAAGACTAATTTGGATCTAACCCAGTGGATTTCTCCTATATCACTATTTTAAGTACTTTCAACAGCAACTTTTTTTTTTTACAATTCAAGTCAAGGAACTCATGTTTCTTTGGAGAAGATTGCTAACTGAATTGTCTTTTAAACATTATGCAGCACATCTTGAAGAAGGCTGCAGTCCTGTATATGCCTAGGATTAAACCCCATTGAATTCATTGGGTTTTCCATCTGAGTAGAAAACTACAGAATGAATGAATGAATGTACACACCCACACAACATATGGCATTCTTAGGAAGGCACAGCTAGTTTCATTAGGATTTGCACAAAACTTCCCAAGAGACTATGTCCTAACTGTGGTAGATTTGTGATGATGCTAGTTTCTAAACTTATGGTTTAGGACAGGTAAGAAATCAGGAACTGTGATGTATGATCTTTCTACATCTAGTTTGGATTTCTGCAACTTGTGTGTTGTAGAAGCATGGTTTTCTTTAAAAAGTTAATTATCGTTTGCTTTTAATCTCCCAAAACTGGACGTTCAACTTACTCTCAGGGTACTTAGTCTCTCTGGGGGAAAAAAAACTATACTTTTTCATTTCTTAAACTGCCAAAGCCACTAACCAATGTTTAGTACCATTTTTAAAAATGCTAGAGTTTCCCCCTCCTCTTCTTCCCACCTAAAATCAGAAATAATGTATTGTTTTTTAAAGTCAGCTGCATTTTTAATGTCTGCCCCTGGTGCATTTGTCCCACTCTAAGAAATAATTTGAATAGTAGTTTGGGAAAAAGGTAGATGTTGAGCATGCGTGTGGTTTAAATATGGGCCTTGACAGAATCCTTTTGAGCTATTATTTCCTAGCAACAGTTTTCTATTACGGAATCAGAGCAAGCAAGAGAGAAACAATAAGCGCCCGCGATCGACCGCCATCTGGGACCAAGCAAAATGGCCGTTCTGGGCGGGGGCATGCGGAAAGCATCGTAGCACTTTGGCACAGGAACGAACCACAACTGTTCTGTGAATTAGGTAGTTTCACGTTGTTGGGAATTCATTTTTAACGCACAAGAACATAAAACTACCTGATTTACTCCAGTTTATTCGCCTCGAGTTTTTTTTCTAATATATTGCCTATTTCTCTGCTTTGTTCCCTTTGTATAGATTTTCTGTTAAGGGTGGGGTATTATAATTCTTACAATGTCTAAATATAGAGGAAGGGAGCCTGCAATGTGCTGTAACAATTTCAGAGCTCTTGGGAAGCGATAGGGAGAGGAGCTAGAATTGGTTTTATAGTTCCCTGGAAACCGTACAGCAAATCTTGAAGTAATTGAACGTTTACTTCCCTCTCCCCGTCCCCTCCGTATTTGCACTAGATGAAGTCACAGGGCTTCTATTGAAGTATGTGCAGAAACCGGCGACTGTTGATTAGGATCTCCCAATCCGTGGATTCTTGGGGGAGGGGGTGTAGGCTCAAAGAAGGAGCCAGCCGATCAATTTCTAACCCACCAGATTAAGGGGCCGAAACGAGAGACACATTGTACAGCACCTTCCCCCAACCTGCTGCTCTCCAGACGTGCGTTGCGCTATAATTGCCATCATGCTACCAGCAGACTGTGCTGAAATGGGGGTGGGTGGGGGTGTCTGGAATTGCATTTCCGCACATCTAAAAAAGCTGGAAGGCTGTTCTGCAGAGCGAGAGCAAAGCCTAGCAGGCAGTTCTCCAGCTAAAGCCTCCTTAAAGAAAGGGGAGGCGGCACCTGCGCAGGAGAAGCTCCCGCTGGATTGTGCCTTAAGCCTTTGCTTAAGCCTCTTCCAACTTTCCTACTGGGGGTTGGGGGTGCTGGTCCCTGTGCCAGTCCATGTTTTGCTGCCTGCTCCACGTTTAACTCATGCAACCAACGGAGTATAATGCTGGAATACGTGTGCGTATCTCAAGATGCGTTAAGAGGGCTCGTTTACATCTGGAATGAAGCTTTGTCTCTGCTTTCCCAGCCCTGAAGAATATTTCCAAGGCTCCTCTCCTCCACATCCGTCTCTCAGGAGTTCGGAGGAGCCGGTTAGAATACCCTCTTGGCAAAATCTTGTCCTCTGTGGGCGTGATGCGTTCCTACGGAGTCTCGCCGCGGAGACAGGAAGCGCGCAAAGAAGCAGCCGCTTGATTATGGCCTCCTCTTTGGCAGGGAATCAGAGGCCGGAAGTGCGCCTTTAAAGCGGTCCCCTTCCCCTGATGGGAGGCTTTTGTTAGCGTCGTGCATCCCACGAGACCCCCAGTCCCGCGGCGCAATCCAGCTGGAGAGTTTCCTGCGTGAGCCCCCCTCCTCGCAAAGATGGCAATCGGTGCTCTTGCTTTAGCTGTGCTCACTAGAGGGCTTCCGTCCGGATTGTTCCCTGCTTGTATTTTATTAGGGACGGGTTGCGAAAAATTCCCTTTAAGATGAAGAAACGTGTTTAGTTTGCCTCCTCTCTGAGGCTTCGGGTTATTTGGGCTTTTGGAGCTCCGCCCTTCCCCCTACTTCCCCACCCCATGATTTCAATGGACTTTTAGTTCTAAATAACTGTTATACGGAGCTTCGGATCTCAACCCTATTTTTTTCCTCTTCCTACACCCCTTTCTTCCAATTCTACTCACAACATTAAGCCACTGCATATTTCAAAGAGGTTACTCGTGGCTTAGTCTTTATCTAGAATTTTCCAGTATTAAAAAGTGAATTCGGTAGGATGGAAGCATATAGATTCAGTTGCTTTTAAGGACTTGTTTTTCTTTTCCTCCGTCTTGAAATAGCACAACCTTGCTCTAAGTTTGCCAATGGAAAATTGCCCTGGAAAGAAAATAGGTACACAAGACCATTATTCTTTAAGTAGACTGGGGTCTGTGCAGGAGAGATTTCCCAATGGGCTTTGTGGGGTTTATTTTAATCTTACTCTTTGTACCAACTAGAACAGAAATGAACTTCCTCAAAGCTGGAAGATGGGCGGAAAGTAGGGACAGATCAAGCTCAAGCTTTATTTCCTGCTTCTGAAATAAGAGTTTGCTTAAAACTTTTTAAAAGTAAGATTTACCTGAAGGCAGTAACACTTAGAATAACGTAAATGCTTTTTACATCTTTATTTCATGAAAACATTTCATTTGCAACAGACAAAAAGGTAATATTGAAATCAAATCAGATTAGTATAAATCCAGGATTAGAGGTTGAAGGCAAATTTGCATTAGGAAATTTCACATTAGTCTTGCTTCCTTGAGGAAAAACACATTTGTAATTCTTTACACTAAATACAACTTAGGGTGATTTTATCTGTCATATATACTTCTGTTTTCAGCAGCCAGAAATATGTACTGGCCTGTGTTGTAGAACTGTAAGTTTATTGTCTCCAAAGACCAATTCTTTCAAAATAAGTACTTTTTATTAGCTACCTCTTAAATACCATCCTAAACCAGGATTTAAACACAACAGGTGAGAGAGACTCCAAACTATTCCCATGATTTCTGGGTATTTGTATATATCTTTTTCTCTGAGTATTAGCAGGTTGTTTTGCCTTCTCAACCTGGGTAATTGTATTCTCCATTCAAAGCTGTATCCTATAGATTTGTGTCCTCCTATCCCCAACTGGTAAACTGTTTGCAATTTAAGACCATGAGCTGAAAATATTTCCTTATTCTGAGTCAACTGGATGAACTTTCAAGCTGGTCAATAGCTTAGGTGAATACCTAAGATCTTGATATACCTAGGTAAAGTTTTAGGGTCTTCTGTCTGCCTGCTTACCTTTTAGATGGTTAGGTATATTAATTCACTTATTTGTAACTTGCAGTACACCAGTTTTAATGGTCCTCTCCTGTTCATTTTGCTGAGGCGGGCCCTGAACTTCTTCTCCAAGGTCCTGCCCTGCAAAGTCAAAAACGATGGCAGGAAAGTAGTCTGCAATGATGTTCCTTGTGGTACTATTGGCTTACACTAGAATTTGTCTACACCACAAAAATA
This sequence comes from Candoia aspera, assembly GCF_035149785.1. Lineage (NCBI taxonomy): Eukaryota > Metazoa > Chordata > Lepidosauria > Squamata > Candoiidae > Candoia > Candoia aspera. Next base: position 82,794,553 of record NC_086156.1, on the reverse strand, counting down.
AAGTCTATCTGCAGTCAATTTTTCCCTTTGGGAATTAACAAGATTCAGGTTTAACACAAATAATAAGGCTTTTTAATGTCATTTAAGAAAAATACTCATACAGCATAGTCAGTCTGTACTAGTAGAACTTTGGATGGTGGACGATCCATCAGCTGGAATGGGAAAATCTTAATAGCAACAACTGTGCATTTTGGAATTAGGTTTAATGATGGAAATGTAGGTTTTTAGAAAATAAATTAAAAAAAATAAAAAGTTGCTGCAAGATGACAAAAAAATTAGAGCAGGGGTTTTCCTCCCTGAAAAATAATGTGAATTCAGTTCTCAAAATAATTAAAAAAAAACTTCTTAGACTCAGTGTAGGGAAACACACTAAACCTTAATTCTATATGTTTGTTTGATTTTTGACTTAGCCTGATGTGCCAACAAGATCAGTATGGCTTGTTCAACATGACATTATTTTACAAACTTTGGCTTAGTCTTATGGCAGAACCAGAACAAGTAAGTCTGCTCACACTTCCACCCCATTACTTGGCACCTGATTTTGTGTGGGGTTTGAGATGCTAGCAAAAAGCAGCATAAGATTCCGGGAGTCTGGGGTGAACCAGATTTCTAGGGCTGAAGATTTTGTGTGCTAATCTTGCACAGTTTCCTTCTGTGTGCTAATCTTGCAGTTTCCAAGCACTGCAACAGGGTTTGCGCACAACAACTTCAGTTCAATTTATGCCCTCTTTACCAATCAATTTTCCTAAGAGGAATGCCAATATCTTCTGCTCTAAGCATCCCAGTTATCTCAGCCCATGCCTGACTCAGGACTTTGATTACTAGATCATGTAAGAATGATCAAAGGTTTGCTTTTTCTTAAAACTGCAAAGTATATAAAGAGAGACAATGGTTACATTAACCCAGAGTGGGGATTTTAACAGCACTTTTTTGTTATTTTGTTATACTTTTCAATAATCAGCAGTCTCGGGCATTTCTAATAAATAATTCCATCACAAGGGCAGGGGGAAGACAAATTACGCTACATTCTCTTTCTGGCACACTGAAAGGTTAGGCACTATGATCCTTCTCTGCAATCCACTATAGCCACATATATGTTCTTCAGTTACTGAACACTTATTTTTGGAGGTCAAAACCACAAAACACATGAAAGTTGTGGTAATCCTATAACTGTTTACCTGGGAGGGTGTCCTTTTCAATTTGACTTACTTCTGAGTAAGCAAGCTTAGGAATGCACTCTTCCTTACCCAGGAGGAAACTACTGCTTTATGGCCTCCTAACCTGGTTATTTGTTTATTTTCCAAGAAAGGGATGCATTTATGCCCAGCAAAAAGGCAAGGACGGGTGCCAGAAATGCATACACTACTATTTTGGCAGCATTTTCCACTTTAGAGGAAGAGAGCAGCAGATACGGGGAGGGGGGAGGGGGAGGGGGAGGGGGGAGGGGAAATGCGGCAGCAAAGAAAAGGACATCACATTTGTAGAAAAAGTTGTTCATATGATATCTTGCCCTTATCAAACTGGAGCCTGATCGTATAACCCAGAACTGAACTTGTTGAACTTGCTTCCAAATAAACTTGCTCAGACCTAACAGAACAAAACTGTGGTCCCTGGTTTTGAAAATAAGTTGCAAGGAAAAATGCATTGGAAGATTTATTTAAAACTTGTTAAGGATTCCTGGGATGGAAGTATGATTACCCCAAAGCAAATAGCATTGAAATCAGTCGGATTTATTTCCAAAACTACATGCTTCATATTGGGGCTGTAAATCTATGAATGTATATTGGCTGCAATTAACAACTCATCCCGGAACAGTCCAATTAGCAGGAGTAGGACTTGGAGTAAATAGCTTGTGGATTGCAGCGCTGGCATTTGAATAACAACAGCAAGACCGCACATTTCCCATTTGCACAGATTAATTCTAATAAATTAACACATCCACGTCTGACATACAGCTCGACCTGCAACCCGATTAAATCAGAGCAGTTTGTTTTAAGCAGTTTGGAGTAACTCCCAGCTTCTAAATGCTTCTACACCATGATCCTGCATGTAACAGACCTGCTTCCAGTGGTCTACAGCCTTCAATTGCCTTAGATAATAAGCCCTCCGGTTACTACTTTGGCGGGTGCATTTATAAATAAACAGGGCATCAGTTTTAGAGCTAAAATGTTCCTTCAAACTAAGGAATAGAGGAGTCCACCTATACCCATGTCCTATAAAATTGCAGTCAGGAGGATGAGGAGTTGATACTTCTGGTGGAGTAGAGCAAGACCATCCTAAGTGTTAACTTGTTAACTTTCTTAAGCCAGTTGCTTTCCATTCAAGAAAGGTTTAAGTCTTTCTGAACATCTCCAAGTAAGAAAATAAGATCGGTCTTACCTGAAGCTGAGTCCACCGTCATAAAATCTAACAATGCAGTCTCTGCAAAACGCTTTTCTTTTCTTTTGCACATTCTTGCTAGGGCCTAAACCTTATTTCTTCTGCTTCCCCTGCCCTCATTCCTACACACATGCCACACAGGAAGATAGTTGGATAAACCCGGTGTCTGAAATTTACCATCCTTCTTTCTTTCTACCTCCCTACCCCCACCCCTGCACTCACAGTTCCTTACTTTTGAAGCCTGATCTTCCATTTCACCCCCCAGTAGATGGTCCTTGTGTCTCCAAATATGGCACAATGTGAACAGAGCACTCAGTCTGTTCCTTTGCCTCTTCTCCGCCCCTCTTCCAAAAGGAAGGGTACTGGAGCAATACTTCAGATATCTCAGTACATTACCTGCCTCTCCATGCAAGCACCCTTTGGGAATCACATGCTAATGTGGCCAATCGCTGCACCTCCAGGTTTGTTACACCAACGCCTCGCCTAAGAAAGCTTTAAATACAGCAGTGTCTGGAAATGGGTCTCTATATGCATGTAAGGAACCACTAGAAAGTTTTTCTAATGTTCTCCCCCTCTTTTCTGCTTCTGCTCAGTAAGGCTACCAATTTGGTAGCATAATCTTAGACACATATTCAGAAGTCTCAGGACCCTCTTGTCTTTAGTGGGGTTTACTCCCAAATAAATGTGTGGAGAGTTGCACTGTAAGTGCCTTTTTCTGGGTCTCTAATGGAGATGGACCTCAAGTTACGTTCCTTTACCGAATGGTCATATACAGGTTCATTCCTAAGTAAAAGGTAAAGGTAAAGGTTTCCCTTGACGTAAGTAAGTAGCAGGTAAAAAAACACAACCTAGGATTGTGACTTAGATATTTTGCAGTGACTTAAAGGGGAATAGCTGTTGCACCCATAATCCAATGAATCAGATTGTAACAACAACGATGAACTACAAAAAAGTATATTGTATCCCAACATTTGCTTGGGATAAAGTCCCACCACAGATTTCAGAAGTTACCCCTTGGAACTTAGGAAGGTGGTGATGCTCCTGCTGGACTGCGCTCTGCCTTGCAGTACAAACAGGTTAATCAGGACCCACCTGAACTTTTTATTGGAATCCATTGCAGTTGCAGATACACTTACAATGTGCTTGTGTGAATTAGAAATTTATGACTTCTGCACAGTTAATCACTAAACTGGACCAAAGATTACAATGATGTTGCAATCAGTACTCATTTAGGGGATATATTTGCTTTCTTTCTGAACTTATATCCATTATTCTCCACCCCACCCCCACACCATTCCCAATAAAGGTAATTCTATTTGACTAAATGGACGCTTCCATTCAACCCACTCTTCTGCAGATATTAGTCACAGCTAACCCATTGTCACTAGTGCTCCTAAATAAATAAATGAGATTAGCCTTCAACTTTCAGACCCATGGATTTGTGGTTTAAAGTTATTTAACTGTTGAAAGGCTTGGTTTATAAATTTGTCTTTCAAACCCGTTTTTGTCCTCGTCTCATCTCTGACAGACCTTGTCTGGATCTGGAAGCTAAGCAGGGTCAGGCCTGGTTAGTACTTGGATAGGAGATCTCTAGCAAATACCATAGGCTAGACTTGCGAGTCTAAACGCATTCTGAAAGAAGGCAGGGGCAACCCACTTCTGAAACACTGCCAACAAAAATGTGTGGACTGTGGGTGAAGTGAGCAGGAGTCAAGCTGGGCTCAAAGGCATCTTGGAGGCAGTAGTTTCCCTGAAGGTGAACCAAAGGTTGCCTATCCAACCAAAATTGAACATCTGTCTCTCCCTCCTCCCCCCTTCCCCGAATTTTCTTAACGAGCTTTCCATCTTGTCCTGTGCACAGATCTCAGGAAAAGATCTCAAACTGCTTTATTAACTGATAAGATGATAAACCTGGCTTGGAACTGTGCTTTCCAGTTTGGGTCCTCCAGTTTCAACTTTTGGAGTCTTTTTGTTACATTTGCTCATCTGTTTGTTTCCTCTCAGGGGGAAGGCACATTTCCCTTAACTCTTTTCTCCTCCCTCCACTTAACATTCTTCAAGGAACTTCCCAAACATTCAGAATCCCGAGTTAGCATGGGAAATGGAGAAAGGTCGATTTCAACCTTCTTAAAAAGACAAAAACTTCTTACAAAGACTTATTTTATGCTAAATACAATAGAGCGTTCAACTACTTCAAGCCTTCCCTCCATCCTCAAAACCCACTGAACTGAAGTCTGTTTCACAACCTGTAAGAGACCAGGAGGAAGGACTCGTTTCTGAACTGTTTATCCCCACCTCCCGCTTGTGTTTGTGTTTGTGTGCTGTTTTTTGGAGTTCTGTTTCCCGAATTTTTTTTTAAAAAGCAAATCATGTTTGTGCCTGTTGATGGTTTAATCTGTGAATGCACCACTGCAAACTTTAAGAGCTGACTGGATCCCAAGAGAAGGCTTTTAATCTAGAATCAGATTAAACAATCAGATCGTCAGCTCCCGTTTTAAACCGCCAGGATCTACCGCCTTAGTCTCCAGAGCGGCTGGCTTGAAATTCATCCTCTCCGTTAACCCGGGCATGTCTCCGTCGGAGTAAGCGGAGGGGTGTGAGTGAGTCCTTTAGGAACTGTATGATAGGCAGAAATCTTAGACTGATTTTCTGGGGAAGAAATCTCAGCCGAGGGACGGGTGTGTCACAGCCGGCAGCCTTGCCCGGGTCGAAGCTTCTTCGTGGGTCTACAGTCCTTCATCCCCTTAATCCAGCTCAGCCCTTGGCTGGCTAGTCCGGATTGCGACTGAAACCCAAATGTCCTTCCTTGAAAGTTAGATCCATTGTAACCCGAGGGAGTCCGTTTCCACCCAAAAACATTTGGGTCGAGGGGGACGTTTCAGTGAAAGTCACGTGCGCATGAACTTCCCGCTCCGGTTTCACAGAACGCTCCTTTCCTCTCTGAAGAATTAAAATTTACCTATATGCAGTGTAACCCTTTGCGTGGGCCTCTGATCCACTGGGCTTACTCCCAAGTTATGTAGACGGACAGAATGGCACTCTCCTTTTTGCGGCTCATCCAAAAGCCTGAAAGAGCTATCAATATTTAGATCTCCAGCACTTCCAAGGAGCATTGCAACGTCTGATTCTGTTTAATCAGGTAGATGGAAGCTCCACGCGGTCCTGGTTGTTGTTGCTATTACTATGATATGAAGGCCACAGAAAGGGCAAAATGCCCTTGGAAAAAAGGGTAATGTTTTCCCCACATGGTGGATTACTAAGAATAAAAAAAAAATGTAGGGAGGGATGGGAATGATGGGCTATTTACTAGGGGGTGGGGAGAGGGGTGTTCTCATAGCCTTCCCTCAGACACCCATTGCCAGTGATGTTTGTGATCTTTTAAGAAAAGTAAACATTCACTATTTACCAATTATGAAAAAAAGTAAAAAATACTGTAATCCCAGGTCTGTATGGTGAAATATAATTTCCGTGAAAAATAGGTCATACAGAATAGCTCTTCTCTCAAATGATAACTCAGCAAAACTAAATGAAGAAAAAAAGCAAGTTGGGGGGGAGAAACTTGAAAGAAGTTATAGTCCTATATTTAATTAACTTACTGGATATTTTCAAGACAGAGTAGTTCTCAGTAGGTGATGCATTAAACAGAAATCTGGAGGGTGTGAAATGTGTAACTTGATAGCTGTCAATTTTCTGAAATAAACATTGTTTGAACTTCTTTTCCCATTAGTCAAAAACAGTAAAGATATTTTTGAACAGCTGACTGTTGTCTACCTTGGGATAGATACTGTTCTTTCTTTAAAATGGAATGAGTCTTCTTAACTTTTTGGCTATAGATGCCCCACACTTTCTAAATAGGTCACAGATTTTGAAAGCTAACTTTTTTTAAAAAAATGTCTCCTTTGTCTTAAGAAGTAGAAATAAGTATACACCATCTACCAAATCCAGGCATTTAGAACTCAGTTAAGAGATTTTTATGTATGTGAGCTGAGTCTTTTTGGCTTAAAGTTCTCTAGATTAAGTGGATGGTATCTGGAAGCCTTGTTTGGTAACTGCTCTTGTCTATAATCTTCTTGCTGTTCCTGCCATGTTTAGTAGATGGCCTTGAAAAAATGTTTGAGATGGGGAAAACCTTCCTTTTAACAAACACACAAGGGCTTTGGTAACCAGAATTCTCCAGAAGGGAAAACTGTTTTCCAGACATCAATCTGTTTGATATTTTCCAAATTAAGAATGAAAAACAACCCCATTGAAAATAAATAAATAATTCCTGATATACTAATATATCTCTAAAGGAAGTAAAGTTGATCTCTCCATTTTAAACAGAATATCCAGAGGGTCTGACTTGATAGATAATGTGGATGGATGAGCACTATGCCTAATTTTTGTAAAAGAGAAGAAATTAAAATGAATATATCCCTAGATAAAACTCCAGCGCATGGGAAAGCAAATGGTTTTTGCAGGTCTTGTGTGGTTTGCTTCACTAGAGAAAGTTCTGGATTCTGTTTCAGGGAATCTCTCCTGACGTCATTTGAGTATGAATTTATATGCTCTACAAAATTATATACTCGGCTGCTGACATGCCTCGTAATTATTTATAGGAGGTGCCTGAGGATTTCCGAAGAATATATTCATTACAGGTAAAAGGTAGACAATTTATCTTGCAAAAAACACTGAACAGGTGTTTCCTTTCAATTAATGTTCAGTAAATTACATACCTTTAAAAAAAAAAAAAAAAAAACACCTTTAACCACTTCCAAAAATGCTTGCTAATCCATCACTGATCTAAATTCCAGCCAATGAGAAAGCCTGTTTTTCCATAATACCTTGAAACAGTCCGTGTGTAGTTTTGGATGCCCAAAACTTAAGAGGATGCTTCCAAATCTGATTTTTTAAAAATCAAGAACATCATGCAACAGCATTTATTTTATTCTTTCTTTTCTATTTTAATTGTTGTGGGATGTCTATTTCAGATAAAAATTCTGACTCATCCTCTAATCTGAGGATTATTATTATTATTAAAATAAATTGAGATCAGGCACTCTACACATTATAGGATGATCTCCACAGAGCTTATTCAGAAAATTTTGGACTACTGGCCATATTTTAAACAAGAGATTATTTAAAAGGAAACATTTTGAGGGCTTTTTTTCCCCCTTTGGCAAAGTTTGCTCTGGAAGCAAAAGAACCATTAGACAATGGTGGTTCACTGATTCTAGGAGAAAGCTAGAGAACCAATTTTACTAGCCCAGACCAAGCTGAACTGGGTTATTCTGCATAACAACTCTGGAACAGAATTCTATCTGAAATGCTAACATGCATCATTTTCATATACCAACTGCCAATTTGCTTTTTGAAGGCACTATCCACCCACATTTAATCATTCTTCAGTCTGGGAACCTTAAATTGCCCTGCTGAACTCAGGGAGATGTGCACAGGTTTCTATTGTTACTAAGTCCCGTTGGCTGCAGTGAGAGAAGGAAAGACTAGCTGAATTCGATGATTTAAACTATTAGAGCAAAGGTATTTTACATTTGAGTGGACATGATCACAGTTGCAATCCTGTGGAGATTTACTTGAAAATAATTTCAACTAACCTGCTGGTACTTAGTGCAAAATAAATGTGCTGAGGTCGGACTATGAAGTGTGCAAGACAGTCTTCCCTCCTTCCAACTATCCACCTCTCCCTGCCTTTGATACCACAAATGGAGTATAGTTGGATAAGAAGGCGGGGGAGGCTGGTTTTCCATATCATTTTATAAATATTACTCCAAGAAGAAATCAGTACAGCATTTGAATGTATCAGCCATCCACTAGTTCAGATGACCTCTACTTCTTGTCTCATGCTCCCCTACTCCTGGTTTACCCTTTCTTTCCCAATATGTTTACTCTCAAATGGGGTCCCAGGATTTCTAAGGAGCATACTTCTACTCTGACTATTGTCAGAATTGTAGTCCCACAGCCCTCTGTTATTTCTTTTAATTACTTTCTTTTAATTTCTGCCAGAAGAAGATTCCTTCTATCCTTCCTTCAAGTGTCACTTTGTCAATCCACACATCTATCTTCCCATTTTCTGGCCCTTGATACATTTCTTAAGCCAGCTCAGATCTACTCTACTATCTACCAGCCCAGCTCTGGTCTTTGCAAGCCACACACTTACACACACCATTGTGGTCCATGTCTTCATTATAGCCATTTCCACTCTGTAAGAAGAAAATGTACTCTAGCGAAAGGATGCTTTAGCATATTCTGCCATAGTTGTTGTTGTTATTGGACTTACTCTCTTCTTTGCCAGAATGACCTCTTCTAGAAGGACCAGTGGAGTTCTCCAAAGCCTCAGTGAGCGCAATTACGCGGTCAAAGCCAGTGCTCAGAAAAGGGAGTTTTTCCTTCCAAAGTCACAGAATAGAGGCCCTTTCCCTGCATTCATACGGAGTGCCTATTCGCACCATTTTAAAGCTCTTTGCTCGGAGCCTGAGGATCTCTCTTTTCCTTTTCCTTTTTTTTGTTTTTTTTTTGTTTTAGTCTGCTAGAAGAGTTGAACCCTGCTGAAAAAAACAGAACATCCCCACCCCCAAGACTTCCTGCTCCGTTAGAAAGAAAACGAGATCTACCAGGTTACAGAAGAGGAATTTACGACCAGGCGTATCAGGCATTGTGTGCGATGCTTGACGCAGACCGACAGCTAGTTTGGCAAGGCAGTTAAGCCAGAGCTCATTGGTATAATAAACCAATGTTGATATAACCGAAATATATTTACTTAGAAGTAAATGCCACTAAACAATAATGAAAAGAGAACATAAACTTGCAATTATATGTTTTAGGATCTGTGCTGTCAATCTATGCTCCACAGCCGCTGACTTGAACAGGAAAACTCTTCGGAAGCAAATGCGTCGAGCGAGATATGATAGTGGAAATCCGTAAGGATCTGGCTTGTGTTGGATTCGTTCTGCGGCATCAAAAAGGTTGAACAGCGGGAGGGCAAAAAGAGTGGTCTGTAAGGTTCAAGACATCCCTCCCATCCCTGGCTTCTCCCCCCCCTCTAAATACCCTCCCTTTCCACAGGCAGTAAATTCAAGGCTATAAAAATCAAAGAAAGCTAATGTAAGTTTTATTCAACTATTTAACCGTCTCAAGTCTAACGCCTTCTGTAAGGAAAGAAAAAGAAGCAGTACCGGATTGGACATTTTACAAGGGTAGTAAAATTAAAGTGCGTGTATATGGCGGGGAGTGAAGGAGGAGAGAGGGGAGGTAGGATTCAGCAGTGCAAATCCGTCTCCTCGCCACCAAGCCACCTCCGCCCCTCCATTGCTTTCAAAACAAACCAGGCTATTGCAGTAGGGAACCGTCAGATTCTCTCTGTGGCTCACGATCTGCCCGTTTAAAATCTTATCAATCAAAGCAACATATTGTACCTTGAAACCCACAGTGACTCTGCATATACATAGACATGCATAAAAATGTATGGATATGATGGATACGTGAGTGTGAATATATGTGCGTGTGTAGACTTTCCTTGTAATTATATGCTTACCATATAAGCTACTCTGTGTTTCACTACAAGCGATAGATTTCATTCAGGCATACATCAGGTCCATGCAGATACACGCCCCCGTATATCCACACAGGCATATATAATGCACACACGTGACAGTGTTTAATATATAATAGTGGAGACATTATATATACAAATCCTTGACAGTTAATGTTTAACAGAGGGAGGAAAGGGGAAAATCTTCCGGTATTAAAAGCTTTTCCAAGAGGTTAGTCGCCATCTACAATCCAGCTTTCAATAATAATAATAATAATAATAATAACCACCACCACCATGTGAAAAGCATCTCTTGCCTACGTGCATCCAGGCGCCTTGGACTGTAACCCGAAGAGGCATTCATCCCCCGCCCTCTTGGAGAAAACTTTAGAGAAAAGAAAGCACAATTTATATTGCATTTTCCCGGCTGAGATAAGTAGCCTTGACATATCGAAGGCGAGCGAGGGAGTGTAGAATCGCCGTTTATAGATTTGGTGATGGGACACGGGGGTGGGGGAAGGAGAAATCCCCAGAAGAGCATTAGAGAAGGCAAAGAGAGGACAAAACTCAGCATTTCTCTTTCATGTTTCTGGAGGGGGGGGGGAATCGATCCCGCCCGCACCAACGTCGCCGCGGCTTCTACCCACCCCCAGCCCGGCGCCCCCTCCCACCCCCATTTGCACTGTACGTTTCTCTTTCTGAACTCCCGACGTTTTGCAACATCGCCTCGACAGAGCGCAATCCATCCTTGATATGGAATGCAGAGGGCGGCTGACAGCCCGGGTGCGCCCCCCCCCCTCCGCCAGGATTGATTTACGCCTGCCCTGACGCTTTATCAGCCTCACGAAAAAAGTTTGACCAATCATTTTGCTGGAAGCTCCCAACCCGGCAGTCCCGACTGTACTTTTTCTTGGCTGGGAAGTTGATGCTGGAGGAGGAAAGGGGGTTAAGCGAGAGTGTCGCCTGGTTTGGTGTTTTGTTTTGTTTTGTTTTTTTCAACCAGCTCTCCCCCCTCCCCGCCCCATATACTCTAATATCTATAGAGCCGCTTAACTAGAGATCTGCTCCTTATTTTTTTATTGCTTGTTCGCTCGCTCGCTCGTTTGCTTTCCCCTTCATTGAACCGTGGTGCTCGTAGGATGTCCAAGAATGTCAATTTCTGGAACTCTTAGCAATTACTATGTCGACTCCATTATAAGCCATGACAACGAAGACTCTCCCGCCGCCAAATTCTCTTCCGGGCAGTACTCAAACTCCAGGCAAACTACCCACACTGAACACCTCGAGTTCCCCTCCTGTAGTTTCCAGCCCAAATCCTCCGTTTTCAGCGCTTCCTGGACGCCTCTGCCGCCACACACTGCTGCTACCCTTCCTTCGGTCTACCATCCCTACATCCAGCATCAAAACATCCCTACCTCAGAGAGCAGGTATCTACGAAGCTGGCTGGACCCAGTGCCCAGAACAGAAAACATAGCAGCCGGGCAGGGACCAGTTAAAACAGAACCGCTGCTGGGACACCCCGGGGAGATCCGTAAACAGGGGACACAGGAGTACCATTTAGACACTTCTGCTGGAAGGGAAGGGATCGCTTCCAGTCAAAGGCCCAGCTTCGAGGACAATAAAGTTTGTGAAGGAAGCGAGGACAAAAGCAGGCCAGATCAAAGTAAGTTATAAAAAGTGAGGAAGTAAACAGCATAAAAACCTAAGAGGGGGTGTCATAAAAGGCACAATGGGCAGGGGAAGCTTTTAAAAAAGGGTTTTAAAAGAGAAATCTCCCCTTCCCCCACCTGAGCCACTGGTGTTAATCTAGGATTGGGGGTTCTGGAGTGGGTAGTTTGCTCGGCTTAGTGCGATGTTGGAAAACTTCAGTGAAATCGGCATGGAAATTGCGCAGCGAGGGTTGGAAGGGACGCGATTCGACCCCACTCGCAGCCGGTGGCTTGGGGAAGGCGAAGTTACTCCGCGGGCTTTGACTGTATGTATAAAAATTGGCGGTGAGGGAGACAAAGATAATAGAGGGGGGGGGGCGAACGAGCCTCGGTGTGTGTGTCCGTGTGCATGTTTGGAGGGAGACTAAGGGAGGAATAGCCGGGGAAAACGAAGATGGTAGGGAGAGAAGGTCCCATTGAGAACTAAGGAAGGGGCTTCATTTCCCCAAGTGTCCTTGTTTACCTTGAAGGACCCCGATCCCTCGTAGGGTGCGCTGACTTCTTCCTTGTTTATTATTGTTTGGTTATGAAATGTACCCCCGGCGTGGGTATGAATATTTCAGAGCTAATGCCTTCGCTTCCACCTCCCAAAAACAGAATAAATAAATAAAGAGAAACAAGCTTAATTATGGTTGTTTGTTTGTTTTAAATTTGCTAAGAGGAACAGACTGTCAAACTCTTAAACTAAATCGTGTGCTTCCTTCTGCAATCTGGTGACTATTATCTCTCCTCGCCACACACACACACGCGCGCGCGCGCCTTCGAGGAAAAATATTGTAAAAGAACTGGGGGTGGGGGGGGGTCGGAAAGGGAGATGCGACAAAATTTAATGCGGATCCTCTTTTGTTTCTTACGCATAATGCAAGGCGAGGGAGCGAGGCTTCTTTCTCCCTGTCCTTTGCCGAGTGCCGGGGTGTTTCGAATAACACAAGAGTCGGCTTCAGTATTTTCGTGATGTATGCAGATTACCTGATAGTTTAAAATCAGGGTATGTGTTATTTTCATCCACGAGATGACTTTCTAAGAAGGGTTTTGGTGTTTTTTTTTGCGGGGGGGGGGTGGCGTCGATAACGCTGGTGGCGATTGATTCGGAGTTCTCAAAATTAAAACCACAGTCGGGGAACAGCAGTGATGGTAATTTCCCTGGCATTTGTGCCAGTGTCTCGGTCTTGATAGTGTTCCATGAACAACCCCTGCTCCGGGGAGTCGACGGGAGCGGGAAAGCAGGGTCTGCGTCGCGGTATTGGCAGAAAATCCAGGTCAGAGGGAAGGGAACAATTGAAAAGAACGGGAAGATTGAAGAGAAAAGCTTGTCTGGCCCTCGACTCCCTCCCCTCCCCACCTTCTCGCCGGCCCCGGATTGAAGAGAGAGAAAGAGAGAAAAAAACCTTGCCCGCGAAACGGCTGGGTTCCCGGAGGTCCTGGCTGCCCACCGGCGTCCCGTGCAATGGAGCTGAAAAGGTCTGTCGGGCGGCTGTGGCGAGAAGGCAGAAATGGCGAAAAAGCAAAAGGAGAGAAGGACCCAATTTCCCCCAGACCGAAGCGGGATTTCCACCTCTGTGCAGTTCAGCTCTCCGCTAAATTTGTTTACTGATAGAGAGGCATTATCCTGACTCTATCCACACCGCGTTTGTGTGTGTAATGTATGTTTGTGTTTGTGTGCATGTATTTATGAATGTGCATTTTGTTGTTAAGAATAGCCTGCCAACCAAACCTCTCTCTCTCTCCCTCTCTCTCCACACCCTCCCTCCCTCCCTCCCTTCTTCCTTCCTTCTCTTGTTTTGTTGTCTTGTGTTTCCTGTTTGGGGAATTGTGTGAAATGAAAAACAAACTTGTTCTCCTGTGCCAGACGTCATGTTTCCTTGAAATGCCAAGAAATCACACGCACATCCACACCCCTAAAAAGAGGACCATTGGTGGAGAATTCCTTCCACTGCCATTAGAAGATAGGTAGCGGTATTAATTATTAACAGCAATGCCTCTGCTTTAATATTTAATTTTTTGCTGATTAGAGTCAGCCACTTCTGTGAAGGAAGCAATTGCTAAGATTGGGAAGAGAGTGGAAACTAACCCTCATGCCTTGCTTCGTGTGTGTGTGTGTGTGTGTGTGTGTGTGTGTGTTAAACAGAATGGATTTCATTTTACCCAGGGAGAAATGGTGTGGTACCCCCTCCTGCCATTTAACAAGAATCCAGACTTGCAAGGCTGCTTTTAATTTCAGCAGGAGGCCAGGAAGCCAGGCACGAGGCTTTTCTGCTGCAGCCCCTCCAGTTCCTCCCCTTGGTAGCAGAATTCCTTCTGTGAAAGAACCCGGTTACAAACCCACTGAGCTAGCCTGGCTTTACACGAACAGCACAAGACAAGACACACACTCCCTACCCCGCCGCGTTTTGTTTTGGTGTGTCTTTGGCAAAGATCCGGCCACACCAGCCCTACTTTGTCATGGTGAAAGGTCCCCTGTGCCAGTCATGTCTGACCCTTTGGGGGGACGCTGCTTTCGGACATTTTCTTCGCAGACTATAGCGGGGTGGTTTGCTGTTGCCTTCTCCAGTTGTCACCTTAGTCCTGAGTAAACCTATTATCATGCCTAACGTTTTACTGACGTGGCTTCTAGCCACAGTCTTGCTCCTTCTCTGTCCCCTGTAAAAGGACTTATGACTGCTCCTCCACAGGGCTCTTATTTCTGAAACTCTACCTGGGCTAAAATAATATCCAAGGGCAGAATGCACCCTTTGCCCTCACGTCGCGGCTTTCAAGGGAGGATGGGGGTAAATTGTGACACCTCCTCCCTGTTTGATCCCCTACTTCATGGGGTTAGGATGATTGTGATAAAAACACGAGTGTTCTGGACAACAGACGGGCAATTTGTTTCTCCTTTGTAGCACATAAGAAGGAAGGAAGGAGGGAAGGAAGGAAGGAAAGAGTCATTTCTACTGTATGTCAGTACTGATGGAAAATATGCCTTTCACACCAATGTTTAAAATATGTTGTGTGTGGATTGCTTACCTTCCCAAGCACCATATACATGGATGTATTCTTTTAAAATGTTTGAATAAAGTGACACTCTCCTTCCTTCCTTCCTTCCTTCCTTCCTTCCTTCCTTCCTTCCTTCCTTCCTTCCTTCCTTCCTTCCTGTTGGTCTCTGTTTCTTATATGTAAATAAATATATTCTTCCATCCCTAAATAAACTCCTCTGTTTGATTTTTTTCCCCCTTTCCTTTCCAACGTCCTGTTTGCCTATCTGCATGTCAAATATGACTGTTTTGACCCACAGTGGGCATATTTTGAACAATTATTTTTCTAACATTACAATATAGGTAAGACTGGTGAATCTCCACTGCACATGAGCTTGTCTTCAAGTAGTTCCAAAGTTGGTCCAAAGTGATTCTGAGAATCCCAGGGGATTTGGTGGCAATTCCTGATGTGACCCTGTTTTTTCCTTCCAGGTAACCCGGCAGCCAACTGGTTGCACGCTCGCTCCTCCAGGAAGAAAAGATGCCCCTATACAAAGTACCAGACCCTAGAACTGGAGAAGGAATTTCTGTTCAACATGTACCTCACCAGGGACCGTAGACATGAAGTGGCCAGGCTTCTCAACCTGAGTGAAAGACAAGTAAAAATCTGGTTTCAGAATCGCAGGATGAAAATGAAGAAGATGAATAAGGAACAGGGCAAAGAGTGAAGCTTTCTTCTCCTTCTCCCTTTCTCTGTTCTGCCCCGATTTTCACCCCTCTCAAAACTTAGATGGTTTTTGATGGGCAATGACTTCCTTCTCAGCTGTGCTTGAGATGAGGACAAAAGCAAGCCAAGCCAGAAAGAGGCCTCCTGGTTGGCATGCAAGGGATTCAGAATGACTGCACCTGCTTGTTTCCATTTGACATCCTTCCCACTTCTTAAATAATATTTACTGATCACTCCAGCATGGGACATTATGGGGGGATGTTATGTATTGAAAGGTAATTGTTGACAGGCAATAGTCTTTAAGCATAGCTACTTCCTTTTGTTTGTTAGGCCTTCCTTAACCTGAAGCCTTCCAAATAATGTGGACTTCAAGTCCCCCCATCCCCAGATTTTATGGGAATGAGGAGAGTTGTAATGCAAGGCATTTGAAGGGCAATCGTTGGAGGATTGCTTTGAATGATACTGATTAAGCCAAGGAAAGGAAAAGAAAACCTGTCCTCAACTAGGGGCACATTTTCCCTGGAGGTTGGCATTGGAATGATCCAGGAGCAACTGTAGAGATACCCAAGTGAAGGATACCCCACTTCAGCCTCCATAGCACATTCCTTTTCTTAAGGCAGACAAGATAATCTCTAACTCCCTGTATACATGGAGAGCCAGGAGGAGAACTCCAGAACCATTTATAAACCATTATCTTTTTGAAGGCTTGCATTTAGAAGGCATCTCTTTTTCATCCCTTCCCTCAGCCTGTATTTACCTGTGTGTTGAGCAGGATTTAGAAAGGAAGATGCTTTGGTCAGAACATTTCCCCAAAGAAAGCCCACATCAAACCTTCACAAGGCATCCAGGGAGGGCCTCATGCACTCACCCCACCCCTTGCCTTGCCTTGGGGCAGGAGGACTTCCCGGTGGGGCAGGCTTGCGTTTCTCCACCAAGGCACTTCTAGCTTTTCAGGAGAAAAGGAGGGTCAGAAAGCAGAAACCTTTTGAACTCCATGTGAAACAGAATATCTAAATTTGTAAAAAATGAGGGAATCTTTTCTTTGCGTACTTATAATTTATTGAGGACAAGAGTATTCAGAAAAGCACTCAAGTACCAAGTGTGATAGAGGGTCTCTGAATCGTCCCTTACTTATCCAGCCTTCCACCCTGAAGTTTTAATACTTGAATGTTGTAGGATCCCACCCCTTCCCTTGTCTTGGAGGGTATAGCCACATTTCACATTTATATGAACACGAACACAGAGCAACCCAAAAGGGTGGTTAATTGCTTTTGAGGTGGAAACTGCTTTTTGTAATTCTTTAATACAACATTTTACATCCCCTTTGTTTACAAACAGAAAAGCATTCCCATTCCACATTAGATAAAAAGGGGTTCCTGTCTCTGAAAGCCCCACCCACCACTTTAAAATCATCAGACTTGGGATTCTGTTTCCTTTATGACTATGGAAATGAGTCCAATCCCACTCTTTGGAGGGCTTGGACAGGGGGAGGGGGGATAGGTAAGTTACTTTAGTGCAAGATGCTTATATGGTATGTGGGGGGCTTTTCTGTTGTTTTCTATGGGGAAAACTGTGTTCGTGAACGTGCTCTTGTGAAAGTTCCTCTTGTTTTCTGTGGCTTATAGGAATGTAAAATGGGGTTTTGACCTGATAGTTGCAGAACTGGACAGGGTGTAAACTGATTTCCACTGCCGTTACACACTCCCACTTTTTAGAAATAACACCATTCTGTGGTGAAACGTTTTCATCACAAGAGGGATGAGGAATCGAGGGAGGGGAAAAACACTTGCCACGTTTAAGGCTCTTTGTAGACAAAAGTCCCAGAAGATAAATCTAATTTCATAGACCAATGTACAGAATTTTTCTACCATTTTTGCCTGCCGTCTTTCGAAATTTGATAGGCAGATTTTAACTTTACCTTTCAAAATAGCATTGCCTGGTTTGAAGGATTTCCTGAAATGGCAAGCAAATAAATCTTTTACTCCAGTACATTTTTAACAGAATATTTTAGCAGGTTTTTGAAAAATTGCTTCCTTCAAAAAAAACAAAAAAAACCAACCACCACCACCACCTTGGAATGCCCACATCCTAGGCAGGTTGTCTTGGAGCAGGGAAGGATTGCTGGGTGAATCCTCTGCAAAGTAAACAAACGAGTTGCTTCTTGGGGAGAAAAATATAATGCGTTCCCCATGGCTTAAATTCTGCAAACTTCATATTGTTTGGAAAACCAATTTTATACCGGATTTTTAAAGGCAAAGTCCCAGCTTCTGCGTTTGTCTGTTTAACTTCTCCTAATAAAAAGAAATTTGGCGGGTATTGTCTGGTTTTAGATAGTATTACCAGCGTTTGAGAGTCTATAGCACCAGCTGAGATATGGGAGGATTCGGTATATACGCGTTTATTCGCCTCCAATGATTCTCAAAGCCGACAGACACCCTGAGCATCACAGAAAAACTGCCCTGAAATTCTTTCAAGGTTAACGTGAACATTTTGTAAAGAAAAACACTCTCCACACATGTATTAGCATATTAACTAATTTTAGTCATAGACGCGTTCCTAGACCTTATTAGTGAAGACAGATGTTTTTGAAAGCTGCATTTTTGCTAATGCATGGATTAATAAGAGAAACTAGTTGATTTCATTAGAGAGAAGTCTCTCTGTAGAGGAAAAACGTTGAAAAAAAAATACTGTTTCTTCAGTTCCATAAGGTCGAAATGTATTTTCCACAGTTGTTTAATGCCTCAGAATAAAAATCGATTTAAAGGGGACCCTGACCTATATCTCATTGTGTTATACTGCTTCTTCTAAACCTTCATAAATATTTGCAGTTTGTTTGTTTTTCTTTAGTGGCTATTTAGCGTGTATTATAAAGATCTTTTAGGTTTGGTTTGGTTTGTCAGAGATTCTCTCCTTTGTCGCTTAGAAAAAGCTCATTCTCGGTGTATTTTTCTTTCTTTCCGTGTGAAGTCGGCTCCATCTCTAAATCTCTTCGGCAAAACAAATAAAGCAGTTCTCTGTCTTTCGATTTGTAGCTTAAAGAGTCTTTCTTGTTACTTTTAGGCCAGGAAAAAAAATGGGTGCATGAATGAAGGTGGGTATATGTGTGAGCGAATGAATATGATGTTTACACGTTACAGCAGAGAGATGTAGGCACGTGGAAGTTCTTTTCCACGGCCCTGAAGGGTGATGATCCAGAATTCAACTTCGGATGGATGGGTGGATGGAAGGAAGGAAGGAAGGAAGGAAGGAAGGAAGGAAGGAAGGAAGGAAGGAAGGAAGGAAGGAAGGGTCTACTAAGAGTTTTCCAATGGCCAGTAAATGCTCTTGTAATTTTACCCCAAAAGTAACTCAGAGTAACAGAATAACATTTCTGAATTTTGCCAAACTTACCTGGGTTCCTTTATACCCTACCCAAGGAATATCATGCATTGTTGTTTCCGTTCTTATTATGTCCAAAATCCACATAATTGTATAATTATCTTTGAAGGGCAATTAAATCTTTTTAAAAACCCACACAGATTACCTTCATTACCACAGACAGACATGCATGTGTGTGTGTGTATGTGTAGACACACATGAATATATCCTAAAAGGAGAATGGAATGATTGCTGGATGCTGGATTTTACTGGAGTAGAAGTAGGAGAGGAGCTTGTCATAAAAGAGAGAAGAAAACTCCGCGCGGTAGGCTGCAATAAAAGAATATGACCGCCATAAAACTTTATAGGGTATAAATTTCTGAAGGTTAAGGAACTAAGGAACTGTAAAGCAAACAAGAGTAGGAAACTTTCAGAAGCTCCTAAATTACCAGAATGTCTTTCAATGGTGGGGGAAGAGGAGGAGGAAGAAGAAGCCGGGATGCATTTTTGTCTGTTTCACCCAGAAATAAGAAACACTTAAAAAGAGGGGGGGAAATGAAGGTGGGGGGGGGGGGGGTTGGGGGAGGAAGAAAGAGTTTCTTAATTTATCCGCCTCTTGTGGGCTCTGTGAGAACCCTGGGTTCTGGATTGCTTCAGCCTTTGTCTAGCGTTTCTTATCACTTTCAAGTTGCCAGCATCCTGGATCATAAACTCTTAGCAACAACCCCCTTCCTCCCCACCCCGCATAAACACCCCCATCACCATCACCACCAAATGTAGACACACACTCCAATCCTGGCCAGACGTCTGGTTTTGGAAAGCCTTTTCTGCCCTCTTTTTAATCTATTTACAACCCAAACTTTCCCTTCCAGAGCAGAATACTTCAATTGTTTAGTCTCAGGCTTTGAAACAATGGTGGGTTTTCAAAACCAGAATCCCAATCCCTCTCTCTCTCTCTCTCTCTCTCTCTCTCTCTCTCTTTTATTGCTCCGAAAACGACCGGATGGAAAACAGCGCAGTATAACCAAACAAGATTTCTGAGAAGGAGACAGTGGCCACTTTCCAGTTACAGTCATAGAAGAAATTTTATACACTCCTCAGTGATTTATCATAGGCAACAATCGTTTAAAATGCACACAATGGAAAAGAAAAAGAGGGGGATCCATAAAAGCATCACAGCCAATCTTCCTAACCCATCTTTGCTTATTGGCCATTTATAATTTTTACGGGCGTCTTACTTCGAATGATCGTTAGATGGTGCTATTACTCCACGGTACAAATAACTGGAGCTCCGTGTCTTCGGTTTTTTCCTCTCTCGCGTCTACAACACCTTGATTTCATTAGGAACCATAAACGGAATTGTTGCTCAAAACCATTGTGAATAAATCCCCAAGCATAAAATATAGGACTAATGATGGCGATCTTTCTGGAGCGTTTCTTCTCAGAAGGTATAAATACTCGGTCCATTGGAAGGTGAGCGAAGAAGGAAGGATGAAAACTTGTCACACAAAGGCCGCAGGAAGATCTCCTGCACACACCCCGAGGCAAAGAAGGGCAGTTTGTATAAATGTTCCTGCGCAACTCCCATTTGTCTTAACAGGGCTTTGTGGGGAACAATTTAATGCTGAACTTGCTACCGAGAGTATGATTAAATGTGTGTGTGTGTGCGTGTGTGCTTCTGCCTCCCCCCTCTCTCTGTCTCTTTCTCTTTCTGTGACTGTAAGCAAACAGTCCTTTAACTGCATAGTGATACAATCCTAGCAATGTCCTTTGGCCCCTCTACTTGTTTGGTGGTGTCAGAAGGACACGATATTTATACTGCCATTTTCAAAACGTAGGATTTATTTAGCTAGAAAGGAAAGATAGGTCACAAATTTTAGGAGACGACATATGTTGCCCAGCCCACACGGATCTGGGTATACTTTGATAGGAGTCGTTGTAGATCATTATACAGTAAGGCAATTTTAAGAGAATCGTCATAAATATTCTTAAATATTTGCCGGGTTGTTGAACCGTTCATTCTCCAGTGTACTTGTCCAGCCTTTGAAGAACGTGAAGGAATTCCCTGGCAACCCAAATTTCTCCGCGTCTTGAGTTTGTGATCAGATGCGTTAGAAAAGGACGGGGACCGTTCAGAATGAAACAGAGGCGGATTTACCTCTAATACGGCCCTTTCAAAATACAAATAGGTCCAAACGACTCCAACACCAACCATTCTTTTTTTTTAAAAAAAGGATATAAATGCACACACACATGCACACGCGCACGCACACGTCTCTCTGCGTGTATGCGAAACAAGTAATTTCCAATGCAGTATTCATGTCATAACGCAGTGGTCATGGTTTAATATAAAGCACTTTCACCCCACAAAGGGACTCTACAAAAAGAAGAAGAAGAGACTGATATGAGGTGAAAAAACGGAGATTAAAACTAGGGTCAGAACCCATTTTAATAAAGGTGTTTTTTAAAAACAAATGTACAGGAAAGAGAAAAAAATGTCACAAACAGTTGATATTCCACAAATTGATTAAACAACACCAGAGGTTTTCTAGAAACGTTACAAAACTGAACTGGGGTGGGGGACAGTGAGAGATTCAATGTGTGTAGTCAGAAAACAAGAAAACGGAGAGTCCCATCATCCCCTTTCTACTGCAGTTCCAGGCAACGTTCAGCAACTCTAAAATACATAAAAGCTGCAATCTTTTAACCAGATGTACTTTGTGCTAATTAATAGAAAAAACCCTCTTTTTTTTTTAATCCACTCACAGAGCTATAAAACAATGAGAACTTACAATTTACCAAGTGATGTATTTTGGGGAAAGATTTCCTAATAAATCTTTCCTCCGCTGGGTATTTGTAAATTATATTCTCACTTTCTCTCGTGTTTTTTTTTTCTCTCCCCCATCCCCTATAATAGAAACATTTGCCTTTCATCAGAGGCCCAAGTACAGTACACCAATGATTTAATGTCGATGACTGATTCTTGCTCCAGAGATGGCACTTCGTAGGATATCAAACATTACATTGCCCTGCATATTGGTTAAAATGTTAACTTCCAAGACAACTCAGCTATCTTATCTTGATTCTGGCTCCTCTCTCTCTCCCTCCCTCCCTCCCTCTCTCTCTCTCACTCACACACACAGAGAACACTAGGCGCATCTTGGTAGGTAAGCATTTGCAGATTAACAAATGCGTTTGGAGATACCAGTCATGTAGATCTTTTTTTAAAATGCCGGCAAATCCTATGTATTTGAGAACTGGCTGTAAATACATACTAGTAGTGGGAAATCATTTTTGAAAAGGCTTATGGAGCAATCCTGTATTCAGAGATATAAAGCCTATTAAGTTCAGTGGTGTAGGACTGCAGTTCACAGGTAAGCCTTGGAAACTTTGCGGCTTAGTTATTAACGAAACGGTGGGACTGAGTTCTCAGTAAAGATCCCAAAGATTGAACTATAAATCTGGGAAAATATTGGAGAAGGTAGAAGCCGACCCCTGTTTTGTTCTGTTACTGGGAAAATTTATGGATAGCAATAATCAATTTTTAAAAAAAGCTTTTCTTCCGCTCAGTGGCCAGAAAAGAAAATATAGAAATAAAACCTCAACTTTATTTTTAAGCACTCATTTCAAGCATTTCAAGGAATTACTTTCCTTTAATGGGGGGGAGAAGGGTTGGAGAAAAATAGTCTTTAAACAAATGAAACAGATTTGTTCTTACAAGCCTTCTCTTCTTTTTTGTTTCTTTCGCCCTCCCTCCCTCCCTCCCTCCCAGTTAAATAGGTACCATGGTGTGAATTATTCTTTCAAGGGATATATTTTAGGATTTTGACTGAAAAAAAGATGTACAGGATTTCAGAATGATTTGAGAGGGCTCTTCGGTCTCTGAACTGGAATCTTCTGGATTCATCTTTGGGAGGTCAACCAAATACAACTGTGTGATGGTGGGGACGGGGGTGGGGTGGGGGGGAAGAGAAGCTGACGTGTTTGGCCCTGTCCATGGTTCCCCAAGACAAAAAGTGAGGTCACAGGTCGCAAAAATCTGTAATTTCATCATATTGCAGAAATGACATCTGGGTATGTCAGGGTTTGAAGGGGTGCTTGGAGAAACAGGCTTATAGGATAACTTCATATCTGAGAATTAGGACTGGGATCTTTTGGAGCAGGGAGGATACAGAGAGCTCCAACAGCCCGCAATCCGAGGAAACCTAGTCAGAATAGTTGCTGACCGAGCTAGAGGACTCCTAGAATTGACTTTGGCGTGGTCATATGGGGGGGGGGGGCATTGTTGAGTTAGCAAAAGCTGAAAGCAACTTCCAGCAATGTCAGGAAAATAGGAAAACCTCCTCCTTCCTCCTATAATCTCTCTCCCCCCCTCCTTTCTCTAGCATCCTTCCCGGTTAAAAACACCTTGTGGTTGGAAGTAGGCTTTCGCGGGGGTGGGGGTGCTACTTCTGAGGATGGGTGCCTGTGAACGCTCAGCTGAGAAGGCCCACAACTGTGGTGGTTTGGGAGCTAAGGGGAGGCGCGAGATAGCTTCCTCTCCGCTGGAACAGAAGAGGGGGAGGAGGGGGCATAAGAGGCGAGTGGGGTAGGAGCGGTGATCCTAGGGAGCTGAAAAGTCAATGTTATATATGAAAAACTATAATCATTTTAATTCAGTATTGACACCCCAACATCTTGCGATAATGGCGTTTAGGCGCCAATCGAAACCTGGGTTTTTATAGCTGTAGAGGAAAGAACTCATAAAAACCCTTTAACAGCTTTTTATGTAGTGCGATATAACCAGCAAGAACATATCCGAGTGTGTGGTTTTGTTTTGTTTTGCTTTGCTTTTTTAAATATTTATTTGTTTGACTCTTTCTGTGCGTATGTCTGTGTGTGTGCCTCTGCGTCTTTTTACTCTGCTCTATTTTATTGCGGTGTATAGTTTGTTAAACAGTTTACGGCCCTTTCTTTTTGGGGAGGGGGCCGTTACAAATGGACCATTGCTTTCTTTTGGCGCTGATACTTAAACCTTTATCAATAATAAGGAAATTGATCATTAAAATGTTAAATCTGACTACCTCGTTTGTTTTAAAATATGTTGAGGCTACAGGACGCCGTAGGATTTGATAACTTGGTATTAAAATAGCAATTACATTTATAGGAGGCTTTTAGGAAAAAAAAACGGGTAGCAATTAAATCCGGCCTCTTTTTACAGTTTTCCAAAGCAACCCTGACATTTTCCAAAGGGCTAAAACTGCCTCGTTAAAATAAAATTAAAAAAAAATAATAATAATAAAAAAATGAAAATTAACGATGGGAGCAAAGCCTCTCTTTAATTTTTCAACCCTCCCCAAATATCAATCTTTTGGGTGGGCTTAGGTAGATGATTTGTCGCGAAGCGAGAGATATCTCATTAACGTAGATAGTTTAGCATATTTAATCTCTATATTTACCCCACCCACCCCCTCCCACTCTCCCTCGCGCTCTCTCCCTCTCTCCCTCTCTCTCTCTCTCTCCCTCTCTCTCTCCCGCTCGCTCTCTCTCTCTCTCTCTCTCTCTCTCTCTCTTTCCTTCTCTGTCTCCCACTCACTCTCCTTCCTGCTCGCAGGCTGTTCAGAGTCCGTGTGGAGTACGTGGAAACCAATAGGATGAGGGTTCCGTAATAGATGCAAATGATCCAGAAAAGACACTGCGAAATATGAACAAACTCATTTGCTCCGAAGTAAATCACGGAAAACTGTTTATGAACTGGCACCTCTCCTTGGAAATGTAAAGCGAGAACTTTTTTTAAGTGCCGATATATACATATATATTTTTAGGGGGGGGTTAAAGAAGAAGGAGGAAAAAAAAGAAGAAAAAGGAGAAGAGAGAGAAACAGAGACACACACATACAGAGAGGAATAATAATAACAACAGTCACAAACAACAACAACAGCAACAATTTTAAAAAAGAGGAATCCGATACCATGTTCACTGGAAAAGAGTTTTGACTCCATCCTCGGGATTTTTTTAAAAAAAACCTATGTATATCTGTACATATTCCTGGAAATCACAAAGACTCGTGGGTTGGCGTCTCTTCGCTATCTTCTAACATCCTGTGGCTTTTGGTCTCCCCTCACTCTGGTCCTAGACCGAGACCTATTTAAAATAAGCTATTTATATGACAATGAGCTCCTATTTTGTCAACTCCCTCTTCTCCAAGTACAAAACCGGGGACTCCCTGCGCCCCAACTTCTACGACTGTGGGTTCGCCCAGGAGCTCGGAGGGAGACCGACGGTGGTGTACGGGCCGAGCACGGGGGGCACCTTCCAGCACCCCACCCAGATCCAGGAGTTCTACCACGGGGCGTCCTCTCTCTCCAGCTCCCCTTACCAACAGAACCCCTGCGCCGTAGCCTGCCACGGGGACCCCGGCAACTTCTACGGCTACGACCCGTTGCAAAGACAAAGCCTCTTCAGCGCTCAGGAATCCGACCTGGTGCAGTATCCGGATTGCAAGCTAGCCTCCGCCGGCCTGGGAGAGGACGCGGACAATTCGGAACAGAGCCCGTCTCCCACGCAGCTCTTTCCCTGGATGAGACCGCAAGGTGAGGAGGCATCCTAGGAAGGGCCAGATGTCCAGCCACCGAGGAGGCATTTCCTGAACCCATAAAGCAACTTCGCCCTCCTTTTTTCCCACCTCTTCCACTATCTTTCATCCCCTCCCTCCTTCCCCCCCCCACCTCAACCCTCGGTTACTTTTTACTGTTTTATGAGCGTAAACTTTTGCACCTCTGAATTGCTTTATCGCTTAATTACCCTGAAAGGAACCTTTTCTCCTGAACGGGGAGAACTGGACTTCTCTCCCCCCGCCTTCTTTCAATCGGAGAAGCTTCCCCTAAAGTTTATGGTACTTTTACAACCTCCGAGACCCCCTTTTTGTGTCTCTCCTTGGCCTCCTCCGCCTCCTCCCTCCCTCCTCTCGCCGCTTTGGTTATTATCTTTTAAATCTCTGGAGATGCGAGGGGGGCAGGCGGCGACGGCGGTCGTTTTAAGGGCCGGGGAGGGCGTTCTTGCCAGAAACCCGGGGTGCCGGGGAGGGAATAATTTTCCCAAGAAAATGACAGGGATGGGAGGGAAGGAGAGAGCGGGGTGAGCTACCGAGGAACCCGGGTGAGGTTGGAGCTCGGGCGGATCGAGCGCATCTGTGGACCTCTTCGCCTGTGCCTCTCTCCATCCAGCGCTGGGTGATTAACCTCCCCTTTGTACCGGGCGAGAAGGGCAGTTCCGCCGCTGCCTTTGTGTGCGTGTGTGTGTGTGTGTGCGCGCGCGCGCGTCTTTCGCTCTCTCCCCGCGTCCCCTAAGCTGGTGGCTGCGTCTTCTCAATCTCTTTCTCTCTCTCTCCCCCACCCCAGCAGCGGCTGGACGGAGGAGAGGCCGGCAGACCTACAGCCGCTACCAGACCTTGGAGCTGGAGAAGGAATTCCTTTTTAATCCTTACCTGACCCGCAAACGGAGAATCGAAGTCTCGCACGCCCTGGGACTGACCGAAAGGCAAGTGAAAATCTGGTTTCAGAACAGGAGAATGAAGTGGAAAAAGGAGAACAACAAAGATAAGTTCCCCAGCAGCAAATGTGAGCAAGAAGAATTGGAGAAACAGAAAATCGAAAGGGCGCAGGAGGTGGAAGAGGGCGGAGAAGCACAGACGGGGGACAAAAAATAGGCGCTGGAAGACTGGACAGGCAAGCCTCAGAAAGCCGCCCCCCCCCCGTCTTTCCATTAATTCCAGTTAACGTGAGCGGTGGTTCCGATGGGGGGAGGATAAATACTGCTTGGGGAGGGGGATCTCGCCTTTTATTGCTGTAAAACAATATCGCTGTGAGCGTCTTCTTCTCCTGGTTGTCCTTTGATACCTACAATGAACTATATATTTAAAAAAAAAAACCGAGACATCATGGGGTCTTTTTAGCCTTGTTGTTTGTTATTTTTCATCTTCTGGCCAGTTAAGAATTAGTAATAGTGTAATGCAATAGCTTCTGTTAACCATGGCTGTGAAAAATCTCCCTCCCTCCCTCTCTCATTCTCTTTTTTCTCCACCTTCCCTTCTTCGCTTCCCCTTTTCTTATTTGAGATCAGTGCTATGGAAATGATGTACAAAATATATACAGTATTGCACTTTTGAAGACTTTCTTCCTTACTCCTTCCATTTTTCTTTCTTCTCGTCCATCCTCAACCCCCTCCTCTCTTTCATTCCCAGTCTCTCTTTGCGTTTTTCTCGTGTTGTGGTTAAACTTCTCTTCTGCAGGTAGCTCTGAAAATATACCCAACAACATGAAACTGCCTATTTATGCTGTAGTTGTCTTCCTTTTTGACTGTCAGACCCTCTTTCCTTTCGGGTTCCCATTTTGCTTTATTTATCTGTTCTCTTTTTAAGTGTTTTTACCTTTTAAAAAAGAAAGAAAATGAAAAAATAGGAAAACAAAAGAAAAATAAAACGTGTATTTCTCGTTTTCTCTCTCTTTCTCTCTTCCCTTTCCCATTTAGTTGGCATGCACACAGTGGAAGAAGTTGTAAAAAGTGTTTTTCCCCTCTGTTTTTTTTTGTCCCCTCCCCCCTTAGGTTTACTGTGAAAAAAAGAGAATGTATACTGTATACGTGAATTACTTTATTGGGGGATGGGGAAACTAATGCTATATTTTGTTGTTCTCTCTTCACCTTGTTCTCTTGTCAAAGCTGGAAGCAGCGGAAGAAAGGAGTTAAAATAAAGTTTGGAAGCCACAATTTCCCGTGACATTGTTCTTTCTTCATTCTGCTTAACACTTCCTCCTGGACGACTGGAAGAGAAGGGTTAGGGGGGAAAAAGCACGTCCAAAACAGCTACTGCCATTCAGGGAAGCCTTTGGAGAGACAACATGAAGAAACTTATGGCTCTCGGGGAACATACACCTGGAATTTTGGTGGAAATTTGGGAAGAGGGAAGGAGGGCAGAGAGAGAGAACGTGGATTTCTTTTGCTTTGAAAGGTGTCTCAGGCTTATCTCACATGGCATCAGGTTAGGAGACTGGATAAATATTCTTAGTTTCAGAAAAGTTAAGCTAATGATGTCTGCATGTGCCTTTATTTTGCCATTGCTGAATTCCAGCCTTTCTGCTCCTAACAGGGAACTTAACCACCCCCACTCCACCCTTCGGGCTCTGGAAGGTTGTCAGTTTTGGTGCTCCCCACCCCTCCCATGATGAGCTTCGTGATATATACAGGCCCCTCCATATCCTCCCCCACCCCTTTTTTTTTTTGCAACTTAACCTTGAAAAGAAGACCTCGGCCAATCTCTTAACTGCAAGGCCAGCTTTATTCTTATTTGTCATAGAGGGCTTTGATAAGTTCCAGTGAAACGTGTGCCTTTCCATCTCTCTTCCCTCTCCCCCCCCCACCTTTCTTTTTCTTTTCTGGAAGCTTTGCTTGCTTCCCCAGCAAAAAGCAGAGTAACCAGCTGGTCACATTTTCCTTCTCTCTATAATTGAGTCCAGCAGAAGAGCTGACACGCTTAAATAGAGATCTGTTGTAATCTTTCCTCCCCCCCCTTCTCCTCTCCCCCTTCCGCCACCAGAAAAAGCAAAACGAGCTCCGAGGCTCAACGCCTGTGGCAGTGGAATAAATTACATATAGAATTGAATGGCATTCAGAAGGGAAGCTACTGGAGCGGGGAGGGGTGGGGTGGTAGCAACTGAAATAGTAAGTATTCTGGTGCTCGGATGGCGATGTTGGCGCGGGTCAGATGCTGAATCGTCGCGCGGGGGGGGGGGGGGCAGCGGCGGCAGATGCCAGTGGAATGTCGGCTTATAAAACCCGCCCCAAGGCCGCGAGATAGGGCGGGCATCTCTCTCGCTCTCAGTCCCGCGTTTTTCTCTTGGGTACTAAGCGGGAGGGAGGACAGGGGTAGAAAGGAGAAAATTATGTATGTATGTCGTCGAGATCGACTTCATATGTCCAGAGAGAGAGAGAGAGGACAAAATAAAATCAATGGAAAGAAATTTTCCTGTGTAATCCTAAGGCTGCCCTTCCTGCTTGAATCGGCCAAGTAGGTTTCTACCTTATCCCACTTCCCACTGTTGATTTCGCGGCTGTTGTCTCTTTTCTTTCTTCCTCTCTTCCTGCCATAGCTTGATACCACCACCCACTGCAAATCTTTCTTATTTTCTTTTCCTTGCCCCCCCCCCACATCTTTTTCCTGCTAGCTTCACTTGAGAAGTGATACAAACGGCGGCTTACTGACTCCTGCGCGCATGATTTCGCTCCTTCCCGCTTCTAGCTTGGGAGGTTCGGTATCTATCCTATCATCAATAATGCATCGTATTGTATAAATCCCGGCCACTACTCCATACATAGTGTTTTTCCCCCTTTTCCATATTACGGGGGGGGTACAGTTTCAGTTGGGGGGAGGGAGAGTCGGAGGGGAGGGAGGAAGGTCGGAGCGGATTGGTGCTGTTCGGATCACGTGGACCAGAGTCACGTGGCCAAGGGAGGAAAAAGGGGGTCCTTTTTGGTGTAAATCTGGAGTCTAATTCCGTAATATATCACGGTACCTCGTAAAACCGACACTAAAACGTCCCGGCCTACAAATCACCCGGCCAGATTATGAGTTCATTGTATTATGCGAATGCTTTATTTTCTAAATATCAGGCCGCAAATTCGGTTTTCCCCTCCGGAGTGTTTCCCGAGCAAACTTCTTGCGCATTCGCTTCCAATGCCCAGCGCACCGGCTATGGCTCCAGTTCCACGGCCTCCTTCGCTGCTTCCATGCCTGGTCTGTACCCCAGCGGGGGAGGCATGCACCCCCAGCCCCCGGGCATGTACTCCAGCGGCTACGGTCTGGACACCAGCTCCTTCAACATGCACTGTTCCCCCTTTGAGCAAAACCTCTCCATGATGTGTCCGGGAGACGCGTCCAAGCCCAACTGTAACAAAAGCGACCAGAGGGACCCGGACTTGCGGCATGAAAACAACTTGCGAATATATCCTTGGATGAGAAGCACAGGTGAGATCCTTCGGGAGAATGGCGGCGGCGGCGGTGGCGGGAAAACCTCGGAGAGAAACCAGGATCAGCGGTCGGGAGGGGGGGAAGTGGTGATATTGGGGGTGGGGGAGGAAAAGATGGTGCTGAACTCCTTTTATGACGTTTGCCTCAAAAGGAATCTCTCTCTCCCCTCCCCCTTCTCTCGCTGAGATCCCACAAGAAGGTAACCCTTAAACAAACGAACAGTTAAATATTTATTCCTTCTGTTGTTTCTGCTGCTGGCTTCCTGTATACCGAAGACGGGATGGCTTGGGAAAACCAAGCTGTACTATTAAAGGGGGGTGGAAGAGAAGAAGAGTGAGAGATAGATCGCGCTAAGACAAAGTCTTGTTTCACTATCCTCCCTCCCTCCCTTCCTTCCTCAGGGATTGCAAACACATAAACTTAGAAGTAAGTTTCGCTCAAATCCTGCTTAGGAGGTTGATTCGTGGCGATTGCTTAGCCGTTCTCTTTTACAAATGTTGTTAAAATGACACCAGGCAGGGGGAAAAAAAAGACGGAAGGAGTCAGCGGTAGAGAACCAAACGAGGAGAGGTTGATCTGTGCACAGAAGACACGAGTCCAAACACCGCTGGGGTTTGTTTTGTTGTTAAAAAGGCCATTCCGTCGGAACAGGAATCCCCCCCCCCCAAAAAAATGTCCTACGTCCTTCCCCTCCTCAGGACTTGCAATTGCAGACGCGGTTCAGACCCGCCTGACTCTGGAAATTGGAAAGGGAATCAGAGAATGTCGTCCTTTCCCCAACCCACCCTGAAATGTGTGCGTGTGTCAAGTTTTGGAACAGGAATGCACATAAGAGACTTCTTGTGGTACCAAAGGACTCTGTGAGAGTAGAAGAGATGCCTCGGTTGAGCTTGTTATGCCTAATCTCCCTCCTCCCCAATTGTGTTTCGTCTGCCTTAAGTACCAACAGTCTAACCTGCCTACTTTTCTCTGTCTTCTACCTGGTGTTACACTGTTGTTAGGAAAGGCAGTGTAAGCTACATCCTAAGACACTTTCAAAACATAAAGGGAGGGAAGAAAGCACCCACCACTGGGCTCTTCAAGCTAAACTGTCCTTAACCCGTTATAGCACTGTTATCACATTCAATAATAGCTCTGTGCTTCTCCTGAGAGCGAGATTTCTCTTCCATGCTTGGTGGGATTGGTGATTCCCTTTCTTATTCCCACAATCAACCCCACTAAACCAATTACTGTTACAGGATCCCAGTAGAACAAGCACGTTGTATTAAAACCAGCCACAACTAACCTTACAGATGTAGACTTCTGAGGAGCACAGAACACTTCATCAGGCTTGAAGTGAAAATATATGTTTAGGTTGCAATCCTATGCACACATATCTGAAGGGAAATCAATAGTATTTACCTGTGAGTAATCATATATGGGACTGCACTGTAAAAGGTGGCATGTCTCTTAATATTGCCTTCTCAAGTTTGTGTTCAGTTTCTTAGGAACTAACAGGTGGAGGAAGGCATGAATCAAACATTGGGAGATCCCTCTTTCCCCCAATAATTACATGTAGGAAAATTGGTAAGACTTCTGTTGGACCAGCAAGTACTGAACAGATTATGGTCTTTGTGTGTGTAAAATGATTCTCCCTCCTGCCATGTTGGTAATAACAAGTGTCCTCTGGAGTTGATAACATTCTCGAAAACGAGCCCCTGATTTTTTTTCTCTCTCGCCCAGGCTGACAACAACAGGCTAGAGGTGATGAGGAAATTGAAAGGGGACAAATTCCCCACATTCTTCCATAGCTAGAATGTTAGTGAAAGTGGTCATTTCAGTGTGAGAGGGAACATGATTCAGTGTGAGGTTGTCCACAGATCAATAGGCAGGTAACTAAACGGGTGTCTGTAGGAATAGGAAGGGCTCCCTCCTTGGCGATTCTACCAGCCTCGGCTGCCAATTTTCCAGTGATCTTCCAGTTCAGCCTTCCTCACTCTGATGCCCTCCGGATGTGTTGACTACAGCTACCATCATGCTCAGCAACAATATAAGTTGTAGTCCTATGCTTGTGGAGGTACCTGATTGGGGGACGTCGTGGTAAAGTTCTGTTTAAAGGCACTTTATGCCCCACGTAGTTATTTGATACATCTGGAATGGAAAGAGGTGGGTGAGGGCAAAAATTCAGGCCAGGTCTCTATCCAAATGGCAAGAAAGGCCAAAGCCGGGGGGAGTGGGGGAACAAAGGTGGTTTGTGTGTGTGAACATGAAGGCGCAGTAGCTGCAGTAACTTCAAGAGCTAACATAATAGGTTAACTTTTCTTTCTTATTAGGTAATCCATAAACTGTGATTTACGGATTGCACATCAAAGCCCAGCTCTGGTGTTGTCTGGCGTGGGGTGGAGGAGAGGCAATTAAGAAGGACGTCCTTTTTTCCCTCCACTTTTTTAAAAATAGCAGCAGCTTCTGGTAGTGGGGCAAAGTGATTGTTTTTGCTTTGCTGCTGGAAGGGAGGGCGAAATACTGAAGGACGGAGCGCAAGCAGGACGCGAGGCAGACCCCTTACTGAAGGTCTGGTGGCTTCTTTCTGACAAATGCAATGAAAACTGCGTTTCTTATTTCCTCTCAGCTTCTCGTTATCTATTTCTCCCCCTCCCTACGCCCCTCACCCGCTGCACTTCCTTGCTCCTTGCCTGGAATTGGGAGATTCTGCTGCCGAAGGAAGGCTGGTCATTCGAAAGACATTTACTGCCTCCCGTTCAGCAGAGTTTACAACCCACATTCCACAGACATCTTATTTTCTCCCTCTTTATATCCAGCGGGCTTTGTTTTTCAAGAGCCGAATACCTATGCCCCCCTCCCCCTTTTGCTAAACAGTAAACGTACTAAGTCAATCGACACAGTTCAGGGAAGTAAAGTAAAGTGGGGCTGTTTTAGCTCTTGCAAGAACTGGTGATGAAACCCATTTACTCAAAAGCAGGAGCTTCGAACCTGTTAGGGGGATCAAGCCAGCAAGAAATGACTGCAGAACTGATTCCTGGTTTGAATCCAGATTCTTTGGATTCCCGAGTAAATAGTTGTGGTCAAAGACAGGACGCCTGCTTTGAGGAATTCCCATGTTGACTAACTGAGCCCAGCAGCTTCCGAATTTCCTAATGAAAAGGATCCAAATACCGTTTTTTCTCGGGGGAAGGGGTGGAATAAAATAAAACACAACCTGGAAAAGGAAGGAAGTAACATTACCCACACATTAACCTTCACTGACTTAAAGAAGTTTACCAGATGTGGAAATTTCTGCAGGGAAGAGGCTTCCTTGTAATTTCATCCACCCCAATTCTTGTTGCATGATTTAACACTTATTGCACACCTTATGAGAAAATAAATAGCAAGCTTTTAATAGAACCTTTCATTCATGCTTGCATCCCTCAACAGGAATTTTTACTGATCTTTATTGGTAGGGGCAGGAATCTGGATATTTTAAAAAAAATGCATCAAATCTCCTTGAGCAAAATTTGCATCACCAGTAAACTGTCCTCCAAGTAAGCATTAGTAAGTTTAAGTTGTGTATCTGATAATCTGCAACACTGATTTGAAATTATAGAACTGAACGTTAAATTCCTACCTAAAAAAGCTGAAAAAAAATCACTGGTGAAATTCAGAGTATGTAATATACTTTTCTTTTAATTTGTTTTCATGGTGTCAAAGTACAAAATAAATACAGCCTTTATAAAAAGAAAACAATATGTCTTATTAAAACCAGATAGTCTTAAACAGATGTATTTGGTGAATAGGCCTGGGGGAAAAGTGTGTTAAATCACACACGGATACTCATAAAGAAGTGAAAAACCAAAATAAACTTACAAAATTCTACTTTATTGTTTTACAGGGACTGACAGAAAGAGAGGCCGCCAGACCTACACCAGGTACCAGACCCTGGAACTGGAGAAGGAATTCCATTACAACCGTTACTTGACTAGAAGGCGACGCATTGAGATAGCCCACGCTTTATGTCTTACAGAAAGACAGATCAAAATCTGGTTCCAGAACAGACGGATGAAGTGGAAAAAAGAAAACAAACCTGCAGGGCCAGGCTCAAATAGCCAGGAAAAACCAGAGGCTGAAGAAGATGAAGAAGAGTGAAAGAAAAAGAAGGGGTGAAGGTGGGAATGGAAGAGAGAATGGGACAGAAAGAAAAGGGGGGGAGAGAAAGAAAGAGAGAGAGAGAGAGAGAGATAAAGAAAGAAAGAAAGAAAGAGTGAATCTGACCGCACTGTTCCAGAAATTTAGAGGGAAAAACAGAAATGTAAAAATTAACAAATAAACTGTACATTGAAACAAGAAACAAACATCTAAGCAAACTGAAAGGATTCTTTCTTCTGCTTCTTGACACTTGGAAAACTACCTATATT
Source organism: Candoia aspera (assembly GCF_035149785.1). NCBI lineage: Eukaryota > Metazoa > Chordata > Lepidosauria > Squamata > Candoiidae > Candoia > Candoia aspera. The sequence goes on along the minus strand of NC_086156.1, from coordinate 82,760,509 downwards.
AACACTTCTCTCTCTTATTTTGTTTGTTTTGTACAACAACAACAAAAAAGAAATCTACCTATTCAATGTCTCTTTAGAATCAAACCTAGATAACTGTTTTGTTTTCATGTGGGTATACATATAGTCCAAGTATTTGTAAATCTTCTTGTTTAAAATTTCTCTTTTTTATCCTCTTGTAATTTAAAAGAAATGGTTTATGAAGTAAAAATGTGGACGTGGTTAGCACTTTTCCTTAGAAAACGTGAACTCCAAATGTATGAAGGGAATACAAAACTTAGCAGAAGACGATTGTTGTACATAATTCTATAAGATTCCTGTCTTCCTCTTCGTAGGTTTGTGCCTCTGCGTCTGATGACTGGTGCTGTATTTTTTTTTTATTTTATTCTGTTTTTGTTGGTGTATATTTTTACATGTTTGGCAATGGACCACTTCATTTTTACTGTCACTAGAGAATCTGAAATTAATATTGTGCTGAGTAAAACCAATGTATATGATAGGTAGCAAATACTTTAATAGTTTACCAACCTTTTTGATTTGTATTCTGTGATTACTATGCGTAGAAAGAAGGGGGAAAAGAATAATTAAAAATAACATTATGAATAATGTGTCCAGTAATTATTTTGTATGGGTGAGGGGGTGTCATTTATTTGGTGTGAACAGGGAAGTTTTCCTATGTTCCCCCCCCCCTCGCCCACTGGTGCAAGCTGTCTTCCTTGTGCTTTAAGTGAGCAGATTTCAAATATTTCAAATATTCCTTCCCAGATCCTACTCTTATTTCTTCAGTGTATTTTTATGCATGTTTAAAAGTTCCCTTCAACCCTTCTGCAAAAATTCAGCATCCTCCTCTGTTGATCATACTATGTTAAAACCACCAGCTATTTTATTCTTGCCCTTATATCTGTTTATGTGCTTACCAAAGTCAGTAGCTTGGCCACTATGGGGACAGAATGCAGGGTTAAATCCTGCTTAAGGGTTGCTGCTCTGCTTAAGGGTCGACTAGAAGAGCCTTGGTTGAGAAAAAAGGAGAAACTGTGTCATGTGATCCCTGATAAAAATCCTTCCCTTTTCCTCATCCAGCTTCCTCAAAAGACAAAAGAACAGCAAATAAGATATGCTGCTGCTGCTGCTACTATTACTACTACTACTACTAATAATAACAATAATACCAACAAGATGAAATTCAAAACAAAAAAGCACATGCATGCTCAGTTCCTTGGATTTTCTCTTGATTTGTCTTTATCCTGCTTTCAGTTTTTTATAGGGAAACATCTCTTCTATCTGTGCCAAGTAAAAGTTAACAATGAAAAAAAATAACACAAACGAGAGTGATTTAACTCAGGAAAAACAAGTGAGACAACATTTGTAACTAATTTCAGACACATTCAACACATCATTTCAGTTTAGGTTGCACTTTCACATACTGGAACAGTACTGCAGAACTAGGAGGGGAGCGGTACCTTAAATACTGAGCGTTTCATTTTTTATGATTGAAAAGTACAGAGTTGCTTTTGCTTCCATTGTACACAAGGTGGTTAATTTAAAAACAATTTAAAAATGACGAATAGGAAAATCAAGGCAAGGCTTCATCCATCACCTAGGTAAACCTAAAGTAAAAATATAATGATAAAGTTGAAATAGACATTTTTACTCTCCCTCTCTCTCTCTCTGAAACATTACTTTGATTTTTAAAAATTCTTCTTTCCAGTATTTTTCATGGTTATACCTTTGGCTTCAAAGGTACAGCCCTAACTTTATTTCTGAGAAGGAAAATATTTAATTACTTATAGATTATGAAAAGAAATGGATGATCCATAGATAAGGTCTTGTAATATTGCATATATTTACACTTATGCACACACACAACACACAGAAGAGATAGGTGTTCTTGGGTGTGAGTATGGGTGTGCAATAGAAAGATAGGTGCAACAGATACAAACATATAAAATTATCCAAATAAAATATTAGAAAATAATTCTGTTAATTGATGGTTGCATGAGAAAGTCATATCAGTGGTACACGCCTGTATTTTCTGTATATCTATCCAGCGACAGAAAATTGAGGAGAGGGAATACTATGGTCTAATCTCTTTTTTGAATGGGTCAGATCTGAAATACCAAATAAGCGGAAATGTATGTTCGCTTCTCAAACAAAATAAGCAATTTCAGCGGACAAGTTTTGATGGCGGAAACAGAATTACTGAACTGTCCTATCGCCCACCTTATGCGATTTTGCTGCATTGGACCACTACTATTGTTTTCGTGGCATGTACCACTGCGGTAGTGTGTACGCCTTCAAAAACCTTAGTGCGCCTGTGCGGGTATACGCCCGTCTTTCTTTCTTCCTTTCTTCCTTCCTTCCTTCCTTCCTTCCTTCCTTCCTTCCTTCCTTCCTTCCTTCCTTCCTGTGTATGTATAAATGTGTGTGTCTGTGTATACACACACATACACACACGCATGTAAATACACATGCCCCACATGCATACATATACAAATGCGTACATATAATAACATTTATATGTCTGCTCCGTTAAAATATGCTTCTTATGACCATTGATATTATTATTTTTTATATATATATAAATATATATATATATATATTCTGGTGGAAAGAGGGCATTTAACGTTTTAATTTCGCGGCGAATTTCCGGAAGGGAAATCTCCGAGCGGGAGAGAAAATGCCCCCCAACGCAGCAGTCTGATTAGGCTGAGGAGTAGCACTTTTGCCTTAAAGGAAGCAAAAGATAATTTTAGAACAGCCGCCCCTCTTCCTCCCTCCCCCCTCCCTGCAATTCCAGACTACAGGTATGGGTACAGTTGCGGACCCTCCACCGAAGGAAGGGCCGAAAGCTCGGGAGGGCTTGTGCAGAGAGGTGGCTCCGCAGAGGAGGTTCTTTTAACCTTTAGTGAAGGAGGGGTCGCTTAAGGCTCCCCGCTGGGATGCGGAGGGCCCCCCAATCTTCGCATATTCTTCCCTCGCCCACTCTCCCTCTTTTTTTAAAGAAAAGATGGCGGCTGAGAAAAAGACTGCTGTTAAAGCAGTCATGAAGAAATGCAATAAATTCCTTGTTGTTTTATGAAAATTTACAACTTTGTGATAGAACTTTATGAGTGGCTGGGTTCTGCGATTGGCCAGAGCTGGTCATGTGGACTGCTAACCGTGAACATGAACTTTTTATGATTTCCCATGTGGTTATTCTACCATTCTTTTGGCCGCTGTACCTTGGGTCGGATCACTGTCCTCTGTAGGACTGTCGTCTCTTTTAACATTTTTTTTTTACTTTCATGTATAAGCTCAATAGGGCTAAAAATAGAGGAGGAGCAGGGAAGCGCGGGCAGAAACACACACACACACTCTCTCCCTCATACACACACACACACTCGCACACATGCACGCACATATCTAGGACTAAGCTTAGATTGCTAATATTATTGATCCCCTTTCCCAATTCTCTCTGTACTGACTCGGGTTTTCTCTCCAATGATGGAGGGGGAAATGGAGAATCGGTACCGGATGGAGGCTTTGGTCATTTTTCAAAGAGGGAAGTTACTCCATTTTCTGTACAAAAGGACGCGGCAAAGGAAAAAGCTCTCAGAAGTCGCAATGGACGGCTATCAGGTTGGGACAATATTTGTCAGCTTACATATAAAAGCAAACGCAATTCTATCTCCCCCCCTTCCTCCTCCTTCGCCTCCTCCTCCTCCTCCTCTTCATCCTCCTCCTCCTCCTCCCAGTCCATAGAAGGATGGGCGTCAAAAGGTAAGTTCATAATTTTCTAAATTTCCAGCTGATATTATTTGAAGGGGGAGAAGAACTGGACATAGATTTGCCTTCCTTTTTTTATCTGAAAAAAATATAGAAAATAAGGCGTGGTGGAAAGAGAAGAAAGATACGGCAGGGAAAGCTACTGTTAAATGTATCGTTGTATGAGAAAAGGGAAATCGAGGAAGGAAGGAAGGAAGGAAGGAAGGAAGGAAGGAAGGAAGGAAGGAAGGAAGGAAGGAAGGAAGGAAGCCACTGCCAAATGAGTCTTAAGGTATCCATGTCACCTGGAGAATTCGAGCTACCTCAATAGCTATATATTTTTTAAAAGAATACGGGGATACAATCCCTTCTGTAGGCTTCTTTTCATTCTTTCCTTTACCCTTCCAATCTCTTCCCCATCCCAGGAAGAACGATATATCCAGACTTGCTTGTCATCGAACCAATCCACTCATTTTAAGAAGTTCTGAACAGCAGCCAGTTCGATTTAGATGCTTTTCTCCAGGGTGTTCCGTGTCGACGTAGGTGATTTTTCTTCCAACGAGCTGTTCCATCTGTGTAAGGCTGGGAGGGCGAGGAGAGATAGAAGACGAGAGACGGTCACAACAGTTAATAAATGCAATTAAGGGAAAGATCAAGCCGTGCCGGGTTTTAAACTAAAGACGAAAGAGACCCCAAAATTGTAGTACAGAGGGAAAGGACTATAATCCACTGCCTGTATTTGGGCGTTTTATTAGAAAATGCACGTGCATGTATGGATGACTATGTGTGTGTAAGATACATCGGTATGGAGGTAATAATAATAATGATTGTACAATTGTACCGTAGTTCATTCGATATTTAGAATTCTTGTTTTTCCTTTTGTTGCTCTATAAAAAATACTATTTTCGAACTGATTCCAAGTAAATTGATATGCTTCTTTTTAAAGAGGGAGGGATCCTCACAGAATAATCTAAAATATTTCATGGCTGATATGCCCAATTAACTGCGCTTACCAGTAGCATGTTCACGGGTCTGTACTTTAAAAATAATTGCTATTATCTGGAAGCGACTACAATGTATTCAACAGCTAGCTAAACATTTTAAAAACAAAAATTATCTAACTTCCTAGCCTTCCAACTTTCTTTCTCAACATTACTTTGCTGCAAATAAATCATAACTGCAATGAGTATAAGAGAAAAAATGAAAACGTGTAAATGGCATGTCTTCTGCATTTTTATGTGTAATTATGACTATTGGACATTCAGTTTGACGTGGTCTTTTTTTCTGATTTTCTGTACCCTCCTTTTCTGTCCACTAAAGACATTTCAGACTGACTCGTGGTTGTGTTGTTGTTGTATTAATCCAATAGGTTTTATTCCATTTTCAGAATACGTGCCATTTCTAAACCGCTTGTTTTCTATATTTATGTGTTCATTATGGGCTTTTTTCCTCCTGCCACCGAGCATCACCCGCCAATTCAAATAGGGCCTATCGGTGGATTATACTCATTTAGACAAAGGCCACTCGTGAAGGAATTCCTATTGCTTAAACAACGCTAAGTTGTTTATATGTGCGCGTTTCCCCCACCCTGACAGAGCACCTATTCTTTTATTGTGAGTTCGCCTTTACTCTTCCTCTGCCTTCTCATTCGGTGCTGTTTGCTGCCATCTACCGTCCGATTAAGGAACTTTTCGGGTTGGTTTCCATGCTATACAATGATTAATTTCCCATGAAAACTAGTTTAACAAGACCAAGATTTTCATTTTCTACAGTTAATGTATTTTTGTCATGTAATGTATTAGGCATGCCTTACAGAATCTGGAAACGGGGCTGAAGAGAATTTCCACCCGTCTGTTTAGTTAAGGTTGTGATAGTGTGTGCTAAAAGTACGCTGATTGTAACAGAGTATTCTTTTAAAGTTGCATGAAGTATTTTTGCAGCTTTGGGGATGGATATGAACATTTCAGATGGGATTTGGGTGTGTTTGTATCAGTTAAAAAGAATACATTTTCTTAATTAATTATGTAAGATATTTTGCTTAGTTGTTTCTGGCAAACTGATAAAAATCAGGTACTTTTGCCAATGTGTCTGAAATTAAGAGTTCATATCAAAGATGAATGTGTTCCATTTTTCAGCTGAAAGAAGTAGTCTGCTATTACTCACATGTTCAAAATGTTACCAGGGTCAGGAAGGGCTGGTCTATAAGTATAAACCAAAATGGATTAATCATTGGCTATTGTGGGTGTAGAAAACTCTCTCTCTCTCTCACACATACACAGACACCTTATATTATCAGAACCAGACTATGTATAACCAGTTTATTTTCATGTCTCAGTTATATGCATTTCTCCAGTTAATATAGGGCATGGTTTTCATGTGGATATCATTATAATGAGATTAGCTTTTGAGATGGAGGATTTCTGAGGTACTTTTATTTTAGAATACCTCTCACCCAAGACAGCTAAGTGACAAATACATTGGTTCCCCCCCCTCCTTTGTTGTTTTTGGAGAGCTGAACAATCTTTGTTAAAATATTATTTTTAAGTATTTGGCAATTTCCTTCTTTCTCTTTCTTTCTTTCTTTCTTTCTTTCTTTCTTTCTTTCTTTCTTTCTTTCTTCCTTTCTTCCTTTCATCAGACATTTCCAAAAATGTCAGGGCAGCTTGCTTGGTTTGTTTTTGTTTCTTAACTTTACTCTAAACACTCATTTCCCCTTCTGGTTAATTATTAGCTAAACCCTTTTGATAAAATAATGAAAGGTAGTTTTCCCACACACACTTTTTTTTATCCTCTGTGATCCCATTAAAAAGATTATTATACATTACAGGGGAAATCAGGTAAATTAAACGCAAATGACTGAAAATTAAATTTGAATGGTTATATGCTTGGAAAGAGGAAATTGAGAGGACAGACAAGTATTTGTGTGGGTGGGTGTGTGCATGCATGTGTGTTATGTGTTGTGTGCCTTTCAGTATCATCATTTTATAAATGCCTACAATATAAACATCAGTTAGAATTGTGATGAGACAAAAGAAGCTTATCTCCTGTGAATAGCTTTATGATCCTAAATAAATTCATGAGGCTATTCAATTCTGTGTGTGCGTGCACGTGCGTGTGTGCAGGGTGTGCTTATTTAGCAATATTTAGTTTATGTTACCGGTCTGATTCTCCTGTCAGAGATCATGTTGTTTGCTGAATTCCAACACTTTCATTCACAGAGGAAAAATAAAATGTCCTTGCTTGCTTGTCTGCTATTTTACCTCTATTGAAAATTTGCTGATTGTTTCAACTTGCTTCAACTTTTTTTTTCCTTTGCTCCTGCCACTGAGCAATTCCCTGGCCTAGTATCTGCCTAGAGAAATATTTGGGTGTAGCTCTTAATCCGCTCATTTATCTCCCCCCATCCCCCCCACCCCGCCTTTTCCTGGTGCTTTCTAAAGTTGGATTTTGCTAAAGCAAAAAGGCAGGAAATAATGGAGAGGAAGCTGGGGGGTGGAAGAAACCTGGAGCACTTTTTTAGCAACAAAGCACCAGCTACACACTTCTGTAAATAAACCCTGTTAATCTCTATTAATTCTCCACATAGTTATGCCTTACACTGGTCAAGATAAATTTTCTGAGCTAAAAGAAAGCCTGTCAGTATTTTCCAGCAGCAACAGCTGGCTCATACATTGTTTTCAACTAATAAAAATAACATTTAAAACTATAGGCCCAGTATAAAAGTTTGCCAAGGGACCTGAGAATAAGGTCCCTAATATTTTCACAGTAATCAGAGGGGGAAGGAGGAGGAGAATTAATTAGAATTAGAGGAGGAGGAGGAGGAGGTTGGCTAGTCATTAAAATAAATATTCTCAACTATCTATTAGATAATATACAAGGTAATGTTAAATAAAATATAGCAATAATCTCAGGGATTATTCTGGCCCCAAATATTAATTATTGAAAACTGATTCCTCACCACTATGACCATACAAATAACTTGAGACATAGTATACAGCAGGTTTTCAAGTCATTTTCAGATAATGATTTATTCTTTTAAAAAGCTCTAAAATTAAAATGCATCTGTTACATTGAAAAGCAGTTATTACTTCCAGGATGTGGGACGTGGGATGTGGGGAGTATTTTCCCCATATTTGGACAATAAATAACTATTACAGCAGCACAAATCAATCAGTGGCATAATTTTTGAGTTTACCTATTTTCAAATTTAAAGTTTCAGACATTTTGCAGGGTTTAAAATGTTCCATCTGAATTGCCAAATTTGAGTGATGGAACTTTTCTCTAACACACAAACAGGTTTGGAAAAAGACGGCTTTTTCCATTTTATTTTATTGTATTTATCATGTATTTCCATTTTATCCATTTTCCATTCCATAAACCACCCTCTACCAGACCATTGCCTGCTCACCAACATCCACCCACCCACACTTGGTGCATTTCCAGTACCAGTTCTTAAAATTAGAAGTTCAGAAAGTAGCACATTTACTCACTTAAGTAGCCAAATAGTCCATTCAGAGATTTTTGCTTGTGTGTGAGATTTCCCTGTTTCTAAGCAAGGGTCTGAAGTGTTGTGCCGATTTCAGGTAAGTTGTAGGGAGGGGAGTTGCTCAGATTGCTTTCCTTACTCTTCTTCTTCCTCCCACTTTCCTCCGTTTTTACACATCAGTAAAGCAGATCAACTTAAAGTTAGGATCTACTCCGCACACAAAGGAAAGGGAGGAAAGAATCCGCAGGAACACAAATCAAAGACCAGAGTAGTGTGTGTGCGTGTGTGCGTGCGTGTGTAAGAGAGAGAAGGAAAAAAAGAGAAAGAGCCTTGAACAAACAAACGAAAATTACTTGCCTTGCCTGCAATTTCCTCCCATTCTAAGAGTTATATCAAAGTACTGTTGGAACTGTGTGGGTTTCATGTCATTAAAACCGAGGCTGCTAACAAATTAGATGGCAATCCAGCATGTTCTGTGGTTCCTTAATCCTCGACAGAAAATTCGCTTTGGTCATTCTGCAGGGATCGCGTTGCCATGTAAATCCGGTCTGGGAGCAACTGAGGGTAGGTGTGGTGGAGAATTCTTATGAGCAGATTGCACATCTGTAATCGAGGGATGATGGAGAGGTAGCTTGGATTACAGCTCCATTGGTCCAAAAGTGCAGGGAAATCCCTTTTCCTTCAGAGAATCAGAAGTAGGGATGAATTTGGAAAGAGGTGTCTGTGTTTGCAGATTGGTGATGAAGGACATGTGATAGGTAGAGAGTACTTCAAAGTTTTGGAGAATCGAAAATAGCCTATTTCTTGAGGAAAGATGCAAGATGAGCTGGATAGATGGGTGGATGGATGATAAGGAGAGAGAGAGAGAGACAGAGAAAGAGAATGATAGCAAAATGATAGGCAGGGTGACTAGCATTTTACAATTTGGAACAGTTTCGTTGTTGTAGAAGAAACTACAGCATCTTTATAAGATTCCCTGAATTCACATTTGCATACGAAAGAAGTAGAATTCTGAGTGGGGGAGGAAGGGCACTTAAATTATCTGCCACAACCGCACCAAATGCAAGGTAATTTTGTCGCTGGAGGTCGAGGCTCGCCCTCCAAGTATGAGAATTGGCGAGGCGGAGAGGAAGTCAAACGCCAAACTCCAGCCTTTTGGTCAACTTTTTCAGCCCCTTCGTACTTAACGTTTAAAAAGAGTTTTAAAGCAGGTCAGCGACCTAGGAGCGAGTTTAATTTATTCCCGAATTTACTGCAAACTCAAACGTACAAAATAGAAAGCCGGGATTTCCCCTCCGCCCCCGAAGCTCGTACCAACTACCCTGACATCTTCCACACGATGGCTATCCCCTGCTTGCTTTAATAATTTCCGATGTTCGGTGATCAATAAGGGGGGTTCTTGGCCGTCAGACCAGCCGCTGCCTTTAACTCTAACCTGTCCAAAGACCCGGCCTGAACCGTAAAAACGCAAGAGGGCACCGTTCTTTGAAGCCACGCGGGATGTGGTTGGAGCTGAGCTCGAAAACCGCCAATGTGTCTCTTGGACTTGGGACGCGGTGCCGCAAACTTACGCGGGAAGGACTTGATTAGGTCGGAGGGATAAAATAGATGGTGAGGGCAGAAGCACCTACCGGTGAAGATAATTTAAAGGGGTGGGGGGTGGGATACGGCGGGGGGGGGGGGCGGAGAGAAAAAATGTAACCCCCTTCCCCCGGATTCCCCTCCGTACCTCCCGAGCTGTTTAAAGTTCTTGGTAGGGAGCTCTGTACGGGCTCAGAGGGAGCACCAAGGACCGCTCGCTCCAACTTTTTCCCTTCTCAGATCCAGAGATCGAGCGCTTGAACTGGATGTACAGGACAGTCTCCCCACTGCCCCCACTTGAACCCAAAGGTGTGTGAGGAGGGGGGAGATAACGCGCCTTCCTATCCTCCTCCCAATACTTATACTGAAAACCAAACTTTTCAAGTTGAAAATATTTCCCACGTTTTCCTCCTCCCTCTTCGTCGTAGCAGCAAGGGTAAGATTGGTGTCATTCTTCATATCTTTCACCCTCCACCGTCTCATGTTTGTTTATTACTCCCAAGAAAACTCTCAAATATCTCCTGGATTTATCTTTTCCTGGATAATGAATATGTGATAAAGGGGGTGGGGTGGGGGTGGGGTGGGGGGAGAAAGAAGGGAAAAAGGAAGAGTGGTGTCTGTTTGTATGGGGGGGGGGCGTTTCTGTTGTTTAAAGGTGATAGTGTTGGTGGCAGAGATGCTTTCACTGGTTTGTTCTGGGGGGTCCCCTGTGCACAGCTAACCCCTCCAGGGTGCTATTTCGCAGCCTCCGACTCCTGCTATTGGTCAGCGCGTGATCAGATGGTTCTCTTCCCTTATGTCCCTGGTTGGCACGCGGCCATCCCCCTTCAGCTAAAACCCAATCTCCCATATACTGCTAATAGCTAAACCGCTTGGACTATAAAACGCAACAAATCATAAAGAGCAAGGGAAAGAACAGACGCTGTTCTTCTGGTTTATTATTATTATTATTATTGTTATTGTTTCCAATGAGTTCTTATTTTGTCAACTCTACTTTTCCGGTGAGCTTAGCCGGGGGTCAAGAACCGTTCCTGGGACAGCTCCCCTTATATTCCACGGGCTACGCGGACCCTTTAAGGCACTATCCCAGCGCGTATGGGACTGGGGGCGGTGGGGTCCAGGAGAAAGGTTACCCGGGCGCGCCTTACTACCAGCAAACCAACGGAGCTTACAACCGGAGTCCAGCCTGCGATTACGGGACATCTGGTTTTTACAGGGAGAAAGAGACAGGCTGTTCTCTTTCGAGCCTAGAGGAGCCTGTTCAGTTCGGCCAGGAGCAAGCCCGGAAGTCAGACTGCTCACAGAGCAAGCACGTTTTCGGGGACAACGAGGATCAAAAGTGCTCCACGCCAGTGTACCCTTGGATGCAGAGAATGAATTCCTGCAATAGTAAGTGGCTTTCCTCCCCCCCCCCCCCCCTCTTCTCAATCATGTTAGGTGACAGATGGCTACCCAGATAGAGCAGGAAATGTTTTCCTCCCAATCGGAGGCTGCAGGCAGTAGAACCAGAAACTTCCTTCAAACTTTTTTGCACTGCTTAAGCTATGCTGCAAATAGAGAGCGCTGCCTAGCTTTCTTTCTTTGTTTGTCTGTTTGTTTGTTTGTCATATCTGCAGGAGTCTCTCTTCAGTTAGTTCCTCTCTTTAGCCAACTTTCTGCGACTGAAAGCGCGGAGATTTATTGACTGAGCGGTTCTGTCTTGTAGAAGGCAGTGTTAGCTGTCACTCACTAGGGGTGATTTAGAAAGGTGTCTTGGGCACTCACACTCATCCGCGCACACACACACACACACGATTCAACTGTTATCAAGCTGACCCCCCCCCAACTGTTTTCAATAGACCTGGATTTCAACTTCTTTCCCACCCCTCCCACCCACCCACCCACCCACCCACCAACCAACCACACAGTGACACACGGGATACCTCTGTGCCAATTCAACCAAGAGCATATTCTGCAGACCCAGCCAGTTGAATAATGTCAGGAGGGCTTAAATATTTGAAGGGAGAGAGCTACATTTTTAATGAAACTCAAGCATAATTGAATGCCTGCCTGAAGAGGGGTTGTAGATAGTTTTTCTTTCGCTCACTCCCCCACCTTCTTTGTGATCAATGACTGCCTCCAGGTGCCATAATTTCCATGAAAATTCATTTAAAGAATGATAAAGACCAGCCACAGCTCCTCCTCCCATCTCTAGGTACAGGGGCGCTGATTTTACATTCCAAAGGGAGGGAAAATTAAGGGAAATCAATAGACAGAGAGAGAGAGAGAGAAAGGTGGGTAGATTGGTGTTTAGCTTAAGTTCTCAACTCTAAAGCAATAGGGGTGAAGGCGGGTGGTGGTGGTGATGGTGATGGTGATGGTGGATGTGTAGAATATAGAAATAAAAGAGAGGAGAGGGGAGACTAAGCACCGCCAACGGAAAGGAACAGGTCAGAGGTGGCTGCCCAGAAGAAGAGTGAAGAGAGGGTAGGGTAGAAGGAATTCTTAACTTTGTACATCAATTCTTTCCGAATGGAAGTGCTGGAAGGAAGTGCATGGATAACTCTCTCAAACAAGTCTTGTCAGCCCGCCACTGCACTCACACCTAGAAAACATATTAACCCCCTGCGCCATTACATCGCAGTGGCTCCTCGATCTCCCACCCGTGTGAAGAAAGTGTCGCTGCTGATTTTCCTTTAAGTGTCTCCCCACATTAAGTCCCTTCCCGTTCAGGAGCTTTTGAGAGCCCCACGACCAGCTCGAAGCCCTGTTTCTCGGAGCACTGCAGCAGGCGGAGGGCTGCGCTGGGCTTTACTCCCAAGCAAGCAGGCCCGCAACTAGGGGCTGTGTCACCCGAGGCAAGCATGGATTCCGCGCCGATTTTGGCGCCCCCCCCCAGCGCTCATTTTGGTGCCCCACCAGTGCTGCGCTCGGGGCACATGCTCCGGTTGCCCCCCACTCCCAACCCCACAGTTGCGGCCCTGCAAGCAAGTGCCCCAGGGCCGCAACTTCGGTTCCCGCGAACGCTGCTCAGGAGGGCACTCGAGTTTGCAGGCAGAGAAAGACAGAGGGGGTCTTTGCGTGAGGAAGCAGTTCGCTTAACTCTCTCCCAACCCCCCCACCACACCAGAAACAGTAGGCTTCCGAGTTACATATAACAGTTTTTCCAAAGTTTTCCCCTCCCCTTCTTTAAAAAAGATAAACATGCAAACAAACAAAACAGAGGTTGTATGGTGGAGTTGCAAGTTTTTAAGCAGAGTTATCTGGGCGCCCAGCGACACTCGGCCAGAGAGCGGGCGAATATCCGGGAAGTGTATCCCCCAACTTTTCAATTCAAACGTGGTGCAGAATTATTCTGGAGAATGCGGTGTTCCCAGGCACGAAGGGAAAAGCTACCCAGATAGGGGTGGATTTGTTGATTCTTCATGTTTCCCTTCCTTATAGTATATTTATTTTTAAGATATTACATTTTTCCTTGTATTATGTACGACGGCGGTTTTGCTCACTGAGGATTGGGGACAGGAGACAGGGCCACATGGAGAAAGGAAATTACAGCAGAGAATGCCCCCCCCGCGCGCGCACACACACAAACACAGACATAGCAACGCACTCTGGCGAGTAGCATAGCCATTGTCATGCATATTTGAAACTCCAGTAAATGTTCAGTCCCACATCCCTGCCTTCTTCTCCATACCCACCAGGTTCCTCTTTTGGGCCGAGTGGCAGGCGAGGGCGACAGACTTATACGCGCTACCAGACTCTGGAGCTGGAGAAAGAATTCCACTTTAACCGCTACCTGACCAGGCGCCGACGCATCGAGATCGCTCACGCCCTGTGTCTGACGGAGCGCCAGATCAAAATCTGGTTCCAGAACCGAAGGATGAAATGGAAAAAGGAAAACAAGCTCCTCAACTCCACTCAGCTGAGCCCCGAGGAAGAAGAGGAGAAACCGACGGAATGAAAGAGCAGAAGGGGGAGAGACAGAATGAGAGAGAGACCAAGCGAATGAATGAATGAGTGAATGGGGAAGAAAACAAAAATGCCAACAGTTGGGGAAGCTCCAGGAATGGCAACCCCTCCCCCCTCCCCCCAAAAAAGGCACAACCGAGACACACATTTTTGTAAAATATCTGAGACTGTATGGCGGTGTCTTCCTTTTGCACCCTCGCTTGCATTCAGTAATTTGTCGTATCATAATCAAGTTTATAGTCCAATTTATTTTCCCACCCTCTTTATTGCCCTCTCCCTTTACCACGGATGGGTTTGTGGTTGCGTTTTGTTTTGTTTGATTTACCTTTGGGTGTCCTTAGGATTCTTGCTAACCCTTGTATTTAAGTGGAGGTGCTGCAATATATGTGTCAGGTCTGGGGCTTGTTGATTGTCTTTATTTTGTAAAGCAGAAGTGTCATGCACGATTTTACTTATTTGTTTGCCTTTTTATATAAAATTAAGTTAATCAAACCCTAGGTTCTTTGTCATTTAAGGGTTTTTGTTCTAATCAAAATTATATTAAAAAGGAACAATCGCAACCTAAAACGTATGGCGGATTTTTTTTAAAGTTTTTAAAAATTTTGTTTTATTTTATTACAATTTGTACAGTGTTGTGTTTGTAGTTTGTGTTAGCTATGGAGAGTTTAAAGTCCTACAAAAACAATAAAAAAGAAAAAACAACTACGTTGAGAAAAACACTTGCTCTGTTCATAATTTAGGACACGTCTTCCCTCTCCCCGCATCCTTTCTGAGGAATATAACCTACATAACCTGCATGAGCTGTGTGGTTGGTAAAAAAAGGAATTTAAAAACCTTGCTTAAAAAAAACCATTATTTTCCTAATCTGAACAGGCAAGCAATTCCTTAAACATTACAGAAGTTAGCACTGAAAGATATATTCAGCTCCCCCCACCCACACACTTCCAGTTCCTCAGCCTGAACTTAAATAAAAGACCTTTTCACCAAGAATATATCGGAGCTGACATTTAACTTTAATATGGATTTTTTTATTGTTACAGCACAAAAGAGTTATGTGGGGAGCACACCACATATATAATAAATCAAAGAAACAGGCATAATTTCCCCTCCCCTTCTACATCTGCTAAAACATACATAACGTTTGCATAGCCTTTCTCAAACATTGGCTTAACTTACTCTTAGGTAAATCCTCCCAATCCCCCTCCAAAAAACCTGTAACTAGCCTTAACATCTCACCCAAAATTAAGTTAAAATATGAGACTGTAGGCTATTAATGTTCTATGCTCAAAACTAACAGAAAGGTGTTAAATAAACAATTTAAAAGCAAATATTCAAGTGGCATTTTAAAAAGAAGAGACCCTTAAATCTATTTTTCTTCTGTAACCCACCCACCCTCCCTCCCTCCCTCCCTCCCTCTCTCTCTCTCTCTCTCTCTCTTTCTTTCTCTCTTTCTTTCTTTCTTTCTTTCTTTCTTCCCTCCCCCTTTCCTTTCCTTTCCTTTCCTTTCCTTTCCTTTCCTTTCCTTTCCTTATTACCTAAGGAAGCTTAAGATATAACTATTCTTTACTGTTGCCCTCAGCAAGCTGTTAACAATTATTCTTGGTTTGTTTATTTGTTTTTACTATTTTATATTTTCTGAATTTTCTTTGAAAAGAGAAAAAAGTGGTGAGGACATGAAACAATAATTTCTTTTCTAATACTCTGTCATCCCAAATGCACAAGTATAAATGCATTAATTCTTCCCCATCCCAAATCACCCCAGATCTGATGAAATAAGGTACTCTGAAGCCTTGCAGCTGCAGAATACTTATCCTTATTGCTACACTTTTCACTAGCTGTGATTATTATAATTATGTGCCACTTTCAATATGGCTCATAATTTTCAATAGCTGCAAGCTGGGTTTTGTAAATTCTTGAAGGTTGGCAGAAGAAGAATGGGGAGGAAAACATATTGACATAGCTGGACAAAAGAAAAGCATTCAAAGTATTAACCAATCTGGCCCATCGTTATAAGATTGACCACAACCAAGTATTTTTTTAGTAATTTAAATGAAAGATGAGGACCCTCTTCATTTGAAACAGTTCCCTCAAGAGATTGCCAGTTCTACAACTCACCATACTGCTGATTATTTGAAAAAACACAGATAATGTCAATGTCAGTTGAATCTTCCCTTCTGTTATTTGCACTGGTATTGAACTGTAGAAATATTAGTAGGAATAATACTGTGATGATGATGATAATAATAGTGCAAAAACGTTCAAGCAGTAGTTTTGATGTTGGTAGTGACACCTAAGTAAGAGAAGCAAAGAAAAAATGTGGAAAGGAAAGGAAAGGAAAACTGTCATCTTGATTTTCATCCGAATAGGTTTTGCCCTGCATATCCCTTTCCAATATCAAAGCTAAAACAGCACGGAATTATTATTTACTATTGAACAACTATTATTTATAATAATAATAATAGCAACAATTTTATATTGCATATAATATGAAAAGAAAAATTCTTTTCCACATCAGAAAAGCATGGTCTCCTCAGGAAGAAAGAGTGAAAGTAGAGAAACAAAGACGGAAACGACACTTTTGGGGGAAAAGTATTTTATTTCTAGAAAAGGTAGAGGACACAAAAGCAGAGCGCTTTACTACTTAAAAAAACGGTGAGAGAGGTAACCTCCCTGTCGGCTAATTCTTCATTTGCCCAGTAGGTGGCGCACAACGCCAACAAGGAGCGATCTGTGCTTGCTGATTCCTCCCCCTTCCTTCCTCCCCCTTTGGAAGCAGCGCATTGACATGGGCCTAACGATTCTCGGATCGTCATTATTTGTAACCATAGAGCATGAATTGCCTCTTGAGGTCATCAGTGAGAATTTACGACTGGTCAACAAAAGCACGTGATTCCCAAACGCACCCCCCACCCCACCCCCATATTTGGCCGCATACATAGCAAAAACGAAGTACAGTGCATCGCTATAATTCATTAATACATCATAAATCCTCAAGCACAGGGGTTATAACGACCACGAGCCCCACAAATCAAGCCCTCCAAAATACAAACCCAAATGAGTTCTTACTTTGTAAACTCGTTCTCAGGACGCTATCCTAATGCCCCAGACTATCAGCTGTTAAATTATGGGGCCGGCAGTTCCATGAACGGATCTTATAGAGATCCAGGCAACATGCACGCCGGCTCTTACGGGGGATACAACTACAATGGAATGGATCTGAGCATCAGCCGTTCAGCCTCCTCCTCCAGCCACTTCGGAGCGGTTGGGGAGAGCTCTCGCGCCTTCCCTGCCCAAGCGGCGCCCGAAAGCAGGTTCAGACAGGCGTCCAGCTGCTCCTTGTCCTCTCCCGAATCCCTCCCTTGCACCAGCAGCACCAGCAGCACCAGCACCAGCAGTAGCAACGGCGGCGGCGGCAGCGGCGGCGGCGGCGGCGGCGGCGGCGGCGAAAGCCATGGAGGCAAGGCAGCCGGGTCCTCCCCCGCCGAGCAGGCAGCCTCTGTCGGCGCGGCCAGCGCCACCGCGTTTGCCGAGATAGATGAGACCAGCGCGTCCTCGGGAACCGAAGAGAGCGGCTCCCAAGTCAACAGCAACGGTGCCCGAGCTCAGGCGGAGCCGATCGCCACCTCCACGCCGGCCACGGAAGGACAAAGCCCGCAGATATTCCCCTGGATGCGAAAGCTTCACATTAGCCACGGTACAGACTTGCTGCTTTTTAATTTGGCTGTGGGTGATCTATGGGGTGCGCGCGCGCGCCTGTCTGTCTCTGGGTAGGTAGGTGCGCGCGTGTGTGTGTATGTGTGTGTATATACATACATACATACATACATATACACACACACATACATACATATAGGGCGCAGGATTTTGGCAGGGCATATTTGCTTTGGACGAGGAGAGAAAGAATTCAATCGCGTCGTGAAACCACTTTCCCGTCTCTCTCCTAGATGCCCTTCTCTGTTCGCTTTCAGCGTCTGTCTGTTTCTTTCTCTGTAATATTCAACTCTTACAGAGTATTTTTTCTTTTAAAAAAAAATCCAGGTTCCCTTCGTTTTCTAAAAAATAGCGCTTTTATCTGTGTGGCAAAGGTCATGCTATAAAGTCGTATGAATAGTCAGAGTAATGGTGGTAACAATAATAGGAAGAAAAGCGCTCGTAATAGCCTCGTACCAGGAGAGCGAAGGATGGGGGATGTTTGAAAGTAGTAGGAATTAGGAAGAGACAAGGAAAGAAATGGGAAAGATAAGGCGAAGGATTGAAAAAGGAAGGCTGTTTGGGGCACAGATGGGTCTGTCAACTGCCTCTGCCTCCCCCGCCCCCTCCACCCCACATTTTCCCGTCCGCAGGGGCGAAATGCGACGGTAGCAAACTCTTTGCCTCTCCCCTCCCCCACCGGGTAAAAAGGAAAGAAGGGAGCCCGCCGCAGAGTTGGAAGCGGGAGCCGCTTGGCGACTGGCTTCGCACGCCGAGACTAACTCTCTTTCGGTGGGAAAGCGAGCCCCAAGGATTTCGGCGGAACTTGCTTCCAATGAAATGCGGCCGAGATTGGCCTGTGTGTGTGTGTGTGTGAGAGAGAGAGAGAGAGAGAGAGAGAGAGAGAGAGAGAGAGAGAGAGAAGGAAAGGCGCAGTGGCTAGAGAGGGTCGCCTCCCAGTCTCCCAGCCGGCCTGATTAGATCGCCAGTTGAATTGGACTGACGGATAAAGTAGACCGAGAGAAGACAGGCAGAGAGGGACTGGTTTCGGGCTGAGGTCTGTCCTCCGAGACTAGGCCCCCTGAACTGCGAGTGAGCACCCACCCACCCCCCGGGACAGCCGGTTTCTCCGAAGAAACCGGCGTAGAATCAGACTGTGTTGCAGAACCTTGTTCTCAACGCCGGGGAAAAGATACAGTGCCGCAGATAGCGTGAGACGGAGAGCAGGGCATGGATCTAAATTAATCAGAATTAAGGGCTGGGGCCAGATTAAAACGAAGGGTATTGACTTGGAGGAAGCGAGAGGCAGAGAAGCCGTGCGCTCAAATTGCTGGGGCGTATTTGTGTGCAGTATAAGGCGGCCAAGGAGGAAAGAGTTGGACGCGCGGTCTCTAGCCCTCTTTCTGTGCCTGTGATCTAAAACGAGAAACCAGACCAACAGAAGGAAATTTTTTCCCACGTCCTGTTGCTGTTGCTGTTGCTGTTGCTGTTATTATTATTATTATTATTATTATTATTATTATTATTATTATTATTATTATTATTAAGATATGACCGGACCGGATGGCAAACGAGCCCGAACGGCGTATACGCGCTACCAGACCCTGGAGCTGGAGAAGGAGTTTCACTTTAACCGCTACCTCACCCGCAGAAGGCGAATAGAAATAGCCCACGCTTTGTGTCTCTCCGAAAGACAGATAAAAATCTGGTTCCAAAACAGGCGAATGAAGTGGAAGAAAGACAACAAACTCAAAAGTATGAGCTTAGCGTCTGGTGGCAGCGCTTTTCAGCCATAAATTATGTCAAGGAGGAATATTCAGAAATAGGAAGGAGGGGGGCAGGAAGTAAGAAAGTTTAAAACAAGCGAGCAAACGAAAAGCAACAGCCAGATTCGTTTTTGTTAAGTTTGGAGTACTGTAAAGTGAAGCACTTTCCATTCAGCATGCTGTTGATTTTTAAATTATTATTATTATTAATAATAATGATAATAAACAATTTCCGTGGGTACTAATATTCCAGGATTGTGTCCTTTGCTGCGATCATCCCCCTTTAAATTAAAAGATAAAATCCAGAGGCTTCTTTAATGCTTTAGATGTTCTAAATGTTTGTGTCTGTGCTATAATGATGCTTTCTGGAAGAAGTTAGCATGTCCTTTTCTTTTCTTTTCTTTTCTTTTTTCTTTTCTTTCTTTCTTTTAACGTGCGCTTTTTAAATGTTATAACTTATTTATAAGCCAGTATGGGGAAGGAAGGATGGGTTCTTAAAAGTTCACAACTTTGTGGGGAATCCTACCTCTTTTCCTTCTACTCAAGTCGGGGGCTCCTGCAGTTCAATAGCAGGAAAAAAGAAAAGAAAGAAAATTAAAAACCATCAACCACAACAAACTTTTAAAAAAAGAAACAGTATATCTCTCTATATAAGCTCATGTATCTGTCTTTGAAATTGTCAAGTCTGTGATTTGATTCCTGGCCTTGTTTTTATCCCAAGCCAGTTCTGAAACTTTCTTTCTTTTTTAAATAAATGTGAGTGAAGTTCACTTTAAAAGGGTATACGATTGGACCAACCATAGTATGTTTAAAATGTTTGTAAATACTAGAAATATTTCTACAGTGACTAATAGGAAGTTTTAGTGGGCAGGGTGAATTCAGTGTTCTGTGTGTCTGAAATGGCATTTGTCATGTCTAGCTGCCTGTTCCCATCTTTGCCAAGACGCTGTTCGTGTTGGTTTGTAGCCTTAACTTGAAGTCAAATAAACGTTTCTCCTGGCCAGAAAAATAGTGCCCTTCTTTGCATTTCTTTATTCCATAATATCCACAAATCACAGCATTAAAGTTACTCATCAGCAAAATCTACATTTTAAGAAGACACCCAGAGAGAAAGTGTGTTCTCTTCACCCGCGGCATGACCCAGCTGCCAGGTTCTCCTTGGGGTTTTTTGTCCCACTCCCCTAAAATCTCTAATGAGCCAAGGATACAAAATCGTCTCCTGTAAGCGGTATTAGGTGCTGAACTAGAAAACATAACCCAGAAAGAAAGAAGGGAAACTACTTGTTCAGTTCTCAAAACTTCCTTTCCTTCCTTAGACTAAGGCTGACCACTTTTCTTCACCAACAAATTTCTATCTAATTTTAAGGCCTTTACTTCCAAGTAAATGTGCTTCAGATTACAGCTTCAAAGTCCATAAACCAAGCATTTAGGGAGTCACTGAAGTTATCACAGAATGACAAAATGTCGCTGAAATTGCAGAGCTAAGTACATATATTATTAGCTGTTCTGTATGCTTTTATAGAACCCTCCACATACTATATATATATAAAAACTCAGCATGGAAAATCACAGTTGTCTCAACAGAGATAATATAAACAATGTGCATGAGCCAATCTTTTACCCTTTAAAAAATTAATCTGATAATCTAACTTTCTTTTCTCCTCCTCCTCCCCTTAAATCACAGTGCTATGATTAAAGTCTGTTTATTGCAACAGGGAAATAAGTAGCCTTTGATATTCTTAAATTATAGCTTAGAGCAGTCTCTTCTCTTTCTCTTCTCTCTCTCTCTGACTCTCTTGTAGGAAGTAAAATTGGTCTTATAAACTTACCCCAAACTCTTTGGTTACTTCTTAAAATGGTTTTGAGAGGGCTGGGGTGTGAGTTGTCATTTCCAAAACAACCCATTTTCTCGCCTTCTCTTGAATACACATAGACACATCACACACGTGCGCGCACACACATACGGGCACGCATGTATATATTTTACCCGTAGTAAAGTAAGTAAGTATACCAAAAGTGGCTGTGACATTAAGATGTCAAATGGATAGGGTTTTATCTAGAAGTTAGATCGTAAAAATCGCCCAGACCTCAGCCAGATACCCCTCACTGGCTCTCAAAAGTCACGTGAGGTCCATAAAGTTAGTTTTATGGTTTTGGGGAGTTGACAATGTACAATATATTTCACATTCTCCAGAATGTTAAGTGACATTTTAACTGCCTGCTTTGGCTTGGAAGGGGGCAGGAATGGGAGAACACTTTTCCAGGCAGATAAAGGCTGCTCCATTGCAGAAATAGGAAGCATTGATGGTGCACTGTTTACTCCAAAGAGGACTTAGGAGCTGCTAACGTTAAAGTAAGTTTCTCTTGAAATACTATCTGCTTAAATGAGTTTTAAAGGACCAGGTTGTTACAGATGGGGCGGGGGAGCGGGGCCTGGAGGGAGGGGTTTCCGTCACCCTTGGAAACTTTCTTCTGCACAGAATCTCAGTGAAAACACTGTGGCCAAGGCCCCCGAACTACCTGAGTGTGACCCAGAATTTTTGTTTTTAAAGGCATACACTTAGCAGGAAACAAACAAACAAACAAAAAAACAGAGATAGCTTTGCTAGTAATTATGGTAGCACAGAGGACTACACCAATAATTTTGTGGGGTGTGGGTAGAGGGCTTTATATGTGCTAGCTTCAACATATTAGCCTTGTAAAGCACTCTGAGAGTGTATTCAGTGCTTGGAAGTACATTAATGCCAGAAGCTTAAGCCTGCTTACTTAGAACAGACTTCTATCAGAATCTGTGGGATTGATTTCAAGAGACAGAGGTGCGGGGGTGAGAATGGTGTAATCAGTGTGCAGGTGCTAAGTCTTGCTATATTATTATGATTATTATCTTAAAATGCCCTGAATAAATTATTTGAATTTTACATTTAATCCACACATTCACATTTCCTCCTGCTTCTACTCCACCACCCCTACCCCTGGTTTTTAGCATTTGGTTTCAGGACATTTTTTTCTTGCTGTAACAATTGTGTCATCCCCCCCCCCCCATTAGAATCCTTCCTTCCTTCCTTCCTTCCTTCCTTCCTTCCTTCCTTCCTTCCTTCCTTCCTTCCTTCCTTCCTTCTTCTTGCTTTTTTTTTTTTTCATTTGCAGCATAGCTGCAAATACCCACTTGTTGCTGCTCCCATGGTCACAATCCACCAAAAAAATATCTCGTGAAAGTTTGTGGCCAGAGAGCACAGAGCTTAGGAACTCTTTCTGGCAGAAAAAAGTCCATGTACTTCCCCCACCCTTTGTTTACTTGTGCTATGCAAGCTTTTTTGAGAGCATGCAACTCTCACATACATTGTGGCATGCATACAAGTACCCTATGGATGTATGCCTTATTTTATATTCAATTCACTCATGAGTTGACCTGCATTAACAGATACTTGATTCAAAGGACAGATTTTAATTTGACTATTTCTGGAGCCTTGACAAAGGCTAGCTTTTGGGAAAAGAAAAAAGAAGATGCAGAGGTCTGTTTCCCAGAAATGTTTTTAAAGACTCCTATTTCTTTGATCTGCTCAAGAAAAGGAAAACAGGCAGATTACCTTCAAGAAGTGGCCTAATCTAGATGATAATAGTAAATGATTTTTTAATGGTCTTTAAATTTCCTTGTGAAGGATCATTTAAATAGAAAGTCCTGACACTGAACTTTAATGATTTAACTTTAGAAGAGGTGGTTGGTGTGGTTGTCTTTTTTGTCACTGAAAACTAATATAAACATGAAGATTGGGGAAAATCTGATTGGGACTGTTTCCTTTTCTTCTCTTGATTCATAGAAACTTCCATTCACAGTAAGAGCATGTAACATTTTCGATCCATGATCGTGATAAAGCAGAGCTTTAGGGCTTCTACCTGACAATAGATGCCAATAGAACATGCTGTATAGTCCTCTGGTACCTAACCCCACACATACCTTGCTTGGAGTAAATCCCATTGAGCTCTGTGGGCTTATTTCCTAGTCAAATAGCATAGGATCTGGACTATCACTTTGTCAGCCTAAATGGTTTGGGACAGTAGACCTGCATATCAGTAATTATCTGTTCTCTGTCCTAATCTCAACCTCCCAACCCATAACCCAATCACCTCGACTTGTTCCTTTCCAGTAAATGCTATTGTGCTCCCACTAACTTCAGTTAAGATTATAGGAAATCAAAGACTGCAGGAAGCCTTACTTCTCTGTAAGCACCAAGTTTTTACTAATTTGCCATTGTGGCACTTTACATCAACCTTTCCCCTCATTTCCATACCTGAGCTGGGGAATTATCTCAGGAATATGCTTACCATTTAATGGAGGTTTTCTTCCAATACTGTTCAGAACTGTAGAAGACACTGCTAAAAACCACCACCACAGGGTAGAACTTTAAAAACCAGTGCCTCTGGTTGATTTAAGAATTGAAAGAGGATAGTCTTTGGGTGCAAGGGATCTTGTGCCAGTTCCCTGCTGCTTTTTGGCTATAAGGGTGAGAGAACTCTTGTCTTAACAATTTGTGGTGTTTACATCTTCTTCCTCTTTCCGCTCAACCCCTTCCCCCTTCAATCTTTAAGTTAAGGTTTTATGGCCATGCCATTTGGTACACACATGTTTTGGGGGCTGTATAAGACGGGTTAATTTCTATTGCTTCTTTTCTCCCCGTTTAGACTATAAAGCATGTGGTTGGTTAAGGCAATTCTTGTAGTAATCTTCTCAATGTATTGTGTTATAACGTAGCCTCCTTTTTAGGAAGTGTTGGCTTAAATGGGAAGAAAGTATCTCCTTTAAAACTTTATTTTCAGTGTGATCCTTTTGTCAGTGCATAGCACACTTTTGATTGTGTGCGTTTGTATCTGTGTGCTCTCGCGGCACCCACCTGCATGTGTGATGTGATCCAGCCACAGTTAGGTTCTTTGAAGTTGATTTCAATTAGAGAATGAAGCTCCACTGAATTCCGTGAGTCATACTTCTAAGTTAATGAATATAACATCGGAGCCTAAATGTCCTCCTTTGAATTAAACTGGGCTTGAATTAAACTTTATACAAGTCTGTTTAGAAGCACATCCTATTGAACTGAGTGGAGCTTCTTCTCAGGAAATATGAATAGGATTGGGTGATTTGGATTTGACTCATAGTGCAGTAGCTATGATATAGCATCACCCAAATATGCCATATAATGTATTTAATAATAAATGCTCCATTTAAGGATTCGAGTTTATAGATTATGCACCAATCATGCAACTCTGTTTATGGAAGGCTGTGATCTCCTATAAATTTTTCCTCTCAGGAAGGAAGATAATACATATGGCATTATTTCTCTTCCTACCAACACTAGCTTCTTATAGTAAACAGTAAGATGATACTAAAACTAGAAGGCCTTAGACACTGAGTAAACCTTTGGCATTACTGTACAAGTCTTGCAAGGAACTGACATAACCTCATTGTGGAGGAAATACTCATAATCCACAGGTTTATTTATCCTTACTCCCAACTTCTTTTTCCTACCTCTACTTTGTTTTCTTCAGCCAGGTGATTTTTTCTCTCTTCCAGCTACCATTCCTTATATACATACACTTGTATCTTTCTGGATATAGCAAACCACAGACCATATGCACAGTGAACTGAGAATTAAGTCTTGTTAAACTCAGTATGAGTTAATCTCAAGGATACTGGCTAAAAATCGCACTGCGGGGGCCCAATGCACAGCACTAATTCAAAAGGGTTACTCTAACTAGAGATACCTGAAGTATCTCAAGAATCCACAGGCCAGAACCAGAGGTTTTGATGTAAATATGGAGCATTGTCTACAGGGCAACCCTTCTCTTTGCATTTGAACTGGTGCCAAGCAAGGAGAGCTGGTGTTGAAAGACAGCAAAGGTAGGGCCATTTGGGAACAAAGGGAAATGGTGCTTTTGCTTCCTTCTAGCTCAAGTAAAGAAAAGGAAGGTAAAGTTTGAAACTGGTGCTCCAACCTTACATCATCCCATTCCAACTCCTTCCCCCAAGACAAGCTATATCTGAATCTTTCAGCACTATGAGTAAATAAGTGGTGGACTTATCCTCACTTTTTTTTTTCTGGATCTATTTATGCGATGCATTCACTGCATGTCTTCTCTTCTATGTCCCTTCTATAGGACATTCATCTTATCCGGGTTACTTTTAATTCTCCAGAAATATCTGCTGGACCACAGAGAGACTCAGCAATCACTTCACAGTAAAGGAAAGCAAGAATTTCTCTTCTTGCTTTTGATTTTTCCCCCTAATCTTATTTTTTTTCCAAAAAGACTGGGACTATTTGCAGAGCAGAATCCACAGGAAGACAATTCTACCTAGATAGAAGATGGTTCCTATGCAAAATTCCTTTTCCTATTATATACTGTACCATGCTATATCCTTAAAACATTCAATAGTGAATTATTCTGACATACAACATAAACAAGAAGCAAAAAAAAATCACGCATATAGTATTTTTTCTGTACAATAAAATTAGCACAATCACTCTACTACAGAATATACAAAATCCCAATCTTATTTATTTATCCTTCTGAGGGTCTTATGATGATTAGTCTATGTCTGAAGGTATGGCACAGTGGAAGAATTTCTAAAACTGATCAGTAATGAAGTAGTGGAGGTATTCTGAGTCTTATATTAAAAAAGTATTTCCCATGTTACATATATTCAAGGGGAAATTTGGGGGCAAATCTCTGTTAGATGTCCCTATTGCTAATATGGTAATTTGCTATTAGTAATAGTGGTTGTACTACTGTAACTAGCAGTTGTAAATAATAAACTATGCATAGAAACATACAGACCCGTGTCTCACCACAGCTCTGCCCCCATGCCCCCCTCCACCCTTGAATGATCACAGAACTTTTTCCTAAAGCAAAATTGGGCCAGTTTATGCATCACATTTTGATCTTTCCCAATTAATGTTTCCAGTCCACCCATACACATTGTGAAGGCTGTGGGAGGGGGTGCTGGAGAAGAGGAGAAAGCAATCTGCTCCAGACCAGCCAATATACACCTCTCGAAGTAGTACGTTTGTCAGGCAACAATAGCTGACTTCTTGACCACGAAAGGTCAGATCCAATGTTCTTTGAAGTCAATGCATAAACTCCCCTTGAACTCCATTGGCCTCATGATAACCAGTCTACCCTATTCATTGCAGGCGCATGTGTATGTATAAACTATTGTATGAATGCTTCTTTCACACTGGCTCACATACAAACACACAGTATAAAGCCCATAGCCGCAACCCACAATGGCTTAGTATTACCCACATAGATATAAATATTTATACACATTTAAATAGCTACAATTAAAGCTATTGATGCAGATTTACTGTGCAGATCACAAGCCACTGCCCTTTAGCTAAACCTGGAAAGGTACAATAAAATATTTGATTTGTGACTTGCAGACATCACATACCCTTCTTTGAAGCAATTGTCTTGAATTTAACTTTGTTCTAGTGATCTCAGGTCAGTTTGTAGGATATCACCTTCAGGCACAATTCTGCATACAGGTCTGGGAGATGATGCACATGCATGCCCTCTCATGTTCTTCAGAGCTGGGTGCCCTCCAGAAATGTAGGACTACCATTCCCATTATTTCCAGTCTGTTGTCATTTAGAGATAGAAAGAGACATAGACAAACAGTTTTATATGCACAATCACACACACACACACACACACACACACACACGATATAGAGTTAAGCAGCAAGCATTTCTGGGCTTCTTTGGAGACAGCTAACCTGTGGGACGAAGACTGGGCACAGAGCTCTCTTAACAAAGGGACCATCCTTCCTTAGTTTCTGAGTGGGAATTTCCTATTCAAAATTGGGCACTAAACAACCCATTTCTGAAATGCTGCTGGTGCTCAGCCTGTTTGAGGAAGCAAATGAAACAGAAAACATGACTAACAACAGGAGAAGGACTATTAGTTATGTCATACCCAAGATTTTGGCCTTCTACCTGGGTCCAGACTGGTTAACAAGGATGCTCTACAATGAGACCGTGGCAGGGAGCCTATATTAGGTTTTTATGTACTTTTAACTTGGTGTATGTGTATACACACACACACACACATAACTTGCTAGTTGTATATGTATGTATATACACTCACAATACACTTGCTAGGTGTGTGTGTGTATGTATGAGCAACTTGTTAGTAGAAATAAAAAGAGCCATCAATTGTGAACACGTTTACATCCCCTTTATTTCAGTATATATTTGCTTATTTC
Organism: Candoia aspera; assembly: GCF_035149785.1. NCBI lineage: Eukaryota > Metazoa > Chordata > Lepidosauria > Squamata > Candoiidae > Candoia > Candoia aspera. The sequence continues at coordinate 82,733,043 of NC_086156.1, read as the reverse complement.
TCACTGAAATCAACTATATTTACTCTCAAATTCTCTTCATTCTAATCCTTTATATTTTTACCTGAGATTAAACCCCAAAGAACATTGTGGGACATGAATAGGATATTGGATACTGCCTATTTCCCCCTCCTTTATCTCAGTCTCAATTTTTCCTGCATTCTCATCTCTTTTTTCTCTCTTTTTTTCCTTCTCTCTGTCACATTACATCACTGCGAAGGAAAGGTTACTGAATATTGCATCTAAAAACCTTTGATGAACAGGAAAATAGTCAATGCTCACTTGTCATTTTACTAAAAAGAATAATGTTCATGCTATTTTTTTTTAAAAAGCATTATTTGAAATGCATCGTAGATTTCTAAGGTGTGCCGTTCCTCTTTTTTCTTTCTCTTTTCCTCCTCTTCTTTATAGGAACAGATGAAGAGAAAGGGAGAGAGGAGGAGGAGGAATTAAAATCTGTGAAAGGATTTTAATTAAGAAAATTAAATGAAAAGGGGGCACAAATGAGTTGTGTTGAGGGGCGGGGGAGAGGGGTGAGGAGGAAGCAAAGCAAAGCTATTCTAAACGATTAAATCGCCATTTTAACAGTGTAATGGGGTTTGCATACTGAAAAGGGGGGGAACCGTTCTTATAGCTCATCAATAATTCATAGGCACTGGGGATCATTCCCAGGTCAGCAGACAGAGAGGTAGAACAGGCATCTCTGAGGGGGAAGGATTCCCACTCCCCAGTCAAAATGCAAGGGGAGACTTTTCCTCAAGTGCTAGGGGAGCGTCCCGTTTTAAGTTCCATTCATTTCGCTAGACTTTACCCCCTTCCCCCGCTCTTCTTTGCAAGCTTCCTTCCGAATTTCTCTAATTGTTAACTTAGTGCATTGGTTGCTCGTGCTTTCTTTTTAAGGTTTCTTTTAAGGCTTATGTGTGATAAGATCTTCCGACGTTTTCCTGGGAAGCTTTAGGCAAGTCCCTATCATTAAGCATCACCACCCCCAACCGATTTCCAAAACAGTAGTTTAATGGGAAGCGCTTGGAAAGTGGCTGGCAAGATGACACGTTAACATTTTGCCTTGAAAATATGTACTTTTCCCCCTGGAGTCCTTTTCATAGGAAACCACCATTTTGTGGGAGTTTGGGGACATGCCCAGACTTTCTCTGAAGATAAAACGAAAAAATGGCCTCTCTCGTGTTGATGGCGACAGCCTTTTTAACATCTTTTCTTTCAATCGAGGGAAGCTAACATCCTTGCAAATGGATGGAAATTTATTCCAGTCAATGCTTGAGTTTGTACTTCTTTTTCCTCTTCCTACCTCCTCCCTTTTTCCTTTTTATGGCGACAGATTGCTAGGTAGGGTAAGCCGCTTTGAGTACAGAAAGACACCACAACGAAGTGTTGGAATAAAGAGGGAGAGAATCGTTTATTCTGGAAGATTCACCGGCAGCTGCCAGCTTCTCTCTAATAATGTAGGATTGGAGGTGAGAAAGATGTGGTCAGTTTTTGAGAAGATGGAGATTAGAACAAGTGATAAACTCATTGGACCAAATGGGTTTTGGGTGTAATTGACCTGTATTTGCCATGCCAAGGTCCCATCCTTCGTTTTAAGTATCAAGTAAAAATTAACCCATGAAGAAAGTAGGACTCTATCTTGTAAAAGGTCAAGAAGTCCTTCCTTCCTTCCTTCCTTCCTTCCTTCCTTCCTTCCTTCCTTCCTTCCTTCCTTCCTTCCTTCCTTCCTTCCTTCCTTCCTTCCTCTTTGAAACTGAACTTCGGAGACTCTCCTCCTTTTCGATGTTTTGAACAATTTTACAAAATTGAGGGACAGCGACCGACGCGATTCCCCTGCACCAGGTGGCCTTGAAGAGGCTTTTCCCCGCATTCCAGAGACTGCAAACTCCGTGGAACTCAGCGGGAATTTCCCGACCGTGAGCAGGCATAGGATTGCACCCTGCCCAGCCTCTGGGGCTTGAGGGATGGGTGGGCTGCTCCTGATCCGGCCTGACAGGGCCTAATTTTCTGGAAATGATTTTTCACGTTTTGTGAAAGGGTTTGTTGTTTTACACGGGAAACACAAATTGAAAACTTCCCGTAAAAAGAACTTTACAGCAGTATCATATTGGCGGGTTTGGGGCGGGGAAAGGAGCCGGCGCTGGGGAAGAAGGGTGAACTCCGCGCTTGTAACAACGCGGTACTGCCAGCAGAGCTCGCTTCAGACCAATTCACAGCAGCTGCCCAGCCCTTCTCGCGGCGCGGCGCCTGGAGAGATTCCTGCTTTCCCCGAGCAGCTTTGCCCTGGGAAGAGGGGGAAAAAGGCCACTTTCCACCACCGCTGCCGGGCATGAAGCAGAGGGAGGAAGGCGAGCCGGATTCTGCAAGCTACTTGGCCAATAAAAGAGAAAGCGCTTCGATTCCAGCCGCCCCACTCTTTCGGTCTTCCTTCCCCGCTTTCCCCACCCCGGAGGGCAAATATATAGTGGGCAGGGGTGGGTTACAAAGTTGGGGAAAGCGCGGCGGACGGAAGTATCGATCGGTATAGGTTCGGGAGTCTGGCGAGGCGACGAGGATTTTAGGCGGACTGGAGAGAAGCCATTGTAGCTTCGAGGGTCAAAAAGGCGAGGGTCAAAAGTTTAGGCAGTGCGAGACCAGGTCTTGTGTTGGAGGCGGATAGACGGAATGTCAGCGCTAAAGAGGGCGGGGGGAGGGGGGAGGGGGAGGGGGGAGGGGGAGGGAAGGAAGAGGCTTTCTGGCCAGGCAGGAGAGAAGGTGAACGTGAGAGAAAGGAAGTGCAGAAGGAACTCCCGGCGTTAAGGAGGAAACATACCTGGGGCAAGTTGGACTGACGCTTTTCTCCGGGACTCTGGAGGATCACCTCCCCCCTCCCTCTCTTGCTCCCCCTCTCCCCGCATTATTCCCTCCTCTCCCCAAAGAAAAAGTGCCTCTGAACACCTCGGACGCAGCGCAGCGTCCGGGCTTCCAGGGCAAGCTCCGCTGAAATGAATGGGCGTGGATGCTCGCCATCACCGGGCGAGCACCGGCACCGTCCATTGGTGGCAGCAGTTCTTGGCTATAAAATCTTGCCCTTGAATGGTCATATTGGCGTTTTTATATGGGACACCTTATATGCAGTTTGACCAATTTGATATCAGTCCCATAAATTAAAAAATTTGGGAAGGAAGATGAGTTGGAATTGAAGAACGTGAGTTGTTAGGAAGCATAATGCTTCTAGATGTAGAACACAGAGTAATATTAAAATTATAGTAATGGTTGCAATCCTTCCTTTAGTGAGAAGCCGGTATTTTTTAATAAAATAGAAAAATAGATTTGAAATAAAGAAATTACCTTAATGGTGTGTAATAATAATAATAATAATAACCACAAATCTTAATTTATGCTCACAGTGATGTCCTAAATCTAAATGTCCCCACATTGCTCTATGATTAGGTTCCAAAGGATTTAGAACCCAATCCATCTTAAATTTTTAGAGATTTAGAGCAGCAATCTACAGGCAGTTTTCAGGGATTTAGAGCATGATGCAAGAGGAGAACTTCTGTAGGTACAAAACCCATTGAAATTAAATAAAGATTACATGGAATTGTGGAATTTCTTTTTCTGCAGAACAGAAATATTCACTGAACTCTATTCTTAGTCTATATACTAATATATGATGTTAATATATGAAGGGAGAAATCCACAAAGAGGATGTCCCATATAATTTCCCAGTAGGCTATTCCTTAAAAACCACAGCCACTTTGTCACATAAATAGCAATCGGCTAATTAGAATAGTTTTCTCTTTTAAACAAGAAATTACTGTCATGGCTTTGCTTCTAAAAACCATCAGAAAGCCAGACCTGACTGCTCTCTATCTGTTGTCAGAATAATCTTCTGGAGTTGAACTTCCCACAATACTGGATATTGAACTTTTTATTTTGAAGCCATTTTCAATCAATTGTGTGTTTCACTTTGTTTATTTATGCATTTAGTTTGTGGATTTATGCTCTCTGTTCATCTGTATTTAACCAAATAATATTCTGTATTCCTAAATTTTATTTTAAAAAATGATTGCAGTTGTCTTATCCAGCTAATGCCCTTCAGGACATATTGGCATTTAAATACAATTGCTCACCAATATATGACGTAGTTAAATGGCACAGGAATCGAATATTCGATTGCTTGACAGATATACTTTTAAGATGCTTAACTTAAGAATGGTAAGGTGGGTTCTTTTTAGCTTTATACTAGGAATAAATAACTCACTTATGTCTCTTTAGCATCTAGAGCCTCTGGATTTATGTGGAGAAAAATCCTTCCTCATTAGAGTTATTGCTGCAGAATATACTTAGCAAAAATGAGGAATGAAAGAGGGGTGGGTTAAATCAATTGTAAAAGACCATTTAATTTCAAATGATAGGGGTGGCTTCAACCTTCAGAAGAAAAAAAAATAATGGAATTACAGTATTGGAAGGAAAACTCTATGAATTCACTTTTACAACAACAACAACAACAATAATATCCCAACAACAAAACAGCATTTTATTCTCAGTTTCTTTTTGTATATTTATCGAATATTGGATTTCAACTAATTTATTAGAGTATAACTGTGATCTCTTACATGAAGATTTGCTAATTCTCTGCCATGTGTACAAGCTCAAGTGAATGTCAAGATCCTGGCTGAGTTAAAAACCATGTTTTCTTTACAGATACAAAACTTGGAGGCAAATATTATTGAAAAAATTCAATTTGTTTACAAGAAAGGTTGTTCAGGGATATACAATGCCATTAAAGATCAAGAATCATTCCATCCTGGAGTATCACTCTCTCTCTCTCTGTCTCTGATCTTTAGGAGATGAATTGCTTGAACATAAATTTTAGTCTAAGTAGTTTCCTTTGGTTGGACTATCAAAGTTAAGATAACTAAAGAAACCGAGTGCAAAATATATATTTTTAAAGATATGTCCCACAGAATTATCTGGAATTCATTTCTAATTAGTGTTTTATTTCTCATGTCAGTGTTAGTGTTTTAGTGTTTAAAACACTAAACATGTTTTAGTGTTTAATGTTTTATTTCTCATGTGCATATCCATGGAAATGCAAGAAAATTTATTTGTGCATGTATATGTGTTTGCATGTGCATGTAGAAAGAGGTAAAGGTTAATTCTCATGAATGGCATATGTTGTGCTTGGTATTTATAAAATACCACTATAAATGGACTACTCTTTAGTTGGAACTTGGGTGATCCATCCCTTGGTACCTTTAATTAATTCACTTATCTCTAAAGTGCAGTCATCTCCAGTTCATGCAATATTGTGAAGGAATGTGTGTGTGAATGGATAACGGTTCCAAGTCCTCCGAAAGGTTAAACACAACCAAATGTAATGTTCCTGGTATACAGACTTTCTTGGCTTCTAATACAAACCTGTCCAACCTACCGCTTTCAGTTTTCATGCCCTTGCATAACCCAGCCCTATAGAAAGAGCCACGGAAGAAATATCAATTAGGACAAAAGGGAAGAAACCACCAAAGCTTGTTTGCGATTGGACAAAGCTTCTGTCCCACGTAGAGAGAAAATGAAAGAGAATGGTTATTTCTACAAGGCAATCAATGTGATGACCTCTTCATAGCAATAATTTAATGGCAATTTGCCAGCTTTGTCAGTAACCTATGCAAAGCATCGCTCTGTGTTTGGGACCTGTAGAATAGGTGGCATATGCAAAATAGACAGGTAGACCAATAGGAAGAGCCTTAAATAATAGCGAGAGTAAAAATATAACTTAGATGAGTTAGGCTAATACCCCGGATGTTTCTAGAAGTATTCTTTCCTTTTAATTCGTGTCTTTCTAGAGGCAGCTAAATGTTTTGGAGGGGCAACTGTATCAGATATAAATAAGTAGATTTGACCTAAATATTGTTTATTGTTTAGTGCCGTTTTACTCAGATAAAAAGGCAGGTTATTTAGAGGAAAAAATTGTACAGACATTTTCTCTCTCCCTCCCTGCCTCCCTGCCTCCCTCTTTCTTTCTTTCTTTCTTTCTTTCTTTCTTTCTTTCTTTCTTTCTTTCTTTCTTTCTTTCTTTCTTTCTTTCTTTCTTTCTTTCTTTCTTTCTTTCTTCCCTCCTCCTCCCTCCCTTTGCTAGAGAGAGCATCTCTCCCCCTCTCTGCGTCAAGTGTTTCCTAAAATTCCTCCCCTGCGACAAGTGTGCTTTCAACTATAACCTCTAAGACCAAACAAAGCAAAAGAAAAGCTTTCTCTTTCCCAAACCTAAGAAGCCTTGAATCAGCTGAACAATTACTGCTCTCTCTCTCTCTGGATATGTGTACATTTATTGTATTGCATTGCATGCACCTAATTCCACTGTAAGTGTTGGGTGTCTGGTGTGTCTGTGCGTGTGCGTTTTCTCCACTTCGTCGTAAGTATGTATAAGTAAAAGAGAAATGTATTAAAAGGATTAAGAGTAAATGCGGCCCCTATAAAGGACGGGATTGCGTTCAGATGCCTGGCCCTGGCATTCTCCCCACTCCTCTCCCGTCCAAAGTAATGACCTGAGTAAAATTCAATATGACCGACAGAACTATGCAAGCGTATTATAGAAATGCAAGGGGGGGGGAGCCCCGGAGTGGGGTGAAACTCAGGTCAGCGCGTCTAACAAATATTAAAATGTTGGAGGCGCTCGGGACACGCCTAGCTGTTTAACAAAGACTGACAAAGTATGGAGATTAATACGAAAACTTGCCGGTATCCGAATCGAAAAGGCTCAGTTAGGCCTACGGCTGCTTGAAAGCTAGTAGCCAATTATACCGTAGGCTTTAAAAGACGAGTCTGGGAAAGAGAAAGAAAGAAAGAAAGAAAGAAAGAAAGAAAGAAAGAAAGAAAGAAAGAAAGAAAGAAAGAAAGAAAGAAAGAAAGAGTTTCCTATCGGGAGAAAATAATATCTGACATGGAGGAGGGGAAGAAACAAGCAAAGGATCTACTTTTCTGGTTGGTATTAGGGTTGTGTGGGGCGGGGGTTGCGACTGAAGTGGTCGGGATAGGAGGCTTCGTTTTGTACCCTGGCTGGCAGCGAGCGTACGAATCTTTTTAACTGGGAAGGAAGAGGGAACGCGGGGAGAGACATCAGGAGTGTTTAAGGAGCCCCCCCCCCCCCAGCTTTGGGCACCACGAAACCGGAATGGGGCGAAGGTGCCAACGGATGAGTTCCCGGGGCTCCTGGGCTCACACTGGCGAAGGGTGCTGTGAATCGATCCTCCTCGGAAGTCCACGCATTTCTGGCCCGAAAGAGGACAGGGTGGCAGCCATAAGCATCGTGGCGATTCTTGCGCAACCCTCCTCCCGAGAGTGGAAATCGGCGCGAGGTTGTACGCCGGGAGGTTAGAATAGACGTGACAGTTGTGTACCGAGGTCTTCAGGTGTAATGTCCTGGCAGGTGCTGTGTCCTATAGGCTCTGCTGGTGAGAGAGACTCCCCTCGGGATCCCCTTGTCTCACAGGTCCCCGAAGGGCGAGACCCCTTTGTAGACAATCCTTGCTCGACCATCCTCTCCGACCTACTTAATTTTATTGCACTTTGCAAACAGGACCCTGGGCCACATTTGTGAGGAGGTTTTTTGTTTTTAGCCTCATTAACTTTCCTCTTTGAAATGCAGAAGTCGCCTGGCTAAATGGGTCTTTCCAAACTTCCGAAAAGTTTAGACGTTTTTATTAGAGCAATCGAAAGGGCTTCCTCCCCACCTCCCAATTAAGCGCAGAAGGTTAGGGGGCGGGGAGGAGGTGGGAGGGGGGGGGGAGACGGGGACCGTGGTTTATCTTTTGATTTCGGGGTGTGCGTGCTTTGGAAGAGTAAAGTGTGAACATTTCTGCTAGACGCTAGGGGTGCTGGTGATACTGGGATAACTCCCCCCCACCTGCATCTGCCTATTTGTACAAGGGATTTTTAAAACTGGTACCCCGATGTTTCTGTTCTTTTGTTTATTTTAAAATACAGAATAGTCCTCATTTTTCACTTCCCGGAAAGCCTGTATCTTAAACTAAGGCAGAACAGAAAGTACATATCACACACACACACACCAAAAAAAAAAAAAAAAAAGGAAAGGAAAGGAAAGGAAAAGAAAAGAAAAAATGGAAAAGATCCAGATCAGAAGAAAAACATGTCTGAAAGATGTAACTAGTGTGCATCCCTATTTGGTAAACTTTCTCGAAAAAAGCAGAAGTTTCTTTTCAACTTTGGTGACCAGAATTGGGAAAAGAAGCTTACTTGGAAGTAAGCCTCACTGACATCTATTCCTCATCAAGTTAGCTTTGATCTATTTTACTTTATTTCTTTCCGTTTTTAGCTGTCAGTCTCTCGCTGTAGTTCTGAACGCCCTTTAATGTCCTTCTGGCAATCTATGGCGATTGGTATGCTTTGGAAAGGTGTGTGCTGCCCATTATAAAGACAAAATGAATTGTGGACACGGCACTTGTGGTCGAAGATAGTCAGTCTGAACATACTTAGAGGAAAGTCCTGCTGAAAGCAGACCTGAAATATTCTTATTGTTGGAAATTTGGTTATTGGAAAAAGGAACAACAAAAAACGTTTTAGGAGTCTTTTTTCAGCTGTGTTTTTTGGCTGGGGGAGAGGGATGTTGTTTGTTAGGAAGTTGGAAAGGAGGGAAAACCTGAAAATAATGGTTCTAAGTAGTGAACCCTTGCCTGTCAAGTTTCCTTCCACATATGTTTTGTTTTGCTTTGTCTGAAATTAATATATCCATTCCTGAAGTGAACAGTTTTCCTTCCCAACATGCAACACATCCCACTCAGCTTAGGTGAGAGCAAATTCTTATTAGTCTCTGTGGAAATTATTTCTAAACAGACTTGTATAGGACTGAATTGTGTGCTTAAGTGCTCTGCTGATAAAGAAGGATCTACCCTGAGAAGGCCAGGGGCTCACAAATAGAACCATAAAGCATCTACATAGCCTGATACAATTTTATCCAGAGGAGCACACCTCAGGCTCCAGTAGTTCAGTCCTAACTTCTGAAGGAAATAAATAAATTGTTCTTCTGATAAATAAGTCTAGGTAACTGAATAGCTTCTTTCTTTCTGCACTGACAGTGGATTCCTATAACCTACTTGGGGAGTAGAACACACTGAATTCAGTAAGGCTGAGGCACAAGTAGTATTACATCCTAAAACAATATTGGGGTTGTACCCTGCCTCTTTTGAACATCTGCCTACAGCTTTCCTCTCCTCTTTCCTACCTACAGAAGATTAATGGTTTCCACAGGATACATACTTTATTGTTTTATATCCCCATTTTGGCAGGAGGATGGGGACTACATTTCTTTGATCTTTTCCCTTTATTTTTCTGGGGTTTGAAGGAAGTGCTCAAGAAAAAGGCACCACACCCTCCTTCCCCATCTACCTTTGCATTTGTTTCCAGGTTTCCCTGCCTTTGAATCTCTGCTTCTCATTTTATGCCAGTTAATTATCCAGAGCCGCCTAAAAATCTTCGCAAAGTCTGGAAGTTATTCATTATTACAATGAAGTCATGCAAAGGAGTAATTTTCGTTCTAATGAAACGATTAATCTTGTTGAACTAGGTTCGGAATGAAGGTCCGGAATGAATTTCTTCCTACTTAACGTTTGTCTTTAATCCACCAAACTACCTATTTACCTATTTACCTTCCTGCCTTCATCCCACACACCCCCACGCCCTAAATTTCAGATTACGTTTCTAAAACTGCGTGCCCCTTTGCGAAGGATGGGCCAGTTATGGATTGTACTACAGATTCTGGCTAATTCGCACTATTTTGCGAAAGCACCCAGTGCCAAATATAGTTTCTTCTGGAAACTGGACTATTGTTTTTCCCAGTATGAACCACTTTTTGCTGAAAACTAACATGTTTTTCCCCCTTTTTTTGGCAAAGGAGAAGGTCTCTCTGTCTTCTGTATGTACCCTGTAGATCCGAATTTGTGTAAAAGAAGCTGCCTCACAAATTCGCATCTAGGGGAATATGTAGTTGACACAAACCCTACGGAGTGGATCGCAGCCTTAAAGGAAGAAGAAGGAGAAAAAGAAAGGAGAATAAATCGTTAAAGTCATTTTTTCTTAAGAAGACTTTTCCTTTTTCTTGTGTGTGGCCGTTTTGTGCACCTCCTTCTGTGAGCTTTAATGAAGTACATATATTGTTTTCTAAAATACCTATCACAGGCGGGTTTTTTCACCCTTCTTACTATCATCTAAACATTTTCAGTTGTTTTCTATTGCACTGAAATCTTACTGGGGGGGGGAGGAGAAAGCACACACCTTTTCACAGTAAAAGCAGCAGATCTCTGCCCCGTGGAGTGTACAAAAGGAAGATGGCATGGTGCAGCGTAATGAAAAGGGACACTCAGGATCTGTGTGTGTGCGTGCGTGCACACATGTATGTGCATGTGTGCGTGTTGTATAGAACCTCTGTATCCACTTTTTAAATACTTTTGAAAAATCTGATTTCTTCAATTAATCCCCACCACAATCTGTTAAATTTAGTCCCAATTCGTCTTTCTTCTGCTTCTTATTGTTTATACGATTTTTCTCTCCTAAACATGGGAAAGAGAACCAGTCTAAACCAGAAGCTAGCTGTCATTTAAAGGATGGGTAACTCGAATTGGTTAATGATGTTTCTATCGATCCCAAATAACCTCTATCTATCTTTGCCACTGGCTCGACTCACTCACCAAATTTAAGCAGGGGCAAGAAAATAAATACGTCATAAACCCATACACCCGGTTTTTTCCCCTCCAGTTTCATATTTGCTCTCAACAAACTTTTGTTATTTGATTTTTGAAGACATTTTAAATATTCCCCACAAAGACATTGGGTGTGTTTAGTTTTGACGAAACATCAGCGGATGAGTCGGGCAGGGATGGGAGTTTGGGATTTTGTATCTTCCTGATTTTGGAGAGATTATGGAATACCCGATTGGGGGGGATGTGAAATTATGATACTTACAACATTTTTGAAATATCAAAAAGGAATGCAGAGCACTGATTGCCCGTACTGCAATGCGGAATCCCATTTAGGTTCCGACTATATTTTACAGATAAAATAAATCCACTTGACTTCAACGCAACTTGCTCGCAAGTTGAACGCCAGCTGGCAACGGAAAGGCTAAAAGCACCCCCTCCCTCTCTCCCTCCCCCCTTCTTGATTATTTCCTTATCCGGGAATCCCGGGCTTCCCCTCCATTGGTTCATGGGGTCACATGGACAGCTAACTTTGTTCAGTTGACGGCGAAAGTAGGAGGGCTCTGCGAAACAGGAAAACGAGTGAGAAGGGGAGGGGAAGGAAGGGGGAAGGGGGAAGGGGGAAGGGGAAGGGGAGGGGGACGAAAGAAATAGGAATAAATTTTAGTATATTTTTGGGGTGTGCGTGTGTGTGAGTGAGCGAGAGTGTGCGTGCCGGCGCGCGCGCGCTCTTGCAATTCCAAAATTAATGGCCATGAGTTCTTTCTTGATCAACTCCAACTATGTGGACCCCAAATTCCCACCATGCGAAGAATATTCCCAGCACGATTACCTTCCCAGTCATTCTCCGGAATATTTCAGCGGCCAGAGGCGACAGGAGAACTCTTTCCAACACGAGGCGTTGTACCCAGCGCGGTCCGCCTGTAACCAACCATCCTATCCTCCATGTCAGGGCTCTGGGCACCAGCCACCGGTCCTCTCCCCCAGGAGCCAGCATGCTCCAGCTGGACTTCAGAACCATCTCTCCGAACCAAACCATACTTGCGAATCCATCACGCCAAGCCCACCGCCTTCCTGTAGCCAAAACTCTCTGAACCAAAGCCCGTCCTCTGGCAAAGAGCCGGTAGTTTATCCTTGGATGAAGAAGGTTCATGTTAGCACGGGTAAGTGAACCTTAAAGAGCTGTTCGCTTTATACTAACCTGCACCTCAAAGTCTCGTTGGGAAGAGAGGGAAAAAAGGCTTATTGCCCCCGTTGTAAAAGAACCATTCCCCTTGGAGATTTATGGTCTCCCTGTTTGCAGAGCGCTATAATTACATCCTCCATAAATTTTTATTGCTCTTCTTGGCCAACTGCCTTTGAAGTCCCTGTTAACATCCTTCTCTAGAATCTCTTTCTTCCTTTCCTTTCCTTTCCTTTCCTTTCCTTTCCTTTCCTTTCCTTTCCTTTCCTTCTCAGCTGGAAAAGTTTTAAGGAGGTATGGGATTTTTCGAATTTCAATTAATACATTTCTTTTTCGAATTTAAGAAAAAGAACTTTGCCTCTCTCTTTCTTGACGGCTTTTCACAACCTCCTTTCAGAGCACTGGAGGTGGCTATACGGTGGGCTTAGCGACAAGAGCATTTAGTATGAAAGTTTGTCTTACATGTTGGGTGAAACTTTATAGAACTTTGGGGTGCACACTCAACTCTTCGGTACACGTGGATGGATATTCCTTTGCCCCGGGGCACTTAAATTGCCGCCCCTGAGCTTATTAAGCTTATTAGTGCCTGTTTGATGCGAATGCTTTCGACGTACTTCTGCTGGTTACTAGTCCAACAGGGCGAGGTTGAACTGCACTCTACATTTTCACTCCTATCCTTGTGGGATTCGGTTATTAGAGAGGTCGGCACATGTAAACACGGGGCCTCTTTCTCTTCTCTCTGCTTATAATTGCCGCTGAATACTAAGACCTAGAAGATTTGGAAGTGGCCTGCTATCCATAGCTTAATGCAGCCAGCCCGCTGTCACTCTCTCTCTCGGTAATGATCCCAAGCGCTCTAGAGTAACAGTAGCAGGTTAACGAGCTTACTCTAGATTGACTTTAAAGCTCTGCTGTTTAAAGGCTTTGAAGATTTCAGCTACCCACCTTTGGGCTGAGAATGAAGCGGGGGGTGGCGGGGCTTTTAATGCAGGATGTTTAGATTTTAAGGCTGTGCAAGGCCGGAGGAAACAGGAAGGTTCAGCTGTATGGAGTAAATGGGGCAGCTCTTGATAAAGGCGTCCCGCTCCCGGGAAGACAAAAAAAGGACAAGCAGATATTCTACTTCGGGTCTTCAGATTAAGCCTCTTTCATTTTAAAAACATGGGACTCCATACTCTGCACCCATCCTCACCCGTGGATGTATTTGTGCAATCCTATCCTGGGCGGGTTTATTCAAAAGTAAGCTGTGCTAAACGCAACGGGACGTGTCTGGTAGCTCAACAGATATCTGAGCCTGGGGCTGCCATCCTGGGCACGTCGGAGTGGCCCCCGTTCAGAGGTTTCCGAGAGGGAGGATCCAAGATCTTGAGCAGATTTGGGGCGGGAGGGGGGAGCTGCGGTTTGCGGTTTGTTTTTGTGGTCTGCGTGGCCGCCACTTGCAGGAGAGTGCGCGGCTTCTTCAGGAGAAGGCCGCTGTTGTTTTGCTTTAAAGAGGCAGAAGAGTAACCTTCACACTCCCCCACCCCGTCCTTGTTCTTTTCTCCTCCCTCCTCCCCGCTTCTTCTTTTGTGCCTCTCCTTCCAGTCAACCCCAGCTACGCCGGAGGGGAGTCCAAGCGCTCCAGGACAGCCTACACGCGGCAGCAAGTGCTGGAGCTGGAGAAGGAGTTCCACTACAACCGCTACCTCACCCGGCGGCGAAGGGTGGAGATCGCCCACTCCCTTTGCCTGTCCGAGCGCCAGATCAAGATTTGGTTTCAAAACCGGCGGATGAAATGGAAAAAAGACCACAAGTTGCCCAATACTAAGATCCGTTCAAATGCTGCTACCAACCTGCCGGTGCCGGGCGGGGCAGGAGGCCCCCAGGACCGAACCAATGGGCCGGCCCCGAAACCCACCCCCAGCCTATAACCGTCCTTGAGCGCGACCGGGTGTGTGTGTGTGTGAGCGTGCGTGTGTGTGCGCGTGTTGGGGGGCGGGGTGTGCGTGGACGCGCGTGCTAAGAACTGATTATGGAACGGAACGGCTTTGTGGCTTTACTGTTCCCTGAGAAGAAAGATGGGGGCCGTTGGGAAAGGGGAGGGAGGGTGGGACCACTATTTATATGAGGAAGAGGAAACAAAGGAGAAGGGGGGGCTTTTCCCATTGGCCGACACGCCGGGTTGTGTTTGGGGGTAGTTTCTCTGTTCCATAGGAGATAGGGGTTTCCAGATTTGGCTAAGATGGATCCCTTCTTCATCCTTAATCAAGCCAAACTTGGGCCCATTTGTCATGTTTACTCTCGCGTACAAACGAAGGACCTTATGCCAGCCATTAGCTCGACAGCCAGAGTCGTCTTTAATAAATGAGGCCTGGTTTCACCTAAGGAGGACCGGACTTTCTCTCTCTCTCCCTTTCCATCTCCCTTTCTTTCTCTCTCTCTCCTCTTTCCCATCCTTATTGACAACCTTCCGCCCCCCCCCCGTTCATCCACACCCCCCAACCACACAACCCATTCTAAAGACAGCTGATCAAGACTACCAAAAGCTGTTTGCATTTTAATGCAGTTATGGATGGAGGGGTGACTAGAATGCGGGGGGGGGGAATGACATTTCCCCAAACCCTCTAAGGATATAATGGGGTGGTGAATGTAGTAAGGAAGGGGCCAAGAGGAAGAAATAAAACAAAACCAGGAGGGCAACAAAAAAAAAAGTGGGGGGGGGAGTTGAAGTAGTAAAGCTATTAAAAAGATGGGGGCCTCTTCAGGTTAATTACATAACCTGGGAAACATGGAAAGCAGAGAGGGCTGTGCATTTCAGTCCATAAAGTTGATTATAGCGTAAGGCCATCTGCGTTCCAGTAGCCATTAAAATGGGAGGGGGCATTATAAATAAGAGTGCCCCTCTGGTGTCTTTACATCCGATTTTGGACCAAATAATGTATGCATAAAGATGGATCTTCAGGGAATCCCCCTGGGAAGCTAGGGGTGAGGGGAAGACATATATATACATATACATCTGTACCTTCCCTGAATCCTTCTCTCACTGGCACAAATCCCTTTCTTCGCCTCCCCTCCCTATAAGACATTCCAAAACGGTCTGATGCCAGAGAACTCTGTGGAGGGGGAGAGGATGCCTCACTCTTTTGGTTTTGTATAATTACCTCTTGTTGTTTTGTGTGATATCCATACAAACATGTACATAGTATACCACAGAATAAAACATTTTATTGTGAACATGACTGTCTGCGTTTTTCAGAATCTATTAAGAGCAGCAAGAATAGTGACACATTTCCTTTGTTGTGATTGTTCACCTGCCCCCCCTCCTGCAAATCCCACCACTTTGAGGTTCTAGCGGATTTTCATTGTCAATTTCTAAACCTAAACTTCTCTAACAGAAACAAAAGATGTTTGACCATAGGCTATATCTTCCTTAACTACAGCTCAGGCTTAGAAGGAAAGATTTATTTTCTGTAAGTATGCATCAGTATGGTTACATTTTGCTTTTTAAACTGGTTCAAAAAATTTGTACAGTATTAAATTTGTACCTAACAATTGATACTATGAGGGCAGGCTTACATTCTCCAAGAGATTTCTCTCCCTCCCTCTCTCCCTCCCTCCCTTCCTTCCTTCCTTCCTTCCTTTTCCTCCCTCCCCCCCTCCCCCCTTCCCCCCCTCCCCTTCCTTTTTTCTGTAAGAAAAGCTACCTTCTTTAAGGTATTTACTGCATTTTATGATCATAATTTTTGCACAGATGTTTCTTGGTGTTTGCAGGTTTTTCTGTGTACTTTTATATTACAAAGGAGCCAGCCGTTGCAATAGCTCAAACTCTGACAAGCAAATAGATAATCAAGAAGACAAATGACTTCTTTTGTGCTCCATAGCTCTTGTATTAATTTTCATTTTCTTTCCCATATAAAGTATCGAAAATACTGTTTAGGATGAAATAGCATTCTACTTCGAAGTTACAAACTCTCTCTGTGTGTGGTGGGGGGGGTAGTGGTGGTGGATATAAGCTAGTGTAAAGAAAAGTCTTAAATTCTCCTTAAACACACACACACACACACACACTTATACCGTACAATTAACATGGTCCTAATTTATTTAATCATGTAGGCAGAATTCATCCAGAAGTTCTCTACCAGAAGACCTGTAAAATGAAGGTCACATTCATTTTAATGGAGTTTGTGCAAGAGAAATTCTGGTTGCCTTCTACCCTGAGAAATGCCTCAGAGAAAGTAATTTCCATTGGAGAGTTAACTATTCTGTAACCTTCCTTTAGGCTATATTCTCTATCCATTATTCAAATTGTCTGTTATTTTACTGCTTTATTGTATTGTCAAAACATGCATCTCAATAGGGTTTATTCACAATCCACTATACCTATTTTATATTTAATTTTAATAGGTTGGATCCAAACTTAGTCATGCTTAGAGCAGACCAGCTGAAATCAATGAGACTTAAACAACTCCTAACAAGCTAGATCCCATTAATTTTACTAGATCTACTATAATTCTATTGCCCCTCTTTCATGTGACAGACAGACAGATAGATAGATAGATACCATATCAAAGTTGAAGCAAAAATTCCTGTTTTTCCAACCTATAAACTAGATGAGGATTTAGTTATATTTAGAATCATTTAATTCCATGGCAGCTAAGTTAATAATTGCAAACTTAAGTCTCACTGGTTTCAGTGAGACTACTCTAAGCCCGATTAAGGCTGGGCCCAGCCACACCCTCTATTAATTATTCCTTTACTAAAGAACTTGGGAGCACCAAACACTCTGCACTGGACACACTTAATCCACTGCTTTTTAATAGGACTACTTTTGAACAACTCAAAAAACAGCCACGATGCTGTGAACTTTGGACAGATCCTTTGTTAGGAAATTAATGGGACTAACTTATAAGAAAATACGGTGTTTGCAGGATGTCCTGGGACAGTTACATGTGCACACACAGAGGGACGCACATGCTTGTGCACCCCTGAGAATAGAATCTGTTTATAACAACACATTTTGATTAACTCCCCCCCC
Organism: Candoia aspera; assembly: GCF_035149785.1. NCBI lineage: Eukaryota > Metazoa > Chordata > Lepidosauria > Squamata > Candoiidae > Candoia > Candoia aspera. The sequence goes on along the minus strand of NC_086156.1, from coordinate 82,716,152 downwards.
ACCTCTTATGGATTAATACTTGAGGAAAATGTCAGTTCAAGTATCTGGTACATTTTTATGGTTCTTGGAATATTCAGAACACATCTGATGGTGACAGGCTTGAGAAAGGCATGGGAGAAAATGAGGAGAGCATAATTGCATTCCTATCTTTCATTATTGCCATACTGAAGAGAAGCAAATGTTTTGTAAGCTTGATTACCAACCCCAACACCTCCCCAAGACTGGTGGTATCCAGACCACAGTGTTTTATTTTCTGTTGATTTCAGTGATGCTGGAGGAGTTCTCCTCAGACTATTTAGGGCTGCCCCAAGTCCTTCCCCCTTCTGTATACCCCAAACAAAACTTTAAAGCATATACTAGTAAGAATGTAGCTTTCATAGAACCAAATCAAAGCTGGAGAGTGTGAATAGAATTTAGGGTGGAGATTTCTATAGTCTCCAAAAGTTCACAGGCGTTGAAAGCAGACAGGAGCTGAGAAAAATGCGAGAATTATGCAGAAAAAATCATTAATCATTTCTTTTCTTCAAATACTTATCCTTTTCCTATTGTTATTCAACAGCAAACCTCTACAGACCTTCTGTTGGGAAAAAAAGAGAGCACCCGGGAGCCTTGAATCTTTTAAGATATCTTCCAGGAGATAATATTCATTGAAATATACATTAAAAATTGAACACTTTTATTTATTTTTTTATTTTTAATGGAAGACTTGACTTCAGATATGAATGCCATCAGCTTTAAACATCTGGAAAAAAACCCTGTGATGCTAAAAAGGTAATATATGTAAAATATATATGTAAAATATATATATAAATTTAAAGTCTTGGCTTGCTCTTTTGAAACTGCATATTGCCTGGGTTTTAAGAATGAAGGGGGACAGGAACAGCATCAAATGTCTTCTCTTAAAATTGTATCCGTGAAGCCTGATTCTATGCAGCCTGTTTATTCCAAAGCAATGACTACTGAATACTTTAGCCTTACTCCCCGTAAGTGTTTTCATAGAATTTGCGGTCCTGGATGAGTTTCCATGAAGGCAGAATTTTTATTTTCACCAAAAGAAGAAAGGAATAAGTACAGTAGTTTTAATTTGTTTCATGATTATGTGAGATTTGTAGAATTTAGTTTTCTGTGCAAGGTTTATTTTGTTTTAATACAGACTTCATGATTTGTGTAGAATTGATAAGACAGAAGGCATTGGAATTAAGAAGCTGCTCTGTATTTATTTCTCTATGGGTTTTATGCTCTTCTAGAAATCTTTTTTCCGTGGTATAAAGATAATGTAATATATTTCATAATTGCAATCTGAAAAAAAGAAGGTGTAGCTAGTTAATTTCTGCTAAAATTCATGTGTCTGGTACTGTATTTTTTATATGAAGTTTTTAATGTTTGTAAGCAAAAACATGAGCGACAGATTGTCCTATCTATCTGTGTATCATCTATTATCTATCTATATCTACCTGCCTATCTACCTACCTACCTACCTGCATTTCAAGGTAGGGAAGGCTTATATCAAACAAATGCAGTTAAAATTTGACCCTGGTGAGCTGCAGAGTGAGTGCCGAGTTCATCCAAGGGACACATTTTCTGAATGATTAGCCTGGTATTGCAACTACAGAATGACCCCTCCAAACCCCTTGACCTTTTCAGGACTGGACATTGTGCCATGTAGCATGGCTCACACAGAAGCAGGGGCGGGCTAAATCAAACTCCAGAGGCCAATGCAAAACATGAAAAACAGCCATTTCACAACACCTTTCCCACCTCCCACCCCCAGATTTCCTTCTGCTTCTTGTGGGCCTTGTTAGTTTTTCCTCTAGTTGAATTATGTTGCTTGAAGTTTCTTTTTTGGTAGCTTTTGCTGCTGAGGGCACAATCCCGAGAGAAGTCCTACTCCACAATGAATGGGAGTTGTGGAAAGGTTCGGCTGGTTTGATTGATGGAGATTAATTTAATGCACTCCTATCTTACTTTGGATTTAATTATGAATAGAGACAATTTCTGTGTCCCAAAGTACACTGGATATTATTTTGTCATCATCAGAGGTGGCAACAAGAAGGGCAATGATGGTTGTAGGGGTAGCATTGTTGTGGCTTAGCCTTGCCTCTCCTCTTGGCTGGGTTGGGTTCTTTCACTTTCTTCTTTCCTGCAAGAACAACGCACAGCATTTGATGACTGGATGTCCTTCATAACCCTTAGATTTACTGAACAAGGAAGTGGAGGGGAGGTATTTATCCTCCTTCCACTGTCTTTGTCACCCCTTTGCTCGGATTATCTTCAATACCTCTCACATGTTTTAGCAACTTATTCTCTCCCCCTCCCCCTGAAAAGGCTTTGGTGGTCCAGGGTTTGATAAATATATTGCTTGACTAGGTAGCCAGAAGACTAAAATGGCTGCCTTACCCTCTTTTGTCTTTCTTTCCCTACTTGATATCTGTTTTTCTATGTTTCTTTTTCTTCTCTGATGAAATTGTGGAATGTCAGTTTAAAAAAATGCTTGTAATGTTTAGAGATTTTACAGAATCATACACTGTAGAGAATTCTGGCATAAGCTTATTCACCCATGAAATGCAGAGTCTTTATGTTGTTTCTGATTCTAGCTTTAGGAGGCAAGGCAAATAAGTGGTAAAAGGAACATATTTTCTCAAAAGAGTCTAAATAAATCAAATCAATAGGTGGACTTATCCCTCCCAACCTGCAAGGCTGAGTGAGAGCTATAACCATGGAAATCCATGAAAGATTTGCCATAAAATAGGCTGTAGACTAATCTTTGTCAATTGAGACTCCAAAATTGCTTTAAACTGGTGTAAGGCCATTTAAACCTACCTAAAGTAAAGGCAAAGGAGCTACAGTGGTTGCACTCCACACAGGTCAGAACTGCTCTTTTGAATCCTTTGCTTTGGGCTGCATAAAGTATACTTTAAAGATCACCCACAAGGCTCCCCACCACCACCCCATATCCCCAGGCTGGCATTCACAAGGAAAGCTAACTTGCAGATAAGTAATGATTAATAAAGGACAGTCTTTGGCTGTATGTATTTGGTTGAGTAGGGAAATAAAATTTTTAAAAACAAGAAAACCCCAGCCCACCCTCCAGATGTTTTGAAAGTACAAGTGATGGGAACTGTAGCCCAAGACATCTGGCGGGGGGTGGGGGCAAGCAAAGGAGGAAAGCTAGAATGTGTAGGGAAGGTAATCAGTGAGAGAGAGAGAACATTGTATATGTCTTCTACTCACACACACACACACACACACACACACACACACACAGACACCTTCTTTGTCCAGGCACAACATATGCTTGTCTTTCGACAAAGCAAGAAAAGCAGCTAGTGGTGCATATGTAAAAATATGCCCTTGAATCCTCCTGAAGGGTAAGAGTCTCCCCTGTGCTTTGCTAATGGTTCTAGAAAGAAAACTTCCTAGACCCAGCGATTGGGGCCTACCTGTCTGGGGCTGCGATGCTTTGGTGGCCAGGCCAAGGAGACTCTCTAGGGCCTGACTCACTCTCCCCTTTATGCCACGTACGTAGTGTTATTGCAGCCTCCCCCAGTGCCTTCATGTGTATTTTACTACAGCTATAGGCAGGCTGGGGATGATGGGGTTATAGCTCAATACATTCAAAGGGTTTCAAGTTGGGAAATAAGTATAAATATTATGAGTGTTTGCGGTCTGCACTCCCACCCCCCATATTGTTTGTATATATTTGCTTCAAACCTAGCACAAAGCATGCAAATTCTCTTTCTCCAGATCTATGTCATGGTCCCATTGGTGGTTTTTTTTTTTTTTTTTTTTGCAAAGGTCCCTTTTAGGGAGAGAGAAAGAGGTGGGGAGTGGGGGCTGGCCAGAGAGTGGAGTTTGGGAACATTCTCAGTTTGATCAGTAGCCCCCTGACAGATTTATGATCCCCAATAAAACCAGTGTGTTTAAATTCGTAAATCAATCTGCCTTCCCCCCTATATAAACGTTCATTTTATCTCAAGAGAGAGAAAAACCCTCTCAGTTTCTCGCACCTACCAGGGTGAAGCAAGACGCTTCCTTTCCTTTGAACTGTAGAAGACAGAAAGTCTTTTTAAATCAAAGTTGCTCTTTTTTTAAAGAAAGAGGGAGGGAGGGAAGGAGGAGGGAGAAGCAGACAGATTTTTGTTTCCTTTGTAGTACAAAGTTTATAGATTTTTTTCCTCAATTTTTTCTGTTCTTTTTTATATTTCTTAGAGATAATTCCCTTCCTTCCTTCCTTCCTTCCTTCCTTCCTGCCTGCCTGCCTGCCTGCCTGCCTGCCTGCCTGCCTGCCTGCCTTCCTAGCATTTAACAGGAGCCTTGAAAATCCAGTACCGTATTCTGAGGTCAATTTAATTTTTAAAATCCCTACAGCATTTTTTAAAATTGGTCAGTTCTCAAGCCAAAACTGGGTTTCTCTTTGCAACCTCTCCATACCTCAGTGAGCTCTTACAGGCTAATATTCTCTTATTTCTTATACACCTTTCTTGCTGGATTCAGATCATTCCAATATAGGAAAACGTTCCATCAATTTCAAGGGAATTTTCTTCCACGCATCAAAATTTTTTAGCATGCGACACAACTGATCCCTTGGTGGAGGTGGATTAGGAATTACAGTTGGCTACACCACTGAGTTTTTCTTGGAGGTATGATTGAGTGAAAACCACAATGATATTTAACCCAAATTGAATCAGGGCATTTATGTATTTGGCAGAACTGTCTTGGACCAACTTGTTTCTAGGCAAATGAGCTTTAAGAGCTTAGCTACGCTTATAGAAAAGGGTTTTATGATCCAGCCATTATTTTCTAGTATCCTTTCACCCCGAATACTGCAGTTCTAAGAATAAAAACAATACCTGTGTGTGAGGCAGAACTCAAAAATCAAACAAACAACCCCCCCTCCTTTGTCAGCACAAGGCTTGCTTCAGTAGAACCAGTGATGGTAGCTATCCTGAGAGAGGCTGAACAACTCATTCTTTTCATGATCCTTTTGTTATACAGACCTCAAGACCAAAGTATCTGGAATTATGTTTTCTTAATCTTTTATTAAGTCCTGCCTAAAATGCACTTCTCTTGCAGAGAATTACTATGGGTTACCTTTGTCAAAAGCATTTACCAACCAGAGAGAAAATGGAACTCAGTTGTCAAAGTGTCATCTGCCTGCTTATCACAGATACATGCATGTGCGTGCGCGCGCACACACACACACAGAATTTCTCTTCCTTTCAGAGAAAGGCTTTCTTCCCCCCCCCCCCCCCCAGCACCTTTGTTTGATTTGATTTTACTGCCTACTTACACTGCTACTTCCTCAGCCCTTATCAAGCCTATTGTTTGGATAAAAGATATCAGTACTGTTTTATCATCTGGAATATAAGAGGAAGGGGGGCATTAAAAAAAAAGAATAATCTTAATCCTGTATATAACAGAACTGTTCTTTCTTGTATTTTTCATTATATACATAATATAATGTTTAGACGCATTTGCACAGGCACATAGGTATGTTTTAATGTGCAGGATCATTTCTTCTGCAGACTCTTCTAAGTAAATACAATTCCTGAGTGGATTTAAGCCTGTCTGTTCCAGCCTGGCTCTCAAACTGTGTTGGGTTTCAACTCCAATAATTCCCAGCCAGACTGCTAAAGGCTAAAGTAAATACTAATTTGAAGGTTTCTATTACCAGCTCCAACTCCATGGCAGCTCATGTCTTTCTATACAGCTGATTATTGTCAGTCTGTACTTCTGTTGCTGCTGTTGTTATCATATATATTGACTTTGCTCTGGATATAGAACATAGATTAAATCCTTCTGGAATACTTAATATTAGTGCCATAGCTAATTGGAAAAAGTGGGGGAGCTTGGCATAGAGGAGCATACAGAAAGGGAAATTGGGGAGAACAAAGGGATGAAAAATTAATAAAATAATTTAGGACAAAAAAAGACATAAAGAAAGAAATGGAAGATAATTTGGAAACATACTATTATCCAATATATTTTTTAAAAGGTTTGTGAGCTCTGTAATATAAACTGATTTGTCCCTGATAACAGTATTGAGCACAAAGTTTCTGAATGTACATTTTCCTATCCTATAAACTTATGGATATGTTATTTGTAACACGTGTCTTTCTAATAAAGCCCTCCCATTGGTTTGCTAATGCTACATTCCCCCTCAGATATTTCTACAAAATAAATGGACTTCTGTGTATACACAGAAATGTACACCTAAGTATGAATGTGTGCGGGTGTATATGGTGAAAGGGATGGTGTGTGTATAGACAAAAGGACAACTTCAGCGTTCCAGGAGAAGGTCACAACGGCCCTTTCTGTGGCTAGGAAAAGTGGGGGGGAGAGCTAGGGAAAGAGAACCCCCACCCCTTCCCAAGTCACGTGATTCATTAAATAATTAATGCAGAGGTTGCAGAATAGATATGTATTCGTCAGGAAAATCGCAGACATGGACTCCTTGTGTCTGACGTGAAATTCAACTGTCCTTAAAAAAATCTCCCCCCTCCCTCCCTCTCTCTCTTTTGTGCACACACACACACACACACACGCGCGCGCGCCTATTCCAGAGGTAGGGGGTAGAGAGAGAGAGAGAGAAAGAGAGAGAGAGAAAGAGAGAGAGAGAGAGGAAGTGTGTATGAAGAGAGAGAGAGAGAGAGAGAGAGAGAGAGAGAGAGAGGAGAGCGAGCGCGCGCGAGCTGCAATAAAACATTTCTCGGGAAGCAAGAAACCACGCCGAGGGCTGGACTTATTGTAAGTAGCGGGAGATCTCTTCTTGCCTCTCAGTCTGTATGTCCATGTAAATTTATTGTTTGTTATTAATGTTATTGTCGTAAAATGTGACAAATAGCCATCTTCATTTTCTCCCATTTCTCTTCACCCCGTGGTGGTGTGTATATTTATACCCATCTAGGCATTCCTTATGTGAGCGTGCATATATATATATATGTGTGTGTGTGTGTGTGTGTGTACATGCACACATATCCTCAAACCTTTTCTTTCTCTCATTTCTCTCTCTCTCTCTCTCTTCCTTGATTTATTACAATAAACATGTCAGCAGCAGCAGCAACAGACCTTCTCCCATTGTGCGTGTGCGTGTGCGTGTGTGTGTGTGTCTTTGGGAGAGAGAGTTGTGTTGTTTATGGCACTGTCCGAGGTAAATCATTTCTCAAACGAAAATGATGTGTGATCTTTCAGAATCTCTCTCTCTCCTTCCTTCTCCCCCCCCAGTTGATTATTTCAGACGATTTACTGTAATATATCAAAACCTAATGTGAAAACTGTATAGCTGGGAGTCTTAAATTAAAGCAACTGTGATTACCAATTAAGAAGAGATTTGTATAAATTTTGAGCAATCCAGGAATCATGAAAACCTAACATCAAAGTAGCAGTTGGAAATCTTGGGGAGACAAATTTTCTGTGCCAATTCTTAGAAGGAAAATTTAAAAACAAAACGGATCAGCGGGAGCGAAGGAGGAGATAGCTGGGGGTTTGGCTGGCCGGGTTAAATTCTGCTGTCTGCGCAGGGAAGACAGGGGCCCAATCCACGGAGAGGTTTTCCTGTTTGTGAGAAACTCCCGTCTATTTAAAAGGATGGGGAAGATAGGACGGCGAAGTCCTCGACCCGTGGATTGTGCCCAAAGCGCTTTGAAAATCCGACTTGAGAACTCAGACAAAGGGTTTAAAAGACTCTTAATATCAAAGCGACAATTTCTCCGGGAAAGGACAATGGCAAACCAGCTGAGATGCAAACATCTGCCTGTGTGTGAAAGTTACTAAACTTTGCACCTAAAAATAAGAGGCTGGGAAGACTGGGTTACGTAGTTTACTGAAAAGAGCCTGGTATATTTGTATTTGCGTGTGCGTGTGCGCGCGTGTGCGGCGTTTAATTCCATATTCGAGGCTCTAGTAGAACAATAGGCGGCCCCTTTCCAAACCTGCGGTAGAGACCCCGTGTTGAGAGAACAATGGAAAACCCAGCATGAACTTTGTACCGGAGGCCTCCCCTCCGCCCTCGCCTCCGGTTTACAAATCATGTACTTGTCTCCAACAAGAAAATTTTTCTCCCTTTATTTTAAGGATATTTGCCCGTAGGCTTGCTCTTTCCTGAGCTGCGGAACGGCGATGCTCGTGACAGCATAGGACCTGTGTTCGGGGCTCTTTAATAAGAGTGGCCTCTATAATAATACAGCGGTATGGCCGGGAAGGCGGGAGGGGGAGAGTCGAGGGAAAGCAGAACTTCGATGCCAGCCAGAGACGTGTCGCAGGTCCGAAGGTTTGATAAATGTGGAATATCGAGGATTTGGCGCCTGAGCAATATGCTAACTTTAAGGCGGACTGAGGTCGCCATCCTCTGCTCACTTACCTGAGAGTAAGACTCCTTAAACTTGCTAGGACTTTCTCCTGAACAGGCAATGCATACACGTGCATTGTGAATGCAGGCTGTCCTTGTGGGCCTGATTCACTGGACTGGTGAAACAACCAGCCTCCTGAATGTTGCCGGCGTATTTTCTTCCTGCTTTCGTTTCCTTGGCTCGCTGGAAAAGGGGGGGGCGGCGGGGGGAGAAGGAGGACTGCTGCGGCGCGCGCTTCTCCAGTCGCCACTGGTGGATACTGTATAGTCCTCGAAATCTCTGGCCAAAACTGTCCTGGGCAGCTAATGGAGAGGGGGAAGCGTGGGAGCTTAAAGTTGCCTAGTATGGAAAAGAACTCTGGGCGAAGGTTGCCCAGAAGGACCCCAGAGCTAGGCAAGTCCAGCTCAGACGAGATAGTGGCAGGACCCGCCAGTGACCTTTCAGCTTGCCGGCTGACTCAAGAAGCTGACCATTCCTCGAAGAGATCAAACGGGGAAAGGTGAAAGTCAGACTGGGCGGAGCCCTTCGATGGGAAATAACGTTGCCGCCACCACCACTACCACCTCGCGCAAGGCCAGGGCTGGAAAGCTAGCCGCGCAACTGCCTGGAAGGGGGGAAGAGAAAGCTGGCAGGCGAGGCTCCGCCAGAGCCCCGGTTTCCTTTGCTCGCCCACCGCCCCGAGGGGTGCTATTTTACTCTTGTCTGCTAGGGCAAGCCCCTATGTCAGGCCAGTCGGTCAACGCGCAGACTTCCATTCACTAGGAATAATGTCAAGAATATCCCTCCCTTCCTTCCTTCCTTCCTTCCTTCCTTCCTTCCTTCCTTCCTTCCTTCCTTCCTTCCTTCCTTCCTTCCTATTTCAGGGTAATATTTCGATTTGCGAATATGCAAGCAAGGTAAAAAGGAAAGAATTGGGAAAGAAAAGAAAAACTATTCACGGTGCAACCCTATGCAGCTTTGTGGAATTCATTGAGACTTAGTACGGTCCAGTCTTGTGTGTAAGGAAGTAATGTGGCATGATTAATCAACCACCCCTTCTAATTCCGCAGGGATTCCTGCGCACAGGGACCAAGTCCAGCTCCTCTCGGGGTTCTTGGGTGTTTGACTTCCATTCTGAGGAAGGAGAAATGGGAATGGATTCCAGAGGAATCGGGGTGATGAGAAGGGGCGGAGGGCAACGAGGGTTACAACGTGTTGCTCCTTTCCGAGGTTCTTGCAGGAAATGGAAGCCCAACCCCACTTCAAGCCCGGGCACCTTGGAAAAAATAATTCAAAGAATCCTTTCTCATCCCATTAAATTTGGCTTCCAAGCGAAAGCACACGTTGGTTCGGTTTATTTCCTGGGTTTAGGGCAGAAAAATCTGCTGGATTGTGGCCAAAGCATTTCTGGGATGGAACGCTAGGCAAAATCCGAAGTGCTGCAGAGGCGCAGAAAGTGTACAGTGCCTAGCACAAGGCGAGGCAGCGGGAATAAGAGGAGCGGCCGTGGCAGGGATTCCGAGCGGTCAGTCCTCCCGCCTGTCTGTCCTTTCTTTCCAACGCCACCATCCCCCAACTATAAATCTATCTCCCCCCTTTCCTTTGTATCAGTCTTTTCTTCGGATATCGTTTTCCTGGGGGAATCGACCTTGCCTCCTTTCCGTCCCTCTCCTTCCCCATAAAAGATCTCGTTGCTGCTTGTTCTAACCTACATCTTTGTATTTGCTGGCCACCCTGCTTCATTAAATCATAACACATTTCCCTACTTGTGTTAATTATCGGTTTATTTATCGATCGGATACTCTAATAACTTTGCTGCTGGGAGTACTTTTCTGAGAGCTGTAAGAGAATCTGTAAAATCGTTACGATCTTCCTTTGTGTTATATGTGCATATTTCTTTATTAACTTGGTCGTTCTCCAATACCCTGGTAAATTAGCAATACTGTTACAGAAAACCAACACAGAAATGAGATATATACTATATTTTACATACTTCCTACTTCTCCCGTTGATGCATATAAACACACACTTAAACATTGCTGTTAGATTCAGAGTTCATTCCAAGTTTCTTTGCCTATCAACAGCACCTTAGAATTCATATTTATCGACTAAACATTATTAGAAATCATCCTTTAATGTAGGTGCTTCTTCCCCATGAGGTGCTGTTTCCAAAGAAGAGACTTCAGGGAAGCATCCAGCTGCCTCCTCCCAAGTCTTCTTGAAAGGTCTGCAACCTTCATTTGGACAGGGTTACCTTCGCAAGATAACTTACCGCTTAGCTGTGCTCCGAAATAACAACCACGCTGAAACTAAATTGGCAGGGCAAAGCTTTTGAGAAAGAAAACTGTGTTTTCTTTGCTGCAGATTTTATTTTCGTTCCTGTTTGACTTCTTGTTGGACTTTGTCTCTCTAGAATCTGGTTCCCCAATTCTGTATCCATTTAATTTTGAAGCAAGCCTCCTTTAATATCCAAAGCATTTTTCCAACAGCTAAGATTACAATGCTTTGCAGATTTATGTAGGGCTATGACCCAATGAGACCAAAAGGCTTATTTCTAAGTGTTTATAGAAGATTGTGTTATAAGTGTGTTTGGAATCTCAGCTTTACATTTAGTTACCATGTTAAAACAACTGTAATTGTATTGTAATTCTCCCCCTAATTTATTTATAATCTGAATTTGTTTCTTAAACTCAAAGAACTATGGTAGCATACCTACTTCTCCCAAACCTTACAGAACTGAACCAACCATATAAATATATTTTGATAAGCCAACAACTAGAAGCAGTGTAAATAAATTTTCCTGCTCTCCTCCTAATCTCTCTCCCTCTTAGGTAGATGAAAGAATCTGATTTTACAAGAGAGCTAGTGCAGGTCTGCAACAGTGGCTAAGATTCCCACTCAGCAACTTTAAGCTGTGAGGACTTCAACTCCCAGAATTCCCTCGCCAGCATGCTGGGGAGGATTCTGGGACTGAACTCCACATAGCTTAAAGCTGATGAGGTTGAGGAAACTGATCTAGGTGACCTTGGGTCAGCCATTGTTCTTCAGCCTTATTCTAGAATAAAATAGGTGCTGGTGATCTCCTATGCCACCGATTGTGCTTGGAAAAGCAGTGGGACAAAAACACAGTATTAATAATATAAGCTTCTCAAAACATGGCAAGTGTTTCTCTTTTGCTTCAGTGTATGACTCTCTATTATGTTAAGGAGCCCTGGAGTTTACTTTAAAATAAAGTCAAAGCTAGGTAATCCAACAACAGTTTGCCTACCTGCCTGATGACCTATGGGGAACATTAAGAAAATGCCTGGAACTCACTGCCTAAAAGGAATGAGAGCTTGACTAAGGAGCTGTAGTGGTAACAACTGCTTTAAGTTTCAAAGGAGGCAAGCCACTTTCCAAGCCAGCCCATAGGAAACAGTTCCTTTGAGATCATTTGCCAAAGATTCCAGCAGTATATGTCCCAAATCAATTCATTCCACTTGTTTCCAGAGCATATAAATGTATTTTAAGGCCCTTTTACCTTGGCCAGGTTGATCCATCAAATATTTCTGGAACAGAGTACACCTTAAGGTTATCTATTCCAACATGCTGGAACACTCTTCTACTTCTTGAATTGCCCTGCAGAAAGAATCTGGAACCCTAGACCCTGGCTTAAGAGGAACCACAGTGTTTCAGAGCCACACTAAACAACCCAAACACAACCACAAGCCAGAATAAAATGGAGGGAGCAGACATAGTTCATGCCTGACACCAATTATTCTACCCAACTCTCACTCTCTGTGTGCCCACAAATAGCTGTGTGGACATGCTGAGAAACTCAGTAAGAGAGGCCAGTTTTTGGTGACTGGTCTCTTGGAGACCTAGCAAACAAGGAGTAATCCAAAGTAAATAAAGCAATACTGGCACTTCAGTTTTAGATGCATGTGTATGCCTCTCCTTAAATATGTGCAAATATTTCTAAATCCTCTGACTTTCAGAGAGCTTACTCCCAAGTAACGATGAGAGCTACATCTCCAGTCAGAAAGTAACAACAGATTCAAGGGAGCTTACTCAAATCAGGATTGGGCCACTGAATTCCATTAACCCTGAAGGAAATCATGATCTGACCATTCAGTTTAATGATAGTGGGATGATTTCATATTAATGGGCATGGCAACCCAGTAAGCACTGCTTAATACTGCAATTACTAAAGCTAGACCAAGTAGCAATTTGGCCACCTAAGATCTATGCACTTCACCTTGTAAATTAGCACAATTTCTGCCCTACAGTAAATGTACCATTGGTGTAATAGCTTGAGGAACCATTCATTTCTTCTTTGGGTGGGGTTCAGAGAGAGGTTCTGTTGCACAGATGTCACTGAAGCACAAAAGAAGATGGTTAAAGGTGCATTCCCTTCCTTTCTGTGTGGCTTATTTCCAAGTTACGTTTAAGTTCAGGCATTACAATTATATAAGCCTTGTCAGAAATAAGTCCATTAGCTATACTAAGACCTACTCACAGGTAGGTTAATTTAGTGTTGCAATTGTAGTTGAGGAAATGCTGAAGGGGATATTAATAGAGAAAAGCAAAATTGTTATGCTTCATATAAAGTGATAAAGTTATTTTTATATTAGAGTAGGCCTTTTTAAACCAGAAGAATTGAACTTAGTGTATCTGAGAATGAGTTACCAAGTTCCAGATGTAAGGCCATGACCCTGAGTATCTTGTATACAATTCAGCGGGAAGTTCTTCTAGGCAAGCTTCATCAAGTTGAATAATTCCCATTCAGTTCTACAAACTTTGCTCAGGAGATTCCTTCAATGAATCCTCCCCACCAACATTAAAACACCCTGGGGTGCTTTGCTTTGGGGTCATATTTTCACAAAGTCTTGATTGATTGACCCTTTTAGGGAAAGAAATTGGATTAGTTAAAAGTTGCAAAAGTAAGTATTTCTTTAAAAAATCCAGGAGATAACAATATCCTTGATTTGGAATATGCCTGCTTTGAATAGGATTTATTAAAGAATAAAGAGAGACGGAAGGAACAAGAGGCATTGCTGGATTATAAATAGAAGCAGACAAGCAAGTGACTGAACTCTGTGGCCCATTTACCTTGATCCTGGAGCATTTGTGTTTAAGGAAACTAAATAATAATGGACACAGTACAAGTATTAAGATATGGGATGTGTAATCCAACACTGGGCAGACAATCCAAAGTGTATGTACAAGGAAGTAAATCATATATAAAAAGAGGATTTACTTCAGAGTGAGGCAGCCTTTGAGAGTGATGCTTTTTAAACACAGAAACTTTTTTTAAAAGTAGGATTAACTTGCTCTCCTGTCCAGAGGAATTCATTTTCCTAAGAGCAGTGAGGTCTACTGTATTCACATTTCATTTCTAGACATCAAATCCAGCAGAACTGAGAGACAGAACAACAAATGAGCCACTCACTAATCAAACGGACTCGAACCGGATTAGCATGGGATGGGTTCTAAATTTGGGGGCACTGCTGGGAGGGGGGTTGGTGCGGTAAAATGGAAGACTGAAGCACCCCAGCCCTACAAAACTGGGAGAGCTCTTTGTTAGGCGACCACCACCTCTGAGCTCTTGAGGAGCCAGCGCCAGCTGCAGGCAGCTGCAGAGAGCAGGGGTTGAAGATGGGAGGTCGGCCTTCAGATCACAGGCTGCACGTGAATTTCTTCCTTTGTCTCTGGCGTATTGCCACCCAAAGACTAGCATCTGAAGCAATCCCATTTGAACCAGTAATTCCAGGTCGATTTCAAGTTAATCTGAGGAAGGAAGGAAGGAAGGAAGGAAGGGAGGGAGGGAGGGAGGGAGGGAGGGGTATTAATATCTTAGCTAAAATAAAATACATGCCAAGAAAGGAATGGGGGAAAATATCACAGAAGGAAGCCCAATGGAGGTGAGGAAGTGCTGAACTGATTCCATACAGTAATATCTTGTGCACCCCTGAGAGTGGAAAAACGATTGAGAAAAGGAAGCTATTAAAATCATTATAATGGGTGCTGGATAAATGGATGGAATTTAAAAAAGAAGGAAGGCGCTGCACTGTTCACAGGCTATAAAGACAGAGAGAAGGACGCCATGTAGGTATCCATGCTCCAGCAGATCGATGGATAGTTTGCTAACGACCACATTAAAATGTCGAACGAGGCTTTCCTTCTTCAGGGGAATCTTTTGCTCAGCGCCCTACCTTTCCGTGCTTAAACATAAACCGGCAAGATAGGTTATCTCAAACATGAGCAGACGGCATTTTTTCTGAGTCTCTTTCCCTCTATTTGTTTTTCTTGCTGTTATTGTTGTTGTTAGTTACAAAAATGAAAGCTGGATTAGTCTTCGCTTTTCGTTGACATCAGTTAAAAAAACACATAAGTAAGACGTTCCAGAAAGAAAGAAAGAAAGAAAAAGAAAGAAAGAAAGAAAGAAAGAAAGAAAGAAAGAAAGAAAAAGAAAATAGAGAAAGACATATGGAATCAATTTCGTATCCTGACGTTGAGAACCAGCCAATTCCTGCTGGCCTCTTAAACCATAACCCATTTGGTTCCTTTCTCTCTGGCACCTCTTGTCATTCTGTAGGATCCCCTTCTTGCCACGTTTTAAAGTCTTGATAAAGAGAACCAGCCCTGCCTAGACCGGTAGTGCTTTCTCCTCTTCTCCGGGTAGAAGTGGGGAGATTTTCAAAGTCCTGCGTGTCTCCGACCTACTACCGGTAAAAATTGGGCTTCCCTTGGTGTTTCGGAAATTATTGCATTTTTTTCTTCAGTCCAGTTGGAATGTAAGAAACCATCCCCCGCCCCAAACTTGGAAAAAAAGCGCGTCCGTGCGGTGGAAATCAAAACTCGCCAAGCCACCAGCTCCGCTGTGCGAGCTTAGCCGCAACATCCGTGGAGCTCTTTCCGCGTAGCCTCGCGCCTTCTCGCTCCGCTTTCTTCGAGTCCTTCTGAAGCTTTGGGCCACCTTTCCCTCTTCCGCGGAAATCGTTTCGCTGAGCATTATTGCAGGTAAGACGGTTTCATAGAAATTAAAAGAAAAACCGAATTTAATAAGGAAGCTCAAATCCGAAATTGCAAGGCAGCTTCGTCTGAGCCTGGCATGGGCCACGGAGATTTAATTAATAGCTCTGACAAACCTTGGGAAGATGTCGATTGGCCGGCCTGAATTCTACAGTCCTCCCCCCACCCCCGGACCAAAAAAACAAAACACAACCCTAATCCTGTCTTTTGATCAGAAGAAACTGGAACCGGTCATATATTAAATAAGTAATATTAATGATCGCCTAATAACGGTTGAATAGGGGCTTCCAATATAAATAAAATGAATGGGAGGCAGGTTGCTCTTTCGAAAGTGGATGCCCCCACCCCTGCCGTCCCTCCCGGTCCACATTTGTTAAAGGTTTAGCGCCTCTGGGCTGTTTGAAAGGGAAAACTACAAACGCTTCTTTCTGGGAGGGGGAAGGCCGCTTGTTAAACAGAGGAGTGTGATTTATGGCGATGAGAAAGTTGTGTTTATTTGAGGTGGCTGCTGTTGCGGCTAGTCTGTTTCCTAGAAGGCCGAATCCGAATTTCTTCCTTCCCTCCCACCCACGTTACTCTCTTTTGTGTTTGCTGTTTGTGGTTAACAAACATCTTACGGTGCTGGTTTGTAGAGCCAGAAGGGATGTCCTCCACAGGCTAAGAGGGGAAGACAAAGTTGGCTTGGCGGCCGATACATTAAGCGTTCCCTTTAGCCTTTTAGATGTGGGGACACCTTACTACCGTTGCGCTTGCTCCTTTCCTTATATTTTATAATTCGTAGGCATTAATTTGCCCCATGAATATCTGGGGATGCCAGACTGCCTATTTCTACACAGACTTACCTGGAATCAGCCTCTAGGGAACGCATTGATACCTCAGTCCTATGCCTATGGGAAGGCAGTCTCTCTGAGTCTTGTAAGATTTACTAGCAGGTAAGTGCTCATAAAATTGCAGTCTGAATCTTCTTGCAAGGGAACAAGGATTATGACCAGAACGCAGTGCACTTTGCTCCAAATCAACCCGCTGAGAGCTGGCATTGCTGGGTTTTGCTAAAGACTATAAATTGACGGACAATTGAAATCCACAATATTTTCTTCATAACTGGAAAATCCTACATTTTTGAAAGATTGCAATGCTTTCAGATCAACTATAGGAAATCCTCATGTTCCATGAGGGTCTCTTCTCTTTCCCTCTTCCTTTCTTAGAATGGCTTCTTGCAGATTAATTCTTCTACATTTGGGAGCAAAGCGGTTTTCTTTTTGCCAAGTCAGAATGTCCTGGAAACCAGAGTTGCATTAAGAAGTATGAGCTAAATAAATGAATAATCACTGATGACTGATCAAAAGACAAAGTCAGAATGGTTAAATGGATCAAGTCATCATGACTGACAGTATATTTGCATTCCGGGCTGAGCATAGCACTTATAACAATGAGGTCTTGAGATGCTGTATTAACTATAAGCATATCTCTTACTACTTAAAAAGAAAACCAAAACCATCAAACCCTCAAATTACTGCAGTATTTAATATTTCCACCAGCAAAGTCAGGCCATATTGTAAGAGAGTGGCAGCTCCACTCACTGAGTGTATCTTTTCCCTCAAAATTACTTTACCTTAAATTTCCTCTACTCCAGAATCCTCTTCCTTACTAGCCTCCAGCTAAATCTGATTAAAAGAGAGAGAGGGAGAGGGAAAGAGAGAGAGAAAGAGAGCGGCTTGATGTGATGACAGATGAAATCCAAGAGGAAACCACGAAGCCCTTAAGTGACCCTAATTTAATCGATTTAATCATAAATCATCAACTTGATGAAGAACCAAAGTTTTCATTGATGGAAATTGATATTAATGGAGTAGCTGCTTCTTTAATTCACATATTATTTTCCTCCAGTTTGAAGACACATTCTGGGGACATGATTGGGGGAGTATTTTCTAATCATTTTTAATCATTTTTTAAAATCTTAATTGGAATGGTTTAGCTGGCAACCCCTCAAAGGGCCACAAGTCAAATGACTTCAGCATAGCTTCATTGCAGTGCTGAGGATCTCTGGGGTAAGATTAGATCTTAATATATGCAGCACCAAATATCAGATTCGGAATCTGGATAACCCAGCCAAATTTGAAGTGTTACTCTTCCGAGGGAAAAAAAGGAAACTGATCCAATATCTGTTATAGTGTACTATTCCAGGAGAAAGTGAGAGAGAAGAATTACATTTTAAGCTTCAAAGACACAATTGCTGGCTGTACTTATTTCCTTATTTGTATGTTTGTCTAACATCTATTGCACCGCAATGGCGAAGGCTCTAAAATAGATGCTGCTGTCCTTCAGCTTCCAAACAAGCCTGAGTGGAAGCATACTTTAAAGGATGACTTAACCCCAAAGTCCTAAATCATGTCTCACAATGAGAGTCTGTTAAACATTGGCCATTTTGCAATGCTTCATCTTTGCAATTAAAAATTAACTCTTGGTTTCGGCACTTTTCCAGTCTGTTATGGATGCCTAGATTCCAATTAGCCTTTAGGTATGCTGATGAATGCCCAGATCAAACAGCCTTGAAGAATTTTCCAGTAAAGCAAGAAAAAAAATGGGCCAGAAAACTGGTGGTTAATGTGAAACTACTATACCTAGATGGATGTAGAAAACACATCCCAGCCCGAAACACAACAGCTTGGAATTAAGTTTCATTGACCTCAGGGCAATTTATTTCTCCTTAAGTGAATGAAGATAGAAATGAGTGGTGCAAGAAAGTAGAAATGTATTGGGGTAAAAACAGCAGCAAAAAACCCTAGTAAGTGACTTGGAGCAACCTCAGCTTAGACTGAGACGGTTTTCTGGATTGAATGGAGTTGCTCTGGAGCAAACTGAGTTACAGAATCAGAAATGGAGCAATAAGGAGCTGAAGGCCAGTAAGCCATAAGCACATAGCTGTGCTTCCCTCTGTTCTCCCTGCCTCCTCTCATTCCACGCTACCCTTCCAGCTATTCTCTCCACGTTATGCGAAGCAGAGAAGAACAACTTTTGCTGCTGTTTCTGAGCAGTTCCCAGGCCAGGGACACTGAACAGGGAACAACACAAAACAGATATTTATTGCATTTGCTACTACATCCTAATTTATTCTTCCAAGGAGTTTATGTCCCTCCTTTATCTGGAAATCCATTACGCTCGTTAAAAATAAAAGAAAAATCTGTACAGCAGTGGTCAATTATATGACTGGTTAAGTTTTTATGATAGATACAGATACATAGTTTTCTAGGCTTCTTTGGGAACAAGAGCACATAAAGCTAAAATAAATAATAGGTAACAGATATTCTGTCTGTGTCTGTGTGTAAGTGTGTATAATTTATTGATGCTAAGTGTAGGGAGAGAATATTAACCCTCTTGAGGTCTACCACATTTTGCAGGAATGCCATTGACTCAACTCTTGCCTATTTTGCCAACTAGCAGTTTAAGCATAACCAAACTGTGGGAAGTAAATCAGGGCTGCAACTGGGGGGGGGCAAGTGGGGCATGTGCCCTGGGTGCCATGCGGGTGGGGGGGGGGCGCCAAAATGACAAAATAGTATTTGTATACTGAATGTTTTATTAATTTAATGTATAATAGAATAATGAAATTTGCTAACACCTCCCTCACCAACCCAGGTGGGGGGGGGGGGGGCTGGAATCCATGTTTGCCCTGGGTGACACAGACCCTAGTTGCAGGCCTGAGTAAAATGCTTGCCTGTCTGAAAGGCCTTTCCTCTTTCATTCTCTAGGCATAATTCCATCCTGTGGGGTCAAATCATCGACTTCCTTCCCAAGCAGAAGTAAGTGGATTTCAAATTCAAACTTTTGTTTTTAGAGAATTATAGTTTGAGTGTATCTCCACTTCCATCCTATTGGGATTAAACATTCCTTTGCTGCGATTAGTGCCTGCAATTCTCTCCATTGGATTTTAGACCACTCTTTCCATTCTAAGATGCACATTGTACATATAATGTTGTTAGAAATAATTAGTTGTATCCAATTCCTTGCACTTTTGCATGTAAATCAATAAAGTAGGTATGTTTTGAGTGTGTGATTAACAAAACAGAAATCTGAAAGTTTAAAAGTAAATCATTTTGGCTTTTACCTTCTTCAGCAATTCTAAGGTGCATCAGTCTCATGTGGTGTGTATCCCTCTTTTTTTATAGCTGATCTCTGTCTGTCTGCCTGTCTGTCTATCTATCATCTCCTATGCTTGATGCTCACTGAGCCACCCAGCCCTGAACATACTGGCCTGGCTGTATGAAAGTTCCTACATACCAGCCTTGGCCACCCTGGAGTCCTCCAGAAATGTTGGATTACAACTCGTATAATCTTCAGTCAGCACTGCATTGCTTCCTGTGGCTTGAGGGGAATTATAGTCCAACACAACAGGAGGAGATCAGGTTAGGAAAGCTCAATGCTTAGCTGGAAAGAGATCCCATAGAAATGAGTGTTAAACTTCCCTGCACAAATGCAGTGGATTGCTCTGTAAATCTACCAGATATTTTAGACCCCAAGAGTGTGGACTTCGCCCTTCTAACTTCATTAAATCCTTAACAGATAGATAGGTCAGGTCACATCTCTCAATATATTTGCTTGGAAGTAAATCACATTCAATTCAAAAGGATATTTTTGGTTTTCATGAGCAGGCCTATTGCAATGTTGGTTAGATGGGCAGATTTTTCCCTGACCTGATAGAAAGTTTAAGGGAAAGAAAGTTTAGGTAGATCTCAAAATGCTCCAAGAGCTCTAGGGTAAATGTTTTCTTCCAATTAATGTTTTCATTATAGGCCTTTTCTCATTCTTAAGACATTTTGAGTGGGTGTTGAACAGAATCTTCTTCCTGAGATTTCAGAAGACTTTTACTTAAAGTAGGAAGCACCTCTAAAGGCTGAGATGTTTCACTCCAACCAGGACAAAATAACATCCCAGACGTATTGAACATAGGCCAGGACAGGACAAAATAGCATCCAGTGTGGGGGTGGGGAGAAGGAGGCAAAAAAAAAGGACACTATTCTGGGATACAGGAATAGAGCCCCATTCTCCCCCCTCTCTCTCTCTCTTTTTTTTACTGGCTTTGTTGATGAGGCAACCCAGCATGCTGGACTGCAAAACAAGACATCCCCTCTGGCATTTCCCTCTTCTTCCCTCTTTTCTTTTCCCAAAACTGCATCCTATTTCAGAGTAGCCAATGAAAGTGGAAGCTGAAGTGTTTACTTGTATGCTTAAACTTTTCTATATGGACTATGTAGTCCATATATATTGATTTCTGCATGGTCCGTACATACTGACCTTGTGCAGTTAAGTGAGTCATGTCCTTTCTCTCCCTCTTCCTCACCCCCCCCCCCACATAGTTTGAAATGTCTACAAGCCCAATAGCAAGATTAGAATAAGCTGTAATGTGGTAGATCAGAAGGTAGATGGGAACGGTAAGGAAAATTCTTGGGAATCTAAGAGTAATACATAATAATTTAAGAAAAGGATCCCAAGGATGGGAGGTGAGAAAGGCCATCAGTAGAAAAGTTAGGATTCTGCACATTAGTTGACCCCCGTGGTGTCACATGAAATGGATAACATCCTGTACCTTAAAGTCTAGTGAACATTAAGTAAGGACGACACTCTATTTTGAATTTTACCAAATGTATTGTAGCTGTGCTTGAGAAGAGCATAGTCATATCCTAATTGTAAATAATTTTGGAGATAAGTCCCCTTGAAAGTTGGATGTGGTAAGAAATCCAAAGCAGTATACTTTGGCAATGGGAATTATTCTTTCTCGGCTCCCTGTTTTAAAAATGCTGGTAAGATTGCTAGCCATTAGCACAGGCATGCTACACATTACTACACATTACTCAGTTAGATTTTTCCAGAGGATGGGGTTCAGATATGAAGCAGGTTGGAATTCTGGGTATTTCTCCCTCTCCCTCCCCTCTCCCTTTTAGCTGCTGTTGTTGTTTATGGGTAATATTTTGGAAGTAATTCAAAACTACATCTGTTGATTTGACCATTAATGCGATGAGTTATTAGGCTTCTAAAACCAAAGGTTGTAGGGAAAGAAAAAGTTACAATCCACCAAGGAAAACAATAGGTCAGAGATGCTACTTCATCCCAGGTTGGCTTCTGGATAGAATTTGTGTCTATGTGTAGCTCTAGGGAAGTTAAAAAGGGTCAGGTTTCATGGATAACACACTTACCTGATATGGATACCTTTTAATCACAGACATCTGTTCCTAAATCCTTTTTATTTTTTAAGCTTGAAGTCCTCCTAAGCTTATCAATAGATAATGGAGAAGTTCTTCAAGTAAGACCCAAAAGGTTTTTGTTTATGGACAATATGATTCAGCATAATGTGCCTCCCTTCACACTCTGGCACCCTGCAAGGAAGTTATGAGAGTCCAACACGGAAGATAGCATAGTGAGGAATATTGTCTGTTTTAGTTTCATTTGAAATAGTGTTTCAAATGAAACTAAAAGTTTCATTTCAAACACTATTTCAGTAATAAAACATTTAAAAATTAGAAGCATAGGCACATATGATCTTTCCATACAGGGCTGATGGATAGATGGGATTGAGATTTAATAAAATTTAGGATGAATTCATTGAATTGAAATCAGTAACTGTTTAAGTCTAATTGATTTTCATGGGTTGACTCCAACTAAGATTAATGCTAGATCTAGCCCTATATTAATAATTAAACTGAGACACAATCTACTTCCAATCAATGTAACCAAGTATGTAACTTCCATAGCATGTTGGTTTCATATCCACAGAAGAAAGCTGGGATATAATACAACAAATAGCTTACAAATATTACTTCAATTGCTACACTAATTGCACTAATAAATAAAACAATAAACTGACCCACTTACATGCCACTGGGAATAAATTATGTTGAGGAAAAGAAGACAAGGGCCACTCCTAAATCAGAGATAAGGGATTTGTAGCATTCTAGATATTGGAGAACTACAACTCCCAGCATGCCTTATCACTGGCTAGCTGGGCTGATGAGAATTGGAGTCCAAGTCCTGAAGGTCCACATATTCCTCATCCCTGCACAGAAATGAAGAACCACTGGAATGTTGAACAGGGAAGCACCAGTTATTTTTTTACTGCATTTCCTTATCAGTAACTTATATACCGTTTAATGGGTAGATTCTGAACAGCAACTCTTCTGTAGTGAACGAGTGAGCAACCCAAGAGCTCCACGGCTTTGGTGTATCAGGCATAGGGTTATTTTTCCCCACCGTCCAGAGGCTAATGTTGTAGGTCAGTGTTTCCCAAAACTGGGTAAATTACCCAAAACTGGGTAAAAGTGGTTTTCCTTTGGGTAACGACACACAACCCATTACCCAATCACAACAGGGACATTTAAATTGACTTAAAGTGTTTTTCCTACACTGGGTAAAAAGGACTTTCTGATAAGTGGATTTGGGTAATGAAGGAAAAAGTTTGGGAAGCACTGCTGTAGGTTTACTATCTTAAGACAGTTCCATCCCAAATGGATTCTACTGCAGCTCCAAAAAGCTCCAGGCAGCAGGCCTGCCCAACCTTCCCAGACCTGGTGCCCTCCCTGCCCTCTCCACAGATGCTTGGTTTACAACACTCCTGACTTCCAACAAACACTGATCAGTCACAGAGGCCGGGACAGCGAGTGTTGTGTATATCAAGAGGGCATAGGTAGGAGATCAGTATAGGTCCTCCTCTGTGTTGCCTTATCTTTGCCTGTCAAAATCCAGCAACTGCGATCCCAAGATTAAAAAAGAAAAAAAAGAGAGAGAAAAGAATCCTCCCCCAATTTACTTTGTAAAGGGTCCGGTCCATGGCTGCTGAGCCACTAGTCTGGCTGAAGTGAACTTCTGCGTCTCAGGGTTTAGTCACAAGATAGAGGCCATAATTTGAAAGGCGATTCTGCAGCTGAATGTGTGGCTCACCTTTCTCCGAACCGGCGCCTTACAAAAGTGTGGGACTACACACCCAATCAGTCACAACCAAGATGTCCAGTAATGGGAGGTGTAGCGACATTTCTAGCGGGCACACGATTGCCAGAGGCTGAAGAAATGAACTGTATTAACAGCATAGTAGTTTTTAAATCTTCAGCTTTCTTGAGTTTCTTTAGCAAATGATGAGATCTAGTAGCACAGAATTCCTATTAGCACTGCAATAATTCCGATGTAACCTGTTGGACTTTTAAGAGTCTAGAAGCACTTCAAAAAAACAAATAGCCAATAGTCTTATTTATAGAACGAATTATTTCAACGGGAAGCCAGAAACGGAGAACCCACGAGGATCTGGTATCCGTGGACCGGTGCCAACTCGGTGGCAGTTCAAACGGGCCGGCGCTTTTAGTAACAACAAGGAGCGCCCGGAATGACGCTCGAATTCTTGCCAGAGGCCGCGGATCGGAGAAGGAGGCGTCAAGGGCCTCCTGGGCGTGATTTATATTCCTGAGGTTGTGTGACATACGGGGATGCCGAGCCGGGGACTGTGGGTGGGTGGTTAGCGGACGTTTTTATTACAGATTAATAATATTAGCATTCAGAACGGGAAACGAGGTTACTGGAGCCAAGGAATGTTTCCCCAAACGAAAATATTTTAAAACGATCTCTCCTTTCCCAAACGAAACCTTCTCCCCGTTTCAGAGATAGGTCTCGCGTTGTTCACCTCCCACTAATTCTGGGTTCATTATTTGGCGACATCCTTTTCTCTTACCGTCACACGTGAAGGTCAACTGCCAAATAAATGTCCTTTTAGATCTGAACGTACCGCGGTGAAATTATAGCTCTGTTCTCAGGCAGACTTTAAATAGAGAACGAGCGCCCCAGCTCATATTTTATCTGAAGGGTTCCGTCGCTGTCACGGAGGATCGAGAAGCGCAGGAGTATGTCTGCCCGCGTTGCTCTTAAAAAGCCTACCGGCCGTCCTGTAGGAAGTCTAATTCGCGGGTGAGGGTTTGCCTAGTTCTTCTTTCTTCTGTCCGAAGACGTTCTTCTTACCCGTCTCTCAGCTTCTTCTGCCGAAAAGCAACAACAAACCCGAATTGTTAAGAATATAAGACACACATAAACCTGCCTTGCGTCTTCTTTTAATTGGGAGGAAGCAGCGCTTTGGTACCGGGGAAAGCATATGTTAAGGGGTCTTTTTTTTTCATCAACGAAAATAAGGGATCTGGGTAACTGTTGCACCGTTTAAAAATTGAGGAAGGGCCGGTCCAGTGAGCATAAAAACAAAAAGCCTCGAAGATCGGTATTTGGGTGGTTGGGGATGAGCCAGTCCAGACGCGCTGCTGCTTTCAAGTTAGCGGATTCCAGGACTAAATATCTCCAAGTGAACCGGCGGCTTCAAGTACTGTACGGCATTGCATTAATGATGATGATAACAACAACAATGAACCGCAAGTAATGGGGTAGAGAACCGAGGGGAATCTTCCCCCCCCCCCCCTATTCGGAGTAATGTTTTTCACTCCCACCACAAACACATCTATTATAAAGTTCAAGTTCTACTCAGCTATGGATTTTTTCCCCCAACATTTGCCCCTCTTCTCTTTCCTTTTCCCTCCCTTTAAACAAGCCCCTCCTTTTTCAATTTGTTCTTCTCTGTTATATCTTCTGGATCAGTCACCAGAGTTTTTAATAGTACATTTGTGACCTACTTGGCACACTCCAAACTCCATTACCAGCACCACCACAAGTGTGTAACCTTTAATTTTGCAGAGGAGAGTTGACTCAATGCCCTTAGCTTGCTTTGAGTCTATTCCTTCCAAAGCAGTCCTATGTGTACTACTCAGAAGAAAATGCCAAGGAGTTTTATAGGATTTATTCCCAGGTAAGTTTTTGTAGGATTGCTAAGTAACTGCACAGCCATTCCTATGCATATTTATTCAGAGCCAAGACCTATTGTTTTCAGTATGGTTTAGTCCAAGAAAAGCATACTCGAATCTTAAAAAAAAAACCTGAAATAACAATTGGCCTGGTAAACCAAATCATAGATATTAAATAGAGGAAGAAGTACAAATTCCAAATGCTAAAAGTTGCTTCTTTTAGCAACTTTTTTTTTGCAGCTGTCCTCCAATCTTCTTACTTAAGCAAAGAAACTAAACTGAACTAAACTGAACTGAACTAAACAAGTGTAGATTTCTGTCCTGGTAAAAGTTAGTTTACCGTCCATGGTGATCTAAAAGTAATCCTGCAGATGAAAGAAGATGTTTGGCATCCAGTCTTGCGATGGTAATCCAAATGAAAAAATAGCCTAATATTGCAAGAAACACCCATGTTTTCTCTTCTTAGTTCTTTAAGAAAGCCTGGCCAGACAAAGCTAATATTATCCAAGTGGAGGACCAAGAAGTTCATCTGTAATTTCCAGAACCATTTGGTGCAGATAAAAGCTGAAGCTGGATTTGGTAAAGGACTCAGATGAAAAAGTTTCTCCCTGCAGAAACATCCTAAAAATGTACTGAGTGAAATATGATGTTTTCGGATAGCAAGGATGTCTAAAGAAAGAAACCAGCCAATTCCAGCGCTTCTTCCTTCTCTCAATGCCAGTTCTTGTCAATTCAGCAATTAAGCACCCCAAAAGGTAGAACTGGGGAAAAGACTGGGGGAAGAAGTAACAATAGATCTCCCATTTTGACACACTTACAGGCCAAAAATGCGCAGAGACCTCAATTTCTTCCTCCCACTCTCAGTTTGTAATGGCAACTCCCTTTCCTGACAGCAGCAAAAACTGGTGCAAACCTTTTGTCTTTGCAAGCAAAGCTCCTTTTGGACAAGAACAGGGGTAATAAATCTTGAATTACTTTGACATCATCCATCCATCCATCCATCCATCCATCCATCCATCCATCCATCCATCGGTTTACTTTACTTTTCCCACGTCAAGTTGTTTCATGCATCCCCATTCCAATTACACAACTTAGATGTAACTCCCAACAAACAAATGGTTTTGTACCTACTTTTCATATGCACAAAATAATGTGATGGGCTGCCAGAAATGTACCTTTTTTCTTTCCTAATACAGAGGCAACTCTTCCCTGCTCAATCATACATTGCCAGAGTATACAAAGAGCCAATTACAAAGATTTTGGCTTAATATATAAACTTTATTTGACTCTTCTTCTATTTCATACTCTCTGGAATGTTTAAATTTCATTAATACACACACACACCCCCTTCATTTTGCCGTGTTTCTGTTACCTTCCCCTGAAGGGTAGCTACCATAATCGTGTCATATTCTCTATATATGGCATCTAGTTTGCATCAGATGAGGTAGCAGAAGATTGAAAGACCTCTTCAGCAGCTGTACTGAAATAATTCTCAGGAGGAGAGAAAAAGTGGAAGAAGAGGAAGAAAGAGAATAGGATGACAAGAAGGTGGGGGTGGGGTATGATTCTGTTTCTGAAGGTTTATTAGCATAACTTGACATGTAGTTGAGAAGCATGTGGATCAATACAACTCCAGTTCTCCTGCTAGGCCTCTGTGTCCAGCACGTCTCTATTTGCATATTGCTTTTTCCTTAACTGACACTGTCAGGAAGCAACCTTGGCGTTTGCCCAAGCTCTCCAAAGCGCGCGCGCGCGCGCACGCACACACACACACACACACACGCACACAAACCATCGCCTCCCCACTTGCCAGATACGAAGTCTCTTTACAGTACATGTCTCCTTATCCTCTCCCCCCCCCAGTCTTCTCCCCTTTAAATGGCAAGCGGGTTATTAGTATTAGAATTAGCACTAATATTAGTATTACATTTAAGCCTCAGTCTAGGCATTGCCTGGTTGAGGGTTTGATGTCAGCGATTCTTTCTGTTTTCCCCTCCTTGGTGCCCTGTCTGTCGGTCGGTCTGTCTGTCCCCCCCCCTCCTCTCTTGCCTTCTGCTGTAAAGCCAGAGGCCATTGTTAACCGTGAACAGGGCGTACCGAGAGTATAGGGCAGTCAGAATCCAAGGATCCCTTCAACATCTTTGGAAGGCTGTCGAGAATCCTTTGATTTCTCCCTCTTCTCACCTTCCCCCTCCTCCCCAACGGATTGAGAGCGAGAGAGAGAGGACCCGAACATCCCTCCAGCAGAGCTTCTATAGAGAGATCCCCCCTCCCTTTGGCGTTATGACCGGATTTCTCCCTCTAGATATTCCTTGAACATTTTTTTTAACCGAGAGGAATGGGGGGAGCTCTCCTCGCTTATTGATTGCGTTGCTTGCTGGCTGCGAAAATATATTATGTCTGCTCGCCGCGCTGCTCTCGTCAGAGGCTAAGGTAAGGTGGACCGAAATAGGCTATCAGTTGTGAATGGCGGAGACCGTGTCTCCATGATTTATAGCTGTATGACTCGCATCGCGGTTCATGAAGAGTTCACAAGCTCTAAGCTTCCTTCCACGCAGCGACTCTCGCTCGCTCGCTCGCTCTCTTCTCCTTCTTCTTCTTCCCCCTCCTTCCCTTCCCTTCCCTCCCCTTTTCGTCTACCCCCCTTTTGCTCTCTTTTTGCTCTTCTCACTCCTTTATTTTTCCTTCTCTTTATCTTTCCCGTTTTCACTAGAATGGCTTCTGCCTCCTTCCTTCCTTCCTTCCTTCCTTCCTTCCTTCCTTCCTTCCTTCCTTCCTTCCTTCCTTCCTTCCTTCCTTCCTTCCTTCCTTCCTTCCTTCCTTCCTTTTTTCTAATCTTGGCTGTAATGAATATAGTAGCCTTTTGCTTTGAATTGTTATGTTGTATTATTATTATTATTATTATTACCATCTGCTTTGGGAAAACAAGCTTTCAACAAAAAGGCTGCTTAATTTTATTCTAGCCCAGCAATATAATTACGATTTTTCCCCCCACCCCACCATGGAGGTTAAAGGGAAAAAGGTTATGTTTCCATTTTCCACCTCGGCCTTACAGCCTTCCTTCAGTTTCATCACAAGCCTTTTACATGCTTCTGGACTCTTCAGTCCGGGTTTTTTAAAAAAAATCTATTTTACAAAAGTCCCCAAGAAAGGAGGCATCTATTTTGAAGTATCCTTGGGAATAAAAATGAAACTTCCAAGTGGGCAAGAAACAACTTCAGGGCTGTGGTTGACATTTCAACGACTAATTGCAAAGGCACGATCTGATTTCTTATTCATTATTCCAATAGATATTTCTCTCTGTGTGCATGTGTGCATGTGTTTAACTACCACAACAATTCCTTGGAGTAAATCATTTACGATTCCACCCGTCTTCGACTAAGACAAATGACCGACATTTGGAAAGTGTTGAAAGATGAGGTACAAAAAGGGACCCAAATGATAGCTACTGAGTGCACAGACTACTTTGGATTCCTTTTTGGGTAGAAAGGAGATTAATATTTTAAAGATGCAGCTTAATTTAAGCCAACAAAAGCCAACAAGCAAAAATCCTTTGCTGCCTATTTCTCCTAGGCCCTCCAGGAGAAAGGCCTTTCCCAGAAAGTCCAAAACAAACCAGGGGGGCCTAGAGAGAAGATAATAATGGCTGAGTCAGGGCACTCAGCCTTCCGCTTCCATCAGAAAATCCTTTTCTTTCTTCTTCAAACCATTTGGAGGAGAGCACTAGATTGTGATGTCTGCTACAAAATATTTCCTGGATGCTGAATTAAGGCAGGGCAGCTGCCCTAGATCTTTCCAGGAACACCCTGCCATGGAAGATTTTAGCCGCCGCGGACTTCTAGAAAGCAATGGCTGCAATTCCAAGGCCAGGGCAGAGAATCACAAACCTGAAGAGGAAGAGGTAGGGAAGAGGTGAGATATGAAGGATACGTAGATTTTGGATTGAATCAATGTAGGGAAGGTTGGTATATTTACCCATCCCCTGACAATGGGCAGAACCAAATGCAGGCTTTCAGTACTATTTTTTTATGCCTGAAAGGAAGTAAAACAGAATGTAGCCCTCTGGAATGCAATGAAACACAGAAGGGCTGAAGAGAGATAAAGAGAATTCCTTTCCACAGATCCATGTTTTGGTCGATTATATATGTTATAGCTCTTATTATATTTATAAAATTAATTTTCCTTATGAGTGAAAGGAGTCCCCTTTCTTTTGGAAGGATATCATCTCCCATCTAAAATAAAATAAAATAAAATAAAATAAAATCCGTACATAAAAGTTAAAGGGAAAGAAAAGCAAGGGACCAAATGGTGTTGTGAGAAACGGGATTTGTTTTGTTCAAAGAGCAGATGAGAAGAAGTCAGCTGTAGCTGGGCTCTAGGAAAGAGGAGGCCAGGCTCACACCTTGAGCGGCAACAAGGCAGGATTTTAACGACTCCAGGGAAGAGGGGTTTCCACAGCCAATTTCAAATGGCAATCAGAGTTGTAAAAACAGCATCAAAAGAACCAACATCAAAGAACTTGAGCTCGTTCCTCTTTTGGAAGCAGCAGATTAAATAAATTAACCAAATCTGGAAATATTTCAGAAGTATTAAAAAACATTTTCAATATGTTAAATGGCCATTTAAATTTGAGTTCTGAACCTCAGAAGCTTTTAAAGGTACGGTTAAATATAATTTTATCCAATTTATACTTAGGTTTATTTTTCCAAAGCTCTTCAATCCTGAATTGGGAAAATATTATACTTTAATTTTGCAATAGAACTCAGGTGAGAAACACTTGGTAGTTCCATGTGGGTGCCTGACTGTGGTTGTTAAAAATATGCAAATGCTACTAAAATTCATTCCGAACAGATTTTCCAAGTGACCTTCCACCTCAGACATAGTTTATCTGGAAGTCAGTTCCACAGATTTCCGGAATTTTAACTTCCAAGCCCCCTCCCGTCCCTGTTTCCTTCGTCCTCATTCAGTCCCTTAAATAGGTGGAGCGAGACTGGGATCCATTTACTTCTTTGGGGAGTGGAAATAAAATACCTCGTACTGGAGGAAGTGTGCGCGCGTGGGTGAAAAGACGGGTACGTAGAGAGGTAGTAGGACTATCCGCGGCAGAGATTTTGGAGAATTGGGTTGAACGTCTAAAAGGAAACCTGCGGCAGCAAAATCTCCCTATCTACCGGAACTATATATAGGTAATGGTGTAGTTAAAACAAGCAAGCGGACATTAAAAAAAAGAACTGAACTCTAGAACAAGAAGGTCGGAAAGAAAGCAGAAGAGGGAAACGCTACTGAGGAATTGATTTGGTGAACGGTTCGCCCGTATGCAGCCTCTTTGTGTGTGTGTGTGTGTGTGCGCGCGCGCGGGGATATATATGTATATATCTAGAAATCTTGGCCCAATGGAGAGAGGCGAGGTGCGTCCCAGATCACCCGGCAAAAAGCTGTTGGCGGCGGCGGCATCTGCTCCCCGCTCCCCTCCGTAGCCGGCCAGCTATTCATGTCACGCGCTTTTCAGCCGCCAAGATGGATTCAGAGGCCAAGCCGTATCATTGTGTATGCCTTCTAACCTTTCAGGTCAGCTTCCAAAAGACACCGGGGGAAGAGAAGGCCCCCTCGTCACGTGACCCGGGGGGTGCCAATGTCCTTCCATGAGAGGGCCAACCGGAGCCTGGTAGCAGCGAGCGAGCGCCTCGGGGAACCCCAGCCATGCAGAAGACCAGCTACTACGACACCTCCCCGCTCTTTGGGGCTTACTCCTACCCCGGGGCCAACGGCTTCGGTTACGAGGGCCCTTCTCCGCAGCCCTTCCAGCCCGCGGCTCACGTGGAGAGCGATTACCAGCGGCCCGCCTGCACCCTCCAGTCTCTGGGCAATGCGGCCCCACTGGCCAAGGCGAAGGACCTGAACGGGAGCTGCCTGCGCCCCAGCTTGCCTCAGGAGCACCACCCGCCCCCGCCCGTCTCGCCACCCACCAACCCCATCACCACCAGCAGCGGCAGCGGCAGCACCACGTCCAACAGCACCGGCGGCAGCAATAACCATTGCCAATCGGGGGCGGTCAAAAGTGTCCCCAGCAAATCCGGCCTGGCCTCTAGTAACGCCGCCCTCGCCAAGCAGATTTTCCCCTGGATGAAAGAGTCGAGGCAAAACGCCAAGCAAAAAAACAGCTCCCCCTGCGCAGGTATCTTCTGCTTTTGGAAATACCCCACACTTCCCGTGCACCTACAGCGCTGTCTGCGCCCTCCCCAGCACTCGCACCCGCAGGCCCAGTCTGGCTAGAGACAGCCGGGGTATGTGTGTGTATAGGAAAGATGGGGTGGAGGGGGGCAAACCACTGCGATGTTCTCCTGCTCAAGGGTGGGCAGTGCCAGGCACTGTGTCTGCAGTGGCATGCTTTCCCCTCCCTTGCCTGAAGGGTCTGGGCTAGGGACCCAGCCTGCCTGGCCCCGAAGATCATAATTTAAGTTAGGGCAGCAACCTGGGTGGAGCAACAGTCCACATCAGTTGCTGGCTCAGGGTGACTGGGGGAGCAGGGTTTGCTGTTCAACATATCTGGATTACAAGAAAAGGGATGGTTAAGATGGCTCAGAAAAAAGGACCTGCTTGGGAACTTGATCTTGAAGGAAAAGCTTGTTACAGAAGTGAGAAGTGGCTGGCAACAAAGACAGGAATCTGTCCCAGAGACAGAGCTGAGAGTGCCGGAAGGGGAATAGAACAAGGTATGGGTGGAGAAGGAGTGGTTCTGTGAATTGCGCATGAAGGCAGAAGGGCTAAAGGTGGCAAAGGAGGAGCAAGAGGTTCATGTATTAGTTAATGTCAGAACTCCCTTCCTACCTCCATTCCTTCCAAGAACAACATGGAATTGGACACTAATCCCACATGATGATTAGTATCAGCTACTTATACTGGAGTAATGCTCTGTCTCTCACACCTACACATATGCAGAGGTTTAGTCATCAGTAAAAGCACTTCTCTTTTATGTCAGAGAAAGTTAACTTCCTTTAGTCCCAACTGTTGGACACAGTGTAGGTTGCTACAGGTAGGCGGGCCATTTTGTAATGCTCCCTATTAAGAAGAAAAAGAACCTGAACCTTCCCTCTGAAGGTAAAACACAACTGCATCAGCTGTCTTTGTCTCATGGCAGGGAGGCTCGCTGTTTTTGTTTAGCTGCAGGAGCCTTCCTGATGGCTCTCCAAAGCAGTTCTATCCACCTTCCACCACAGGGCCCTGTCATCTCCTCCTTCAGTCTGCTGGCTATAGAACAAGCCTTCTTCACACCAGACAGTCTGGGCAGAGCTGGCTTATGAGTTATGGTCTCCGGTTTATAATGTCTGTTTTTTACACCTGACAAAATGTATTTCCATCAAAGTCCTGAGATGTGTGCTATACTCCATTTTATATGCCATTGGTTTAGCATGGATGCTCACTAATATCCAGCAGAGATTGACTAATTTGTTGCAGGCATGAAGGCTACTGTTTCCCAATCTCCACCTTCTAATGCCACACAAAATGGGTTTTGTCCATATATAATGTAGTCATTTAGTCCAAGTCTTGCCTGGTAGAAAAAGGAGGAGGTTTTTTTTTTTGCTTGATATTTAAAGTATAGAATTATTAGGGATAGCAAGTTTTATAGGGGACAAAGCTCATAATAGCCACAAATGTCAATGGCTCCAGATTCATTTCTAAGCACTTTGGTGTCAAGATTCTAAATTAAATGGAAACAGGTGAGAGTAACTTTATTAGAACTCATTTCTAAATATACTTATAGTTCTTCTCTAGGTATAAATTCCTTTGAAGTCAGTGAGGTTCCTTTCTTAATAAAAAGTTTAATTTGTGGAATAAATATCTTATAGCCAATTCTTTATACTAAGTGATTTTGAATCAGCAGCACTATTCAAAGTTGTGTACAATGACACAGTTCAGTTTTGATGAATAATTTGCATAAATGTGTTATTGTGCAAAAGGTACAGAGCTAAATTCATGCTTGAATTAAGGGAGCGACCAAATTAATATGTTTGAGCATATTAATATGGTCCTACTAAAAGGCAATAGCTGGAATCCCAGTGTGGCATCTATGTGCCTGGAGACATCACATCTGATAGACTTTTTACATTTAAAAAACCTTTCAATTAAAAATGTATTGGAAATTGGCATGCTGCATGAGCAAAACACCGTCCTCCAGCGTCACCTTTATTTCTACTAATGCCTTTGGGCCCCAGTGGACTCCATTAGGTTGTTTTGTTTTGTTTTTTAAGAAAATAAAAATGATAGGTGATTGCAGCCCAGTACTTTTTCTGGATGCATGTCCACTTGCTCAGAGTAAGAACAGCAGCAAACAATGGTAAGTAGGGAACACCCTACAGATGACCATCCACAGTGGTTGAAGGGGTGGGCAGCATTCTGATAAAACTGTGTTTTCTTTTCCCCATGGCAGTCATTTGGGGAAAGAATAAATTCCTAAGCAGCCATTCCATGAGAGCACCCCATAGCATGTTCCAAGATTCCAAATGTGCCAGCAAAAACAAAAGGTTTGGGAATCCCTGAGACAGATTATATCCTGGTTTTCATAATAGTAGTAGTTCCTCTTGCATAATCACAGCTTCTTTTGATTCTTGAGCAAAGTTTGCACATGTTGCATTGAGGAAGAGGGTTAGCATTTGCATGTCTCAACCTATGCATCTGGGAAAATGAGAGAGAAAAACAATTAAGATGGAGTAAACCAGAGAACAGGAATTCACAGTAAGTGGAATCATAGCCTAGAATAACAACTGTATACATTAGATTCAGGTTCACACATGCCTATAATTCAGAACTAAATGGAAAAGCTCTCATCCTTCACTGGAAAGTACAGTGTTTAAGGAGAGAGCTTTGCAAAGGCAGGTTCACAAACCACTGTGAACTCTCACTAGTGTCCACCAAATCAATATTAACTGCATCCCCAGTACTATTTTTGTCCCACATAAAAACATTTTGTTGAAACTGTTACATTTTCTTTACATCTCTTCTGACTGCAAGAACACAAGACTTTTACTGTACATCACAACAGTGCTGGGGATATTACAAGTTTATTCAATATGTAGTAACTGTGGCTTCAAATTAAGTGTGTTTGAGCAGCTGCAACACATCTCTGAACATATTCACATACACACATATCTTTCGATGTAAGTTTGTTAGAAAGCAAAACTCTCCCTAATAAGGCTGAGAATAGGTGTAGGGCTGAAGAGGGTGGAAGATCCTTGAGCAATAGAATGTTTTTGTCCTGTTTCAGGTTGTGGATCTAGAAATCATTTGGAAAAAGTCATTTTTCATATTATATTTGCTTCTATGGTGGGGAGTAAAAAGGACTTCTACAAGGCAGGGAGGGGGAGCTTTTTATTACTAATGGTTCCCCCAACTGTAGTTTGAAATAATTAGTCCAGCTGTAATGCCTCAAATTTCTGCTAACATATTCTTTTGTATGTGTGCCCTGGGCCTGAGCCCTTTTGCTTTGCACTCAATCTTTCTTGCAAGTCAGGACTGGAGGGTTGGGGACCAATTCCCAGCTCCTTAAAAACAAACACAATTCCCATTTTCTTTAAAGCACAAGATAAATACCAGCATGTATAGAAGGCTTGCTGTCCTTTCCTAAATACACCCTTTGCACTTTTGATTGTAAAAATACCTTGGCACAATCCCACAGGAAGTTCTCCTATGCAGCCCTCCCTTGGAATAAGTGGGGCTTGCAGTGGGCATGTGCCTTTCATTAGTGCAGAGAGAGAGAGAGAGAGAGAGTGTGTGTGTGTGTACTCCAGGCATAGACTTATGAGTTACACCTCTCAAAGGCAGGTACCCACTTTTGCGGGCTCATTCAGACTAGCAGACTTGGGGGGCTACAAGCAGGGCAGGTCTGTATACCTGGGTGCTTGATTCATTTCGCCTTGCCAACCATGCCCACGTAATTTCCTCTGAAAGGGTCTGCTTCAAAATAATCGACTCCCAAATAAATAGCTCTGGATTTCTTTTCTGCATGACATGATCAAATTTTCATAAAGCGTGGGGGCAGCTTTGGAGAACAGAACTCTTAATAAATGACACGATTATGGAGTGGGGACGGGGGGAGGGTGTATCCTTCTCGCCCGTCAGAGGATTTATTAAGAAGCCTGTGCATTCAATTTTCTGCATGTAAGTAATTATCTTTGATTTCATTTCCCGACCTCCATTCCAGAAAGCTGCAGTGGCGAGAAAAGCCCTCCGGGCTCCTCGGCTTCCAAGAGGGCCCGCACAGCTTACACCAGCGCCCAGCTGGTCGAGCTGGAGAAGGAATTCCACTTCAACCGCTACCTTTGCAGGCCGCGCCGAGTGGAGATGGCCAACCTGTTAAACCTCAGTGAGCGGCAGATCAAGATCTGGTTCCAGAACCGGAGGATGAAATACAAAAAGGATCAGAAGTCAAAGGGCCTCGGGTCCTCCTCGGGGGGGCCTTCCCCCACAGGGAGCCCACCCCAAGCCCTGCAGTCCTCTGCAGGCTTCCTGAACGCCCTGCACCCCATGACTTCGAACTATGAAGCTTCGTCTCCGCCCTCCTTCAACAAACCGCACCAGAATGCCTACGCCATGCCCACTGCCTACCAAAACCCCATCAAAGGATGCCCCAGCCAACAGAAGTATGCCAACACGGCACCTGAGTACGATCCTCATGTCTTACAGGGTAATGGGGGTGGCAGCTACGGCCCCCCCAATATGCAAGGCAGCCCAGTCTACGTGGGTGGCAACTACGTGGATTCTCTGCCCAACTCTGCCTCATCGCTTTATGGGCTGAACCCCCTTCAGCATCACCAGCCCCCCAGCATGGAGTACAACGGGGGCCCCCAGATGGGCTCCAACCAGCACCATGGGCCTTGCGAGGCCCACCCGACCTACACGGACCTTTCTTCTCACCATGCTTCTACTCAGGGTAGAATCCAAGAGGCGCCCAAGCTGACCCATCTGTGATGAAGGGCAGGGCAGACTCGGTGGGGAGTTAATAGAGAAGGGAGGCGGGCATGGGATTGGTGGGTTGGTGGACAGACTGATTGGTTGAAGCCGTGGGCTCTTTCCTTGCAAAAGAGAATGGGCGCACAAACATTTGTGTTGAAACCCTTTATGAAACCCTAAATCTGTTGCTTGAGGGGCACAGTTCATTTGTGCTGTGTCTTGCAAGCCCTGCCAGATTGATCAGGGTGGCTTCCCTAAGGTGCAAAAGAGCTTAGGAGGCTTATGGCTGTGCCATGCTCTTTGGGGTGGAAGTATTCCTGTATATTCCCCTCTCAAAGAAAAGTGAAGGCTGCTGACAGCCCAGTACCCTTCATGTGGTTGAGATAATAGTCCTCAGATTAAAGCAAACAAAACCTAGGGCTCCTGAGCCCCTGGTTGAGCTCTAGAAGGCCCTATTGTAAGCCCAAGCTAGGGATAGCCAGACTAGTGCAACCCCAAAGTGTGAAAAAGTCATTAAGATTGCGGGAATCAACTCCCATTTTCCTCAGTGTGAGAACTTACTTTGAGAAAGGCATCTTAAACACACTCCATCTTTTGTGTTCTAGTCCAATTTAGGCGAAGGGAGTAGAGAGGGTGTCAGAGTGAGCTTGTGCTTTCTTGGACACAACTGTTGCAGGTTTTGTGAATATACATATGGGAGCCATGTTGTTAACTGCTCAAGATAACATCTTGAATGAAACAGCACATTTTCATGAGATACCAGCTCTCCACAGGCAGGGTGAAGGCGTATTGTAAACCAGGAAGCACGGTTGCAATCCAAAGACAAGCTGAAGAACTGTCCCAGCTCACTATGCCACAAGAGAGGGTAACTTCATGCCTTTTACATTTTTGGACTTCAACTCCCATCAGCCCTGGTCAGCTAATAAATACGAAGGCTTGTGGGAGATGCAGTCTGGATCATCCAGAGAGCAACCGATTGCCTACCACTGTTCTACCACCCCCTTTTGCATAACTGCTAGAATCATAATTACTCCCAAGTAAATCTCTGTCAAGGGGAATTCCATTGAAACAATCTGAATGGCAAAAGGAGTCACCATTCTCTCTGTTCATGGGTCACATTCCCAATCATGCAGGCAGTGAGGATTCTTAATGAGATTAGGAGCAAAGATTCCAATCATGTGTATGTGTCCTATACACACCACAAAACTGCAGCCTATTTATATGCAACAGATGCTTTCCTTAAATATAGATTGATTATTTACATTCATTAAGCCTCCAATCGGATACCCACTTCCACTGCAGGAGGAAGGGTTTGGATGTGTGTAAGATTGCCCCATGAAAAAGACCTGCTGAAACCAGTGACTGATGGACACAATCCCTCCCCCCCAAAAAACTTTAGCTGCCATTTGTTTCAATGCAGTTTGTGCAAGAGAATTTTCTGCTGAAAGTTGTCTAGCTGTAGAACTTAACTTCCATTCATTTCAAGTATTTTCTTTTCTTAGAAGTATGCGAATACTTTTGTTTACAATTATAGAAGGGTATATAGGTGTTTGGAGACAATCAGCCATAGTGGAACGTACACTTACACAGACACACATGCACGTAGGGACTCAGTCAAAGCCACTTTGACATGTGGGAAAGGGAGATGTCACTAGTGAATTTCACCGCTTTTAGAATTTCTTTTGAGAGTCTATTTCAGATTTGCATTTCACACATATATTTGACCTGAGGTTTCGACACAAATGTTTTGTATGTAATAAAAAAGTCCTGGTTATTCTGAATTTTAGAAATCCATTGAAATAGACATTTTGTTTTTACTTTTTAAAAGAAAAAAAATCATACAACATGCACAAAAAGCTCTGGGTGTGGATCTTGAATGCACCTCAATATTTCTTATGTCTATCGCTCTTCTTCCTTAGCTAAATACTAACCTACCACAATTTTTAAGGGTTTATTTTATGAAGAAGAAAGGGAGATCTAAGGTATTGGATGGAAAGCTGTCTTTTTCCATTCTCAGTGTATCTCCACCCATATGCAAACTGTTGAACAGGCTCCCCGCCCCCTTGGCCAGTTTCCTTCACCAACCCAACACTCCATTAACTGCAAAAATACATCCTTACAAATTTTTCACTGCTATATTCCCCTCCCTCTTCTTTAATTCCATCAGTTTTTTTTTCCAGAATTGGGCAGCAGAGTGATTCCTTTGCCAATTAATTTTAACAGCAAAATTGAGCTTGCTTATAGAAATAAAAGTCTAACATCTGGAAGGAGAAAAATAGAGACCTCCCCTTGTCCTTCCTAGTGAAATGATTGCCTACCCTTCTTTATTATTTCTGTTTTAAGATTGGTTAAGGGCTGGGGAACTCTCTCACATCTAAGATGTCTTTGCGTTTGTTTGCGTAACTTCTCTTGAACGTGAAAACAGGGTATATTTGATCAGAAACTGTTATGTCCTCCAAATGGAAGCGAAGTAAAGGATCCTTTGGGGAGGGGACTTCTTTACTGGCGCCTCTTCTTTGGCCTGACATTCTTTCTTGCACTTAGAGTTTACATTTTAATGGCTATATATACCAACTTTTGAAGGACACACATTGGAATACGATTTTCAATGGAGATGTGCCATGTTCCGGTAAACATTCATATATATAAATATATAAATATATATTATATTATATTATATTTATTGGTTATAGCCAGTTTTAAACTATTTTTTTCTTTTGTTGCATTATTTATCCCCAACATTTATGTATTTATAAGGAAAATGTACTTTTTTTTAGTATTGACTTGTTATAAAGGACTATGGTGTTTTTTCTTTGTCATTGTACAACCAATTTTTCTTTTCTATTCTTCCTGTTCTCCCCATTCTTTTTCTTTTTTAGTTATTGTAATTTAGGGAAAAGGCCAGTAGTTACCTTCGTACTTAAAATAATGTGTTTAGTTCTACTGGAGGCATGAAATCAGGCTGTAATTGTATAGTCCTCAGTTAGAAGAACTAGTTAATCCCCACCCCACCCCACCCCACCCCATTCTCCTATTCCTCCACCGCCACTTCCTCCTCTTTTTTGAAGCATCTTCCTTTGTTCTTTACAGTAGATCAGTTTATTTCTTTGCTGAAAGGGTTGTCTGTTGAACAATTCTTGAATAAACTTTCTGTTCTTAATTTGTTCTTGTCCCATTGGTCAGATTTGAAAACAGGCAGAGAAAGGAGGTATCAAATGGAATGAAGCTGTTCATTTTTAAAAAAATAGAACTTCTAAATTTTTTAGCCATTAATGAGAAAGGCATTTATCTGTCTTATTGCTCCTTCCCCACTCCTGTTTATCCTTTAGGTTATGACAGTCACTGCTTTATTTTATAGCTTATAGAACAAGAGCATTTTCCCCAGCTGATTAGAATTATTTTAAAAGTTAATCATGGGAGGGGGGTTTGATTTCCCTCCCACTTTCCCCACAATGACCTCAGTCTCCCCCCTTCCACTTTGAAAATCTTGTTCCAAGTAGTCTCACGCCAATTAAAATTACCCTTCATCTTCTGTGGATACAAAGAAGGGTGATCACGTGCCATCCAGACTAAACTGCCATTGGGCCTAAAATGAAAACAAAGGAAAATGATTAATCATAACAAAAGGCGCACAGGCTTTCTTGTTGAAATTAAGAGCGAGTGCATGTGGGTGGGTGTTGGGGGAGAACCTATGGTGAAATTAAATCACTAAATAAAACAAGAAAAGAGTTGGAGGCAGATGCTGCTTGGAGCAAGTTGGGGGGAAGGGAAGGTGTTTAAAAAAAGAGAGAGATAAGAATTAAGCTTGGCTAATCTGCTTTTCAAGCTCCCAACCTAGATGAGAATTTACTCTTTACAAAACTCTTATGAGGCTGGAACCCAATGTCAATGTCCTGTCAAATTAGAATGTTATGTTTATACGGCAGTAGAATGACTCAGATCAAAACTCGCATGTGACTGAAGAAACGAGCTGTTCTCTTTTGATGATGCTTTGTTAACTCCACCTTTCTGTGAAGGGTTGTAGCAATGGGGCCTTCAAGGCAGAATTTGGGGGCAGAAGGCCACCTCACCCACATGATGTACAAGAGGATCCCCAAACACTTGCAAAGCTGGTTTATCAAATGCTGAAGTCAATAAGAGGAGTGGGCTGGGATTAAGTTCAGGACTCCCCTCCCAAACCATGAAGCCCAGGTACTCTAGGACCACCTAGTATTAATGGGGAGGTTTGTAGGTTGTTGCCATCACTGCTGCTCTCACTATTAGGAACACTGTTCTACAGGATATTTTTAATTCATAGCAAACACTATGCTCTGTGATTGAAGTCAAGCTTTTCACCTTGTACTTATGAAACCCCCTGTGTGAGAGAGGAAGAAGCTGAGCATTTCTTTCTGAAACTTTTTCTTCACTGGGTTTGGCAAGTGGAAATAAGTTTGTGTTTTGGGAACTTATGACTGAAAGTATTCCTTTATTCAGCATAGCCGGTGTGGGGATTTCAGCTGTGCAGCATCTATGACTCTCCTTGTTCAGGATTATTTGTGTGATATCTTGATAGATCTCTGTAGTTATACTTCCTAAAGTAGAAACATAATTCTAAGTCAGTGCTTCTGTTAGAAAGGGCAGTTGGGCACTGAAGTGGTCTTTCTGTGGCACATCCCACTGGTTGTGGGATGGTATAAAGAATTACATACTCGTTGTATGAATGCTCTAACTTTGAAGCTTAATTTCAAAAATCTTTTCCAAGCAAGCAATTGAGACCTTGGGTAAAAGGGATCTGTCCTTTCCTTGGCAACCTATTGTGCAAGGAGGAAAACTAAAGGTGTGAGTCAGGAGCAGTGAGAATGATGGCTCTACCACTGCTTGATTCAACCCCACCCATTGCTAGCATGGAACGTGGCCCCCATGTGCAAGAATATGCCCCAGCAGAACAAAATGCCTGTTTATCTTGGTCCTATAGTCTAATTGGAATACTGCAGGTTCACTGGCTGTGTTGGCAAGACACAAATCAGTTGATAACATGCTAACCTTGATAACATGCTAACCTTGGTTAGGGGTTAGGGTGTGTGTGTTTATGTAGAGTAGTAGCAGTTTTGAGAACCAAATCTCTTGGGTTAGTCTAAAATTCAATGTCCTGCATGAACCTAGAAAATGGGTGACTTCAGTAACCATTTTGGATATGTTGACTGAAGACTGCCTATATATCCTGGTACCAGTTTTAGTGAGCTGATACTAGATACATCCTGTAACAATCATATGCCTTCTGCTCCCATACCAGTATCTGTAATAATTATATATTGGAGGCAATGCATCTTTGTAAATCAGCTGCTGGAAAACAGTAGTGGGAGAAGACTTCTGCCTTTGTGTCCCGCTTGTGAGGGACGGGAGCATCTGGGTGGCCATTATAGAATAAAGGATGCTAGATGAATCAGATGCAACAGAATTTTTTTTTATTAATATCAGCTTTAGAGAGAGACATCTATCTAACATGAGATTGTGTAAGCATGTGAGGATGAACTGTAAGCTCAATTGTATGTTCTCTGCTTTTCTGAAGCCATCGTCATAGGCCTGATACAGATATTACTAT
The DNA here is from genome assembly GCF_035149785.1 of Candoia aspera. NCBI lineage: Eukaryota > Metazoa > Chordata > Lepidosauria > Squamata > Candoiidae > Candoia > Candoia aspera. The sequence goes on along the minus strand of NC_086156.1, from coordinate 82,674,468 downwards.
TGCTTTATGGCCCTGCTACCATGTGTTCTTCCGCTGTGCTACAGAAATAGTCTGTATAGGGTGGAACCATCTCAGCTGAATTAGTGTCGTGGCTCCTTTCTGCAATAGCACCACTTGCTTCCGAAAGTTTTATGGGGAGGAACCAAAAGCATTCATCTGCCACAGCTTCCCCCAACCTGATATCCACCTGATTTTGTTGGACTGCGTGCACAGGTTGGAGCAGGCTGATCTGGGCCATATTGGTCACATTTACACAGAGATAAAGTACTTGTTATGTTGGCCATAGGTAAATGCTTGCCCATATAAAAAACAGGTCTCATCACTTGGGCCACATACATGCTATGTGAGCCAACTCATACGCTAAATACGTTGAATGTGCTGAATATTTCTGGTATCATGTGAGATAAGATACAGCACAAAGAAAGCCTATGCACCTGGCCAGATTCATAGAACTTTTCCTGCACTTCATTAACTTCTTATTGGAGTCTATAAGATTGGCTTGGCATACTTCTCCCTGGTCTATAGCTTCTTAGAAAGGCTGCTACATATTGTTTTGTGTTACAGTTGATTGTTTATTGTAGCATGGTTTAAATGTGATTTCAATTTGCTCTCAACTGAGCTCCAAAGCAGTTTAATTGTCTTCAGCAGGATGACTAGAGAGAGAAAGAGATTCTAGATGGCAACACTATTCTCACTGCTTTTAAGACCTATCTTTGCATCTATTGTTGGTCTGTGGCTCTATCTTTAATGAATGCAGGAAGGAGAAAACTAGATTGCTTCTACAAACAGGCATGAATTCCAGGCCAAAGGGACTTAAAAAAACATTTGGTTTTGTTTTGTTGGTATATTAAGTTCCACTGATAATTATAGCTTTCATGCAATTATAAATAACAATTTTTTAAAAAGCACCCAAAGCACCCTTTCTTGCATTCATGGTTGTAGCTGGGTTATGCTCATCCATGCAAGAAGTAATTTAATATTCTGTGGTGCTGTAATTTAAAAGCATAAGAGCGTGGAAACTTTGATTGGGATCTGATCAAACAACAATAGTCAAAGAATGCAATATCTCCCCTCCCCCACTATCATTTCCCTGACTGTGATTTTATGGATGATTTAACTGAACTAAAATATTGGCCCCCATGTTATTCAGACCTCTGTGAAAAGGTTTCCTCAAATAAATTATCCTAGCAAAAAGGTCTAGTTCCTGGCATGCTACTACAAGAAATAAATCTTAGGGAGTAATAGCACATGCAGTACTTTATCTTATACTTAACGCTGCCTCCACTATGCACAAATAAAGAAAATTCTATTATGTTCAGTAACTTGGCTTTCAAAATCAAGAATTCAGAATCAGATATAAGTCTGAAATATTTTTTAAAATGAGTTATTATTCTTTTATGTGGGAGTGCCTCATGTTCTTAGACACTTTGGACTAAATGTGTCAAACAAGGAAACCTCTTTACTATTTTTAATACTTGCACATTGCTCTTTTAACAGCTGTACAATCCTATATTCAGAAGTAATTCCCATTCAGTTAAAAGGGTATTATTGCTAGGTGTGTTGGTGATAGGAGTGCAGCCTGTTTCAAAATGTTCAGGTCAAGTGAAGGTTAATTGGCCAGAAGATTCTAGCTTCTGACAATGCCCAGGAAAGCTCACCTTTTAGCCATACCTTCACAAGTTGAAATATTCCCTCCCCTGCATTCTTGGTACATTCTTTCCAACAAGCTCTCTCTGTGGTCTCTGTGTTTGGTTGAATAAGACAACATCAGAATCCTGCATGTACAGATACTGAGAGCTAGAATTTAAGTTTAAGGTCTAGGTTCTGTTCTTCTTCTAAGCATATTCGAAAACAATGGCAAGCGTAAAAACAAAAATGCTTTTAGAGAAATTGCCTTACAAATTTACTTTTCTTTTTAGCCTTCACTAAATTTATTCTCCTAATCATCTGACCTGTTCCATCCATCAGCTCTATTTTTCAACATTTATATTTTTAAAAATACACACTAATTTACAAAATAAACTTGTCTCTCATTCACAAAACTGACTTTTCCCAGGGCAAAATATTTATTTAAATATTTATTTCTAAAACTTGTTAGCCATCCTAAAGTTACAACTCTCAGGGCAACATACAGTTTAAAGAAAACTATAATGCATGCACATAAAGTACATGATATCAGTCCATTAGAACAGTTTATAAAAGCAGCAGAGATTTAAAATAAACAAGATAAAACTATTGAAAGCAACAGAACAGAAATTAAAAGACCTAGGACCAAAAAAGGACTTTGGCACTGAAAAATAGCAGAGTGGAGTCAGATGGGTTTTACAGGGGAGAATACTCCCTAGCTTGGATGGACTTCCACTGAGGCTTCAGCATGTGAGGGCACCTGGAGCAGGACCGCTCATGACAATCTCAGGGGTGGGGTAGAATTTATGATAGTTAATTATATTACATCAAACCATCTCTGTACCTGTGTCTAAAACGTGGATTCATATAGTTTTGCATCTGTAGTATTACCAAATATATTATTCAGTGTCACTGTAGATGAACCACAGATGGACCAACGAAGTCAGTGTTTTTTAGTTGAAAGCAGCAATTAATGGCACTGATACTGGCAATGCAAATACAGCTAGATTGAATATGATAGGCCAAATGGACTTTATGTGGAAAGTGGATATTCATTCATAGCATGAAAGTGGAATTGAAAGTGAAATTCAACAGGTGACTTCTCTACAGACCAACCTCAAGCGCTGAAAAGAAACTGACTTACAAATACCCTGATTTAAGTTTCTTTTCATTTTTTCAACAGACCTTAATGCTTTTACAGTCTAATCCCTTTCCAGTTTGGGGGGAATCTAAAGTTGGAGGTGATTTGTTTAAAAATTATCCAGATGTAAACTGAACTATGCTATCACCACAACTATGGGCAACTGTATTTTGTGATAATTGTACCATACTTCATTCTCGCAGTATTTTTAGAAGCTGTGAAAAAAGAATTAAATTGACTATGACCCCAGAACTACAAATGGTCTAAAATTGATCATGATAGGATAAGCTTTACTTTGTACACATTTTAAATAAAGCAGCTTAGCAAAGACAACTGACACTTTGGGGAAAGGAAAGAACAGATAATAACACTGCTTCTCAGATCCATTGCTCTGTTGAGGCTGCATCCTTCTCAACAGAATGGTTTGATCTGGAATGCAATTGGTTTTTTTTTTTAAAGTCAGACAGGGCTGCATCATGAGCAATGTTTCCCAAAATAACATATATGCCATAGTTTGGGGCAAGAAATAGTAACTATTGCTAAAAGTAATGCTTCCAAATAACATTTTCACCACAGATTTTGAAATACTTCTTAACACTTTACAGTTTCTACAAGCCACAGCAGAGCACCTCTCAAAATACTGTATTATTTTTGCATTGGCTAACAATGTTAATTATTTACAGCATTGTAGTTTTCAGAACCCATCTTAGGTCTGCCCACATAAGCTCTTGGAATTTTTTTTCCTCACTTACAAGCCATCGATTTCTCCCAGATTTAAGGTTTTCATGCCACCCACATGGATGTTTGAACTAACAAAGTTTCTAAGTTTTTGCCTCTCTCCTCTACTGAAGTTTTCCAGCTCTCTTTTCTAGCATATCGGAGGCTAGAGAGAAATGCAGCTTGAATAAACAAATGGTAAACAGCATTCTCGATTCTCAGATGCTCTTTTGGTTTTTATCTCTTATCCCCACCTCAATTTCCCACCCTCTAGCCTTCAAACTATTTTATTTTGTACCTTTACCAAGCAAGTCCAAATCTGTGGAAAAAAATCTTCTTTCAGAAATTCTGATAAACATCCAAATTCTTTAAGAAGTGAGCAAAGCCTGGGCTGTCAGAAGTCTTTGGTGAGAGAAGATTGATCGCCCCCCCTCTCCCTCTCCCCCTCAGTCTCTGCTCTTCAGTTGCTCAGTTTGTGGGCAACTTTTAAAAAGAGGGCGGGGGCGGAGGCCTGGAAAGTTTCTTAGATACCTCCTTAAGAACCTGTTTTTATATTTGAAAAAAGGCTTTTAAAATTAAGTTGATGACCCCATAAAATATACATCTGAGAGGGAAGAAGAGATAAATTATGGTGGGGAAGTGTTAGAAGTTTTCCCTTTATTCTTAATGAAACTCTTCTCACAGATCTTTAGTTAGTAGCCCATGCCCTCTTTCCCCATCAGCTCAAACATTCCTGTCTCTAAGAGGCTTGCTCTAGAATGTGTTATCAAAAACACTTTCGAAAGTCCTTTCATACTGATTTGAACTGGCCACTTTGGAACGTTTTTAATTCGGATTAGATTCAAGTCAGCTGTTCACAGGAGTTTGTTTCATTTAGTTTCAGGGCGGCTGATTGTAAACGGGAAGTGTCTGTGCTGCCTGGGATAGACATCTTCTCTATACCTGATGTCTGTCCTCTCTTTCAACACCCCTTTTCCCGCCTTCGTTCTCTCTCCTGGATGGGGCCGGTCACTCAATCCTCTTGGCAGATAAACTTAAAAGGCAAACTGCTTACCCCCCCACTACCGCCTCCTCAGTCAAACCTTCAGGAGCGTCTTCCTCTGGCTTTAGCATTTGCAATCAGGACTAGAAATCTCCAAATGTGACAAATGGGAGTATTATTGCTGTTATTATTGTCATGCTTGCTATTATTATTAGCCATGATGCGGGGGACCCCAGCCCTCTGTTTTCAACTAGGTTGGCCCTGCTATTGGGCCAGCCAGGTCACGTGATGAGGAATTGGCTGCAATTTATCCCTGCTCGTCAGTTTAATAGAGCAAGGTCCCCATACGCCTGTTTTATCAGCAATATAAGATATTAAAAAATAAAAATAAAAAGGTGGGTAGAAGACGGGGAGGAGACTGAAAATAATATTAATACTAAAAAGGATATAAAATATTGGAAGGGCCTCAAAGACCCAGCGTTCCTTCCCCACCCACCCGCATCCCCCCGCCCCCTCCCTTTGCACTGGGCCTCTGGAAAAAGCCATGAATTTTGAATTTGAGAGGGAGATAGGCTTCATAAACAGCCAGCCATCGCTAGCGGAGTGTCTGACGTCCCTTCCCGCTGTCCTGGAGACATTTCAAACTTCATCAATCAAGGAACCACCGACGTTAATTCCTCCTCCTCTGGAAGAAACCCTCCTCGGCTTGGATCCTCGTTCCAGCAGCCAGCCTACGCCGAGGAGCCAAAAGAGAGCGCGGCATGGGCAGGCCCAGAAAGCCACGCTCCAGCCTTCCGCCCTGGGTGGAGAATTCCCCTGGATGAAGGAGAAGAAATCCTTTAAGAAAGCCCACCCGGTTCCTGCCTCTTCGTCTCCCTCCTCTTCCGTGCCTGGATTTGCCGCCGCTTCTCCTGCAGGTCTGTATACAGTAAAGGGCGGGGGGGGGGGTGGAATTTGGGTGGCTGGGCAGGGTGGAGGGAAGAGACCAAAATTCTGCTATTTAAAACTCACTTAGTCTTGGAAAAGGAGGCAAAGGAATACCCGTCTCCCATTTCTAATCTGAATTACTGAAAGATTCGAATGAATGCATGCATGATTTTTTCCTTCCTTCCTTCCCCCACTCCCTCTCCCCCTGCCCCAGCCAGTCTTCAGAACTAAATTAACTCCACTTCTCTCTGCCCTATTACACATCCTTTTCAGCTCTGTTGTGTGGCGTCTTCCTCTGTGACTGTACTTGGACTGTTTATTCCAGGGCGAGAATGGAAAGCAGTTTGGCCGCGGTGCTTTGGGAGGCGTGGGGAGTGGCATTGGCTATACAGTACGCTGCTTCTACTTCCAGTGTAGCAGAACGAGGAACAGAAACAAGCCAGAAGGGAAAACCCGAACTCTTCTTCCCTTTCCCCTCTCACCAAAAAAACCGTTCTTTGGGCAACCCCAAGGTTGAAACTAATGTTCCCCATCTATTAAACAACCTAATCATCCCCACTCCATCGTGACGCCTTGGGGAAGGAAGGGTTTCGCTTCCTTGTCTTGATTCAGTGCCCCCCCGACACACCCACCCACACCCAGGAAGCGGGCGATGCGTTGCCGACTGAGGGCAATCTGGGAAAAGTCTGGGCATCTGGTCAAAAATTCTCCGGTGGAGCCTCGGCTAGCGGACAGGAGAGGCTAGCTTTTGGGGCTTCCCAGTTCTTAGGTTGGGGACAGGGAGATAACTCTTTCAAGGCATACCTCTCTGCCCTCTCCGTGTTTTTCTTATTTATGGTTTGTGTTCTTTTGCTTGCTTAGAGTTGGTTTTTGGTCACTTAGTTATGGAACATCCTCCTCTTACACGTACAGAGAGAGAGACAACACAAAGGCGAGGGAAAGAGACAGCGAACCAACACCCACTCTTGAGCGTGGATTCCTCTATAGCTGAAGGCCAGTGAGCCCTTCCAAAATGCGCCCCTCAACCCCGATATGCGTTTGGCACAAGGCTTGTCCTGCTTCCACGCTGTACTCTGCTTCTTGGAGGAAGTGGGGAGACCGAGCCGTTTGGTTTCTGGCCGTGGCACTGCGTGTCCGTGGGTACAGAGGCATCCTTGGTAGCGGGAGACTCCGTGCCCCACAAAACTTTGCAAGATGCCCAAGCCATTTAAAGTGGCTCTCTCCCCTCCCCTTTCCCGTGGTCCTGCACCCACCCCCAAGACAAAGCGGAGATGGGACCCTTCGCTTATCCGGTTGGAGCTTCTTTGTGTAATTCCGCTGCCTTCCCCCTCCAGACGCGCAGGGCTCTTTAGACCCCAGCGAGAAAGCTGCTCGGCGGCTGAGGACGGCGTACACCAACACGCAGCTCCTCGAGTTGGAGAAGGAGTTCCATTTCAACAAATACCTCTGCAGACCCCGCCGGGTGGAGATCGCGGCTTTGCTGGACTTGACGGAAAGGCAAGTGAAGGTTTGGTTCCAGAACCGTCGGATGAAGCACAAGAGGCAAACGCAGCACAGCGCAGACCCCGCCGAAGGGGACCAAGGCAGCAGCCAAGAAGCGGGGGAAGCCGAGGACGGCAGCTCTTCCCGCGGAGGAGCGCGGCAGATGCCTGGTCCCTACCCACCGGGCCGCAGCCGTAGCAGAGAGGCCCGGAGCGCCCTAGCGCCTTACCCGACGCCCAGCCAGGGCGGAGCTCCGGCCGCGGAGCCCGGCGGGACGGCGGGCGCTCGCCTCACCTCCTCCTGCTCGTCGTCCTGCTCGTCGTCCTCGCCGGGTGACGCGTTCCCCGAAAGCCAGAGGTCTCCTTTGTTGCCGCTGGACCCGGGCGCCTTCCCGGCGAACTCCTGCCCGCCGGCCGCGGGAGAGCTTTCGCCCGGCCTCCAGGGCTGCGCAGATAGCCCCGCGAGCTTCTCCCTGGAAGACCTGGACTTTTTCACCAGCACGTTGTGTTCGTTGGATCTGCCCCATTTCAATTTCCAGTAACCTCTCGCACCCTTTCCCCGTTTATTATCTGCCTTGGGCGATCCGCCCCTATAAATAATACAGAGAAGTGTATGCACACACCACCCCTAGTTAAGCCCAGCCATTTCAAACTACCGCTAATCTCCCCCCTTTGACCACCGCCCTCCCGTTTTCTCTCGGTGCTCCGTTGGGGAAAAATGTTTCCTTGGAGAGAAAGGTGTATCTCTTTAGTGAAATTGTCGCGTTAAATGATTTCGGTCATTTTTTTTTTCCAAAGGGAATTTATGCTTCAATAAAATTTGGATTTTCCTTTATGCCCCCCACTCCCCAAATGCGTGGTGGGGCGATTCGGGTCAAGTTGGTGCCTAGGTGATAAAAATGCAAAATGTTGTGTAAGGAAGTTTTTATTTTTGAGCTCAAGAAAAGATGCTCTTTAGACTTTGAAACATTTCAAGAACCGGATTTTCTCCTCTCCCACACCCCCATTTCGACTAAGCAGACATTAACATGCAAAACAAGAAGAAAATGTCCAAGGACTGTCTTTTTAATGAAATTCTCAGGAACCAAAACAAGACATTTAGATGTCTTAATTTAAAAACGAACAAACGAGCGAAAGATTTTGCCCCTTCCTTTTAGAAGTAGATTATTTATTTAAATGCTTTAATAATAAAATGCAAATTATTTATTGTACATTATTTTCATAGATTAAATAAATGGCTTTATAGTCTCTAAAATGCCGTATTCTTGTTTTATAGGCATCGAAAGAATCTAGTTTAGCTTTCTATCCTATCAATTCATTGAGATTTTATTCCTAGCAGAATTATGCTATAATTTAAATTAATTTTATTTATGGGATTTTTTTAAAAAAAGACACTGTGCTTATCTGGACGTTAATGTTATTCTGTATGTTTACAATACATCAGAGATGTTTTAGAATATAACAGTTAAAATACTTTTTTAAAGCAGGCTGAATAGTTGGAGAGATATATATATACACACATTCAGAACTCTAGATTTGGGAAGAATTTAAACACCTGGAGCCAGATCAGTTTGGTGCTTCTATAATATATATGGCATAAATCAGGAAGGAAGGGTAGAATGAAAAATGGCAATATTTGTAAAACTCTTCTTAAAATGAAAATGTATTGTCACCACCACCACTATAATCAACACAGCGGCAATATCACAGGGTTTTTTGGAATCTCTATATTTTATTTTTGCTAACTTTGCTTTAAGTTCGTGCATCTCCTATTCATTAAAAAAAAGGCAGGAAAGGAAAAAGGAAGGAAGAATGGAATTCCTAGTAGGAGAATGATGTCCAGACTGTTGAATTCTGTTTCTTTAGGCTTACAGGACAAAAGTCAACTTTTCAAAAATGCAAACAGTCTGGAAGATAAAGATGTTCTAAATTAACTGAAAGAGGGAGGGGAGAAAAGAAGAAATATTCTTTGCATAAAACCAAGATTTTCAACACTCCATGTAGAATCAAGATCTTTCACGATCAATTCAAGTTAAAACAAACCGAAACAAAGGCTTTGGATTGATGTCTTCTCGGGGAAGATTGGCTTGAAAGGATGCAGCTGCGAATATGCCTCTTCGCCAGCAGCGCCCACTTTATTATCTGCAACCCCAAATTTCCGAGATCAGAACCAAAAGAACGATTTAAAAAATGTTTTGCGTTGGGGAGAGTTTGCTGGATTGTGCGAGGGAAGCCCTAAAGAAGAAAAACGAAACAGTAGCGCTGTGACATACATATTGTTATACTCTCGCACACAGGCGGGCGCGTACACACAAATAAATCATATTACGTCTTTGTTAAGTCACGGGTGTTTTCCCTAACATGGCAGAATTTTGGGAGGCATTCAAGTCGCATTGGAGGGCCAAAGTAATGCGCCGAGACCCGTGAGAGGAGGAGGAGGACGAAGGACCGGCGCCGGGAGGGGGAGCGAGAAATGGAAACTCAAGATGGCGCAGGGATCTCAGGCTGCGGTGAGAGGGGGGGGGGTTGCACTGCAGACCCAGGCAGCCATTATAGATGGCAGAAATTGTTCTCTTACTGCGGGGGGAGCGTGGGCAGATAGGAATGCAAGCTGTGGTTGAGCAAGCTGGGAGCTTCTGACATCCCAAATTCTCCATTCGTCAGATTGTGGCTCAGCAAGATTAGAGAATTATGCGATGAGCTCCTTATCCAAGCATTTCTTTCTTAATTGCATTTTGAGAATGAGGGATACACATTTCCCTTTCGCTGAAAATAGATATATTTCGCCTTTCTTGCATTTTTTTAAAAGAATCCCACCTAAAAGATGGCTCCAGAAAGCCTAATCGAATGGGGTCCATGTTTATGGGAGGAAAGAACAAAGTAAGAGCATTCTCTGAAGCCCTCTTCTTTTTCTTTGGTAATCTTTTGTTTTAAAATTTATTTTCAAGCACATTTTCTGCCCCGGGCAAATACAACAGAGTACTTTTGCATTGGATGTTGGTAAGCAGCAGGATAAATTCGTTTTCCTACTCTGAACAAGTAGAAATCTATTCTATAGGTGGGCAGAGACTAGCAGTGAGGAGGGAAGACTTGTCTTATTTCACTCTCTCCCAGGTAAGCAGGAGCTATTAAAACCAGCCTTTTCACACACACACTCTTGCTCTGGTTGGTGTCTTTATTTTGCAGTTGTATGGATTTAAAGATGACAACTTCACTTTTGATCCTGCATGGGATGATCTTTTCCATGGAAACAAGTTCCCTGATTTTTGCCTTCTCTGGGAAAACCCTCTTCTTAGCAGCTGAGTAGAGCAAGCAAGATTCTGCCCCAGTGGGAAGAAATCTGGCACACACCTGCGGCAGGATTTGGCCCCAACGCAAGTTGTCAATGGTACAAGAGATTATGGGGTGTTCTTTTCAGATCCCATTATTCTTTAACACTCTAGAACAGCTTGAAGGTGTGTGGACTTCAACTCCCAGAATTCCCCAGCCAGCCATGCTGGGGAAAGCTGAGAAACACTGCTCTAGAAGCATCGGTACTGGGCTGTGTGAATATCTGAACATTTAATTCCACAAATCATACCAATGAAATGATGCATTTGAACCAACTGATTCAGGCATTTTCCATGCATGCTGACTTGCATTTTAAACATTTGAATCAATACAAATAGAATCAGTTTAATTCAGCAGTTTGGCCCAATACTATTTGAACATCCAAATCAACTTAAACCAATTTTCCAAATGCATTTGTAAGTTTGCTTAATATTCAATTTACACACCCCTGATGAACTCCCCATGTCCTAATTTGTTGTTATATTTATACTCCATCTTTCCTTCAGCCCTCTTACGGCAACAGTCTTGGTTCTTCTCCCTTCCTCTCTCCAAACACATACAGGTTGCAACAGTCCTTGAGGTAGGTGGCTACTAAAGTCCCTCTGGGTGCTTTTGGGCAAAGGGAGAATTTCCAGTCTGAATCAGTTTAAGACCTTGCACATCTCAAGCGTTTATGAAGTATAGCTTCCCCAGAGTATGTGTAGCTTCCAACCTACCATCTTCCATGTCCTCTGGGTAGGGATGGCCCTGTGTGAGCAGCCTTTCCCTCCCCCTCCCCCTCCCCCTCCCCTCCCCTCCCCTCCCCCACCCCTCCCCTTTTCAGTTGGGAGAAGTGTGAGAAAGCTCTGTGATGACAATTGTTTCCCACTGGTCTCTGAATAGCAGCCTGAGCATATAGAAGGTCCCATACTGAGGGATTGCGCAATCAAGGACTCCCAAAGTTGCTATGAAAGTAAAACTGCAGCAGAAAGGGCAAATTATGAAATACACAGGGATGAATCATATGAACAATTAATTCAGATTGCATTTTATCTTGGCACCATTTTTTTCTATTTTATCTCCTTTCACTGTGGAGAATAGCTCCTGGCATGTCAGTCAGAGGCTAAGTGTGGCTCCCGTTACAAAAAAATATTGTATACCTGAGTCTTATACAGACAAGCATGGGGTACGTAAGCTACGGTTTCATAATGCGGCATACAAATAAAGAGCTATATGAGTGTAACTGGGATCTCTATGGGAGAACATACAAGGGTACACAAATATTGTTTAATTATGTTTGCATCCATCTTATTTCTCTATATGACCACTTTTAAAAAAGGGAAATTAACAGTTGCATCAGTATTTATTGCAATTTATTCAAAGAATTTGGTTGAATTCTCCCCATGTTCTCTTAACGCCCATTCTGTGAAGTAGGTTAAGTAAGAGCTATCGTGACAAGCCCAAAGTCACCTTCAGGCTTTAAGTGCCAGCAGCCTCTCAGTCAGAAGCCTTTCTCTTAAGCTCAGCTGTATGTGCATGAATGTATAGTTGTTAAAGAAAAGCCCTCTGCAGCTATTCACCTACACATACTTTGTAGGCAAGGCAGAAAGCCAGTGATGGTGGTTGATCTAGGATTAGGGGAACTCCAATTCAGTTCCCCTCCAGTCATGAAGCTCATTATGACACCTTGGCCTGGTCATTCTTTCTTGGTCTAACCTTCCTCAAAGAGCGGTTGTGGGAATTCACAATGGAGAATCAATAATATATGGTGCCTTGATTCCTTTGGAGGTGAGCATATGAATGTAATAAATCAGGGATGAGCAACTGGAGATCCCAGGGCTATATGGAGCTCCTTCACTTTTTTGTGGTCCCAGAACCTCTCTACACTACTGCTGAAAATTGGCAACATTGTTCCCTGCCATTCTGAGATGGGAATCACACGCAGAGTAAGTCTTGAATAATAGCTTAAAAAATAAAAAAATAATGCTGTTTAAAAAAGAAGAAAAAAAAACCAAGCCATTTCAAAAAGGGCGGAGGGAACCTTTGGTAAAGGTTGAAAGGGAAATGCAGGTCTACAAATTTGCCTTGGATGGACCACCATGAACCACGTTCAACTGCAACTTCCTCTGTAAGGCCATTACATGTTTTTGCAGCTATGGTCCATGCTGGCTCTAGTATTACAAAACAGGAACAAAACGAGTTATTTCATTTGCTTTTAAATGTATGTCTACTCTTGGACCCAAATCACCTGGCCATCCTGTGCATGTCAATTTTGCTTATAGGAAGAGGTTTATGGTTTGCTCTTCCACCTTGAGCAGCAGAATGTTTTGGATGAGCTCTGGACATACCCCCCTCCCCTGATATTCTGGCAATCATCCTTAGACATTCAGAAAGCATAAGGGCTTTATAAATGAACTTCATCCAATCCACTCTCATCCAATCCATATTTACTTCAGAGTAAACGGAAGCTCACTTAAAATCCATTAAATTCAATGGATTGTAATCCTGAATCAGTATTCGTAGGAGTGCATTTTTCATTATTGTACAAATAACATTCCCGGCGCAGTTCACATAAGAACATTAACTTGAAAGTGTATCAGCCATTGCTTTTTGTTACAGAAGGTTAGACATAATCTGAGCTCTGCTATATCTCCTAGTGACTATGCAATCTCCCTCTTTGAGACTACCTCAAAATTGTCAAATACTGGACATTACTTCTGTACCTGGCCTTGTTTGTGAATATTCCAGCTTCTTCTCCCACTTTGTTTGTTTGATGAACTTGAAAACTTCACACTCTTCCATGCAACATGGTTAACTCTAATAAACATTACCCAATGATAGATTTTTATTCTCACTCCACCCAAATTAAGGATAAAAAAAACAAATCTTGCCTTTTATATGCAGAAAATTGTGATCAGTTTTTTATGTGGCCAATAAGAGCAGCTGATAATTCTGGGCTGAGCCTGGCATTGACAATTGTGTCCAGGCCTATCTTCTGATCAGTTTGGCTCAAGCTGATTCCTGACAAATATAGATAAGAAATCAGTAATGACCCCTCTCTGTCTGGATCAGTCTGCAGCAATTAGGAAGAGAACTATATCACAGACTCTTATGAGACAGTGCCTAAGAACAAGATTTTGGTGAGAGAAAATTATTGGAACAATCCTAAAGAAGCATATGATCCTATGCAAGACAAAAACACAATTACTTATTCATCAGTAAATTTAGACTGTAGATCTGATACTTATGAGAAACCAATTAAATAGTCAATGCTGCTTGGGAATGAACACTATTCTCTTTCAGAAAAGAAACATAATTTTAAAATAAAAATGAGCTGTAACTATGTATATATCCAGTCAGTCACTCTTTACATACAGAGTTATTTTTTTTAAATGAGAAGTAATCTTTCCATAGGCTCTGGCAAGACGGTCTCAGCCCTCATATAGATGCCCAATTTATTTGCTTGTGTCCTCCTTAATCACGTGACCCCCAAGGTGGTCTTCTTTGGGGTCCACTTGGATGCAGAGCTTTAGGTTTCAGCTTTGAGGTCCAGACCCAGCTGCTCTACTGTACATGCAGACCTATAACACACTTAGAGATCTGCATAAGCAAAAATGACAGCTCCCTGCCTCCAGTGTTCAAACCACCCTGACAGGAAAATGGGAGCTGCCACTTTACAAATGCAGTTATAGATTCTCAAAGCTGATTACAGTTTGGGGGCAAGGATGAAGGGATTAAGCGAAAGATATAATAGAAAAAGAGGATGTTGGTAGGGAATGTGAAGGAGAGAATGCTATGAAGCACCAGGTTCATGTTCAACTCATGTTTAACTCAGGACCAAAATAGGTGTTATGAAAAACCAATCCAAACTGCTGTTATGTACAGTAGTAGAAAGAGGGAGTGGTGGAAAGCTGTTTATTTACACTTTGAAATACAGAATTTTCATGCAGCTTCTATGAAACTATCTGCCCACAAACCCCAATGAAACAAATTGCATCATTATATGAGCATAATGTCATAGTTAATGAGACTTGGTAGGAAGATTTTCTGGGCTGTTATGACCAGGTTAAGTAGGCCTTAGGCACAACCAATAATCATAATTTCCCTTTTTTATTTACGGCATTTTAACCTGGCTCTCTAGCCAAAGAAGCCTCCCAGAGCAGGGTGACCTACACAAATCAGAAATAAGGCAATTCCTACTCACAGGAGTAGATTTTAGATTCAGAAAACAGGATTCGTAGAGTGGCAAAGGAACAGGATAATTGCATAGGAATTAGCGCCTGGCTTCACAGTTACTAAATTCGTCAGGATTCAGGAGGTCTTGAGACTGGAGCTGAGAAGCATGGAAGGGCTACTGCTTTCCCTCTCCCTGGTGGCTTCAGCAATGACTGTTGGTAGCTACCAGGAGGAAGAACACTTTCCTGGAGCTGTATTCAGGTTTGAGAGAGAGAGACACAGATGCACTTACAGAGCATATGGTGGGGCTTTCTGGCTGCCTGAACCCCGTTGCCACTCATGCATTCCTTTTAGAAACTAGACACGAGGTCGTTCACTGATGTAATCAAGCGATGCTCCATGATGCTTCTATTTTATGGAAAATTAGATTTCTAGTATTGATTTAATATATTATCGTTTATCATTTTAGTTTGTGATTTATACTGTGTTAACCAGGTATCTTTAGTTTAAAGCTCAGTGGGGAGCTTCTTCTTTAAAAAAATATTATAGTTTATACGTAATTAATAACATACTGGAAAAATAGTAGCCTTTATGATATTTTAGACCTTTTCACCCATATATTTGCATTTATCTGCACTTTGTTCTTTTGTTTCTTTTATGGATTTAGTATCTCTTTTTGCTTATATTCTTTTCTAAAAATGTTCAATTAAAAAAAAAAAGCAATGCTTAGTGCCAGGTTTTCACATCAGCCACTGTAGCTGTGTCTTTGTCTGCCATCTTAGCTGACACCATTTGGGTTATCTAATCTGGGCTAAAAAAAAATCCAGACAATCACTAGATGGCTGCAGAATATAGTGTTTTCTGTATCTCATTGCTCTCAACTAGTGATCATCCAGATTGCTGCAGCTGAGGTATAGGGCACTATCCACCATGAATAATGATAATGTTTAAAATATAAAAGTGTCACCTACCATTGATTTCTGCTCCTCAAATCACTTGATACTACAACCTAATATTATTTTCTCCTGGTCAGTTGACATTTCCAGTGAGGATGCATGGTGACCTTCCATGTTCCTCTAAACCTGTGTTATATTCTCACCAAGCCCTGAATTAACGTAAACATTGAAATTATGAGGTGGGGCGTAGTTGATATAGCCTATGTCAACAGAACTCCAGGTAGCCTCTGTAAAAGAGTACCCTTCACAGTATCTTAGAATAACGTGTCTGAGAATTCCCACAACACTTTGGGAATTGTTGCCCTAAGACATCTGTTGGCTGGGAATTCTGTAAGTGGCTGCCTCAGTGTTTCTAGAAGGCACCAAACTGGGGAACACTCTTCTGGTTGATGGTACCTTGCAGGCCAAATAAATAAGGCCTGCTATCTCTGCCTACTTATCTGGGAATAAGGTCAGGTCCTAACATATTTCTGCATCAAGAGTTGCCCAAGACCTTGGGAAGTTGCTGCCAGCCTAAGTAAACTGCATTGGCAAGACAGTAACTATGCAAAAGCTTCCTGTATTCTGATAGAGACTTCAAACTAGGCAACCCTTTTGTCAACTGTAAATCAGGATTCACTTTACATTATCTCTGCAGGCATATATACCAACTCAGTCTAGACTAGCTTGTAATGGAATGGTATGTTTTTTTGTTCTGTTAAAATGCAAGTCAAGGCCTAATTGTCCACTTCCTTAAAAGGAAGATGACAGAAAGCTAAGAGAATTTGGAGAGAGAGGCTTAAGAGAGGGAAGAGGCAGCTGATAATGGGACAGAAAAGAAAGTAAAAAGGGAAATAAAAGGGGCTAACCAGCAAATATAAAACAAAAGCAAACAGCTTAGCAGCCTTAAAAGAATTTGGTTGATATATATCTTTAAAGAGAAACAGCTTAAGTCTAAAGTATTTAACAATAGCACACAACGAAATGAAAGTTTTAATTGTTCATGATCAATTGGCCCTCTGAATAAATGTCAGAATAATACACTGCTCCAATCTAAGATATATACCTCACCAGGAAAAGAACAATAAGAGAAGATAACATTAATAAAATATCAGACCACAATGTAAGAGCTTTAAAATTATTATTTTAGAGTGGTCGCTGCAAGATTTTAAACTATACTTTTTCCTAAAACAAACTTAGAAGAAATTATTTCACTTCTGACCAAATATACTGGCTTTTATTACAGAACTTCCACAATTTACCATCTTCCAGATGTATTGGGTTACTTTTCCCATGTTCCTTTGCCAAAATGCTGCATGGAGGTTATAGGAGTAACCAAAGTTCCAGCCTTTCTCAACTTTTTGACCCTGGAGGAACCCTTGAAATATTTTTCAGGCCTCAGGGAACCCCTGCACATTCAGGCTCCAATACAGGCCAGAAGGTACAAAATTATTATGTGCGTTTCATGAGTAGGCCTGTATATATGCATTCACAGTGTTCTTAAACTAAAAATAAACAATGAAACTTACCTCTTTAATGTGAAGTCACCGGAATTTGAAATAATTTTTTAATAAATTGTGATCTCCCAAGGAACCCTTAGTGACTTCTCCTGGAACCCTAGGCTTCCAACGGAACCCTGATTGAGAAACCGTGCTTTAGGGTGTTAGATTGAAAAAGGCTGGCCAAGTCCAACACTTTCATCTGAAAGCCAATCAAGAGATTATTTCAAACCATAATAGCCAATTTTAGTGAAGAGAGTGACAGATCCCCTTCTCAACTTCAGCTACAACTAAAGTTGTACTATAGTTGTAACTACAGCTCCAGCATCCTTCTCAGTTGGACAAGCTGCTGGGATTGATGGGAGATGTGATTCAGAAATATCCAGAGGGCTCTATGTTCCTTGCTCCTGCTAAAAAGAGACTACCATAATCTGAAATAGTATTTAGATCACTCCCTCCTTAATTTATCTTTGCAAGGCTGCAGACACATGGGAACAAATGGCTAATTTCTGGACAGCATCTGGCATTTCTCATGCCAAACTTGGGCATTTTCCAGAAGCCAGTAATATTAAATAAAATTGTGGGTAATGAATAGCTTTCCATGATATTTTAGACATGTCTGACCCCAGCAGGGAATTTGCTGGGAAGAAATGTGTGGTACTTAGAACAGAAATACATTTATTACATTGAGAGTTATATACAAAACAAAACAAAACACACAATAGGCAGGATGCCAACAATGAGCATTTCTGTTTTGCCCATGACAGATTAAACCTTAAACGAAGTAACATTGTTAGGATGCAATCAACTCTTACCATCATGGGGCCAAAAGCAGCTGCAAAGCGATGATTCAGACTTGGAAAGTGGTCAGTAAGGAAAGGTTTAAGCATTCCCTGCCTGTGTCACTCCTCTGATTGAAGTCACATCCTACAAGGCTGCTTTTCATTTTATATTATCAGGATTTAGTTAATGTATTATGCATGCTGTAGTTCGCCTAAGGTGTAGAACAGAGACAGTGGTCATTTATTGAAAGAGAGCAAAGGTTTGTCTCCCTTGGGGGCCATGATGTGAGATCGCAGGCCCTAGTCCCAAATATGTGGGATCATTGTTGCTTTAGTCTCATTGACTGAAAGCTTTGTTATCACCAACTTATACAAGAGTGTCTAAACATCTCCAGATGCTTTGCAAGTCACATTTCTCTGTAATGCCAAATGGGATGACTGTCTCTGATTATGTGATCTCACTAAGTTACTGGATCAAAACAATAAAATTCTTCACATATTCCAGAACCACAAAACACCCAGTTTTTATTTCATTCCTGCTTCTCCTTTTGGGAGCTGATATTTTGCTGCCTGAAGCAAAGAACCTTTTGCCAAGATCTTTAGCAGCCCAAGTCAAAGAATAGGATGGTACCCTACCCACACTAGATAGAGAAATTGAGTGCAGCAGCAGCTGAATTGTACTTCAACACTAGTGATGGGATAAAGGCCCTCTGACAGGTGAAGCAATGGACTAATTTAGGACACTGAGCAAATTTGGCTTGGTTTATACAACATGCTATGCAATAATGAGGTTTAATTGGTTTTGGTTAAGTAGTCATTGTTCCTTGTAAGCCATTGTCTATGGCTTAGTCTATAGGGTGTGATACCAACGGTTATGGTCTATTCAGTAAAACACAGTGAAGCAAACCATGACTTCCTCTGTTGGGTATCCCAGCCACCATATGGCACCCTCAGCTGTGTTTTTTAACAGAGAGGAACAGCTGGAATACATGAAGGCCACCACTTGTAAGAGTTTCATCCAAATCACATTTCTCACTCTTCCTAATAGGACTGGCCTGAGGAAGCAGGTTTTCTATCTTAGGCATTAATGACTACTTAGCATCTAGTTCAATAAGTGCAATATGACATAGTTGATTTTAACTATGGTGAGTTTAATACAATACTGTAGTCTGGTTCACCTAGATCATTAAATCATAAACCAAGGTTTACAACTGACACAAACAGGGTTCATACATTATGCTAACTCAAACTAAAAAAAAACATTATTGTCATGAGTAAGGATGGCGAGCAGGGGGCTCCCATCCAGGCTGTAAAGCACATGCGTAGTACTGAGGAATTAGGTGGCCATTCAAAGAGACACAGATCGGGCCCACCTTAGTCTTTGGGGTTTATATGTCTGGGTTTTTCCCACGCTTCTTCAGTTTGTTAGGATTTTCTGTTATGTAGCAGTAATAAAACACTAGAGACCTATTCCTTGTCTCAGCGTGGTTCCTGGCTGTTAGGACAATTATGATGATATAGCATAATGTATGAACACAGCCAAAATGCATGGTCCTGATAGTATCTGTTACAGTATACTGCTTTTGAGCACTAGGCCCTTATTTGGAAATGTGCCTGCCCCCTTGTGTTGTTTCACACTTGAATTGAGAACATACTGGGGAGCTTTCACCACTGGAAACAGAGACAAAGCAAGAGGGGTTAATTCCCCAAGACCAGTGCAAAACAAGTGACACCTTATCAATACAAATCTCTAGCTAGGGCCCTTCTGCAGATCATAATGACTCTTCCAAGTCACTGCAGGTCTAGCCAGTATGCCACTCACAGCCACCAATCAATTCTCTGCCCATGGAAAGTGACTTAATAAATGGGGGGCCTTGCCAGTTATTATCCTTGCTCACAGCAAACCCATCTTATTTGTCCTAATTAGCAAGACCAGAGTGTCAGAGGAAAGAAGGGAACATATTCAATAAAATCTAAATTATTGAATGACTGAAAGATTCCACCATTCGTTCAGCCCATTTTTTTACACTCTTCAAAATGTCAAATGCCAGAGGAAGCACATTTTCAATCTGATGTTCGCAGCAACTAGAAGATATACATTAAGCATCTGATCACTGCCTCTGCATACTGCTGGAGATTATTAATGGGCAAATATGCAAACAAAGCAAACTAATGTGACACAGTGACACCAAAGCTGCATTTACCTGGTGAGATCGTGTAGGGGTATTTGGGTCAGAGTGCTACTTGACCAGTTAAATATGCCAGTTACAGATACAACCAAGTGAATAAATCTAATCCAAAATGGTGTGGAAGAGAATCAGCTCGTAACTGTAAGACTGAAACGGCATTGGTGAATGCCAGCCCAGAAGTCCAGGTGTTGCCCAGGTGTTGCCTCTTGGTACTACTCCTTTTTCCTTGGCTAATTTGAATAATATATGAGTGGGCAACTGTTACTGGTGAGTTACAAGTGGCACATGAACCCTTTTCCTAGGGCCACGAGAGCCCTACAAAATTACACTATTAATTTCTTGCATTTTGTATTTTTCTTTTTGGTAGAAAACAAATTGTAGAAATCATATCAGCCTTATTTTGGACTTCACACTGTCCTCCATAAGAAACAAAAACCCTCTAGCAGCTAACCTTCCTACCAGAAATCCAGTTTTCATCCATTTCAGTGATATCATTACATCCCTGCTCCAGTTACTGAGGCCCTCAAACATTTAATTAAAAAAAAAATTGACTTCAGCTGCCGAACGTTTGCCCACCCTGCAGTCTCAACTGGCGCACCTGTGGCCTTCAAACACAAAATGGGTAGCCTACTATTGAGAGCTCCACCCATTTTTCTTACTGAACAACTCATTAACATGCTCAGCTTTTGATTTCAACAGCCTGCATTATACTGAGACTTTTATATGCTTGCATAACAGTAGCCCATGCTACTAATCAATGCATATATTGTTTTCAGTGTTTTAAGCAACTTGGTAGTGCACCCCAAAAATGTAAGCTATTGGGCAGATTAAAAATCATCATCAGCACCATCAAAATAGTGTCTGTCCTATTCTTCTTTTGTTAAAGTATTTATTCTAATGCAGAAATGTGCATCCCAGTTCTGCCTCTCCCTCAGATGTGGTCCAATACTTTGCATCAAATCCCTTTTCCAAGAATAATCAAGACATATCCTATGGTTGTTTAGAAAGCAGTAAGATATAAATAAATAGTACAAGACATTTACAAAAATTAAAATATATAAAAGTCACTACCCCTGTAAAAAGTGGGTATTTAAAAAAATAAAAAGTAGCTAAAATGCAAGAGGGGAATATTTTAGCTTTGTGCTGAAAAGGTACCCAAATGATTTTAGGAATACCTCCCTAGGGAGGGCATCAATCAGGGCCTTTTTTCTCCTAGCCACCTACTTAACTTCTCTTGTGTCCTGTCTTAGATCAGGCTTAGAGCCTGGGAGATGCAAAAGCATGGAATACACTTTAATTCCATACAGCAGTTCAAAATCATGCAGTCTAATTCTAAAAAAGGTTATGTAGACTAAAAACAAAGGCAGAATGGCAAGCACTTGTCCATATAGAAGTTGAACCAGACTCAGTGGCATCCAATGTACTCAAAATAAGTAACCCATCCAAGTGACTCAAATAAGTTTACTTATAGTTAGAGAGAAATATACGCTAGGTACACACAACACATTAAACCCAAATTAATAAAACCCAAAATGTGTTCATATAATATTCTATGGATGGGTTCCCCCATTGTGGTGACTGCAAACTAGCTAATCCTATTTTTGACTTGGGGATCATCCACACAGCTACCTGGCTTTGAGATAGTCTGCTTGCTGGCTATTAAGGAGATGTACTCACTCTAAGAACCTCCATCTTGAGGCAGCTGTGATGGAGTTTTTAAAGGTTAATAAAAGAACTCCAAGCAGCTAACAGCAATCTTGCAGAGTAGAAGCATGAACCAAGAAAGGAACTTGCACATTAAGCTTAATTATGTTCAGAAATAAATTCAGTCTTCATACAGTAGTTAGATGAAGAAAAATAGAGATAGCTTACTTTTATTCAGTAGGTCTGGATACTGGTAGATTCATAGTAGAAAGCACTTAATCATCACTGGTTCTTTGTAGACACATTTCTATGTGGAATAGAAATGTCTGCGTGCAAGTGAGATGAAAGAGGACGAGAGCTGCATTTCTGCAGCACCTCCTGCTTGGATGTCTGCTAGCAGGGTAATGGAGATTATTAATCCCCAAGCCCAAGAAGAAGGAGGAAGTGGAAATCAGGTGACCCATGTGACATCCCACAAGCACAATAGAGATACATCTAGCAGAGAAATCCCCTTACTATGGTAAGACAATGCTGAGTTGACCCCTGATAAATTCCAACACCCCTTCTCAAGTTAGCATGTCTCAGAGTCCACAAGGTTCAGCTTCTTCCACAGCTTCTTGGTAACTGCTCCTCGGCAACGGCTTCATGAGAATGTCCACAGTCATGTTCCTTGTGGGACAATAGTCTAGTTTGACTATTCCTTGCTCTTGCAAGTCCTTTACTACATGATACTTAACATCAATGTGTTTAGTTCTCCCATTAATCTTTTCCGACTGTGAGAGTCTAATACATCTTTGGTTGTCTTCACAGAACTGAATAGGGCTAGATTCCTCTATTCTCATGTTTTCAAGCAGAGCTTAAGCCATGAAACCTCTTTGCATGCTTCTGCTGCTGACACATACTCCACCTCTGTGGATGAATGTGCAACTGTAGCTTGCTTACAGCTTCCCCAGCTTACTGCTCCACCCCCTTAGAAAAATACATGCCCACTAGTGGATTTATGGTCAGTAATGTCTTCTGCCCAGTCTGCACCTGTAAACCCCACTAGTTTAGGATTGTCAGTGGCTGGTAGTTTTAGTTTTAGGTGTATAGTGTCCTTTAGGTACCTTCCCACCCGCTTAACACCAGTCCAGTCTCTCTGTGTGTGCACGCTAGTTTTTCTGCATAGCATGTTTACTGCAGCTGTTATGTCTGGCCTAGTGGTAGTGGCTAGATACAATAGCTTACCTATGGCACTTAATCCCCAAGCCCAAGAAGAAGGAGGAAGTGGAAATCAGGTGACCCGCATGACATCCCACAAGCACAATAGAGATACATCTATCAGAGAAGCCCTGTCATGAGTAAGGATGGCGAGCAGGGGGCTCCCATCCAGGCTGTAAAGCGCATGCGTAGTACTGAGGAATTAGGTAGCCATTCAAAGAGACACAGATCGGGCCGGCCTTAGTCTTTGGGGTTTATATGTCTGGGTTTTTCCCACGCTTCTTCAGTTTGTTAGGATTTTCTGTTATGTAGCAGTAATAAAACACTAGAGACCTATTCCTTGTCTCAGCGTGGTTCCTGGCTGTTAGGACAAGCCCCCTTACTACACTTGTGAGACAATGCTGAGTTGACCCCTGATAATTCCAACAAGCTGAAGCAGGCTGAAGGTTTATCTGGCAAGAAAGGATTGCTTTCTGGTAGAAAATGATACAAGTCCTCCTCCCTGTGAATATTCTTATTCACACGGATAAAGAACCTAGGAAGTCAGCAACCTGCTGGATTCAGTTGGCCTGCTGGGACTAACCATCTCTTCCCAACTCTGTGCCTCTGACCATTTTGCCCTTAGCTCTTGAAAAGAACAGAGCCCTACCTGTCAAGTGAAGTTCTCTCTCTCTCTCTCTCTTTTATTCTGGCTCTGGCAGGAAAACCAACCATGTGAAAGGTATTTCAGAAGATCAGTATTCCTACCAGTAATCTCTGCCACCTCCTACCAGGTGAACCCTGACCTTACATCCACAGTGCTCTCCAGCAAACACAGACAAAAAGGCAGGGATTGCTGAGGTGGGAGGCAATGAGGGATTCGTGCTGGGAGGAGCCTTTTCTGATTGTCACTCTCCCAATAGCAGCAGCAGCAGCAGAAATTGTCACTCCCACCTTTATGTGAGGGCAGCAACTTTGTTGGCCTCATTTTTGAGGCACAGCAGAAGGACTGCTGAATGGGCAGCAGTTTTCTACTTTCCTCCCATCTGAGAGATGGGAGGAAAGCACAGTGCTGGAAGTGTGTGGAAGAGCCCTGAGTCTGCTATATTGTAGTAATCCTGTCACAGAAAATAAATCAGTAGATAAATCCAGAAATCAATGCCAAATCATTCTAGGTTGGAGTTAAGGTTCCAGAGAACAAAGTCAAGGAATTGAACATTGAGGTCCAAGCAATGATGAATTCACTCATGAGGGAAGTTTACCAGATTCAGAAGTGATATACATTGATGGTCTGAAAGAGAGCCTGTAGCCCCTTGCCCATGCCCAAGGTGATGCTGATCCAGGCCAATCTGGATGCAAGGCTATCCAAGTTATTAAGTTATTCTACTTTAACCCAGTTCTTTCTCATCAAATTTGATCTGGTAGCATAGTCATCCAGATGTTGAGGTTCTCTTGAGCATACAATAGCATTCTCCATTGGAACTAATTATGATATTCAAGCTTACATTATCATAAAGTGAATGTCTGTTATCATGCATCTAGGTTAGACTACTTGGGGCTGATTCTGGTCCAGGAACTATGCTAGGACCTGGTTTATCTGATGCTAAGTGCTTAGCATAGCCTGGCTTGTCTTCTTTCTCTGAGGAGTGTTGTTTGGGTGAATCCATGATGATTTGTCAAGACATGTGGAAGTGGACTTCTGAGGATAAGCGAAGTGATATAGAGAAGTTTCTTGTAGGGAAATTCTTTGTTGAGAAATTCTGCTGGAATATTTTCCTGATAGTTATCATTCAGATGAAAGTAAATTTGCTTCAGAATATTTTTTTTTTCAAAGGAGAGTGGAATGTGGCATTCCTGAATTAGTTTAGTTACAAGATGGTTAAGGAATACGTCTGAATATCTTATATTTAATCATACAGCAGCCTGCAGCCTTCCTGGTTTCCTGTGCTTCAATTAAATCTCAAGGGAAGGCATCATGAAAGACTTCCTATCATTGGGCTTTTTCAGTAATGGTACAATTATCACTGCTAAAGAACAACCCTGACCTTGAGAAATTATTGGAAAATTTCCCACCAGTTAGAGGAATTCTGAAAAATTCTCCATGCAGTTTGAAGAGCCCTAGGACATGAATAAAGAATAGAAAGTCTTACGCTCATTTAATGCCCCCCCCAAGTTATTAATGTGAAGAAGCCAGACACTATGGTAGACAAGAAAGAAAAATGAATATGGATTCTTCTCAAAGAGAGAATATGGATTCTCCTAGGAATCCATAAGAATCACATATTCTTATACGAATGTGTCCTGTGTTTCTCTCCAGTGATTCTCTTAGGGGTTGAATAAGAATATGGATTCTCCTCAAAGTTCAGTCACAATAGATAGCGGGTAGCTCCTCCAGATCCCTTCCAGCCTTTCTCCTTTGATGAGAACAGAATTATGGGTTTAATAAAAGCCTGATCTGCACTACCTATATTAACCTATTGCTCTCAGGTTTGGTGAAGGATGCTAGCCAAATTCAACTGGCAGGCTAGCTGTTTTCCCTACAGTTGTTGTTGTTCAGTTGTTAAGTCGTGTCCGACTCTTCATGACCCCATGGACCATAGCACTCCAGGCCTTCCTGTCCTCTAGTGGAGGAGAAATACTATCAATCCCAGACTATCTATCTATCTATCTATCTATCTATCTATCTATCTATCTATCTATCTATCTATCTATCTATTTATGTTCCACCTTTCTACTCAAGCTAGTGCCCCAGACAACAAAATGTCTTGGGCTGGTTCTGACTAGTTGCCAATTTCCATGAAACAGATTAGGAGGAAAAAGTTCTGTCAAGAGTACCATTCACTTCTGATGATCAATGCCGAACTGTAATGAGGAAGAAAAACCCAAAATGATTTATGGGGAAGTTTCCTTCTCATCTCAGTGAGAAGAAGAGAAACTCTAAAAAGAGATAGTGCAAGGTATTTTTCTAACTGTCTTGAACCCAGACTAGATTCTTCAGTCCCTGAGTTTTTCTAAGGAGACTGTTCCAGAATTTTATACCACTAATAATAAAAAGTCTCACTGATTGCTTTTCTTCACAATAAAATTGGGGAGGGGAAGAAGCCTCATCAAGTCAAAGTGAGTATTAAGAGAAAGGTTTTTATCGGTTGTGCTTTAGGGGATAAGAATAATTAGTGACACTATCGCCTCTCTAAATACACAAGTGAAAATGAAGCAGTAAATATAATTAAAGGCTAATGTCTAATTAAATATTTTTAGGAAGAAAAAAAGACTGATACTTGATGGAATACGCTATCTCTTTTAATTGCATTACACTGATGGGATCCCATTATTTTTTTGATGTTTGGAACCTTCAAAATCTTCTCGTGTACACTAGCCAAAAAGAAAATAGTTAATTTGAAAGACAGTATAAAATGATGGAGACACCAAGCGTGTTACAAATACCTTGTACTTTCCCACTAAAGAGCTATAATCCTCCAATGCATATGGCTTTTGCCTATTTTGCTTGGGAATTATAAGAGCTGAAGTCCAACATACATGAAGATTACCACGCAGTGAACAATTCCATTAAATCAATAAACCACACACTTTAAATAAGTGGTAGAAGTGCTGAAGGAAGAAAATGAAACTTGAAATCCAGGAAGTATTATGCTATATATGAATTACAGTGATATGAAGGAAAATTTTGAGTCTTCAAGTTTTCTGTAAGATGTTTGGTGGATTGTAAGATAATTTTCTTATTCCACAAATTGATGGAATTAGAGATTTCTGTTCTACAATTGTTCTGATTGCAGATATATTTTCTAGTCTGTAGAGTCACCAATGCATTAAATAGTTTTAACAGATATTTAGCTGTAAATTGATTTATTAATTAATCAATTAGCTTTAAAAATAGTTGCCTGTTACTCCATCTTCAACATGCAGGCTTTTATGAGACACTCAGAAGAAGCATTACATATGTAACATTTTAGCTGTTTGGAAACTAGCTTCCTTATTATATTTTCCATATCTTTTAAAGATATTTCTCTTTTCTCAGTATTCCCTTTAATACTGTATTAGGTTTGGGTTATACCAATCTGTTCAATGTATTTTATATTTTAAATGTATTTGTGAAGTCACCAGGAGTCAAAGTTTGACTCGAAAGAGATTTTAGCATTTTTCTAGACTAGGAAAAAATGATTTTGCATGGTGTAAATAGAAGAATGGGAGATAATAAATATGGTGAGTGAGCAGAATCAAAGAGATTCCTGGAATGTCCTTGGAAGAGATATTAATTCTGACTGAAAACATGTTGGCACAACAAGTATTTGTCCATTCAGTCACCAGGAGTCAAGAGGAACTCTGTGGCACCCAGCTAACTTAGAGGTTATTTTTTAATGATAACTTGTTTATAAACTTGCTTAAATCAAGTTATCACTCCTAGTTTTAAGAAAAGACAATGTTCAGTGTTTTATTTTAAATTTCCTGTTACAATTACCGAGTTATACAATATAATCAAAAGCCTTAGAAATGCTTTTAGGGCTTAACCAATTACAATTTGCTGTCCTTGGTTGGAGTGGGTCCTGTGTTACTTGATTAACCAATGCTCAGAATGATTAGACTGTGCCCTTGCTCATTACTTTTGCATAACCGCCCAGAGTACCTCTTTTGGGGGAGATGGGCAGTAATTAAATTTGAATAATAAATAAATAAATAAATTTTTGGGAATGAAAAAATTGCTATCTTGGGTTGTTTGCAAATATATAGATCTTGGTGGAGAATTTGGAACAATGGGCACGCAAGATGGCCACATTAGAGTGCTTTCCTCCAGTCCATGAGCTGGCAGAAAAGTATATCAGCATAAAAGCTGATAGAAATATGAGGTCATAAGAGCAATTGA